>NC_088228.1:39418796-40111296 GCF_036934945.1 Oncorhynchus masou masou
CAGAAGAGGCAGAAGAGGCAGAAGAGGCAAGGGGAGAGATGGAGTAAGACAGAGAGAGGGGATGATGGATAGAAGTGAGCAGAAGAGGCAGAAGAGGCAAGGGGAGAGATGGAGTAAGACAGAGAGACGGGATGATGGATAGAAGTGAGCAGAAGAGGCAGAAGAGGCAAGGGGAGAGATGGAGTAAGACAGAGGGAGGGGATGGTGGATAGAAGTGAGCAGAAGAGGCAGAAGAGGCAAGGGGAGAGATGGAGTAAGACAGAGAGAGGGGATGATGGATAGAAGTGAGCAGAAGAGGCAAGGGGAGAGATGGAGTAAGACAGAGAGAGGGGATGATGGATAGAAGTGAGCAGAAGAGGCAAGGGGAGAGATGGAGTAAGACAGAGAGAGGGGATGATGGATAGAAGTGAGCAGAAGAAGCAGAAGAGGCAGAAGAGGAAGAAGAGGCAGAAGAGGCAGAAGAGGCAGAAGAGGCAGAAGAGCAGAAGAGGCAAGGGGAGAGATGGAGTAAGACAGAGAGAGGGGATGATGGATAGAAGTGAGCAGAAGAGGCAAGGGGAGAGATGGAGCAAGACAGAGAGAGGGGATGATGGATAGAAGTGAGCAGAAGAGGCAGAAGAGGCAAGGTGAGAGATGGAGTAAGACAGAGAGAGGGGATGATGGATAGAAGTGAGCAGAAGAGGAAGAAGAGGCAGAAGAGGCAGAAGAGGCAAGGGGAGAGATGGAGTAAGACAGAGAGAGGGGATGATGGATAGAAGTGAGCAGAAGAGGCAAGGGGAGAGATGGAGTAAGACAGAGAGAGGGGATGATGGATAGAAGTGAGCAGAAGAGCCAGAAGAGGCAGAAGAGGCAGAAGAGGCAGAAGAGGCAATTGGAAAGTATGCTGCAAATAAAATCATTTGGAACAAAAGGGAATTGTTGCCAGGCAACCAGCCAGAACAGGGTTACCAGGGCAACCACGGTGACCTAAAGCTTGACCCCTCCCTGTCATTTAGACCAATCCACAACAATATAACCTGGGTCCGGCTCGACGAGTCTGTAACTTCCGGAACTACATGGTCAAAAACAGCATGGTTAAAATCTCATTGTTACATTCATAGAGATCCTATAAAGAGTTACATATGTAGGCTTAATCACGCTGGTGTTTGCTCGTTAACATGGTTCAACGAATAGCAACATGTGTTACGAATGAATGTGTAACACAGTAGATATCTGGAGGCAATTAAGGTATTTATTTCTGAGGAGAATTCGCCTAATTTACAGCTTGAATAGACGCACGTAGACAGACGCGCAACACGTCACATACATTAGCATGCAGATTGTAGGGAGGAGACCACAGGAAGAATGCCTTGGCCCATGAGTTACTGCACTCGTAGAAAAAACCCTGAAAGAATGCCTTTTTCTGATGCCTTTGTAGCAGAGGACAAACTGTGATGTCCACAGAGGACAATGTTCTTGAACACACTACTGCTCTACACAAATAAACACAATAGGTACATTGCACGTAAGCCATGTCATGTGCTTTGTACACGTTTGTTGAATTGTGTTTTTAATGTCCCAGTGACAATGCAGGTTGGTGTCCTCGGAGGCTCCCTGGGTCCGACTATTCAGATGCATGACACACAGAGCGACCAGAGAGACCAAAGAGGCTCGGAATGTGTGTGTACGCGTCAATGGATGAGTGTGTCTGTGTTTGTTACCAGACTACATGTAGCCGTGTGCATGTGAATCCATGTTCACATACACCGTGTGTGTGTGTGTGTGTGTGTGTGTGTGTGTGTGTGTGTGTGTGTGTGTGTGTGTGTGTGTGTGTGTGTGTGTGTGTGTGTGTGTGTGTGTGTGTGTGTGTGTGTGTGTGTGTGTGTGTGTGTGTAATGACCTCCATGTTTCACAGAGATGTACCTCTAACAAACCCAACCTTTATGTTCCCCACTGTCTGTCAAAGCCAATCAACTGAGTGGAGATCAATTGGTGTAACAGCAGGGGCACCCAGCACAACAATGGAAATGGACAGGGACAGTAGAACAATAGAAGATGGACAGTGTCTTTCTCCCTTTCTGTGTTTTTATCATACACATTCAAGCCAAATCTAAGTAACTGTCTCGGTCGGGACGTGGGACATCGTTGCATCGTTAGCGAACAACCTCCTCCTTGGCTGAGTCCCTAATTAGTGTGTCAGTCCACATGTTCTTAACCGACATCATGGCTACGGCCTGAATAACAGGGTTAACTTGTGTGCCATCTGGTGACCCAGTTGGGATGAAAACCACATAGCCGCTGCTCTGTACACATGTAGATACTGTGACACACTCCCATTCATTCACACACGTATTCATCTCACCACAGAATCACATGTTATATTGGGAACCACAACTGCTTAAGAGGAAAGGAGGGGGGCTGAACTGTCGCTTCCTCGAGAAAAAGGCTGAAGTCATCTCTCCCTCGTCTATCTCTTCCTCTGCTCTCGCTGCTCTCTCTGTCTCACTCCCTCTCTTTCCTCTGCAGTGAGAGCATTCCCCAGAGTCTGACAGCATGAGACTATTACACTCACAGACAGAATCTCTCTCCTCCAATTTCCCTCTCTCTCCCTGCTTTCTGTTCTCGTCCTCCCTCCTTTCATCCACTCACCCTCAACGGTCTCCTTCTCTCCTTCTCTGTTCCTCCCTCTCTCTTTTCCCCTTTTCATTGTCTCTCCTCTCATTCATTATCTCCCCCCCCTTCTTCTTTTCGCTGCCTCCCTTTTCTCTCCCTTTCACTAAGTCTCCTAACCCCCCCCTGCTTTCTCCAGTCAATATAATCGGCGTCGCAGGAGCGCTCCCTGCAGAGTATGCTAAAACAGAGGCAAACCAACAGAAAGAGCTGACCCTGGCCACGACAATCAGCAAACCACAACCAGAACAAACCAGTCCAACACAGCACAGCGCACCCAGAACAGAGCACGCTACAAGACAATACTGTTCACCTAGTCGAGAATCAGTTCTATACACATCATTTCCAGTCCACAGCATCAAACATAGATTACAGCAGGATACTTGCCTAGTACATAAAACCAGTGGTGTGAGAAAAGAGTAAGAATATAGTATTGATATCAAGCAACCCAGGAGTGCTAATCTCGGATCAGCTTTCCCCTATACATGCCATCGTGTTCATTAGGATCTAAAAGGCTAAACTGATCCTAGATCAGCCCACAACCGGTGGCCACAACCCAGTAAAGCAAAGCGAACCGTAAACGTCAAACTCCAAAATGTAGATCCTGAGTTAAATTGACAAAGCTATCACAGCTCTCTGCGCATCCAGAGAGAAGTCAGGTAATACAGACTGAAATGTCAAAACATTCCACAACAACATCGCCAGAGTTAGGGCTGTCAGCTAGCTAGGCCCTGAGCAGACAGAAGACAACATCACACGGGCTCGACTGTAGAACAACCAAGCACCCGCAGACTGATGATAGCAAACATGAAAATAGCTCTGGAAATTGAAAAGTGAAACATGAATAAATCACAATTTTAAAAATAGGGGGAAAAAATTGCCATAGCAGATAAACTGTCTGCCTTCCTTTCACCAAACACATCCTCCTAAAGGAAGAAAGGTTGTCTTTCAGGTACTTAGATAACATACAATACTATATATAATACTGGAACTGGCCAAGGATACTCACGCCAGTTCATTATGATCAAACTACACACGGAGAGTGAGTGAGTGAGTGAGTGAGTGAGTGAGTGAGTGAGTGAGTGAGTGAGTGAGTGAGTGAGTGAGTGAGAGTCAACAGTAGTGCACTCCCTAGGGAATAGGGTGCCATTTGGAATATTTTGTTACTCACAAAGAGAGATACTAACTACACAGAGACCAATTGACACTGTAATTAAGGGTTAGGATTTGGATGCTTAGTATCCATTGTTTAGAAGCTCTCCTGTTACTAAGAACAATCAAATTGCACTTGATATGCTCAACTGGTCCTCTCAGTGATGGGAGGCTGCACCTCTAGTCAATCTTATGGGAGAATAAATGTCATAGTGACTCGTCTATCCAAGGAGTGCATCTGAGTTGAGAAAAATGAAGATATGGGAAGAAGAGTTGGTCACATTCCAAGGAGGACACGTCCTGCGCGGCTGTTGATACAGTCTTTGATTCATTCTCACTGTGTCGTTTTCTCTGACCAGGTTTTCCTCATCCGACAGAGAGAGTCTGAAGGGATGTTTAATTACAATGCACTTTGCAATGCATCCCAAATGGCACCTTATTTCCTATTAAAATAAGTGCACTACTTTTAACTAGGGCCCACGCACTATATACGGAATAGGGTGCCATTTATGACAGAGCCTCAGTCTGTAGGGGATGGAACGTCCTAGGACATCAGTTCATAAAGAAAACAGGCAGGCACGCGCTTCAGTAAATGTTACATATCAAATGTTCCAGTGTTATGCACACAGAGAGAGAGATGGCTGCCGTGCGTACGCCTTCCAGCCAACAGAAAAGCAGCTGGAATCACATGAGGATTTCTGTTTGAACAACAACAACAGAAAAACTAGAGGCCCCCGCTTCAAATAGGAAAGTGTGCGAGAACAAGTGTGTGCGTGCGAGTGTGTCTGAGCGTCTCCGTTTGTGTCTCTATAAGGAACAATGAGCATGTTTAAGCCATAGATACAGCAAGAGGGAGGGAGAATGAAAGGGAGGGAGGGAGGGCGAGCAAGAGAGAGGGAGGGGAGAGCAAGATAGAGAGACTCAGTGCTTGTCTTTGTGTGTGCGAGCGACGAGAGGATTTATAATAGTGTGCCTAGTAGACTGTGAGAGTGGAGAAAAAAGATGTGCCCGCGTGTGTGCGTGCCCGCGTGTGTGCGTGCCCGCGTGTAAGTGAGTAATGAAGTAGATTCTCATGCACGGGTAAGAGGCTTACGGAAGGAGCATATTCTCCTTTTCATTAGCTGCATCTTTAGTGTGTACACCTGGAATGGATGTAATGCCGTGTACTGTGTGTATATAGTAGGTAGATCAGGTAAGACTACTGGAGGCTGATATTCACACAATGTCCCTTTTAAGATGGTGTCATACTCCAGAGGAAGACCATAGGAACAATACACACAGTGCATACACACAGTGTATTCAGACCCGTTTTGTTACATTACAGCCTTATTCTAAAATTGATTAAATAGTTTGTTTCACTCATCAATCTACACACAATACCCCATAAAGACAAAGCAAAAACAGTTTTTTTTTAAATGTTTGCAAATCTATTCAAAATAAAAAACTTAAATAAGTATTCAGACCCTTAACTTAGTACTTTGTTGAAACACCTTTGGCAGCGATTACAGCCTCAAGTCTCCTTGGTTATGAAGCTACAAGCTTGGCACACCTGTATTTGGGGAGATTCTCCCATTATTCTCTGCAGATCCTCTCAAGCTATGTCAGGTTGGATAGGGAGCGTCAATGCAAAGCTATTTTCAGGTCTTTCCAGAGATGATCGATCGAGTTCAAGTCCGGGCCACTCAAGGACATTCAGAGACTTGTCCCAAAGCCACTCCTGCGTTGTCTTGGCTGTGTGCTTAGGGTCGTTGTCCTGTTGGAAGGTGAACCTTCGCCCCAGTCTGAGGACCAGAGCGCTCTGTAGCAGGTTTCCACCAAGGATCTCTCTGTGCTTTGCTCCGGTCATCTTTCCCTCAATCCTGACTAGTCTCCCAGTCCCTGCCGCTGAAAAACATCCCCACAGCATGATGCTGCCACCACCATGCTTCACTATAGGGATGGTGCCAGGTTTCATCCAGACGTGACGCTTGGCATGAAGGCCAAAGAGTTCAATATTGGTTATCAATGGCAAACTCCAAGTGGGCTGTCATGTGCCTTTTACTGAGGAGTTAATTCCGTCTGGCCACTCTACCATAAAGGCCTGATTGGTGGAGTGCTGCAGAGATGGTTGTCCTTCTGGAAGGTTCTCCCGTTCTGTCAGAGTGACCATCGGGATCTTGGTCACCATCCTGACCAAGGCCCTTCTCCCTTGATTGCTCAGTTTTGCTGGGCGGCCAGCTCTAGGAAGAGTCTCAGTGATTCCAAACTTCTTCCATTTAAGAATGATGGAGGCCACTGTGTTCTTGGGGACCTTCAATGCTGCAGAAATGTTTTGGTACCCTTCCCCAGATCTGTACCTTGACACAATCCTGTCTCGGAGCTTTACAGACATTTCCTTCGACCTCGTGGCTTGGTTTTTGCTCTGACATGCACTGTCAACTGTGGGACCTTATATAGACAGGTGTGTGCCTTTCCAAATCATGTCCAATTTATTGAACTCCAATCAAGTCTAAAGGATGATCAATGGAAACAGGATGCACCTGAGCTCAATTTTGAGTCTCATAGCAAAAGGTTTGAATACTTATGTAAATAAGGTATTTCTGTTTTTTTTTTTTTGATAAATTCCCCCAAAACTCTAAAAACCTGTTGTAGCTTTGTCATTGTAGGGTGTGTATTTAAGAAAAAGGCTGTAACATAACAAAATGTGGAAAAAGTGAAGGGGTCTGAATACTTTCTGAATGCACGCTATTGTTTCTTCTTTCATCTGTATCCCTCTCTCACTCTCTTTCCCCCTCTCCTTCTCCCTCTCTCTCTCTTCCCCTCCCCTCTCCCTCTGTCTGGGTAATCAGCTTATCCTCTGTGTGTCCAGGCCTCTGTGTCTGTGTTCCTCCTCTTTGTTTCAGGTTCATTCAGCACAGAGATTAGAAACGCCTATTTGGCTCTTTTGTCTTTAGCAGCTGAGAGACAACGCTGAGTTACACCACACAGCGCTGTCTGTTCTGCTGTATTCATCAACACGCATCTTACTGGGTTACAACATAGTGTACAACTCAGTCATCAAGACTCTCATCACAGATGTACAGTAGAGATGTAAACTACACACCGATGTACTTATTGATGAGTTTACACCACACCCGTGTGTCAATCGAATTAACGTAATACAAAAATGCCCATCAAAATTCCTCCGTTTCTATAATATTTTTTGCTTGGGATGTGTGTCTATCCACCGCATCTGCCTATGTCGGTCTTCCGCATCTGCAGTGGAAAGTGGCAGAGCTACAGCTCTGTTTGTCAGGGCTACAGCTCTGTTTGTCAGGGCTACAGCTCTGTTTGTCAGGGCTACAGCTCTGTTTGTCAGGGCTACACAGCTCTGTTTGTCAGGGCTACACAGCTCTGTTTGTCAGGGCTACAGCTCTGTTTGTCAGAGCTACAGCTCTGTTTGTCAGGGCTACAGCTCTGTTTGTCAGGGCTACAGCTCTGTTTGGCAGAGCTACAGCTCTGTTTGTCAGGGCTACAGCTCTGTTTGTCAGGGCTACACAGCTCTGTTTGTCAGGGCTACAGCTCTGTTTGTCAGGGCTACAGCTCTGTTTGTCAGAGCTACAGCTCTGTTTGTCAGGGCTACAGCTCTGTTTGTCAGGGCTACAGCTCTGTTTGTCAGGGCTACAGCTCTGTTTGTCAGGGCTACAGCTCTGTTTGTCAGGGCTACAGCTCTGTTTGTCAGGGCTACACAGCTCTGTTTGTCAGGGCTACAGCTCTGTTTGTCAGGGCTACAGCTCTGTTTGTCAGGGCTACAGCTCTGTTTGTCAGGGCTACACAGCTCTGTTTGTCAGGGCTACACAGCTCTGTTTGTCAGGGCTACAGCTCTGTTTGTCAGGGCTACAGCTCTGTTTGTCAGGGCTACAGCTCTGTTTGTCAAAGCTACAGCTCTGTTTGTCAGGGCTACAGCTCTGTTTGTCAGGGCTACAGCTCTGTTTGTCAGGGCTACAGCTCTGTTTGTCAGGGCTACAGCTCTGTTTGTCAGGGCTACACAGCTCTGTTTGTCAGGGCTACAGCTCTGTTTGTCAGGGCTACAGCTCTGTTTGTCAGGGCTACAGCTCTGTTTGTCAAAGCTACAGCTCTGTTTGTCAGAGCTACAGCTCTGTTTGTCAGGGCTACAGCTCTGTTTGTCAGGGCTACAGCTCTGTTTGTCAGGGCTACAGCTCTGTTTGTCAGGGCTACAGCTCTGTTTGTCAAAGCTACAGCTCTGTTTGTCAGGGCTACAGCTCTGTTTGTCAGGGCTACAGCTCTGTTTGTCAGGCCTACAGCTCTGTTTGTCAGGGCTACAGCTCTGTTTGTCAGGGCTACAGCTCTGTTTGTCAGGGCTACAGCTCTGTTTGTCAGGGCTACAGCTCTGTTTGTCAAAGCTACAGCTCTGTTTGTCAGGGCTACAGCTCTGTTTGTCAGGCCTACAGCTCTGTTTGTCAGGGCTACAGCTCTGTTTGTCAGGGCTACAGCTCTGTTTGTCAAAGCTACAGCTCTGTTTGTCAGGGCTACAGCTCTGTTTGTCAGGGCTACAGCTCTGTTTGTCAGGCCTACAGCTCTGTTTGTCAGGGCTACAGCTCTGTTTGTCAGGGCTACAGCTCTGTTTGTCAGGGCTACAGCTCTGTTTGTCAGGGCTACAGCTCTGTTTGTCAGGGCTACAGCTCTGTTTGTCAGGCCTACAGCTCTGTTTGTCAGGGCTACAGCTCTGTTTGTCAAAGCTACAGCTCTGTTTGTCAGGGCTACAGCTCTGTTTGTCAGGGCTACAGCTCTGTTTGTCAAAGCTACAGCTCTGTTTGTCAGGGCTACAGCTCTGTTTGTCAGGGCTACAGCTCTGTTTGTCAAAGCTACAGCTCTGTTTGTCAGGGCTACAGCTCTGTTTGTCAGGGCTACAGCTCTGTTTGTCAGGCCTACAGCTCTGTTTGTCAGGGCTACAGCTCTGTTTGTCAGGGCTACAGCTCTGTTTGTCAGGCCTACAGCTCTGTTTGTCAGGCCTACAGCTCTGTTTGTCAGGGCTACAGCTCTGTTTGTCAGGGCTACAGCTCTGTTTGTCAAAGCTACAGCTCTGTTTGTCAGGGCTACAGCTCTGTTTGTCAGGGCCACAGCTCTGTTTGTCAGGGCTACAGCTCTGTTTGTCAGGGCTACAGCTCTGTTTGTCAGGCCTACAGCTCTGTTTGTCAGGCCTACAGCTCTGTTTGTCAGGGCTACAGCTCTGTTTGTCAAAGCTACAGCTCTGTTTGTCAGGGCTACAGCTCTGTTTGTCAGGGCTACAGCTCTGTTTGTCAAAGCTACAGCTCTGTTTGTCAGGGCTACAGCTCTGTTTGTCAGGGCTACAGCTCTGTTTGTCAGGCCTACAGCTCTGTTTGTCAAAGCTACAGCTCTGTTTGTCAGGGCTACAGCTCTGTTTGTCAGGGCTACAGCTCTGTTTGTCAGGGCCACAGCTCTGTTTGTCAGGGCTACTGCTCTGTTTGTCAGGCCTACAGCTCTGTTTGTCAGGGCTACAGCTCTGTTTGTCAGAGCTACAGCTCTGTTTGTCAGGGCTACAGCTCTGTTTGTCAGGGCTACAGCTCTGTTTGTCAGAGCTACAGCTCTGTTTGTCAGGGCTACAGCTCTGTTTGTCAGGGCTACAGCTCTGTTTGTCAGGGCTACAGCTCTGTTTGTCAGGGCTACAGCTCTGTTTGTCAGGGCTACAGCTCTGTTTGTCAGGGCTACAGCTCTGTTTGTCAGGGCCACAGCTCTGTTTGTCAGGGCTACTGCTCTGTTTGTCAGGCCTACAGCTCTGTTTGTCAGGGCTACAGCTCTGTTTGTCAGAGCTACAGCTCTGTTTGTCAGGGCTACAGCTCTGTTTGTCAGGGCTACAGCTCTGTTTGTCAGAGCTACAGCTCTGTTTGTCAGGGCTACAGCTCTGTTTGTCAGGGCTACAGCTCTGTTTGTCAGACCAAGAGACATCCCGAAAATCGGTCTTCTCATGAAAACGTGTGTAGCATCCAAACGGTTTGGCCTACTAACCAATATGACCACTCTATGGAAAGATTAGACTCTCACAAGTGTCACGAGACTCGTCTGAAGGTAACCTGCACAAATGAATGCAAGTATTTGTGCCAACAAAAAAAAATGGGTCAATGTTTTTTATATATATTTCCTGAGCTTTCTTACATCGCCTAGATAAAGGACAGACACTTCAACACCTTGTTCGTTAGGATAAAACATGTTTACTGTATTCTTTTCCTTTTACTAATGTGTTATTCAAAGCGTTTTTATGGGCTGTAATAGTAGAGGCCAAATTCAATATACAGTGGCAAGGAAAAAGTGTGTCAACCCTTTGGATATACTTGGATTTCTGCATAAATTGGTCATAACATTTGATCTGATCTTCATCTAGGTCACAACAATAGACAAACACAGTCTGCTTAAACTAATAACACACAAACAATTATATGTTTTCATGTCTTTATTGAACACACTGTGTAAACACTCACAGTGCAGGGTGGAAAAGGTATGTGAACCCTTGGATTTAATAACTGGTTTACCCTCCTTTAGCAGCAATAACGTCAACCAAACGATTTCTGTAGTTGCGAATCAGACCTGTACAACGGTCAGGAGGAATCTTGGACCATTCCTCTTTACAAAACTGTTTCAGTTCAGCAATATTCTTGGGATGTCTGGTGTGAACCGCTCTCTTGAGGTCATGCCACAGCATCTCAATCGGGTTGAGGTCAGGACTCTGAATTGGGCCACTCCAGAAGGCGTATTTTCTTCTGTTGAAGCCATTCTGTTGTTGATTTACTTCTGGCTTTTGGGTTGTTGTCCTGTTGCATCACCCAACCTCTGTTGAGCTTCCATTGGTGGACAGATAGCCTTACGTTCCTGCAAAATGTCTTGATAAATTTGGGAATTCATTTTTCAGTCGATATTAGCAAGCTGTCCAGGCCCTTAGGCAGCTAAGCAGCCCCCGACCGTGATGCTCCCTCCACCATACTTTACAGTATAGTGTTGTGTGTTCCTTCCAAACAACTCAACTGTAGTTTCATCTGTCCACAGAATATTTTGCCGGTAGCGCTGTGGAACATCCAGGTGCACTTTTGCAAACTGTTTTTTTTGGACAGCAGTGGCTCCCATGAACACCATTCTTGTTTACCATGTTCCAGAGGTTTCTGTCAGTCTTTAGCTGACACTCTAAGATTCTTCTTATCCTCATTGAGCATTCGGTGCTGTGCTCTTGCAGTCATCTTTGCAGGACGACCAGTCCTAGGGAGAGTAGCAACAGTGCTGAACTTTCTCCATTTATAGACAATTTGTCTTACCGTGTACTGATGAACATCAAGGCTAGAGATACTTTTGTAACAATTTCCAGCTTTATTCAAGTCAACATTTCGTAATCTTAGGTCTTCTGAGATCTCTTCTGTTCGAGGCATGGTTCACATCAGGCAATGCTTCTTGTGAATATCAAACTCAAATTGTGTGAGTGTTTTTTATAGGGCAAGGCAACTCTAACCGACATCTCCAATCTCGTCTCATTGATTGGCCTCCAGGTTAGCTGATTCCTGACTCCAATTAGCTTTTGGAGAAGTCATTAGCCTAGGGGTTCACATACTTTTTCCAACCTACACTGTGAATATTTAAATGCTGTATTCAATATAAAAAAGAAAAATACAAGAATGTGTGTGTTATTAGTTTAAGCAGACTGTGTTTGTCTATTGTTGTGACTTAGATGACGATCAGATCAAATTTGATGCCCAATTTAGACAGAAATCCAGATTCCAAAGGGTTCACACACTTTTTCTTGTCGCTGTATATCATTTTTTTATACACATACAGGGATCCTAAAATTCACAATCAAATATCTTAATGATCCATGGTAAAAAAACAATCTAAAACAACCCCCCCCCCCCATGCCCCAGACCTTTAGAGTTTAAAAAGGCATGTTTATGAGTTAAACCACACATTGACATCCTCATCAGAAAAGCACATTGATGAGTGAGTTACCCTACACAATGATGCCTTCATCAGAAAGGCACAACGAACCGTGGTAAACAACAACACAGCCATGCATTCATTGGACAGAGGACACACTCAGGGGAACCCTGCACTAACAGAGAAATGCTTTAATCAATATAATCACTGTGCTGTGGTCCACAATACAGCCATCTAAAGACACGGAACCACACACCATGATTGGTTCAGATGAAGGATGTGTCCCATATGGCACCCTATTCCCTATATAGTGCTCTACTTTTGACCAGGGCACTGGTCAAAAGCCTTGTGCTCTATAGGGAATAGGGTGCCATTTCAGAGTCAGTCGCACCTACATTGACGGGTTTAAAATACACATCTCTGGAATTCTTTCCTGGTCCTTCCAGCCATGCTTCAACAACAGTACACATTGGTGATTTAAGCCCCAGGGCAATCAATTAAAAGAGCCATAGGAGAATTCCTCTGCACCGCAATGGCACAATCAAAGGAAACATTGCAGCGTAGCATCCAGACTCTGCCTGCTGCACAATGACGCTGGTGTTTCAAAAGAGCTACTGATTAATTTCCAGCCCTAGTGTTTCCTTCATCAAAACGCCTTTCTGAACGGTCGGCCAGCTCACAGCTGACAGTTCTGCTATCGGCTCGATTTTCTCATTCCCATAGATTGGAATGGGCCTTTTCTCATTTGGGCAAAAGTCCATCCTCTGTCTTCTCTCCTCCGTAACCCAGCAACCGATAAGTGGTTGAGAGGTGTGTCAATTCGTTAGTAGGCAAGCGGAAGACGGTACTCCCTTCCACGATAGCCTCCTTTTGGCGAGGAAGCACAAGTGTATTCTACCTCAGAACAGTTTTGATATCTGCCCAACCCCTATGAATCAGCCATTGTACTGACAGAAGAGGAAACACACATTTAGAAATGATATGCTACTAATTCATTTATCTATAAAACGTCTTGCACAATGAACTTCATTTGTTTTTATCACTTTACAAATGTATTTGGGATCCACCCCTTGAACCACGAGTGGAGAAGGAGCTTCTCATTTCACACAAGCACATTTTCGTCCACGTTCCCTCTCCTCGATTCCCTTTGACCTTTTTCAAAAGGAGGCGAGAGAGGACAGAGGACGCATGAGTTGAGCAAATCTAATTGAGAAAAGGCCTTGCCTCCCTCACACCTGAGTGCTCAACGCTATTGCTCGTTCTTGTTATTGTGATGTTGTAGTAAGATTGATTTATTGTTATGTAATCAGGGATAGACTGAGTTGGTCTGGATTGATGGGATCTGACTTGGATTGATAAGGTCTAATCTTCTTCTTGTTTAGAACTGAGAACTACTGAGAACTACTGCCGCTCAGATCAGATGTTATTGAAGAGAGTGCATGTAATTTGGGTTCATTTTATCACCGTTTAACTACTATCACACCAGGCCTCAGGGCTGTGCTTGGTTGTGAGTCTCACCTACCAGGTTGTCTTGCGTATGTGTCAGATCCTAACAAGTCAGAGACTGAGCTGGAAATATGGAGATGATGATAACACTCTGGTTGCTTCCCAAATGACACCCGATTCCCTACATATTGCACTACTTTTGAGCAGGACCAATAGGGATCTGGTGAAACGTAGGGCGCTATTATAGGGAAAGGGGTGCAATTTGGGATGCTAACACTCTAGATGCTTCGCAAATGGCACTCGATTCCCTACATAGTGCACTATGTTTCTCCAGGGCCCTATGGGCACTATACACTGCTCAAAAAAATAAAGGGAACACTTAAACAACACAATGTAACTCCAAGTCAATCACACTTCTGTGAAATCAAACTGTCCACTTAGGAAGCAACACTGATTGACAATTTCACATGCTGTTGTGCAAATGGAATAGACAACAGGTGGAAATTATAGGCAATTAGCAAGACACCCCCAATAAAGGAGTGGTTCTGCAGGTGGTGACCACAGACCACTTCTCAGTTTCTATGCTTCCTGGCTGATGTTTTGGTCACTTTTGAATGCTGGCGGTGCTTTCACTCTAGTGGTAGCATGAGACGGAGTCTTCAACCCACACAAGTGGCTCAGGTAGTGCAGCTCATCCAGGATGGAATATCAATGCGAGCTGTGGCAAGAAGGTTTGTTGTGTCTGTCAGCGTAGTGTCCAGAGCATGGAGGCGCTACCAGGAGACAGGCAAGTACATCAGGAGATGTGGAGGAGGCCGTAGGAGGGCAACAACCCAGCAGCAGGACCGCTACCTCCGCCTTTGTGCAAGGAGGATCACTGCCAGAGCCCTGTAAAAGGACCTCAGGCAGGCCACAAATGTGCATGTGTCTGCTCAAGCGGCCAGAAACAGACTCCAGGAGGGTGGTATGAGGGCCCGACGTCCACAGGTGGGGGTTGTGCCTGCAGCCCAACACCGTGCAGGACGTTTGGCATTTGCCAGAGAACACCAAGATTGGCAAATTCACCACTGGCGCCCTGTGCTCTTCTCAGATAAAACAGGTTCACACTGGGCATGTGACAGACGTGACAGTCTGGAGACGCCGTAGAGAACATTCTGCTGCCTGCACCATCCTCCAGCATGACCGGTTTGGTGGTGGGTCAGTCATTCAGATCTAGGATGTGTTATTTTAGTGTTCCCTTTATTTTTTTGAGCAGTGTATAATCAAATCAAATTGTATTTGTCACATTTGACGAATACAACAAGAGTAATCCTTACCGTGAAATGCTTACTTACAAGCCCTTAACCAACAATGCAGTTCGAGAAATAGAGTTAAGAAAATATTTACGAAATAAACTAAAGTAAGAAAATACAATGAAATCAAAAAGTAACAAGATATAACATAACAATAACGAGGCTATATACAGGGTATTACGGTACAGAGTCAATGTGAAGGCTATATACAGGGGGTATTACGGTACAGAGTCAATGTGGAGGCTATATACAGGGTATTACGGTACAGAGTCAATGTGGAGACTATATACAGGGGGTACCGGTACAGAGTCAATGTGGAGGCTATATACAGGGGGTACCGGTACAGAGTCAATGTGGAGGCTATATACAGGGCATTACGGTACAGAGTCAATGTGGAGGCTATATACAGGGGGTACCAGTACAGAGTCATTGTGGAGGCTATATACAGGGGGTACCAGTACAGAGTCAATGTGGAGGCTATATACAGGGTATTACGGTACAGAGTCAATGTGGAGGCTATATACAGGGGGTACCACTACAGAGTCAATGTGGAGGCTATATACAGGGTATTACGGTACAGAGTCAATGTGGAGGCTATATACAGGGGGTACCGGTACAGAGTCAATGTGGAGGCTATATACAGGGTATTACGGAACAGAGTCAATGTGGAGGCTATATACAGGGGGTACCAGTACAGAGTCAATGTGGAGGCTATATACAGGGGGTACCACTACAGTTTCAATGTGGAGGCTATATACGGGGGGTGCCGGTACCGACTCAATGTGGAGGCTATATACAGGGGGTACCGGTACAGAGTCAATGTGGAGGCTATATACAGGGTGTACCGGTACAGAGTCAATGTGGAGGATATACAGGGGGTGCCGGTACAGAGTCAATGTGGAGGCTATATACAGGGGGTACCACTACAGAGTCAATGTGGAGGCTATATACAGGGTGTACCGGTACAGAGTCAATGTGGAGGCTATAAACAGGGGGTACCGGTACAGAGTCAATGTGGAGGCTATATACAGGGTATTACGGAACAGAGTCAATGTGGAGGCTATATACAGGGGGTACCAGTACAGAGTCAATGTGGAGGCTATATACAGGGGGTACCAGTACAGAGTCAATGTGGAGGCTATATACAGGGGGTACCGGTACAGAGTCAATGTGGAGGCTATATACAGGGGGTACCACTACAGTTTCAATGTGGAGGCTATATACAGGGGGTGCCGGTACCGACTCAATGTGGAGGCTATATACAGGGGGTACCGGTACAGAGTCAATGTGGAGGCTATATACAGGGTGTACCGGTACAGAGTCAATGTGGAGGCTATATACAGGGGGTGCCGGTACAGAGTCAATGTGGAGGCTATATACAGGGGGTACCGGTACAGAGTCAATGTGGAGGCTATATACAGGGTGTACCGGTACAGAGTCAATGTGGAGGCTATATACAGGTGGTACCACTACAGAGTCAATGTGGAGGCTATATGCAGGGGGTGCCGGTACCGACTCAATGTGGAGGCTATATACAGGGTATTACGGTACAGAGTCAATGTGGAGGCTATATACAGGGGGTACCACTACAGAGTCAATGTGGAGGCTATATGCAGGGGGTGCCGGTACCGACTCAATGTGGAGGCTATATACAGGGTATTACGGTACCGATTCAATGTGGAGGCTATATACAGGGGGTATTACGGTACAGAGTCAATGTGGAGGCTATATACAGGGTATTACGGTACAGAGTCAATGTGGAGGCTATATACAGGGGGTACCGGTACAGAGTCAATGTGGAGGCTATATACAGGGGGTACCACTACAGTTTCAATGTGGAGGCTATATACAGGGGGTGCCGGTACCGACTCAATGTGGAGGCTATATACAGGGGGTACCGGTACAGAGTCAATGTGGAGGCTATATACAGGGTGTACCGGTACAGAGTCAATGTGGAGGCTATATACAGGGGGTGCCGGTACAGAGTCAATGTGGAGGCTATATACAGGGGGTACCGGTACAGAGTCAATGTGGAGGCTATATACAGGGTGTACCGGTACAGAGTCAATGTGGAGGCTATATACAGGGGGTACCACTACAGAGTCAATGTGGAGGCTATATGCAGGGGGTGCCGGTACCGACTCAATGTGGAGGCTATATACAGGGTATTACGGTACAGAGTCAATGTGGAGGCTATATACAGGGGGTGCCGGTACCGACTCAATGTGGAGGCTATATACAGGGTATTACGTTACAGATTCAATGTGGAGGCTATATACAGGCGGTATTACGGTACAGAGTCAATGTGGAGGCTATATACAGGGTATTACGGTACAGAGTCAATGTGGAGGCTATATACAGGGGGTACCGGTACAGAGTCAATATAGAGGCTATATACAGGGGGTACCGGTACAGAGTCAATGTGGAGGCTATATACAGGGGGTACCGGTACAGAGTCAATGTGGAGGCTATATACAGGGGGTACCGGTACCGACTCAATGTGGAGGCTATATACAGGGGGTACCGGTACAGAGTCAATATAGAGGCTATATACAGGGGGTACCGGTACAGAGTCAATGTGGAGGCTATATACAGGGGGTACCGGTACAGAGTCAGTGTGGGGGGGGTATATACAGGGGGTACCGGTACAGAGTCAATGTGGAGGCTATATACAGGGGGTACCAGTACCGATCAATGTGGAGGGGTACAGGTTAGTCAAGGTCATTTGTAAAGTGACTATGCATAGGTAATAAACAGCAATTAGCAGCAGTGTAAAAACAAAGGGGGGAAATCAATGTAAATAGTCCGGGTGGCCATTTGATGAATTGTTCAACAGTCTTATGGCTTGGGGGTAGAAGATGTTAAGGAGTCTTTTGGTCCTAGACTTGGCGCTCCGGTACTGCTTGCCGTGCGGTAGCAGAGAGAACAGTCTATGACAGGTGACTGGAGTCTTTGAAAATGTTTTGGGCCTTCCTCTGACACCGCCTAGTATATAGGTCCTGGATGTCAGGAAGCTTGGCCCCAGTGATGTACTGGGCAGTACGCACTACCCGCCTTATGGTCAGATGCCGAGCAGGTGCCATACCATGCAACCGGTCAGAATGCTCTCGAAGGTGCAGCTGTATAATATCTTTTTGAGGATCTGGGGACCCATGCCAAATCTTTCCAGTCTCCTGAGGGAAAAAGGTGTTGTCGTGCCCTCTTCACGACTGTCTTGGTGTGTTTGGACCATGATAGTTTGTTGGTGATGTGGACACCCCTCATAAGAGGACTGACCACGCCTCATAGCCTGGTTCCTCTCTAGGTTTCTTCCTAGGTTTTGGCCTTTCTATGGAGTTTTTCCTAGCCACAGTGCTTCTACACCTGCATTACTTGCTGATTGGGGTTTTAGGCTGGATTTCTGTACAGCACTTTGAGATATCAGCTGATGTAAGAAGGGCTATAGAAATCAATTTGATTTGATTTGACACACAGGAACTTGAAACTCTCGACAGGATCTACTTCAGGCCTGTCGATGTTAATGAGGGTCTGTTCGGCTCTCCTTTTCCTATAGTCCATAATCAGCTCCTTTGTCTTGCTCACATTGAGGGAGAGGTTGTTGTCCTGGCACCACACTGCCAGGTCGCTGACCTCCGCCCTATAGTCTGTCTCATCGTTGTTGGTGATCAGGCTTACCACTGTTGTGTCATCAGCAAACTTAATGATGGTGTTGGAGTCGTGTTTGGCCACACAGTCGTGGGGGAACAGTGAGTACAGTAGGGGACTAAGTACACACCCCTGAGGGGCCCCAGAGTCGAGGATCAGCGTGGCAGACATGTTGTTGCCTACCCTTACCACATGGGGGCGGCCCGTCAGGAAGCCCAGTATCCAGTTGCAGAGGGAGGTGTTTAGTCCCAGGGTCCTTAGCTTAGTGGTGAGCTTTGAGGGAACTATGGTGTTGAACGCTGAGTTGTAGTCAATGAACAGCATTCTCACATAGGTGTTCCTTTTGTACAGGTGGGAAAGGGCATTGTGGAGTACAATTGAGATTGCGTCATCTGTGGATCTGTTGGGGCAGTATGTGAAATGGAGTGGGTCTAGGGTTTCCGGAATGATGGTGTTGATGTGAGCCATGACCAGCCTTTCAAAGCACTTCATGGCTACCGACATGAGTGCTATGGGGCGGTAATCATTTAGGCAGGTTACCTTTGCTTCCTTGCGCACAGGGACATGCTAGTCTGTTCGAAACATGTAGGTTTTACAGACTCGGTCATGGAGAGGTTGAAAATGTCAGTGAAGACACTTGCCAGTTGGTCCACGCATGCTTTGAGTACACATCCTGGTAATCTGTCTGGCCCCGTGGCTTTGTGAATGTTGACCTGTTTAAAGGTCTTGCTCACATCGGGTATGGAGAGCGTGATCACACAGTCGTCCAGAAATACTGGTGCTCTCATGCATGCTTCAGTGTTGCTTGCCTCGAAGCGATCATAAGAGGAGTGAGCTTGTCTGGTAGGCTCGTGTCTCTGGGCAGCTCACGCCTGGGTTTCCCTATGAGGTCCGTAATAGTTTTCTCGACAGGATCTACTTCAGGCCTGCCACATCCGACGACATCAGAGCCGGTGTAGTAGGATTTGATCTTAGTCCTGGATTTCTTATAAGAGTCTGGATTAGTGTCCCGCTCATTGAAAGCGGCAGGTCTAGCCTTTAACTCTGCGCGGATGTTGCCTGTAATCCATGGCTTCTGGTTGGGAAATGTACGTACGGTGACTGTGTGGACGACGTCGTCGATGCACTCATTGATGAAGTCGGTGACTGAGGTGGTATACTCCTCAATGCCATTGGATGAATCCCGGAACATATTCTAGTCTGTGTTAACAAAACAGTCCTGTAGCGTAGCATCCGCGTCATCTGACCACTTCCGTATTGAGCGACTCACTGGTACTTCCTGCTTTGGTTTTTGCTTGTAAGCAGGAATCAAGAGGATAGAATTATGGTCAGATTTTCCAAATGGAGGGCAAGGGAGAGCTTTATATGCATCTCTGTGTGCGGGGTAAAAGTGGTCTAGAGTTTTTTTTCCTCTGGTTGCCCATGTGACATGCTGGTAGAAATTAGGTAAAACCGATTTAAGTTTGCCTGCCTTAAAATCCACGGACACTAGGAGCACCGCCTCTTCTTATGGCCTTACACAGCTTGTTGAGTGCGGTCTTAGTGCCAGCATTGATTTGTGGAGGTAAATAGACGGCTATGAATAACATAGATGATAACTCTCTTGGTAGATAGTGTGGTCTATAGCTTATCATGAGGAATTCTACATCAATACTTCTTTAATAATAGACATCGCGACCCAGCAGTTATTGACAAATAGACACACACCCCCACCCCTCGTCTTAACAGACGTAGCTGCTCTGTCCTGCCGATGCATGGAGAAGCCAGCCAGCTCTATATTATTTGTGTTGTCGCTCAGCCATGTTTCGGTGAAACATAAGATATTACATGTTTTAATGTCCCATTGGTAGGATAGCCTTAATCATAGATCGCCCAGTTTGTTTTTCAATGATTGCACGTTGGCCAATAATACGGAGGCTAGTGGTGGTTTACCTACTCATCGGCGAATTCTTACAAGGCACCCGTCTTTTTCTCCACGGTGATGACAGGGATTCGGGCCTTGTCTTGACAAAGCAGTATATCCTTCATGTCGGACTCATTAAAGAAAATACCTTCATCCAGTTTGAGGTGAGTAATTGCTGTTCTGAAGCTCTATAGGCGATAGCAGCAACATTCTGTAGAAAATGAGTTACAAACCAAGCCCTCCTCCCCCTTTTTCTCCGTATTTTCTTCACGGTGACGACAGGGATTCGGGCCTCGTCTCGACAAAGCAGTATATCCTTCATGTTGGACTCATTAAAGAAAAAATCTTTGTCCAGTTCGAGCTAGTCATCACTCTTTTGATGTCCAGAAGCTCTTTTTCGGTCATAAGTGACGGTAGCAGCAACATTATGTATGAAATGAGTTACAAACAATGTGAAACAACAAACAAAATAGCACAGTTGGTTAGGAGCCATCCCCTCCAGCGCCATTATAGAATTAGGGTGCCATTTGAGATGCACAATATGCTTAACGCTCAATGGAAATTCTCTCCTACACATTGTTGTCTGCATCCCAAATGGCATCCTATTCCCTATATTGTGCACTCTGAGACCTATAGTACTCCACTATACAGTGCATTCTGAAAGTATTCAGACCCCTTGACTTTTTTTTACATTTTGTTGCGTTACAGCCTAATTCTAAAATGGATTCAATTTTTTTTTTACTTATCAATCCACACACAATAACTCATAATGACAAAGCAAAAACAGGTTTTACATAAGTATTCAGACCCTTTAGTCAGTACTTTGTTGAAGCACATTTGGCAGCGATTACAGTCTCAAGTCTTCTTGGGTATGACGATACAAGCTTGGCACACCTGTATTTGGAGACTATCTCCCATTCTTCTCTGGTGATCCTCTCAAGCTCTGTCAGGTTGGATGGGGAGCATCGCTGCACAGCTATTTTCAGATCTCTCCAGTGATGATCGATCGGGTTCAAGTCCGGGCTCTGACTGGGCCACTCAAGGAAATTCAGAGACTTGTTCCGAAGCGTTATCTTGGCTGTGTGCTTAGGGTGTTGATGCTATGGACTGGCCCGCCCGTTTCCCAGCTGTTCTGTTGCTGCCACCATCATGCTTCACCGTAGGGATGGTGCCAGGTTTCCTGTAGACCAAACACTTGGTATTCAAGCCTAATAGTTAAATCTTGGTTTCATCAGACCAGATAATCTTGTTTCTCGTGGTCTGAGAGTCCTTTAGGTGCCTTTTGGCAAACTCCAAGTGGGTTGCCATGTGCCTATTACTGAGGAGTGGCTTCCGTCTGGCCACTCTACCATAAAGGCCTGATTGGTGGAGTGCTGCAGAGATGGTTGTCCTTCTGGAAGGTTCTCCCGTTCTGTCAGAGTGACCATCGGGATCTTGGTCACCGTCCTGACCAAGGCCCTTCTCCCTTGATTGCTCAGTTTGGCCAGGCGGCCAGCTCTAGGAAGAGTCTCAGTGATTCCAAACTTCTTCCGTTTAAGAATGATGGAGTCCACTGTGTTCTTGGGGACCTTTAATGCTGCAGACATTTTTTGGTACCCTTCCCCAGATCTGTGCCTTGATACAATCCTGTCTCGGAGCTCTACGGACAATTCCTTCGACCTCATGGCTTGGTTTTTGCTCTGACATGCACTGTCAACTGTGGGACCTTATATTAACAGTTGTGTGCCTTTCATGTCCAATCATTTGAATTTACCATAGGTGGACTCCAATAAAGTTGTATAAATATCTGAAGGATGATCAATGGAAACAGGTTGCACCTGAGCTCAATTTCAAGTCTCAAGGCAAAGGGTCTGAATACTTTTGTGAATAAGGTATTTCTGTTTTTGTTATTTTATAAATTTGCTAACATAAATAAATAGTTTTCGCTTTGTCATTATGGGGTATTGTGTGTAGATTGATGAGGGAAAAAATGGGATTGAATCCATTTTAGAATAAGGCTGTAACGTAATGAAATGTGGATAAAGGGAAGGGGTCTGAATACATTCCGACTGTACAGGGAATAGGGATGCAGACGTAGAGATCATAACACTGCTTATAGCTCAATCGAAATGATTCACTATCTGTACGTCTGTCTGTTGATTATCGTTTTGTTCCGTGGAGCTTAATCAATCATCATCATATAATTAATCAACCATCATGATAGTGAGATAGGAGTAATAATTAGGGTGATGGAGACCACTGTTGCCTAAGAATCTGGTGCAAATAGAGAGCAGTGCTAATTAAAGTATGCGTCCAAAATGGCACCCTATTTTCTATATAGTGCACTACTTTTGCCAAAGGTAGTGCACTATATAGGATAGAGGGTGCCATTTGATCAGAGGACAGACAGACAGATGTTGTTACTGGGTGGCAGGGAGCCTAGTGGTTCGAGCATTGGACTAATAACCGAAAGGTTGCAAGATTGAATCCCTGAGCTGACAAGGTAAAAGTGTGTTGTTCTGCCCCTGAACAGGCAGTTAACCCACTGTTCCCCTGAACAAAGCAGTTATTAACCCACTGTTCCCCTGAACAAAGCAGTTAACCCACTGTTCCCCTGAACAAGGCAGTTAACCCACTGTTCCCCTGAACAAGGCAGTTAACCCACTGTTCCCCTGAACAATACAGTTAACCCACTGTTCCCCTGAACAAGGCAGTTAACCCACTGTTCCCCTGAACAAGGCAGTTAACCCACTGTTCCCCTGAACAAAGCAGTTAACCCACTGTTCCCCTGAACAAGGCAGTTAACCCACTGTTCCCTGAACAAGGCAGTTAACCCACTGTTCCCCTGAACAAAGCAGTTAACCCACTGTTCCCCTGAACAAAGCAGTTAACCCACTGTTCCCCTGAACAAGGCAGTTAACCCACTGTTCCCCTGAACAAAGCAGTTAACCCACTGTTCCCCTGAACAAAGCAGTTAACCCACTGTTCCCCTGAACAGGGCAGTTAACCCACTGTTCCCCTGAACAAAGCAGTTAACCCACTGTTCCCCTGAACAAAGCAGTTAACCCACTGTTCCCCTGAACAGGGCAGTTAACCCACTGTTCCCCTGAACAAAGCAGTTAACCCACTGTTCCCCTGAACAAAGCAGTTAACCCACTGTTCCCCTGAACAAGGCAGTTAACCCACTGTTCCTTGGCTGTCATTGAAAATAAGAATTTGTTCTTAACTGACTATCCTAGTTAAATAAATATAAAATCTAATACTGGAACAGGTCAGTTAATCAGCTGGTGAAACAAAAATTGGCCCAGCCAGCCGCGCTCATTCTCTTTGTCGCTCTCTCTCTCTCTTTTTTCATCTCTCCCACTCTGTCCCCTCTCTCCTCTTTGTTTGTCTCTCCCTCCCTCTCTTTCTCTGTTTGTTCGTCACTCTCTCATTCCTCTCTCCCTTTCTGTCTCTCAGCAGCTCTCCAGTAGGACTGCATCCCTTTTCTCCACCCTTCTCTGAAAGTGTGTACTTGCACACTACTTCTCGTCATGGATTCAACAATGGTGGAAACTGCCTCTAGCCAATGATTACACCAATCCAATACTTTTAAATCCATGACACATAATGTGCCTTGGGAAACGGGTGAAGAATCGGGACGCAGAACAACTTTGGATCTTTCCTGCATGGGCTTGCAAAAGTATTCACCCCCCTTGGAATTTTTCCAATTTTGTTGCTTTACAATGTGGAATAAAAAACTGTTTTGGGGGGGGGGGGGGGTTGTAATCATTTGATTTACACAACATGCCTACCACTTTGAAGATGCAAAATATTTTTTTGTTGTGAAGCAAACAAGAAATAAGACAAAAAAAACAGAAATCTTAAGCGTGCATAACTATTCACTCCCAAAGTCAATACTTTACTTAGAAACACCTTTTGCAGCAATTACAGCTGCAAATCTCTTGGGGTATGTCTCTATAAGCTTGGCACATCTAGCCACTGGGATTTTTGCCCATTCTTCAAGGCAAAACTACGCAAGCTCCTTCAAGTTGGATGGGCTCTGCTGGTGTACAGCAATCTTTAAGTCATACCAAAGATTCTCAATTGGATTGAGGTCTGGGCTTTGACTAGACATTTAAATGTTTCCCCTTAAACCACTCAAGTGTTGCTTTAGCAGTATGCTTAGGGTCATTGTCCTGCTGGAAGGTGAACCTCTGTCCCAGTCTCAAATCTCTTGAAGACTGAAACAGGTTTCCCTCAAGAATTTCCCTGTATTTAGCGCCATCCATCATTCCTTCAATTCTGACCAGTTTCCCAGTCCCTGCCGATGAAAACATCCCCACAACTTAATGCTGCCACCACCATGCTTCACTTTGGGGATAATAATCTCAAAACACATCGTTTTCCTTGATGGCCAAAAAGCTCAATTTTAGTCTCATCTGACCCAGAGTACCTCTGGCTTCTGGCTTTTTTCTGGCCACTCATCCATAAAGCCCAGCTCTGTGGAGTGTACGGCTTAAAGTGGTCCTATGGACAGATACTCCAATCTCCACTGTGGAGCTTTGCAACTCCTTCAGGGTTATCTTTGGTCTCTTTGTTAACTCTCTGATTAATGCCCTCCTTGCCTGGTCTGTGAGTTTTGGTGGGTGGCCCTCTCTTGGTAGGTTTGTTGTAGTGTCATATTCTTTCCATTTTTAATAATGGATTTAATGGTGATCTGTGGGATGTTCAAAGTTTCTGATATTTTTCTATAACCCAACCCTAATCTGTACTTCTCCACAACTTTGTCCCTGACCTGTTTGGAGAGCTCCTTGGTCGTCATGGTGCCGCTTGCTTGGTGGTGCCCCTTGTTTAGTGGTGTTGCAGACTCTGGGGCCTTTCAGAACAGGTGTATATATACTGAGATCATGTGACAGATCATGTGACACTTAGATTGCACACAAGTGGACTTTATTTAACTAACTGTGTGACTTCTGGAGGTAATTGGTTGCACCAGATCTTATTTAGGGGCTTCATAGCAAAGGGGGTGAATACATATGCACGCACCACTTTACCGTTTTTGATTTAAACAAGTTCTTTTTTTCATTTCACTTCACCAATTTGGTCTATTTTGTGTATGTCCATTTCATGAAATCCAAATAAAAATATATTTAAATTACAGGTTGTAATGCAACAAAATAGGAAAAACGATGAATAATTTTGCAAGGCACTGTACCCATATTTATTGTGATCTAAAAGGGCAAAACTGATCCTAGATCAGCCCTCCTACTCTGAGTCGCTTGATACATACGGCCCCAGGTTTGAAAACCAGTGGCCTGGGCGAGGCCGTCCAGAGTAGAGAGAGAGTTAGAGGGCGATGTAGAAGCTTAGGCCTCTTTATTAATGTCACAGTCACTAGCCAGTAATTCCCTCAGGCTTCTTGTACTCCAGCTTGTTAATGAGTCAGTGCTTATCATTCAGCATTGTTAACAGGCTAGAGCCTCCCTCCCATCCTCCCTTGAGCCACTCATGATTGTCGAGGTAGCAATCCCAACTAGCACCCTATTCCCTTTATAGTACACTACTTTTGACAAAGGCCCACTATATAAGGAATATGCTGCCAATTGGGATGCAACCAGTCCGTCAGTCAAAAACAAACAGCATACAGGACGCCTGTCAGCCAGGTTCTGCGTCTCAAATGGCAGCCTATTTCCTATATCTGTCCTGGTTAAAAAATGGTGCACTATATAGGTAATAGGGTGCCATTTGGGACATTAGTCAGTCAGTCAGTCAACAATAAACAGCCCACAGGAAATCGGTGGTGTGAGTGGTTCTTTCAGGAGGCCTCTATGCTGCCAGAGCCCCATTCCCTGAGCAGACTAAAGTGAACTGCTGGCACAGAACAGAGGCCATCTCTCTCTCCCGTCTGTAAATCTCAACCAAATTAATGATTGGTCTACACCCGCACGCCGTCCTTTAATATTTATTCATTATTGGTCACAGCTGAAAGAACAGCCTCTCTCTGCCTCACTCAACCCAGCGGTCCACTGCTGAGCCGCACGAGACAGAATGCCCTAAGGTAAATAAACTATTAACCACGTCGTGTTGTGGTCTTCTCTATGAGACCACACTATGGATGCATCCCAAATGGAACCCTGTTCCCTACATATTGCTCTATGGGCTCTGATCCCAGATGGCTCTAAGGGCATGGACAAATGTAGTGCAGTGTGTGTGGACACAACTCACAGGCCTAAGGTAATTGGGTTAGCGATACAGAAACAGGGGCTGCAACCCAAATGACCCTATTCCCTATGTGTTTGCTCTACTTTTGACCAGAGCCCTTAAGGAAACCCATAGGGTTCTGGTCCAAAGTACTGCACGACATAGGGGATGCCATTTGGTACTTATTCTTGCCCAATCACAGTGATCTAATATGTATCCTTCAGCGATATACTCCAGCTGAACTGCTCCACTGCACATCTTGCTGTAGAAAATGGATTTGTCAAATTGTGTGCAATTAGAAGCTCCCTGTATGGGGGCCACAGCACAGACAAACCGTTAAGCGCTGTCCTTTCTCTGGCTTTGACACACTGCTCATATGGGAGTTTCTTCATTCTGTATCAAATGTTTAAATGAGCGCTGACACACAATATGCACGCTCTCTCCTGTATTGTTTCGCTAATACATATCATTCATGTGCATTTTGTTTCTGGGCAGAAGAAAGTAAGAGACAGCCATAACATGGAGGCTTTGAAAGGTTGAAAGCAACAGTATAGATGTTGAGGTGTGTTGTAGTGACAGACAGGCTTGGTGCATCTGATGGTTTATCTGCAGTGCATGGATCTGTCTAGCTAATCGCTTTTCCTCTCTGATACATAACATTGCATTATTTACGCTAAGTAGGCCCTTCTGTTCAGTGCCTTTTAAAATGAACTCCCCATTCACACCATTATTTGACCCCTCTCCTTCATCTCCCCCCTCCATCCATCTGTTCCAAATGGCACCCTATCCCCTATATAGTGCACTACTTTTGACGAGGGCCCTATGGGCAATGTGGAACGCAGGCTACCACTAGGTCGGACACACGACATTAAGCCATGTGTTGCTGTATATCAATAATTTAGGTCCCAAAAATGTATGTACCAATCGCCGATTGCTCCTTTAACAACCTGATCAGATAACCTAGATTGAATGGCTCCCAGTTGATCAACAATAGTGTAAAACAGCTTTAAGCTACAACCAAAAAGCTCGGGGAATCCATTGGTTGTTCTTGCATGGTCAATTCTCCACCAAAACAAACCCTAATCAAATGTGACATATTTCTGAATGCGAGAAGTCCTCGTTGCACTGCAGGTGCAAATTTCAATCTTGGCGTTGGATTGACAAAATAAGCTCCGCATGAAGAACCAAAATCTCTATCAGGTCTATGCCTTCTCAATTTCAGAAATCAGGACTTTATCTCATCTTATACATGCTTGAATTTGATGAATATTTTCAATAATTGCAATCATTATTTCTATTTACCGGGCCATGATAGGATTTCATTAGCATGTGCTCAACACTGACCTCAGTTGCCTCCCTATGGGGCCTAGTCAAGAGCGGTGTACTATATAGGGAATAGGGTGCCACTTGGGACTGGCCCCTTATCTCAGTAGCAGCAGAAGATTGTTTATCATCCCTACCCCCAGCAGTAGGTTACAGCTTCTCACTGACCATTGCCTCGCATTGACAACCCCTCCACACTGCTCTCAACACATATTTCATACGCAGAAGCACAGAAAATACAGTTATGCATAATTCAACAGACAGTAAAAACAGCTGACATAGTTAAAGTAAGTGCAAGTGTTCGCATGCGTTCAAATTTGTGGGGTTCCGTGTGAGTGCAGATCTGCAAGAGCATGGGCATGAGAGAATATAGTCTAGTGTTGTGTCTTTTAGAGTCTGAGATAGTTACTCTCTATTATATAGGCTATAACATTACTGTGTGTGTGTGTGTGTGTGTGTGGCCTACTGTATCCAGTGAGGGATTGTGTGTGTGTGTGTGTGTGTGTGTGTGTGTGTGTGTGTGTGTGTGTGTGTGTGTGTGTGTGTGTGTGTGTGTGTGTGTGTGTGTGTGTGTGTGTGTGTGTGTGTGTGTGTGTGTGTGTGTGTGTGTGTGTGTGTGTGTGTGTGTGTGTGTGTGTGTGTGTGTGTGTGTGTGTGTGTGTGTGTGTGTGTGTGTGTGTGTGTGTGGCCTACTGTATCCAGTGAGGGCTCTCCCAATGCCACTAATGATCATGAGCACATTGGCCCCACATAATAATGTGCAGGGGTAGCCTATGTATGCGCACATATGTGTGTGACACCGAGAGAGGCATAGCACAGGCCTGTTTGTGCACATGTAAGTCACACACATTCTTTGAAAACAAGAGCAGAAATTCAGTTGGAGTTCAGGGGGAGGGGGGAGGGGGGACGTGCCCCAAGAGCTTATTATTAACGCTCCATGACTCCCTTGTAATCACACGGTAAATAAAACGTCAACAGGATAGAGCGTCAGATGGTGGAGGGGAAGAGGGGGGAGTGTGGGAGGAGGGGCGAGAGAGATGCTTACCAAAAACGATGGAGTTGCTTTGAACAGAGGCTGCCAGTAGTGTCAATAAGCTCAGAGTCCATAGACCAGGGACCGGGTAAGAAGGGAATGCCATGGTCGGTTGGACACACAGATCCGTTTGTTCGTCTCAATGAATCCTCACGAGGGTAGGCAGAGGAGCACCGGAGTGTTACCAGAGTGTTACCTACAGCAGTGGAGATAAAACCAGACCATTATTGATGAATTGCTTGCTTTCTGATTGGTTGGCCGGTGCTGAATGAACGTTTGGACATCGCTACTCACGTAACTGCTCCATGGGTTTTATCAATCTGCCTGTGTCATAAAGTATCGGGTGGTGACGCAGTGACCAAGTCTATAGCCTACTGCCGTCAAAGGCAACTGGCGGAAAACCAATGTCTGTTATCATTGCCCTAAGTCAGGGGTTTTCAAAGCGGGGTCCACGGCCAGATCTCAAACTATTTATGTGTCATCTTTTTTACATTTCATTTTTTTAATGAATATTACTAACAACTGTTTAAACAACTTTTGGCCATGGATCTGTGGAATAAGTTTAAAGTGTGCAATACAATACATTGTTCTATTTTTAAGCTGTTGTTCTGATTATGAGGGAGTCCCTGACGAATTTGTTATTACAAATGGGTTCCCCAGACCCAAAGAGTTTGAGAACCCCTGCCCTAAATGTATTCAGTCCACCTCTAAATGTAAAGGTGCAGTGCCAATTATAAGCAATATTTTTCCCGGAAGTCAGTCAATGTCTCAACTTACTGTTAGTTAGGATAGTAAAAGCACACAAGCTGCAATTTAGAAAATTGGTTGTGCATCAGCAGTTTTTCTCTTGTTGTGTCAGTCACTGACAGTCACTCAATTAGCCCATGTCAGCTAACATTTTATAGATTTATAGGTACGTATCATGGCTGAATTACTGACCAAGCATATGAGGAACATGCACAGGGTCCCCAACCTCCAGGGGGCCCTCATTGATTTTGTTAGTCACTCTCACTCAGATATCATATGAACATGGCATTAGTCATGACAAAATGTGTAGAATTGGGAAAATGTTGCTTTAAAACGGCTATTTCTTCTCTCAATCCCATGGCAAAATGTGTAGAATTGCAGGAAATTAGCTTTACAACAAATCTTGCTTTGGTCCCGAGAATGCTACAAACTGCCACGTATAGGTGGGATGTTTTCTGGGACCAAAACAACTCTTGTTAACTACAAATAACACAAATCAAATTCCCCTATTGGCCAAGCAAAACGCAGGAGTGAGCAGCAAGATGCCTGCACCGGTCGCCACCGGTCGCCCGTTGAGAATTCCCTGTCTGTGCTTCACATGACACAGATGTAACGCACATTGTGTCACTATAATACATACCCTCGGGCTCTCACAAGCACATAGCTTTACATGGCAGCCGAGGCAAGGCTAGGATCTACCCTCGAAATGCTCCTTCATTGCCACCGTTCGGTTCAACGGCAGCGCGAGCCATGGCGAGAGAGAGGTTGCCTGCGGGACGGGCGGGCGAATATAGGGCGGGGATAGGATAGGGCAGGGGGGTGTTTATTCTTGTTGGAAACATTCGAGGAGTGTGTCAAGAAAAACACAGAACTGATTGGTAGACTATAATAACATTATTGCGGATCACCACTAATAATAGCCCCTCTACAAAGGATTGGATAAGTCCAACCTAAAGATACGTATAGCCTACAAGGCACCTGCAATGCTGCTGGATGCGGCGTATAATCTAGAATGGAGCCACCTTTCCTACACCTTTCTCCCAATAAACGAAATTAGCCTACGTGTGGAGGAAATCGGAGACACCTAGTAGCCTATAAACGTGGAAATAACCGTGCAAACAGCGCGCTGTTGCAGCCACACGACCAGTGTTAAAAGCCGTGAGGGAAGAGACGGCGGGGCATAACGTAGCTACAGTCCAATAACAAAAAGCATATTCGCACTAAATTATACAACGCGTCCAGCGTTTTATTCCCGGGTCAAGATAACGGTTTACCTCCACCACCTGCCAGTAACCTAGGCTACTGAGCGCGGCGCACGCAGAAACATTCCAGGACAAGAACGCATCGTATTTACAACAGTGTCAGGTGTCTCCCGTTCGCGTATAGCCCGGACACAGCCAACAACAATAATATTCCTAGGGACAGACATAGCAGCATACACACCGATATACGCCTCTGGAGTCCGGGTCCGGCACTATTTGTCGCCGTTGGTTCTGGTCTGGAAGTGGTCCTTGTGATGCAGGATAGCTGGCGCTGGATCTGAGGTCTCTCTGGATATGTCTATATTGACTTTTTTTATCTTCCTTCTTCGGCTTCTTGTTTTTCTTGCGTTTTCCCTCTCTCCACTGCTACCGTTCAATGCAGCAAAAACAGCCTGTCTGAAAGGCAGGAGGGAGGAGGGGTGGCGTGTGGGGCGGAGGAGGGAGGGAGGGGGAGGGGATTTTAATACGATTTGGCCCGTACCATTCGGATAACAGAGCCAGCGCATACTGCCTGGAAGAGGGAGAGACACGCAGAGAGAGAGAGAGCTAAGAGACAGATTGAGATATATTTGGAAAGAGAGAAACTGAGATTTCATGGGCTATTCATATAGATTGTATGCCCAGTCATCTCATAGTATTGTTCTTAGCCTCTTATAGACAAATTAGAATTGTTCTTTCTGAATTGATTTTGTATTATTATATATTTAGTCATAATAGTCTATAGGTAGAAGTGGTAGTAGGCATAGTCCCCATAGATAACTGATGTAGGCCTAGACCTGACATGTTTTGCTCTGCTTTCTGAACTGGAGTTGGGGCCTTTTTGTCTGACAGCGCGAGGCGTGGTCTGTCTGAGTGGAATCAACACGCGCCAGGCCCGCCAGGTGGGTGTTCAGTGGAGGGGGGCGGTTCAACTCGCGAGGGGATTAAGGATTAGTTTTGCACGCGGATTAGTTCGTGTGTGTGGGGAGGCATGGGGTTAAAACATGGTGGATGGCGGCACGGAAAGCCCAATCACTACCATAGGCAACAAACAGGAGGCAGGAGGAAATCAATGTCAAACTGGGGGATAGACAAGGGATCACCAAACTGACAGCTGTAGTAGCAGCAGGATTGTTTTTACAAATATAATGTCTCTTAAAATGCAACACATAGAGACACATATGCCTACTCATTGCAGCATTTAATGCGTCCGTTTAATTCAAACGCGGTGTTTTAATGAGTTGTTGGAGAGGACTGAAATGATAGTGTCTCTAAAAAAGTCCCTGACAGGTCATGTGAGTGCAGGACAGCTCCAGGTGCTGAAAACAGAAGCACGAGGCAAAGAGTTGTCGTTGCGCGCATTCCAATACGAGCGGCAGTTGCATAATCAACATACAATATCAACATGTAATTTGATCTATTTGTGATGATGGCGGATACCTAGAATACTTAATTTGTGTAATTGAAACAAATGTGCACCCAGGCACGTGCAATGAGTTTTTTATATGGCTTAGTCCTAATATATGATTAAAAGTAGTTACATAATGTGACACTCATTATTGCCTATAATTACAATTATTACATAATTTCCCCACATACTGGCAGTCAGAGCGGGTATAGACTATTCTATATTCCTCATGACTTATGGATAGGTGAGTGAATGAATTCAGATGACATGAAAGAAAGGATACGTGTGTGTGTGTGGGGGGGGGTCTGAGTTAAGATGTCAAGCTAGAGCTGTAGTCTTCCAAGGGAAAGTGTCTGACGAGGTAAGTCACTCCGTACCAAGCGGCGCATGCACTGCGCACACATTCCCGAATCCTGCTAAAGGATATCGCGGTACTGCGATGAGAACTGATAATAAAAATGCATGGCTTAGAGAAACCAAAGCGCCTCTGTTCTGGAAATGGCATACTTCGTTTTATAGAGAAAATATATTATTTTGCCACAGAATCGCCATTAGATTATTTCCACATTGAGAGACAACATACACATTCGTATAGACACAATATTGTATTGAAATAAAAGGTATGATTTAGGTACATCTACACATTTGCAAGGTTTATGTTTTCTAAAAAGCCACTTGACTCCTGATACAACTCATCTCTGCCGGGACTCGAACCCGGAGCCTCTGGATTAGAAGTCCAGCGCGCTATTCCATTGCGCCACAGAGACTGAGTCTCACCAAATGATGATAAGAGGGTTTATATTTCCCCCTACCGTATACAGCATCCTCATCACGCAGCATCAGGACCACTTGGCTGCTGTTTACCGAGAGACCGGTAGAGGTCGCACTAACAGCATCACTATGCAGCGCCAAGATGGCGATATCAGTTTCTGTGCGTTTCATCTGAGGGATAGGCAAACATCTTTGATTTCATGCATAATTACGCAGAGTAATTATTTGAAAAAATACAATATTAAGTGCATTTGTAACAATTCATGTAACTTGTAAATATCAGATACAAGCATCCAATAAAATGATGCTCTCATCATGGAGATTTCCCCCCTTCTCTCTTGGTGAATAGAATCTATTACTCTTTCCTTATGTCACCACTTTTTCTTTAGACCATGCGCTCTCTGAGATCTAAAGGGCGTAAGGTAGCTTAAATGCTGACCAAACCGTGCCAGAAGCGGGCAGGACATGCAGGTTGAAATATCAAAACAAACTCTGAACCAATTATATTAATTTGGGACAGGTCAAAAAGCATTAAACATTTATGGCAATTTATCCAGCGAGCTTGCTGTTGCTAGCTAATTTGTCAATGAATAAACATTGGGTTGTTACTCGTCATCTCCTCCTTCCTTCTTTTTCTTCTTTGGACTATATATGGCAGTTGTCAAACAACTTTACAACTGACAGGAGTGTGGACCTCATCTTTCAATCACCCATGTGGCTATATGCTCCTAAAACCCAATGAGGAGATGGCACGTGGGTATATGCTCCTAAAACCCAATGAGGAGATGGCACGTGGGTATATGCTCCTAAAACCCAATGAGGAGATGGCACGTGGGTATATGCTCCTAAAACCCAATGAGGAGATGGCACGTGGGTATATGCTCCTAAAACCCAATGAGGAGATGGCACGTGGGTATATGCTCCTAAAACCCAATGAGGAGATGGCACGTGGGTATATGCTCCTAAAACCCAATGAGGAGATGGCACGTGGCTATATGCTCCTAAAACCCAATGAGGAGATGGCACGTGGCTATATGCTCCTAAAACCCAATGAGGAGATGGCACGTGGCTATATGCTCCTAAAACCCAATGAGGAGATGGCACGTGGGTATATGCTCCTAAAACCCAATGAGGAGATGGCACGTGGCTATATGCTCCTAAAACCCAATGAGGAGATGGCACGTGGGTATATGCTCCTAAAACCCAATGAGGAGATGGCACGTGGGTATATGCTCCTAAAACCCAATGAGGAGATGGCACGTGGGTATATGCTCCTAAAACCCAATGAGGAGATGGCACGTGGCTATATGCTCCTAAAACCCAATGAGGAGATGGCACGTGGGTATATGCTCCTAAAACCCAATGAGGAGATGGCACGTGGCTATATGCTCCTAAAACCCAATGAGGAGATGGCACGTGGCTATATGCTCCTAAAACCCAATGAGGAGATGGCACGTGGGTATATGCTCCTAAAACCCAATGAGGAGATGGCACGTGGGTATATGCTCCTAAAACCCAATGAGGAGATGGCACGTGGGTATATGCTCCTAAAACCCAATGAGGAGATGGCACGTGGGTATATGCTCCTAAAACCCAATGAGGAGATGGCACGTGGGTATATGCTCCTAAAACCCAATGAGGAGATGGCACGTGGGTATATGCTCCTAAAACCCAATGAGGAGATGGCACGTGGGTATATGCTCCTAAAACCCAATGAGGAGATGGCACGTGGCTATATGCTCCTAAAACCCAATGAGGAGATGGCACGTGGGTATATGCTCCTAAAACCCAATGAGGAGATGGCACGTGGGTATATGCTCCTAAAACCCAATGAGGAGATGGCACGTGGGTATATGCTCCTAAAACCCAATGAGGAGATGGCACGTGGCTATATGCTCCTAAAACCCAATGAGGAGATGGCACGTGGGTATATGCTCCTAAAACCCAATGAGGAGATGGCACGTGGCTATATGCTCCTAAAACCCAATGAGGAGATGGCACGTGGCTATATGCTCCTAAAACCCAATGAGGAGATGGCACGTGGGTATATGCTCCTAAAACCCAATGAGGAGATGGCACGTGGCTATATGCTCCTAGAACCCAATGAGGAGATGGCACGTGGCTATATGCTCCTAGAACCCAATGAGGAGATGGCACGTGGGTATATGCTCCTAGAACCCAATGAGGAGATGGCACGTGGCTATATGCTCCTAAAACCCAATGAGGAGATGGCACGTGGCTATATGCTCCTAAAACCCAATGAGGAGATGGCACGTGGCTATATGCTCCTAAAACCCAATGAGGAGATGGCACGTGGCTATATGCTCCTAAAACCCAATGAGGAGATGGCACGTGGGTATATGCTCCTAAAACCCAATGAGGAGATGGCACGTGGGTATATGCTCCTAGAACCAGGACGCGGCAGGGAGCCTAGTGGTTAGAGGGTTGGGCCAGTAACTAAAATGTTGCTAGATTGAATCCCTGAGCTGACAAGGTAAAAATCTGTTGTTCTTCCTTCATTGTAAATAAGAATTTGTCCTTAACTGAGAGTCAGCATGTTGAGCATCGCATATAGAACCAATTTGTATTTTAGAGCCCGGACGTGCATCATTCTTAACTGGATGATATCAGGTTGGAACCACCAAGACTCTTCCCAGAGCCGGCCACCCGGCCAAACTGAGCAACCGGGGGAGAAGAACCTTGATCAGGGAGGTGACCAAGAACCCAATGGTCGCTCCAGAGTTCCTCTGTGGAGATGGGAGGACCATCCAGAAGGGCAACCATCTCTGCAGCACTCCACCAATTAGGCCTTTATAGTAGAGTGGCCAGACGGAAGCCATACCCCCCTTTAGGCTGTCTCGTCGTTGATGGTAATCAAGCATAATGCGGTTGTGTCATCTACAAACTTGATGATTGAGTTGGAAGCATGCGTGGCCATGCATTCATGGGTAAATAGGGAGTAAATGAGGGGCCTGAGCACACACCCTTGTGAGGCCCCTGAGTTGAGGATCAGCGTAGTGGTGTTGTTTCCTACCTTCACCACCTGCGGGCAGCCTGTCAGGATGACCAGGACCCAGCTGCACAGGGCAGAGTTCAAGCCCAGGGCCCAGGGCTTAATGATGAGCTTGGAGGGTACTATGGTGTTGCAGGCTGAGCTGTAGTCAATGAACAGCATTCTTACATAGGTATTCCTCTTGTCCAGATGGGATAGGGCAGTGTGCAGTGCGAAGGCGATAGCATCGTTTGTGGATCTATTGGGGCGGTATGCAAACGGAAGTGGGTCTAGGGTGTCAGTTAAGGTGGAGGTGATATGATGCTACATACGTCTCGTGTCTGAGCCGTTGAATTGCGACTCCACTTTGTCTCTGTACTGACATTTAGCCTCTTTGATTGCCTTACGCCGGGAATAACTGCACTCTTTGTATTAAACCATATTCCCAGTCACCATCAAAAATGCAGGTGTTTCAGCTTAGCTCAGTGCTTTACGTGGTGGCAGGGCGAGCGAGCAGAAAATAGGAGCATTGCGCCATGATTGGCTCAGTGTTCTGTCACTCATGGGGACAGTACGTCATCGCCAAGTTTAAGTCCTTAGTAAGGGTAGACATCCATATTGTCAGCCCTTTGCATCCTGCCATAGAGTTATATTACAAGTTCCCTTTCAAGAAGGCTCAAGGTCATTGGCCACAGATAAAATTATGTCAAATCATGTTATATCTACAGCAGCTTTGATTGGACTTTCAAAATCTTAGCTAGCAGTCATCATCATGAATCAAGTCGACAATCTACTGGCAAATCCTTTTAATCATTGTCATATGAAGAGGAATAATTTAGAGAAACTATAGATAAAACGTATCGGTGCTCATCGGCCATTGGACATAAACATTACACAACAAGTTGGAAATCACAAATTCAACAATGAGTGGTTTATAAGGAATTGGCTACCTGCAAGCATTGCAAAGCAATCACTAACATTAGCCTGCTATTCAATGGAGTGGCTGTGTGTTTTTTGTTGTTGTTGAGTTCCCACCATAAATCCAGAGAATGCCAGACTTTGATGACAGAGTATGATGACAAATATTGCCCCCAAAGGACCACCTTCACAAGGTGAGTCCAAAAATGTCTTGTATGCTACTGCATAAATTATATAATATGCAAAGGAGATATGTATACTGTAGCTAAGAAAGTAAAACTAAGTGTATGTTGTGTAGTAAGGTATTAGTAGCCAATGTGACTCACTGTAATAATTGTCTATTTTCACCAATGCGGCATTGTAAACACATCGTTCGTGGCCGGTGTGTACTTGTTTGCAAACTTTTTATGTTTATGCAAATTCAGCACAAACAACATTCTATAAAATAGTGTTATTTGACGTATGTTGACATGCAAAAACCCAAACGGTGTTCAATGTGCCTCACCAATGTCTATTTTCACCTCTTCATTTCACCTACTGTTCTAACTTGGTAGCGCACATGTAGCCTATAACCTGTTTTAGAGAAATGTTATCGAATATTGTAAGCGTTCATTGTTTATATGCCCCCTCTATTTATCCTACGGTTCTGACTTGTACAGGAAGTACACTGTAAGAACTGCCCATGTTCTGAATTCTGTCAATGTACATTTCAAAAGTGCTGAACAAATAGTTACATTGACTATGTCCGTCGTTGCTCGCTAATTAATGTCTTAATCGAAATTACAGATGGCCACTTATCCGCTCATCATCCTCTTATGCCATAGTTTGTACATCTCAATTGTCAGTAGAAAACACATTTGTTTAAGTAAGTCTGCCATATCAGCCATGTTTTTTTAAAGACAGTAAATGAGGCTGAATGAACTGTTTCGCTGTCAGACAAGGCTCTGCTGAAAGCCAGCTGTAGCAGCGGTAAGGTGTTGGGACTCTGCTGTTAGGCTAACAGTTTGCAGGCACCGTTTGTCACCGTTCTAGAGCAATTAATGTACTGTTTAGTGTTGTGTGATGGCTTTGCTGGCATGCATCCCACATTTTTGTTTGCCCCACCAAGATTTACATGCTAAAATCGCCACGGATCCATATATATATTTCAGAAAACGATAACTCATTCAGCTTTCATATCAACCTTCTGCCCTGGCTACAAAATGCTATTAATGGTGAGGTGGGATGTGGACACATAAAACAAAGTAATGGGACTGTCTCTTTCACTAGGCTGAGGATGATCCACACACTCCACTCCCGCTGTGGCGGAGATACAGATATGGACTCGGATCGAGACTTAACTTGGGGCTTGAATAGATATTAGAGATTCAAGTTGAAACACCACAAGCTTAAGCTCTGACTTGCAAGTGGCATTAATGCTGATTTGAATCTCTGAGTGATGTAAATGTGGATCTATTGCAGATAAATGGAAGACGTAAATGGAGACAAATGTAGGACATTACCATGTGAAGAGGCAACCTGTTTACTATATATAGATATATAGCACTATTTTTGACCAGAGCCATATGGGCCCTTTTCAAAAGTAATGGACTTCATTGGGAGCCATGAGAAGGTGACATTATTGTTCAGTTAGATAACAAACAGGGTGATATTATGGTCCTTTTTCCCCATCACACAACAGTATCCTTTTCTAGCCTTGTGAAACCGGACTGATCTCGACCATAGGTAAGTAAAACAGAATGTGAGCGAAGTGAAATTAAATATTAGTCTGAGACCAGGCTATGCCTTTCCATGATAAAAACAGGAAGGAAAATAGGTTAGACATTTATTTATTCATTCAATTACTGTGTTGGGGACACAAAGACAAGAACATTTAAAAAAAACATCCCTCGTGTCCGCCCCCTCTCTCTCTCTTCCTGCACTCCTTTTCTCTGCTCTCGTCATGCTGCTCACATGTATGCAATGGCAGCAATGGAGGTCAGTATTGACAGCACAATGACCACGTAGCCCGAGCGATACACCTCAGGAATCTTAAATCCCTTACCGCTATCCCAGAACTAACAAAGAGAGAGGGAGAGAGAAAGAAAAGGAGAATATATTAAGGAAAAACAAGGACCGGCAGACAGTGTTGACTTGTGTTGTTGTGCGCTGTGGACACAGTACTTACCAGATGGCGGATTCCATTCAAGGTGTGGTAGGACACAGGGAAGGCAATGCCAAACTTGGCAAGGCTGAGCAGAGCAGGACCAACAGACAGGGAGTGGATCAGGTCAAGGTAGTATGGATAGTTACCTGGCAACACCAGTGCTAATAGAGCAAATGCTGAGATACCTAAGAGAGAGAAAGAACAATAAATATATGTTGAGGGCTGTGATCATGTGGGCCTTTCCACATACTGTACAAGGTTGTTACATTACCTCCACTGAGTCCCACTCCTGTGCCTCTGTGTGTGATGGACATCATCATAGGCAATGACCACCTGCAAGACACAGGGTACCATGGCCATCACACATACAGTATATAAAAACACATCATTTGTAGTTCACACTGGATATAAACCCTATCAAGTTCAAGTTGGGTGCCTGAGTTATTCCCGGCCATGTCATCTGACGTTTAGTCTAATACACTGTGGCCGAGCTGGTACAGCAAAAGTGATAAAGGATCATTACATACATAGAGTAAAATATCTTGTGAGGAATGGTTGTTTTGTGCTTTAAAAAGGTACTTGTGCTCCCCTGATCCATAAACCATGTCACAATACACTGAATCAAAGCTGTGCCTATGGTCTTCCCATGAAATTAATCGCTGATGGCCTGGAGACTCAATGGACTGTACAAACAGAATCAAGCAACTCAGCACCAAATTCAACAAGGACAGCTATTACTGAGGTGCAGTGTGAGCTTCTTTATTATCACTCATGTAGTCAACTTACTTATAGATGGTCAGATGTGGCGACATGGGTCGGTTCAATTTGTTGTTTTTGGCCCAAAACGTGTTCATTTCCTCATTTGCTGTGGTTCCCATTGGAACAGCACTTAGAGGCAGAGAGAAAAAATGAATTTAGAACACATAAGGCTATAGGACACGTACAACATGGCATTTATCTACTTAGAAAAATAACAGAGACAAGTGTACACAGACACACAATCGACACATCTACTCACTGTCTGCATAGAATGCCAAACTGAGGGCGGAACAAGCAAGTGCCCTGTCGGGTGAAGGTTCTGGGAGAGATGAAGCAAAACACATTTAGTAATGTTAGTAATAACAAGGTTTAAGGACAAGATTCGTGAGCAGCTTCCTTCTTAATTCATTACAGCTTGTTTGATATTGGTGAGAAGGTTGCGCAATGGCTCAATTAATAATGCACAAGCAATCATAAACTGTGTGGTCAAAGTTCAAATATCCTAGAAGAGCTGAGGTTACTGGGCCGTTGTGAGGAAGAAATACTAGTACGCTAGCTAGCTAAGTAGCTAGTAGTAAAAGGGTTCAACTTCTATTTGGGTCACACGTGATGAGAGGAGTCCCAAGCTAACCTCACATCCAAGGTTGGGACAAGCTAGTTAGTTACGATACTTCACAAGCAGGCTAAAGTTAGCTATCTAGATTGGCCGTTACATCCACGGAATTTGGACGCATGGCTTCCATACGAATGTAGAGCTCATTGTAGCGTTTATAAGCTATCAAAATAACGTGTACATCTCAAACCTGTCGTCACAGTAGGAGTTAACTATTTAACTTGTATGCAACGGGGTGACGCAAGCTTTCTAGGTAAGTTAAACAATCTACTTGAACATCAAATTATTCTTAATGAGTAGTACACGTCTAACCCCCCCCTCAAATAAAATGTATCAAAGTTAGGTACGGTACAGTTAGCTAACTACTGACCTTAGAAGCAACGCCATTTTTTATTTGACAGCTGGAACAGGATATGGCGTATCTAGATGTTATGCCGCGTTTGTAACAACTAGGAACTCGGGAAATCTCTGACTTACAACTCGGGGGAAAAAACGTTTTGAACAATCATGCAATTCGGAATTACTACACGGGAATTCGGGCCTCTTTCTGCAGCTACAACTTTCCGACCTGAAGTTCACTGACGTCATGATTTGACCTTGTATTTTCCGAGTTACTATGTTGTTTGAACGAAGCACCAGTTCCGAGTTCCCAGGGGTTTTGAATGCAGCATTATTATATTTTTCCTGACGCTACGGTCAGCCACAACGTCATAATCCCCGCCTATTTCTACAATTTATCTTCTTAAAATGTGATTTGAAACCTAAATCTAACCTTAACCACATTGCTAACCTTATACCAAACCCTAATCTTAAATTAACAAAAAAAGGAATCAGTTTTTACTATATAGGCAATTTTAACTTTGGTAACTAGTGGAAACCCATGCACTATTTTCACTCCACTTGGATACTTTTTATTTATCCCTTATTTTACCAGGTAAAATGACTGAGAACACGTTCTCATTTACATCAATGACCTGGGGAATAGTTACAGGGGAGAGGTTGGGATGAATGAGACAATTGGAAGTTGGGTATGATTAGGTGGCCATAATGGTATGAGAGCCAGATTGGGAATTTAGCTGGGATTAACATTAGTGACCACAGAGAACCAGGACACCCATTTTAACGTCCCATCCAAAAGACAGCACTTTACACAAGGAAATGTCCCCAATCACTGCCCTGGGGCATTGAGATTTGTTTTTAACCAGAGGAAATAGTGCCTCCTATTGGCCTCCCACCACAACTTCCTGCAGCACTTTGTCTCCCATCCAGGACCAACCCAGCTTAGCTTCAGAGGCAAATCAACAGTGGGATGCAGGGTGGTATGCTATGGTTGGAAGTGACTTTTTCGTAGCAGGTTAGGAGAATTTACACAGTGATTAGGAGAGTTCATGTAGCAGGTTAGGAGACTGAAGTTAAGGTGCAGAAAATGGTTAGTGTTAGGGAAAATGCTCTCATAACCTGCTACGAAAATCACTTCAAGTAGTAGCTGTATCGAAGTAGCTGAAAAGTGTATCCCTGGGCGGGTCTGTGCTGCCATTTTGAGAAGGTAATTTTGAAGGGTAGGCCTAATGTAACAATTATTTACAGTAAATCTGTTTAAAAGCTAGAATCTATCATTTACACAATAACAAAGCTGTCAGCCCAACTGAGTTTTGGAGAAAAAAAGATTAGGAATGGAAGTGTTGAAATGTAACCGCTCTCAAATTCATAGACCGTTGCAAGGACTGACCATCCATGATATCAAAATGATCGTTTTAACCATGTTTTGAGGCTATACAGTGCGTTTACATTTACATTGTTTCACTCCAATGGTTGTGCACAATCTTATATTTTGGGTTCTGATGGGGTACGACAGTTGAATTAAGCTCATGCAGCATTTCTAAGTTATATACTTCAAGAATCAACGGCTATAACTTGAAAGGCAGAGGCTACGAATACGGAGTTCTCTCCCCCCCACCCCTCCCTGTTGGAAACATATTTCTCCAATCAGATCCGAACCACTTCTGCACATACATGTAGGCCTACGTTTCTCTCTCCCCCTCTCTCCCCCCCCTCCCTGTTGGAAACATATTTCTCCAATCAGATCCGAACCACTTCTGCACATACATGTAGGCCTACGTTTCTCTCCCCCACCCCTCCCTGTTGGAAACATATTTCTCCAATCAGATCCGAACCACTTCTGAACATACATGTAGGCCTACGTTTCTCTCTCCCCCACCCCTCCCTGTTGGAAACATATTTCTCCAATCAGATCCGAACCACTTCTGCACATACATGTAGGCCTACGTTTCTCTCTCCCCCACCCCCCCGTTGGAAACATATTTCTCCAATCAGATCCGAACCACTTCTGCACATACATGTAGGCCTACGTTTCTCTCGCCACTCACCCTCTTCCGAACCCTCAACCAATCTTATCGATATGATTATTTAGAGCTCTCGGTCTCGTATTTCTGAACATCTGCGATTTGAACAAACGTTCCAAAAAATATATTTGAATGCTACAACCTTCTCTATCTGTTGTAACAGATATTGCCGTAGCACAAGCATTGCATTGGGGGCAAAAACAGTTAGCGTTTTGTGCGATGATGTAATCATTATAGTTATGTAGCCATTTAGCCAGCAGTCGTGGCTCCCGTTTATCCAATGTTTGTAATGATGATAAAAAAATAACATTAACTCGCTAGTGACCTGTCTGCCCTTGACGAGCACTCACTTTCGTATCGTCTGAGATTCCCAAAGATTGGAAAGCTGCCGTGGTCATCCCCCTCTTCAAAGGGGGTGACACTCTAGACCCAAACTGCTTCAGACCTATGTCTTTCTAAGGACTTCGAAAGCCAAGTTAACAAACAGATTAATGACCCTTTCGAATCTCACCATACCTTCTCCGCTATGCAATCTGGTTTCAGAGCTGGTCATGGGTGCACCTCAGCCTCGCTGAAGGTTCTAAACGACATCATAACCGCCATCGATAAGAGCCATTACTGTGCAGCCGTATTTATCGACCTGGCCAAGGCTTTCGACTCTGTCAAAACAACATTCTTGTTGGCAGACTCGACAGCCTTGGTTTCTCAAATGATTGCCTCGCCTGGTTTACCAACTACTTCTCTGATAGAATTCAGTGTGTCAAATCGGAGGGCCTGTTGTCAAGGACCTCTGACAGTCTCTATGGGTGTGTATACATCAATTTTCTTTTCTGTATACATCAATGATGTTGCCCTTGCTGCTGGTGATTCTCAGATCCACCTCTACGCAGACGACACCATTCTGTATACTTCTGGCCCCTCCTTGGACACTGTGTTAACTAACCTCCAGACGAGCTTCAATGCCATACAACTCTTCTTCCGTGGCCTCCAACTGCTCTTAAACGCAAGTAAAACTAAATGCATGCTTTTTAATCGATCGCTGCCCGCACCTGCTCGCCCGTCCAGAATCACTACTCTGGACGGCTCTGACTTAGAATATGTGGACAACTACAAATACCTGGGTGTCTGGTTAGACTGTAAACTCTCCTTCCAGACTCACATTAAGCATCTCCAATCCAAAGTTAAATCTAGAATCGGCTTCCTATTTCGCAACAAAGCATCCTTCACTCATGCTGCCAAACATACCCTCGTAAAACTGACCATCCTATCGATCCTCGACTTCGGTGATGTCATCTATAAAATAGCCTCCAACACTTTACTCAACAAATTGGACGCAATCTATCACAGTGGCATCCGTTTTGTCACCAAAGCCCCATACACTACCCACCATTGCGACCTGTACGCTCTCATTGGTTGGCCCTCGCTTCATACTCGTCGCAAAACCCACTGGCTACAGGTTATCTACAGGTAAAGCCCCGCCTTATCTCAGCTCACTGGTCACCATAGCAGCACCCACTCGTAGCACGCGCTCCAGCAGGTATATCTCACTGGTCACCCCCAAAGCAAATTCCTCCTTTGGTCGTCTTTCCTTCCAGTTCTCTGCTGCCCATGACTGGAACGAATTGCAAAAATCTCTGAAGCTGGAGACTCACATCTCCCTCACTAGCTTTAAGCACCAGCTGTCAGAGCAGTTTACAGATCACTGCACCTGTACATAGCCTATCTGTAAACAGCCCATCTACCTACCTACCTCATCACCATACTGGTATTTATTTATTTATTTTGCTCCTTTGCACCCCAGTATCTTTACCTGCACATTCATCTTCTGCCGATCTACCATTCCAGTGTTTAATTGCTATATTGTAATTACTTCGCCACCATGGCCAATTTATTTCCTTATCTTACCTCATTTGCACTCACTGTATATAGACTTTTTGTTTTATTTTGTTCTACTGTATTATTGACTGTATGTTTTGTTTACTCCATGTGTAACTCTGTGTTGTTGTATGTGTCAAATTGCTACGCTTTATCTTGGCCAGGTCGCAGTTGCAAATGAGAACTTGTTCTCAACTAGCCTACCTGGTTAAATAAAGGTGAAATAAAATTAAAATAAAATAAAATGACTGCCTGTTTGTGTCTTGCTTGTTTGATATGCGGTGTAGGCTCAGTGGCGACCCATCATTCAGGGCAGGTGTTCTGAGCCCCACCTGTTCAGCAAAGAAAATACAACAATTCAAGCCCCTTGGGTGCTGCCAATGTCACATTAGAAGTGCATGCGTGGTGGGGTAATACCAGAGCAAACAACAACTGCTTTGTGCAGATTCACTTTATTTCATATTGAGATTTTCAGAGCAATTGATTTTACACAACCAGACTATGATAACCCAAATTGCGCCCTATTCCATAGTGCACTACTTTTGACCAGGGCCCATATGGCTCTGGTCAAATGAACTGTACTATGTAGAGAATAGGGTCCCATTAGGGATGAATAGCCTTCAGCACTGATATTTGTTTTTAATCGGTGAAGGAAAACATATTCAGGGTGCATTGGTATGGTACAGGCATGTTGCAACATCTTGTTACGTTGACATTTGGGTTTGGAAAATCCTTCTAGTACAATCATTGTCATCTGGAAAACTCAGAAGTGTCAAATCACAATTACAGGTTTATTTGCAGCAGAATTCTCTATGAGAACCAGCATTGTGTACTGAAAAACTGATCCATGCAATAATACGCCAATTGTAGATGGTATGGTAGACAAACAAACACACACTAACCGTGGTGATTTAGGCTTATTTTAAAAACAGCAGATGACCACCCATTGTTAATCACTTTCAAAGACAAAATTCAATTTGTAAGGTATTTTTGTTGTGCACACAAAAGCTATGTTCTTTGCTTAGCTAGACCTTGCATACACATATATATACTCACTCATTCAGAGGGGTTGGGTTAAATTGCAGAAGACACATTTCAGTTGAATGCATTCAGTTGTACAACTGATTAGATATCCCCTTTCATTAACACAGACTGACAGAAATTCAGACTAAATAATACTAATAATGTTCTGAATGTTAATAATAAGTCTCCTGTTCCAGCCAACCTATAAAACAGAAAGAAAGAGAACAGGATTATATTAGACAGCGTCATTATGTCCCATTATTTCTTCATCTGTGATTCAATATGAAAAGGCCCTTTTAACTCAGTGACTCGCTGATCCCCAGCACATCAATCTGATTATTAACATGGCTAATTAACATGAGCGATTAACTGTCACGATAAATTCACTTTGTTCAATATTTTTGTCTCAGTGACAGACAACCGGCATCTTCTGTGTCACATATTCTATGTCACCCTAAGTCTTTTTTTATCAGGGGTGGAAAAAGTACCCCATTGTCATACTTGAGTAAAAGATACCTTGATAAAAAATGATTCAAGCAAAAGTGAAAATCACCCAGTAAAATACTACTTGAGTAAAAGTCTCAAGGTATTTGGTTTAAGTATACTTAAGTATAAAAAGAAAAAGCAATTGGTAAAATGTACTTAAATATCAAAAGATAAAGGATAAATCATTTCAAAATCCTTATATTAAGCAAACCAGACGGCACCATTTTCTTTTTTTAATGTATTTACGGAGAGCCAAGGGCACACTCAGACATCATTTACAAATGAAGCATGTGTGTTTCGTGAGTCTGCCAGATCAGCGGCAGTAGGGATGACTAGGGAGGTTCTCTTGATAAGAGCATGAATTGGACTATTTTCCTGTCCTGCTAAGCATTCAAAATGTAACGAGTACTTTAGGTGCCAGGGAAATTGTATGGAGTAAAAAGTAGTTTAATTTCAATAGGAATGTAGTAAAGCAAAGTACAGATACCCCCCCCCAAAATGTAGTACTTTAAAGTATTTTTACTTAAATACTTCACACCACTGCTTTTGTACCACCTATGTGTCACTCTGTTACTCTATGTCACCCACCTCCAGGACACCTCCTGATGATGAGCTTGCGGATCTCATCATAGATGAAGATGAGTACACTGTATGGGAGGGCACAGAACCACCAGGAGACCCTGAAGGAGTGAGAGAGAGAGAGAGAGAGAGAGAGAGAGAGAGAGAGAGAGAGAGAGAGAGAGAGAGAATGCGAAACAAGGGAAGGGTAGTTGGTGTAGTTCATTAAAAAATCCAGCCTGGTCTCAGAGACTAGACGTAACATAGTAAACACAAATCCAGGACAACATTAGCATTTTAGAAAGTTTGCAACTACTTACAACTTTTTAGATACTTTGCAATTACTTAGCATGTTAGCTAATCCTTCCCACAACCGTAACCTTAACCCTTTAACCTATCTCCTAACCTTAAAACTAACCTTAACCACTTACCATAATGCCTAGCTAACGTTAGCCACCTAGTTAACATTAGCCACAATAAATTGGAATTGGTAACATATTGTACAAATTGCAATTCATAACATATTGTGAGAAGTCCAGGTTGAAAATCCATGCAGATGCATTGGGGTGATATGAGGATGTGATGAGGGTGTGACTAGAACATTTGTGGGACATGTTTTGGAGGTGTTGAGGCTGGGGATTATAGAGTGGAGACGTGTGTGGTACATTGTAACATCCATGTCTGTGAGAAAGTGTGATATGAGAAAGGCGCATGAGGGACTTCGTAGTTTTGGGGTAGAATGAAAACGGGGGTGTTGGGGATATGATGTCATTGTTTTTAGGGTAGGTTGGAGAATATGTTGTCTAGTACTGACTTCAAGGGGTACATGCGGAGGGCGATGTCCATTCCTGGGCAGTAGGACAGGAAGGCAGCCAGAGCAGTCTCAGCAAACAGGCCAAAGATCAGGATACGATTCCTGTTAAGGAAATGGGGATGGCACATGTGAATACAGGAAAGAGTACGGCAAGAAAAGGGGACCACTATTTAAAAAATATCATACACATAGGCCTTCTACTTATACAAAGTAAAACATCCTCTCTTTCATTGGGTGTCTCCCAAATGGCACCCTATTCCCTATGTAGTGCACTACTTTTGACCAGAGTGATATGGGCCCTGGTCAAGAGTAGTGCCTTATATGGGGGATTAGGGTGTCATTTGAGACGCATCCTTTTCCACTTACTTCATGCCCTGCTGGAAGACAGAGTTCCTCCTGGTCTTGCAGATAACCAGATCAGCCCATTGCACCACCACGATGCTCGCAAAGAACGAGGTATGACAGGTGAACTCAATTACCTTTCGCTGCTCATAGGTCTGCAAAAGGAAACACGTCTTACACGTCTTAAACCTGTCGTGGTCAAGAAAAGGAAAAACTCCAGCACACAGGTCATTTTGATGCTTCCAACAATTTAGATCCATTCAATTGTTGGTAGCGTCCAAATTACTGGTGTGCTGGAATTGTTCTTTTTCCCCCATCACAACAAGTTTTCTCCATGCACCTGGTAGTACAACAAGGTGTGCAAGTTTACTTAAAAAATAAACTGTTGTAGTAACTTGTGGTGGCTCTGCTTAAAATATAGCTACTGACTGCATGGACCTTCAACCATTCGCTCCAATCTGTATGTGTTGTGTGTGTTGAAACCTGTCTTTCTCACCCACTGCTGTCCATTCGCTCCAATCTGTATGTGTTGTGTGTGTTGAAAGCTCTCTTTCTCACCCACTGCTGTCCATAGCTGTCTTCCACCTCGTTGTTAGCACGGTCATCCCAGTTCAGACGGATGCCAAGGAGGGTCCCTGGCCAGAAACCATTCTCAGCCAGGATCACAAAGTAGGTGAAGAAACCTGCTATGGCCTGGATCATACCTGGAGAGAGAGAGACAAGTCCATCAGTACAATATACACTGAGTGTACAAAACATGACATAGACTGACCAGGTGAATCAAGTGAAAGCTATGATCCCTTATTGACGTCGCTTGTTAAATCCACCTCAATCAGCGTAGATGAAGGGGAGAAGACAGATTAAAACTCTTTTCGGATAGGGGGCAGCATTTTCACTTTTGGTTGAATAGCGTGCCCAGAGTGAACTGCCTCCTACTCTGTCCCAGATGCTAATATATGCATATTATTATTAGTATTGGATAGAAAACACTCTGAAGTTTCTAAAACTGTTTCAATGATGTCTGTGAGTATAACATAACTCATATGGCAGGCAAAAACCTGAGAAAAATCCAACTAGGAAGTGAACATCTGAGATTTGTAGTTTTTCAAAGCTTGGCCTACCGAATACACATTGAGATATGGATAGAGTTGCACTTCCTACGGCTTCCACTAGATGTCACCTGTCTTTAGAAACTTGAATGAGGATTCTACTATAAAGGAGGGGCTCATGAGACCTCTTTGAGTCAGTGGTCTGGCAGAGTGCGTTGGTCTCATGATGCGCGCTCCCGACAGAGTTACCTCTCAGTGCTTTTCTTCAGACAAAGGAATTCTCCGGTTGGAACATTATTGATGTTTTAAAAAACGTCCTAAAGATTGATTCATGTTTCTAAAGGACTGTAATGGAACTTTTAGAGTTTTCTGAGAGTTGTCTGGATGAAGTGCCTGCGCCTCATGAAGATGGATTACTGGGCTGAACACGCTAACAACAAGTGGCTATTTGGACATAAATGATGGACTTTATGGAACTTTATGAAACAAATTAGTAATTTATTGTCGAACTGGGATTCATGGGAGTGCCTTCAGATGAAGATCATCAAAGGTAAGTGAATATTTATGGTGTTGTTTCTAACTTCTGTTGACTCCAAAACGGCGGATATTCATCTGGCTGTTTTGGGTTCTGAGCGCCGTTCTCAGATCATGCTTTTTCCGTAAAGTCTTTTGAAATCTGACACAGCGGTTGCATTAAGGAGAAGTCTATCTTTAATTCTGTGAATAACTGAGTCTGTTTAAACTGAGATTTTTGCATATAAATATGCACATTATCAAACAAAACATAAATGTATTGTGTAACATGATATCCTATGAGTGTTATCTGATGAAAATCATCAAAGGTTAGTGATTCATTTTATCTATATTTCTGCTTTTTGTGACTCCTCTCTTTGGCTGGAAAAATGGCTGTGTTTTTTTGACTTGGCCATGACCTAACATAATCATATGTTGTGCATTCGCTGTAAAGCATTTTTGAAATCGGACACGATGTGTAGATTAACAAGATGTTTATCTTTCATTTGCTGTATTGGACTTGTTAATGTGTGAAAGTTACATATTTCTAAAAAATATTTTTGAATTTCGCGCGCTGCCTTTTCAGCGGAATGTTGTGCAGGGGTTCCGCTAGTGGAACGCCTGCCCTAGAAATGTTAAAGAAGGATTTTTAAGCCTTGTGAATGGGTAAGACAAAAGGTTTAAGTGCCTTTGAACAGGGTATGGTAGTATGTGCTAGGCGCACCGGTTTGAGTGTATCAATAACTGCAATGCTGCTGGGATTTTCACACTCAACAGTTTCCTGTGTGTATCAAGAATGGTCCACCACCCAAAGGACATCCAGCCAACTTGACACAACTGTGGGAAGCATTGGAGTCAACATGGGTCAGCATTTCTGTGTATCGCTTTCGACATCTTGTAGAGTCCATGTCCTGACGAATTGATGCTGTTCTCTGGGCAAAAAGGGGAGCGATATTAGGAAGGTGTTCCTAATGTTTTGTACACCCAGTGTAACTTTCAATAACTGCAATGAATAGCAGAGGGTAAAAAGGAAATCTGCACGTCTCAAATGGCACACTATTCACTATCTAGTGCATTATTTTCTACCAGGTCCCATATATGGAATAGGGTGCCATTTGGGACGCATGCAAAATCCTTTGTTACACTACATCAGCGCTGCCCGACTCTCTTCCTGGAGATCTACTGTCCTGTAATTTAACTGTAATTTATCTGATTCAGCTAGGTAAGGTCCTGTTGAACAGCTAATAAGTAGAATCAGGTGTGTTAAATTAGGGTTGGACTGAAAACCCACAGGAAGGTACATCTCCAGGACGAGGGTTGGGCAGCCCTGCACTACATCATAGTATTTGGAGATCTACTGTCCTGTAATTTAACGTATCTGATACCACTAGGTAAGGTCTTGTTGAGCAGCTAATAAGTAGAATCAGGTGTGTTAAATTAGGGTTGGACTGAAAACCCACAAGAAGGTACATCTCCTGGACGAGGGTTGGGCAGCCCTGCACTACATCATAGTATTTGTGTAGATTTGAGTACCACCGTTGATGTGTGTGTTTTATGTCATTTTATCATATTGTGGACAGACACAATTCCCTATATAGTGCACTACTTTTGACCAGGGCCCGTGATAGGGTGCCATTTGGGACACAGACCCATGGATGAGCTTGCAAGTAGAGGAGGTATTCTGACCTATCTGTCCGTAGGCCATGCTGATCAGTCTGTCGTTCACCAGCTTGTCCGTCTTTGGGCACCGGGGCTGACGCTTCATGATGTCACTCTCAGCCGTCTCGTAGGCCAATGAGATAGCAGGAACCTGGACGCAGACGGGAGAGGAGAGAAAGAGAGAGGGAGAGAAAGAGACAGAGAGGAGTGTGAGAGAATGTATAACAGACAGAACAATGTGATAAAGCTATACCCAGTAAACAATCCCACATTGACACGATTTCAGCCCAATGTGGGCTAAAATATTGGCCCTGTGTAGGCTGCCCATAATGGGCCGACGCACAATTTATTTATTTCTAATTTGTTTGTGACACTTTCAATTCAATGCATAAAGTGCATAATTTACAAGCCTTACAGGTATTTAAGAAATGTGATACATTGCATCAGAAAGACAAGTTTCTCATATATCACATATTTAAGTATTTTTACAGATGTCATCATTGGCATTGTAAAAGATCACCAATATTTGGGCTTCACACAACAGAACCCTTAAACTGTAGTGACACTCAGTAACGGTTGCACCAAAATAACTATGTGCAAACCACACCCCCAAATATTTGAATGAGCGCCGCCTCTAGCTGGACTTGGTGTGGGCTATCCTGTGCTGGACTTGGTGTGGGCTATCCTGTGCTGGACTTGGTGTGGGCTATCCTGTGCTGGACTTGGTGTGGGCTATCCTGTGCTGGACTTGGTGTGGGCTATCCTGTGCTGGACTTGGTGTGGGCTAGCCCGTGCTGGACTTGGTGTGGGCTATCCTGTGCTCGACTTGGTGTGGGCTATCCTGTGCTCGACTTGGTGTGGGCTATCCTGTGCTGGACTTGGTGTGGGCTATCCTGTGGTGGACATGGTGTGGGATATCCTGTGCTGGACTTGGCGGGGGCTAGCCCGTGCTGGGCTTGGCATGTGCTAGCCCGTGCTGGACTTGGTGTGGGCTGGCTGCTGTTGGACTTGGTATTGGCTAGCTGCTGTTGGACTTGGTATGGGCTAGCCTGTGATGGGATTGGTGTGGGCTAGCTGCTGTTGGACTTGGTGTGGGCTATCCTGTGCTGGACTTGGTGTGGGCTATCCTGTGCTGGACTTGGTGTGGGCTATCCTGTGCTGGACTTGGTGTGGGCTAGCCCGTGCTGGACTTGGTGTGGGCTATCCTGTGCTCGACTTGGTGTGGGCTATCCTGTGCTCGACTTGGTGTGGGCTATCCTGTGCTGGACTTGGTGTGGGCTATCCTGTGCTGGACTTGGTGTGGGCTATCCTGTGCTGGACTTGGTGTGGGCTATCCTGTGCTGGACTTGGTGTGGGCTAGCCCGTGCTGGACTTGGTATGGGCTAGCCTGTGCTGTACTTGGCGGGGGCTAGCCCGTGCTGGGCTTGGCATGTGCTAGCCCGTGCTGGACTTGGTGTGGGCTGGCTGCTGTTGGACTTGGTATTGGCTAGCTGCTGTTGGACTTGGTATGGGCTAGCCTGTGATGGGATTGGTGTGGGCTAGCTGCTGTTGGACTTGGTATGGGCTAGCCCGTGCTGGACTTGGTGTGGGCTAGCTGCTGTTGGACTTGGTATGGGCTAGCCTGTGGTGGGCTTGGTGTGGGCTAGCTGCTGTTGGACTTGGTATGGGCTAGCTCGTGCAGGACTTGGTGTGGGCTAGCCCGTGTTGGGCTGGTGTGGGCTAGCTGCTGTTGGACTTGGTATGGGCTAGCCTGTGTTGGGCTGGTGTGGGCTAGCCCGTGTTGGGCTGGTGTGGGCTAGCCCGTGTTGGGCTGGTGTGGGCTAGCCCGTGCTGGACTTGGTATGGGCTAGCCTGTGCTGGACTTGGTGTGGGCTAGCCCGTGTTGGACTTGGTGTGGGCTAGCTGCTGTTGGACTTGGTATGGGCTAGCTGCTGTTGGACTTGGTGTGGGCTAGCTGCTGTTGGACTTGGTGTGGGCTAGGCCGTGTTGGGCTGGTGTGGGCTAGCTGCTGTTGGACTTGGTGTGGGCTAGCTGCTGCTGGACTTGGTGTGGGCTAGCTGCTGTTGGACTTGGTGTGGGCTAGCCTTTGTTGGGCTGGTGTGGGCTAGCCCGTGTTGGGCTGGTGTGGGCTCGGTGTGGGCTAGCCCGTGTTGGGCTGGTGTGGGCTTGGTGTGGGCTAGCCCGTGTTGGGCTGGTGTGGGCTTGGTGAGGGCTAGCCCGTGTTGGGCTGGTGTGGGCTTGGTGAGGGCTAGCCCGTGTTGGGCTGGTGTGGGCTTGGTGTGGGCTAGCCCGTGTTGGGCTGGTGTGGGCTTGGTGTGGGCTAGCCCGTGTTGGGCTGGTGTGGGCTTGGTGTGGGCTAGCCCGTGTTGGGCTGGTGTGGGCTTGGTGTGGGCTAGCCCGTGTTGGGCTGGTGTGGGCTTGATGTGGGCTAACCCGTGTTGGGCTGGTGTGGGCTTGGTGTGGGCTAGCCCGTGTTGGGCTTGGTGTGGGCTAGCCCGTGTTGGGCTGGTGTGGGCTAGCCCGTGTTGGGCTGGTGTGGGCTTGGTGTGGGCTAGCCCGTGTTGTGCTGGTGTGGGCTTGGTGTGGGCTAGCCCGTGTTGGGCTGGTGTGGGCTTGGTGAAGGCTAGCCCGTGTTGGGCTGGTGTGGGCTTGGTGAGTGCTAGCCCGTGTTGGGCTGGTGTGGGCTTGGTGTGGGCTAGCCCGTGTTGGGCTGGTGTGGGCTTGGTGTGGAGTAGCCCGTGTTGGGCTGGTGTGGGCTTGGTGTGGGCTAGCCCGTGTTGGGCTGGTGTGGGCTTGGTGTGGGCTAGCCCGTGTTGGGCTGGTGTGGGCTTGGTGTGGGCTAACCCGTGTTGGGCTGGTGTGGGCTTGGTGTGGGCTAGCCCGTGTTGGGCTTGGTGTGGGCTAGCCCGTGTTGGGCTGGTGTGGGCTAGCCCGTGTTGGGCTGGTGTGGGCTTGGTGTGGGCTAGCCCGTGTTGGGCTTGGTGTGGGCTAGCCCGTGTTGTGTTGGTGTGGGCTTGGTGTGGGCTAGCCCGTGTTGGGCTGGTGTGGGCTTGGTGTGGGCTCGCCCGTGTTGGGCTGGTGTGGGCTAGCCCGTGTTGGGTTGGTGTGGGCTTGGTGTGGGCTAGCCCGTGCCCACCTTGCCCACTGAATATTCACATGAGGCCAATGGGGTCATGTTTGCTGGGTCGGTTCCATAATAAGAAAGAACTGACTATTGGTTGAAGGTCTTACCAGTAAACAAGGTTGGGCAGAAACAGATTACATGTAAAGGATTACAAAAAACAGTAACTGTAATCCGTTCCGTTACCAGCAAAAATATTGTAATCAGATTACAGATACTTTTGAAAAACTAGATGATTACTTCAAAGATGACTTTTAGATTGAAAAAGGATGTTTGTGAGAAAAATTAATATTGACACTTCTCTGGTTTGTCAGTGACATTCAAATCAGCATTGAAAAATGGCAGAAGTTTAAATTTGTTCCACCTGAGTGAGTCAGAGACCATTATGATAACACACCAAATGTGTTTGATGGATCGCAGGATAAGAGCAGGAATAGGCTTTTGTAGGCTACAGTCCAAGCTATGTCTTCCAATGGTGCAACTGCTGTCGGCATCCACAGATGATCCAATTTAAATAAACTCTTGAGGGTAAGGATGACAACAGTGGTGTTGTCTACAGCGATACGAATATCACTTATTATTGATATCTACATAGGGCATTGATGTGAGTCACACTGCTGCTCTCTCATTTAGATATTTGCGCCTCACGGATTGTGGTTGTTTTGGATGGCTGTTCACAAATCTAAATGTGTATTTGAACCCAATAATGGGTGAATTCAAGAAGTTTAAGCTGCCTACCAATCATTGTTTTTGAAACCAGTGGACAGCCAGTGAAAAATGTGCTCTTGCAACAGCTGCATAGTGCGGATCTCAGCCTATGGAGTAAAGATGGGGCTTTTATTGCTCAATCTAATAATAATCCATGGGCCTAATGGAAGCATGCTCAAACTCACACACTTTTAGGGGCAATCTGTAGTTAATACATCCATTTTTGGACTTGTAAATGTAAACAAACACTGTATAAACTCATAACATGGTTAAAACAATAGCTCTGTCTATTAATCTGAGAGTGGGTTACATTTCTCCAGGCCCATCCCTCAGCTTTTTACCAAAACAGAGCCGGGGTGCCCGTTTTGTTATTGTTTCATCTGTGGATTTGCCCTTTAAACAGCTGCGTAACTTATTAGCCAGCCCTACTCTGTTGTTTAGGATGTTTCTGTCATGGAGGACTGATTGGACTCATTGATTCGAGTTGAAAAATTGGATTACCCAAACTCACTAACGTAACCAAGATGTCAAAGTGTCACCAACTTAAAAGGTAAACAATAGGCCTGTAACAAATGCAGCATATGGCATTCATTTTGTCACATGTAAATAGCACTTTCAGTAGTGCTCAAAGCGTGCCATTCCATGAGCGCGGCATTTATTTTTCAACTCGAATCAATGAGTCCAATCAGTCCTCCATGACAGAAAAATCCTAAACAACAGAGTAGGGCTGGCTAATAAGTCCTTAGTTTTGGGGTCACGCTCAGGTAAAACAATATGGCTAATCTATACTTCCATATTTCCAAGTCCTATTCTTGAATATCTCAGGGGTATAACATTTGTTGGAAAGACTGGAATTCGGATAGACTTTGGTTTTTAATGTAAAGAGAAAATTTAATTGTAAGCTACTACTCTATATGTAGTAGAGCGCGATGGGTTAGAAGAAGCCTACATAATCAACCCATAAAGTAATGGCCAGCTATGTAAACTTTAACATTGATTTATCCTGCAATAGATGTTGTTCAATTGGTAACATACATTTTTGTCATCTTCTGATGTCTCTTATGGAGAAAGTATTCTAAAAGTAACTGAATGTAATCAGATTCCGTTACTGAGTTTGGGTAATCCAAACGTTACATTGCTGATTACAATTTTGGATATGTAACTAGTAACTGTAATGGATTACATTTAGAAAGTAACCTACCCAACCCTGCCAGCAAGGCAACAACAGGGCAATGTGAGTGAGTTAATGTGGGAAATGGACTATTGTGAGACCAGAATCCACACAACAGAGTGGATACAAATCCAGTTTGCTTTGGTGGATTTAGCAGCTTTCATCCTGACCCAGGGCAGGGCAGTGATGAGTAATAGATTGTAAGGTAGTGTATGATCAAGCTCAGAGCATGGCTGGTTGTGACTGTCAAGGAGATATGATGAGTCAACATGGACAGTCATAGAACAGAGAATCTGCTGAAATAGTTGTAATGTTCTTCAGCAGTCAGTTTGTTTGATCTCTTCTGCTGCTGCGAAATAACACTACAACTATTTCTTTGAGTGTGGGTTTTACTTTCACAGTTTCGATGCCTTTTAAGCCCTGCACACAAAGACTTTTGATGATGAACTATTGAGTCCAGCATGTCAATTCTTAATTCTATGACTGGCCATGTTGACTCATCATGTCTATCCTCCTCGACACTCACAGTCACAACCAGCAGTAAAACTGATCCTGGACTAAAAAGCACTTTCAAATTGAGATTCTACATTGCTTTTTAGTCCAGGACTAAGGATTCATCTGTGTCCGGGAAACCACCCCCAAGGCTGTTTCAGTGCGGGTTTTCCTTTTCCAGTCAGCATGGTAGGTCCTCACCATGTCAGTTCCCAGGTCGATACAGAGGATGGTGACGGTGCCCAGGGGCAGGGGGATACTGGCAATGATGAAGAGGAGGAAGGGGCTGATCTCTGGAATGTTACTGGTCAGAGTGTAGGCGATGGACTTTTTCAAATTATCAAAGATCAGACGGCCTGTTTGGGATTGAAGAAGAACAGATAAATTGATTGACTCACAGTATTTCAATTTTTTTCCACTGTTTTTTTTCTCACTTCCTCTTTCTTCCTTCCCTCCTTCCTTCTTTCCTTACCTTCCTCCACTCCTGTGACGATAGAGGCGAAGTTGTCGTCCAGGAGGATCATGTCAGCAGCCTGCTTGGAGACGTCAGACCCAGCGATCCCCATGGCAACCCCGATATCAGCCTTCTTCAGGGCAGGTGAGTCGTTCACTCCGTCCCCAGTAACTGCAACAATTGCCCCCTAGAACAAGAGAACAAAGGATCATGAAATAAGAAACATTTTAGTTGAATAACAGCTGTGAATTGGAGATAAATGCAGCGTTTTCATGTTTTTTCGCCTCTGACAATTTTGGAGCCATTTTCCCATCAAAAACTTTTCTATAGAATAATAGCCCCCCAATATCAAACTCTGAACAGAAGAATATATTCAGTATTTCTAACTCCAAACCATGCTTTAATTATAGAGTGACTCAAACACACACACACATACACACACACAAATACACACGCTCGCATTCACGCATTCAAACACATGCACACACGCACACAGGCGTCCTTTCACCGTTCTCTGGCAGCCCTCTACGATGATGAGTTTCTGCTGAGGTGAGGTGCGGGCGAACACTATCTCAGTGTGGTTCCTAAGCAGGTCATCCAAGTATTCTGCGCTCATGTCCTTCAGGTCCCCCCCGTGCACCACACAGGCCTTGGCATCCCTGGGAGCGAGACACAGGTACAAGCCGACAAAGTCACACGTGAGCGCTCACACACAGATGCACACACACAGGCAAGTACACGCATGCGCACACACACACCTGGGGTTGACTTGGCTCAGTGGTATATTCAGTCTTTCAGCGATGTCCTCCACAGTCTCGTTGCCCTCGGAGATGATGCCCACACCTTTAGCGATGGCTTTAGCAGTGATTGGATGGTCGCCTGTCACCATGATAACCTAATAGCACATCATCACAACTATAAGCACACCATATGTCATCGTTACCTGTCACCACATACAACAATCTGTTGTTGTTTTTTTCTCTGTTTTCCTCATTTATGACATTCGTGCCTGTGCTAATTTATACAATTTGCCATCTTTTCTGCTTTCTGTTTTTCTCATTTATCATGTCCATGTATGTGTCAACCTATCATTCTGATTGGGCCCAATGAGACAAGTTTGGATGTGTTGACTGATTGGTTAATTGGTTGTAGGGTTGCAACATTCCAGTAACTTCCACCAAAATTCCCAGGTTTTCCAGAAATCACGGTAAAAGGATTCCCAGATTTCCTGCTTATTCCGGGAATGTACCGGGATTTCTGGAAAACCTGGGAATTTTGGGAAAGTTACTGGAATGTTGCGACCTATCTTGGTTGATGATGCCACTCACCTTAATCCCAGCAGAGCGGCACTTCCCCACAGCGTCGGGCACGGCAGCGCGAGGAGGGTCAATCATGGACATGAGACCCACGAAACACAGTCCTTCTGTAGGGAAGTTTACATCTTCACAGTCGAAGGTGAACCCCCGAGGGAACTGTGCCGGAGACATTGACAAGTGACAGAACCCTGAGGGAGAGAGAGACAACAGACAGAGACTTTCTTTTAGATATCAAGGTTCAAATATCGGATTGTCTCTCCACAACAATGCCGGATTCCTGCCGTAATCCCTGGACCACTACTTCTCATCTTCACAGCTAGCTTACAGCTATCTAGCTCACAGCCTGCAGCTATCTAGCTAACAGCCTGCAGCTACCTAGCTCACAGCCTGCAGCTATCTAGCTAACAGCCTGCAGCTACCTAGCTAACAGCCTGCAGCTACCTAGCTCACAGCCTGCAGCTACCTAGCTAACAGCCTGCAGCTACCTAGCTAACAGCCTGCAGCTACCTAGCTCACAGCCTGAGGCTACCTAGCTCACAGCCTGCAGCTATCTAGCTAACAGCCTGCAGCTATCTAGCTAACAGCCTGCAGCTACCTAGCTAACAGCCTGCAGCTACCTAGCTCACAGCCTGCAGCTACCTAGCTAACAGCCTGCAGCTACCTAGCTAACAGCCTGCAGCTACCTAGCTCACACAGCCTGCAGCTAGCCTAGCTCACAGCCTGCAGCTACCTAGCTAACAGCCTGCAGCTATCTAGCTAACAGCCTGCAGCTACCTAGCTCACAGCCTGCAGCAGCTATCTAGCTAACAGCCTGCAGCACAGCCTGCAGCCTAGCTAACAGCCTGCAGCTAGCCCTAGCTAACAGCCTGCAGCTATCTAGCTCACAGCCTGCAGCTACCTAGCTCAGCCTGCAGCTATCTAGCTCACAGCCTGCAGCTACCAGCCTCTGCAGCTCTAGCTCACAGCCTGCAGCTAGCTCACAGCCTGCAATCTAGCTAACAGCCTGCAGCTATCCAGCTATCTAGCCTGCAGCTATCTAGCTGCAGCTATCTAGCTCACAGCCTGCAGCTACCTAGCTCACAGCTAGCTTGCAATAACCGTGGCATCCAGTACCGAAGCTATCCCTGAGGCCCACCTCCCGGCCTACTCAGCTGTTCACCCGAACCCCACTCATACACGGCTAGAGCCCAATACTCCACCGGATCCTTGCTGTAAACTCTGGACCTTGGCACCGGATCACCACTGCTACCGATTGGCTATGGTGGCTAACGCCACTGCCACGAAGCTAGCACCAGTTTGCCGTGAGCCAGGCGCATCTCCCGGCCAGCAAACTAAATTCTACAATACCTCTTTCGCCATCTGGCTTGGATTCTCTGTCGACACGGTGCCCCGCCGCACCACCACGACTGGTCTGCCGACGAATACTCCATCCGCTGTGCCTTCAACCGGCCTCCGTCGGAGCAGACGCTCCTACTAGCCCAGGGCTATTAACTTTAAACGCTGTGTCGCTAGCGTAGTGGTGGCTTCCCTGTTCCATCTACTGCTGCCCCCTGGACACTATGATCACTTGGCTACATAGCTGATGCCTGCTGGACTGTCCATTAATCACGGTACTCCATTCTGGTTATTTATTTTTTATCTGTCGGCCCCAGCCGCGAACTCAGGCTCTGTGTGTAGTTAATCCGACCCTCTCTGCCCATTCATCGCCATTTTACCTGCTGTTGTTGTGTTAGCTGATTAGCTGTTGTTGTCTCACCTGTTGTTTTAACTAGCTCTCCCAATCAACACCTGCGATTACTTTGTGCCTCGGTGTATGATTCTCTCAAATGTCAATATGCCTTGTATATTGTTGTTCAGGTTAGTTATCATTGTTTTAGTTTACAATGAAGCCCCTAGTTCCACTCTTCATACCTCTGATACCTCCTTTGTCCCACCTCCCACACATGCGGTGACCTCACCCATTACAACCAGCATGTCCAGAGATAGAACCTGTCTTATCATCACCCATTACCTGGGCTTACCTCCGATGTACCCGCACCCCACCATACCCCTGTCTGCGCATTATGCCCTGAATATATTCTACCACGCCCAGAAATCTGCTCCTTTTATTCTTTGTCCCCATCGCTCTAGGCAACCATTTTTGATAGCCTTTAGCCGCACCCTCATTCTACTCCTCCTCTGTTCCACGGGTGATGTGGAGGTAAACCCAGGCCCTGCATGTCCCCAGGCACCCTAATTTGTTGACTTCTGTGATCGAAAAAGCCTTGGTTTCATGCATGTCGACATCAGAAGCCTCCTCCCTAAGTTTTACTCACTGCTTTAGCACACTCTGCCAACCCTGATGTCCTTGTCGTGTCTGAATCCTGGCTGAGGAAGACCACCAAAAATTCTGAGATTTCCATACCCAACTATAACATTTTCTGTCAAGATAGAACTGCCAAAGGGGGAGGAGTTGCAGTCTACAGCAGTGATAGCCTGCAAAGTAATGTCATACTTTCCAGGTCCATACCCAAACAGTTCAAACTTATAATTTAAAAAATGAATCTCTCCAGAAATAAGTCTCTCGCTGTTGCTGCCTGCTACCGACCCCCCTCAGCTCCCAGCTGTGCCCTAGACACCATTTGTGAATTGATCGCCCCCCATCTAGCTTCAGAGTTTGTTCTGTTAGGTGACCTAAACTGGGATATGCTTAAAACCCCGGCAGTCCTACAATCTAAGCTAGATGCCCTCAATCTCACACAAATCATCAAGGAACCCACCAAGTACAACCCTAAATCTGTATACAAGGGCACCCTCATAGATGTTATCCTGACCAACTGGCCCTCCAAATACTCCTCCGCTGTCTTCAATCAGGATCTCAGTGATCACTGCCTCATTGCCTGTATCCACTACGGGTCCGCAGTCAAACGACCACCCCTAATCACTGTCAAATGCTCCCTAAAACACTTCTGCGAGCAAGCCTTTCTAATCGACCTGGCCCGGGTATCCTGGAAGGATATTGACCTCATCTCGTCAGTTGAGGATGCCTGGTCACTTCCTCACCATCTTAGATAAGCATGCTCCGTTCAAAAAATGCAGAACTAAGAACAGATATAGCCCTTGGTTTACTCCAGACCTGCCTGCCCTCGACCAGCAATAGCATCGAATAGTCCCCGCGATATGCAACTGTTCAGAGAAGTCAGGAACCAATACACGCAGTCAGTCAGGAAAGCAAAGGCCAGCTTTTTCAAGCAGAAATTTGCATCCCGTAGCTCTAACTCCAAAAAGTTCTGGGAGACTGTAAAGTCCATGGAGTACAAGAGCACCTCCTCCCAGCTGCCCACTGCACTGAGGCTAGGTAACACGGTCACCTCCGATAAATCCATGATAATCGAAAACTTCAACAAGCATTTCTCAACGGCTGGCCATGCCTTCCTCCTGGCTACTCCAACCTCGGCAAACAGCCCCCCCCCCCCCCAGCTACTCGCCCAAGCCTCCCCAGCTTCTCCTTTACCCAAATCCAGATAGCAGATGTTCTGAAAGAGCTGCAAAACCTGGACCCGTACAAATCAGCTGGGCTTGACAATCTGGACCCTCTATTTCTGAAAATATCCGCCGCCATTGTCGCAACCCGTATTACCAGCCTGTTCAACCTCTCTTTCATATCGTCTGAGATCCCCAAGGATTGGAAAGCTGCCGTGGTCATCCCCCTCTTCAAAGGGGGAGACACCCTGGACCCAAACTGTTACAGACCTATATCCATCCTGCCCTGCCTATCTAAGGTCTTCAAAAGCCAAGTCAACAAACAGATCACTGACCATCTTGAATCCCACCGTACCTTCTCCGCTGTGCAATCTGGTTTCCGAGCCGGTCACGGGTGCACCTCAGCCACGCTCAAGGTACTAAACGATATCATAACTGCCATCGATAAAAGACAGTACTGTGCAGCCATCTTCATTGACCTGGCCAAGGCTTTCGACTCTGTCAATCACCATATTCTTATCGGCAGACTCAGTAGCCTTGGTTTTTCTAATGACTGCCTTGCCTGGTTCATCAACTACTTTGCAGACAGAGTTCAGTGTGTCAAATCGGAGGGCATGTTGTCCGGTCCTCTGGCAGTCTCTATGGGGGTGCCACAGGGTTCAATTCTCGGGCCGACTCTTTTCTCTGTATATAGCAATGATGTTGCTCTTGCTGCGGGCGATTCCCTGATCCACCTCTACGCAGAAGACACCATTCTGTATACTTCTGGCCCGTCCTTGGACACTGTGCTATCTAACCTCCAAACGAGCTTCAATGCCATACAACACTCCTTCCGTGGCCTCCAACTGCTCTTAAACGCTAGTAAAACCAAATGCATGCTTTTCAACCGTTCGCTGACTGCAACCGCACACCCGACTAGCATCACCACCCTTGATGGTTCCGACCTAGAATATGTGGACATCTATCAGTGCCTAGGTGTCTGGCTAGACTGTAAACTCTCCTTCAAGACTCATATCAAACATCTCCCATCTAAAATCAAATCTAGAGTCGGCATTCTATTTTGCAACAAAGCCTCCTTCACTCACGCCGCCAAACTTACCCTAGTAAAACTGACTATCCTACCGATCCTCGACTTCGGCGATGTCATCTACAAAATAGCTTCCAATACTCCACTCAGCAAACTGGATGCAGTTTATCACAGTGCCATCCGTTTTGTTACTAAAGCACCTTATACCCCCCACTACTGCGACCTGTATGCTGTAGTCGGCTAGCCCTCGCTACATATTCGTCTCAAGACCCACTGGTTCCAGGTTGTCTACAAGTCCATGCTAGGTAAAGCTCCACCTTATCTCAGTTCACTGGTCACGATGGCAACACCCACCCGTAGCACGCGCTCCAGCAGGTGTATCTCACTGATCATCCCTAAATCCAACACCTCATTTGGCCGCCTTTCCATCCAGTTATCTGCTGCCTGTGACAGGAACGGATTGCAAAAATCGTTGAAGTTGGAGACTTTTATCTCCCTCACCAACTTTAAACATCTGCTATCTGAGCAGATAACCGATCGCTACAGCTGTACATAGTCCATCGGTATATAGCCCACACATGACCATCTGATCTTTTATCACTCCAGTGTTAATCTGCTAAATTGTAATTATTCGCCTACCTCCTCATGCCTCCTTATGCCTCATAGACTCTTTTTTCCTATTTTTTTTCTTCTGTGGTATTGACTTGTTTATTGTTTACTCCATGTCTAACTCTGCGTTGTCTGTTCACACTGCTATGCTTTATCTTGGCCAGGTCACAGTTGTAAATGAGAACTTGTTCTCAACTAGCCTACCTGGTTAAATAAAGGTGAAATTTAAAAACAAAAAAAATCTGCTTTTGTACTGTATTTTTTTGAGTGGCTATGACAGGAAAGATGTAGGGAACAGATTGATGCAGATTGAGAGGGGACACATAAAGGAAGGGCACAGACAACGGCCAGTGTGGTCTTGAGATAGTTGAGTCTCAAATGGCACTGTTTATACGGTACTGTACGTACCTAGAACTCTCTCTCCCAGCCCCCCCAGCTCCATGTAGGCACTCTGGAAAGCTTCGTTCCAGTTGGCATCCATTGGAACCTCCTGACCGTGGATCATGATGGTGCTACACCTAAGAGATGCACAAACACGTAGGATGTGTTCACCTTTTGCGGCCAATCAGTGAGAGATGTATTTAGAGGGCACGTCTATGCATCTTTGGCATAATGGCTTATGTGACTCCACCTATTGGGGGAGACACGGTTTTGATGTAAATAAATACCTGTCCAGTATTCTCTCAGGTGCTCCCTTCATAACGAGTAGGTGGCCATTTTCATTGTCTTCGTGTTCATGAATGGAAAGCTTTCAGAAGGTGGGTAGAAGACAAAAGTATACATAGTATATACATGTTTTACTCTTGTGTCAGTGGCGTTTTTAGTGGTTCTGGTGGTTCAAAAGAATTATGGATTGGGCTGTAGGTCTGTTTTTTTGATTTATGCAGTTGGGTCTATGCTGTATGTTTTGTGTTGTGAATGTCCACGTTGAAGGGGTAATTGTATACCTGGTACTTGTTGGTCGAGTTGAAGGGAATCTCTCCCACCTTGGGGTATCTGTTTCTCATAGAGCGGACACACCCACAGGAGAGCTCGATACATTTCAACAGCGCAGACTCTGACGCGTCGCCAGCAGTGTCCCTCTACGAAACAACACAACATCAAGCAGTCAGCAGGAGACGGTCTATTCACATTGTCCGAATGGGTTGCTGACTGAAAATTGGTTTAGTATGTGACTGCCCACATGAAAACAATACTATAGCATACAATGGTATAAATACTATAGTGTTCACTGTCGTGTTTTTGCGGGCTTTAATGTAGTATTTACTGTAGTATACTGTAGTATTTACAGTTAACTATCGTATAAATACTGAAGTAAAAGAACTGTAGTATATCCTATAGTAATTAAAGTAGTGTTTTTGCAGATTGTAGTATATTGCATTATTTACTGTAGTGTTTTTGTGGGAATTACTTTAGCATTTACTATAGTGTTTTTGTATTATTATCTTTGACATAGAAGTTGCGGCTTCTCCTTCAGAACACCTACTGTAGAAATACTAAAAGGGCATTTTCCATAACCTGTAAGTAGGTCGGGCTGGGGTTCAGACCCTAACATGTAGGGAGCACAATATATGGTTATATTTGGCATGTAGATTTCTCACTTATGGGTGGCACAAATTGTGATATAGGGGAGGACAATGGACGTGGTTTATGCAAATTAAATACTGTAGTATTTACTATAGTTTACAAAGTGTAGTGTTTTTACAGACTGAAGTGTTTTTGTGGACATTACTTTAGTATTTACTATTGTATTCTACAACATTCTATATTAAGTACTACACATAATCGAGGGACACTACAGTATGTAGTATACTATTCTGCAGTATACTATAGAACTATATAGTAAGTACTGTAGTATTAGATAGTAAACTGTAGTATTGCTACTGTAGCAGTTTGGAGGAAAGGGTTTTGTGTTGTTAGATTCAATGTGGCCAGGTGTGTGGACATTGGTGTGGGTCATTGGGGCACTTTAAATCGGACAACGGACTGTTTCAACCATTCCATTCCCGTCATTACCAGAAGCCGTCCTCCCCTCATCAGCCCCTACCGGTGTGGGTGTATAGTGGCCATCCCCTACCTTGAGAATGGGGAAGTTATCCTGCCCAGCTTTGAACTCAGCGCGGTTGCAGAGTCCAGCCACGTGAGACAGAGAGTGCCATGTAGCTGAGCTCTTGTCAAAGGTGGCACCTGAAGGAGCACAGGAGATGCTTCAGACTTGCAGAGGGATGATTCATTTGTTTCCAGAATTCACAGATTTTACAGAAATTCCAGTTGGAAGATTCCCAGATTTCCTGTATATTCCATCCTGATTCCGGGAATATTCCAACCGGGATTTCTGGAAAACCTGGGAATATTGGGAAAATTCCCGAATTTTGTAACCATAGACAATGTGACTGAGCTGAATTTGTATCTTTTTTCAGTATATTGTATAGCACACAGTATAGTATCTCTATTCTAAATTCTTACATCAAAGCTCATTTAACACAGCAGAGAAGCAAACTAATTCAAGGGGTCTGGTTGAATGTAGAAGGGACAGACGATGTCTGTAGGTGGTCTCACCAGACTGGTCCTCCGTAGTGTCGGCCTCATGGATCATGTTGTCAAACCACATGTGGGCCACAGTCATGCGGTTCTGGGTCAGGGTGCCTGTCTTGTCGGAACAGATGGTGGAGGTAGAGCCCAGGGTCTCCACAGCCTCCAGATTCTTGACCAGGCAGTTCTTCTTGGCCATGCGCTTGGCAGTGAGGGTGAGACAAACCTGAGAGACAGAGGGAGGGAGGGAGAGGAGAGGAAATGGATATTAGTCCTCTTACCCCTATACATATCTACCCCTACCACTCCTGTATGAAGCTCAATTACTTTCTCATGTTCTTCTTATTTCTATTTCTCATTCATTTTTGTTCTACTTTACCTTATTTTATAGTACTACCGGCATTGATTATTGCATTGTTGGGAAAGAGTTTTCAAGAAAGGCATTTCAGTGTAGTTGCACACGTGACAATAAAACCTGAAACTTGAGTAACGACAGAGTAGATGGTCAAAGATGGATAGATGGATGGAAAATCCTACTACAGAGCACACTCTCATAGACTTTGGTTTAAATCATGAGATTTAGCAAGAGATTTGCATGGAGACTTAGAATTATAATTTGGCCCATATACACAATACCAGTCCGTGGCCTTGGGGTGTCTAGCGGTCTAAGCCACTGCCTCCAGCACACATAAATGTACCACTGCCAGTACGGGATTGAATCTGGCCCACTGCTATTTCACTCACCAACTACAATAGTAGTCGGACTCACAGTGATGGTCCCTGCGACAGACTAGCGTCTTGTCCAGGGGGTGTACTTCAACATCAAGCACATCAACCTGCCTCACGCAAGATAGGCTACTGCCCCTAGGCTATGGGCCAATCTGACTGGGACATTCAAGGCATACTCACAGTGACGGTGGCCAGCAGACCCTCTGGTACATTGGCCACGATGATGCCGATGAGGAAGATGACAGCCTCCAGCCAGGTGTACCCCAGGATGATGGCCAGGATGAAGAAGGACACCCCCAGGAACACAGCCACGCCTGTGATCAGGTGGATGAAGTGCTCGATCTCCATGTTGATGGGAGTCTGGCCCGTTCCAGCCCCGAGGCCAGGGTGGCAATACGACCCATCACTGTGTGGTCACCGGTCCCTACTACTACACCCTGGGCTGTGCCTGAGGGAGGGGGGAGGGAAGGACAAGCAATTCATTCATTGAAGATGGATGATTGGATGGAATGGGGTAGATAGGAGGATAAATAGGTCAGATCTCCCTTGTAAAATCAAAATAAATGAATAAAAAGATAGGAAAGGATTTGTCCTACTGACCCTCCACACAGTTGGTGGAGAAGAAGGCGATGTTTCGAGTCTCCAGGGGGTTCTCATGGGTGAACTCTGTTGTGCGTGTCTGAGGCTCTGACTCCCCAGTCAGAGAAGAGTTATCCACCTTCACACACAGACAGAGGAAAGTTATCCAGTTGGACAGAAATAAATACAGACAGACATACATAGACAGACAGAGAGAGAGAGAGAGAAAGAGAGATAAAGAGAGAGAGAGAGATAAAGAGAGAGACAGCAACTAAGTAATCCACCTGGACAGATAGTAAGAAAGTGACCCTTGGACTCCCTGACCTCTCCTCACCTTGCAGCCAGCAGCGGAGACAACGCGGAGGTCGGCAGGGATCCGGTCTCCTCCTTTGATCTCCACCAGGTCTCCCCTCACCAATAGCTCTGCATTGATTGTCATTTTCTCTCCCTCCCTGATCACCAGGGCTTGCTGCCAGGGATGGATAAGAGAGAGGAGAGATGAAAGAGAGAGACAAAGGGGCGGTTGAAAGGGGAGAATGAAACTTTTTTCGATAAACGTTCATTGGCAAATCCAAAGTTGGCTCAAATTATTAGTTGTGTTATGTTGGATAAGCTTATTATGCTTCTCAAGTCAGTGTAAGCCCACTCGAGGCACTCAAAGGAAATTAAATTACTTGAATTGGAAGAATTTCCAAGGGGATTTAAGCCTATTATAGCCTTCACACACTTTTAAGATGGCCAAATGGCACCCTATTCCCTATATAGTGCATTACTTTTACCAGGGCCCTGGGCTTGGTCAAAAGTAGTGCAGTTTCCTTTCGAGTGGCGCAGCGGTCTAAGGGACTGCATCGCAGTGCTAGAGACGTTACTACAGGTCTGGGTTCGATCCTGGGCTGTGTTGCAGCCCGGCTACGACCGGGAGACCCATGAGGCGGCGCACAATTGGCCCAGCATCATCCGGGTTAGGGGAGGGTTTGGCCGGCTGGGATGACCTTGTCCCATCGCGCTCTAGCAACTCGTGGTGGACCGGGCGCATGCACGCTGACACGGTCGCCAGTTGTACGGTGTTTCCTCCGACACATTAGAGTGGCTGGTTTCAGGGTTAAGCAAGCAGTGTGTTAAGAAGCAGTGTCGCTTGGCAGGGTCATGTTTCGGAGGATGCGTGACCTTCGTCTCTCCTCAGTCCGTACGGGAGTTGGAGCGATGGGACAAGACTGTAACTACCAATTGGATATAAGGAAATTGGAGATAAAGGGGGGTAAAAAGTACAATACAAAATACAAACTAAATAAGTAGTGCACTTTAAAGGGAATAGGACCCTGGTCAACTGTGTACTATAAAGGGAATAGGGCCATCTCATAGGGTGCCATTTGGGACGCCGACAAAGCAATATACTGTGCTGTCTCAGCTCAGCTCACCTGAGGAACCATGTTCTTGAATGAGTCCATAATGCGGGAGCTCTTGGCCTCTTGGTAGTAAGAGAAACAACCAGTGATGATGACCACAGCTGACAGAACCACTCCCAGGTACAACTGTTATGGGAGAGGGAGGGAGGAGAGAGGGAGTGAGATAGAGAGAGGGAGGTAGAGAGAGAGGTGGGGAGAGAGGGAGGTAGAGAAATAGAGAGAGAGAGAGTGATGGGGTAGAGAAAGAGAGAGGAAGAGGGCTGTATAGAGAGAGAGAGAGAGAGAGAGAGAGAGGGAGAGAGAGAGAGAGAGAGAGCGAGATAACAAGATGACCAGATGAAGGTTATTGGTGGTGCACTACAGTATATGGCATACAGTATATCAACATAATTGTGAGTGAAAGTGATGTTGATGATGATGGTTGTTTTATTTGTGTACTGTATGTACTGTATGTAAGTGTGTTTGCAACCAGGTTGGCAGTGATGATGATGATGATGATAGACAGTGTTAGCTAATAACTGGGCAACTCTGTTGCTGTTGCTGACGACACAACTGTTTTTGGATCAAGGCAATTCTGTAGGGCAGCTTAAAGAGGCTCTTAAAGCTGACATGACCAAAACGTCAAATGGGATAACCCACAATAAATAAGTGCTGAAAACAAAGAAACCAAGGCAATGCTAATAGGTACAAAGGAGAGAAGTAACAAACACACAGCTGACATTTGGCGGGACAACCATCGAAGAGGTTTCAGAGACTAGGCTGTTAGGTGTACCGCTAGACAGTCTCTCTTGGTCATCACCACTGCAACAAAATCATTGGCACCTCCTGTACGCTCAGAAGGATTGCGAAATATATGCCAGTGCAAATTCTAAAATAACTCTCACAAGCTCTCATCCATAGTCAAATGAACGACTGCTCTGTCATCCGGGGTAATGCAAGTGTCGGTGACCTAAAGAGCCTGCAAATAGTGCAAAATAAGACAACCAGAATGGTTCTGCAATAGGGTTAGGAGAGGCCCTCCGTAGAATCGCAAACTGCACTGGAATGGCTGACTGTCAAGGAAATGATAGAAAATAATATACTAACTAACCCTTTTTCATAAAATTCACCACTCTGGACGACCAACCACTATATATGATAAACTGGATGTACTCATAGACAAACACTCTCGTAACACACGAAGCAGAACCAAGGCCACGTATAGACCACCTAAACCCAATTTAGAGCTAGTTAAAATAGCTTTTAGTTTCAGGGCAGTGAAATTCTGGAACTCTTTGCCAGAAAGTTAGAAAATCTTGTCAAATCGTTTTTTTTAGAAGAATAATTCACAAAGCACATTAATCAACAACTAGAATGGGTCTAAGAGGTTAATATAATATGTGATCTTGTATTTCAATTAAAATGAATATGTGCACATGAGGTATGTGGGTGGGTGAGGGTTGGGGGCTTGGCAGGTGTAACTCGCAATATGCAAAGGTATGGGAATGTGGATCTGTGTTTGTGTTTTTACTTTGTTTTTGTTACTTTTCTACATTTCTTTATGTTTTTTTAAACATTTCCTAAAGACTCTTGGAAGACGAGCCCTTGGTGGGCTAAAAGAGATCCTGATCAAATCAAAAGAAATCAGCACAAACAGATCTGGGACCAGGTTGGTTAATGTGTAGTGAACATGACAGATGTTATACAGGCTAGCCTTGAGGCGGTTCTCACGTTGTCATTGGCTGGCTCGTCTTCCGTGGCCACTTGGATACTGTAGGCCAGGAAGCAGAGGATGGCACCGATCCAGAGGAGCAAGGAGAAGCCCCCGAACAGCTGACGGCAGAACTTCACCCACTCTGGCGTGGTGGGAGGGGGGGTAAGCACGTTGGGCCCATCCCTGGCCAGCACCTCCAGAGCCTTGGCATTGGTCAAACCCTGGAAGACAATGAATGAATTCTTTAATGTCCCATAGGGAAATTTGCTTGGCAATATTACAGGCATTCCTGGCATACAAATATTACATTGCAGAACATACAACACTTTACACAACTTGTACCACAGTCACTTAGACAATCACTGTCCGTCAGCAGACAGACCATCACTACGGAGACTCTGTTTATTAGTTATTTAACTAGGCAAATCAGACAGTCGCAACAACAAAATCATGTTTTCCATTTCTACGGCCCTTTTGGTTGTTGTGTGTAGTGGGGCAGCTAAAGCATGGGATTCTGCCTTTTGTGATAGAGGCACCACATTTCACACACATCTAGGGCATGCCTGGAGAAGGGTGGCAGATAGCCTAGCGGTTAAGAGCGAATCCCCGAGCCGACTAGGTGAGAAATGTGTCAACGTGCCCTTGAGCAAGGCACTTAACCCTAATTTCTCCTGTAAGAGCGTCTGCTAAATGACTAAAATGTCAAATGTAAGAGAAGTATCATCGTGCCAGTATAGTACCATTGCAGATTTTGTCCATCACCCCCTGGTGGCCATTTCTAATATGGCAACTAAACAACATTTTAGTTCTGTGTGAGATAAAGTCCGTAGGATTAAAGATGAGACAGACAGACATCGCTCCATATGGGACCTATATTACTTCACTGATATTCACTGTAATACCACTGAACACCAGTAATGGAGATACCATGTGGGACAGGGATGAGAACCCTGTGGACTCAACTTGGACCACAAGGACAAACATGGACCAAAGTAACAGTTGGGGGGTTTGTGTGCGTGTAGCACTGACAAGAAGCAGTAGTTATGTCGAGATTAGATCAGGGCTAGGAGATTAAAATGACTCGGCAGAGCAGAAGGGAGGGCAGCTGTGTGTGTGTGTGTGTGTGTGTGTGTGTGTGTGTGTGTGTGTGTGTGTGTGTGTGTGTGTGTGTGTGTGTGTGTGTGTGTGTGTGTGTGTGTGTGTGTGTGTGTGTGTGTGTGTGTGTGTGTGTGTTACCCGAGCCAAGTCGACTGTGTAGCGCCTTTCCAGATCGTCTAATGATATCTTGTGATCATCCTGTGAAAGAACAGAATAATCTGATTTACTCAAATAAACCACAGCCAGAAGGTCATTATTCAATAAGAAACGTACTGCACTGAGTTCTTTACACGTGACAGCCTGTCTGCGTCCCAAATGGCACTCTTGGTAACCAGGCTAATTTGGTGCACTATTATTGACCAGAGCCCTGTGGGACCTGGTCAAAAGTTGTACACTGCATAGATAAGAGGGTGTCATTTGGGACACAACAACCGACAGCCAGTTGCTCTTACCATGGACACCTCCTTCTTGAGCTCATCCAAGTCCCTCTCCTTCTTCTTCTTCTTTCCTCCTCCATTTTCGGCACCACTCTGAGGAATGAGGAGATGATCACATCAAACATAAGCCCTTAACTCAAACCTCCCAAACACAGAGGGAGAAATATACATAGGCATCATATATATAATGAGTTATAGGATCCCTATGGAAGTATATCCATGTTTATATTATATATTCGTGTTCATAAATCATTGTTTAAACATTTCACTACTGTATAGTAGGATATCGTTGCTTTGTGTGTTGGTTAATTTGTGAAAATATGTCAATGGAAAGTCTGAGTTGACATTAGTGTTGTTCAGATCGGAACAGTCGCTGATGAAGAATGCAGCTTCATGGAAATCATCTGCTGCTGTCACTCTCTCTTTCAGAACGTGTGAAGGAGTGAAAGCGACAGCGAGAGAGCAAAGGAATGAGTGTGTGAGAGAGCGACACATTGAAAAAGCAATCAAAAAGAGTTTGAGAGTAGAGTGTTGGTGGAGTGCAGGAAATGTGCCTGACTTAGCAATTTCCCTGGTTTCCTCTACTGTATGTTATAACAGATCATCTCCAACACCTGATAGAAAACAATTTCCCCGGTTTCATCTACTGTATGTTATAACAGATCATCTCCAACACCTGATAGAAAACAATTTCCCCGGTTTCCTCTACTGTATGTTATAACAGATCATCTCCAACACCTGATAGAAAACAATTTCCCTGGTTTCCTCTACTGTATGTTATAACAGATCATCTCCAACACCTGATAGAAAACAATTTCCCCGGTTTCATCTACTGTATGTTATAACAGATCATCTCCAACACCTGATAGAGAACAATTTCCCTGGTTTCCTCTACTGTATGTTATAACAGATCATCTCCAACACCTGATAGAAAACAATTTCCCCGGTTTCATCTACTGTATGTTATAACAGATCATCTCCAACACCTGATAGAGAACAATTTCCCTGGTTTCCTCTACTGTATGTTATAACAGATCATCTCCAACACCTGATAGAAAACAATTTCCCTGGTTTCCTCTACTGTATGTTATAACAGATCATCTCCAACACCTGATAGAGAACAATTTCCCCGGTTTCATCTACTGTATGTTATAACAGATCATCTCCAACACCTGATAGAAAACAATTTCCCTGGTTTCCTCTACTGTATGTTATAACAGATCATCTCCAACACCTGATAGAGAACAATTTCCCCGGTTTCATCTACTGTATGTTATAACAGATCATCTCCAACACCTGATAGAGAACAATTTCCCCGGTTTCCTCTACTGTATGTTATAACAGATCATCTCCAACACCTGATAGAAAACAATTTCCCCGGTTTCCTCTACTGTATGTTATAACAGATCATCTCCAACACCTGATAGAAAACAATTTCCCCAGTTTCATCTACTGTATGTTATAACAGATCATCTCCAACACCTGATAGAAAACAATTTCCCCGGTTTCCTCTACTGTATGTTATAACAGATCATCTCCAACACCTGATAGAAAACAATTTCCCCAGTTTCATCTACTGTATGTTATAACAGATCATCTCCAACACCTGATAGAAAACAATTTCCCCGGTTTCATCTACTGTATGTTATAACAGATCATCTCCAACACCTGATAGAAAACAAAGTCAGCTGGAATTGAAACAGGTTATACAACTGAAATTCTGTAATATGTGTGAATAGAGATCTTGATAATATATTGATGGTATTAGTTATCTAGGCCCTAATCCTACAATCCAATGTGGTCACAAAATGCCTCAGCACAACGGCATATAGAGCCGGCGCCCGGCCACGATTAGAAAACCGGCTCAGATTTTCCATGATGTCTGTGGTTGTATGTGACATGTCTAGGGTTGTAAAATTCTGTTAACTTTCCCAAAATGCCCAGGTTTTCTAGATTTCCTGGATGAAAGATTCCTGTAATCATACAAGAATAAGCAGGAAATCCAGAATCCTCCAACCAGAATTTTTTGGAAAGTTACAGGCATTTTACAACACGAGACATGAGTGTTGGTGTTAGACAATAAATTGACCCCAACTCCACCATACATACATTCATATGACGGACTGTGTATGTGTGTAAAAAGCAGAGTTGGGGTCAATTCCGTTTCAATTCAGTCAATTCAGGAAGTAAACTGAAACTCCAATTTTCCTCAATGCTTCTGTGTGTGAGATTTTTTTCAATTTCAGTTTACTTTCTGAATTGAAATTGAATTGACCCCGACCCTGGTATAAAGGACAGGAAAATACCCCTCTATATGCATGAATAAATAAGTGAAGAGAACTTACCCCTTTCCCCATGCTTGCGGCGTTGCAACTGTAAGTTGAAATGTGAAGGGCAGACCTTTCGTCCTGACAGACAGGGCACTGATCTCTAACACGTGGAAAAGAAGCGGATGACTTTTTGGGTGGCTGGGACTGACACCCACCCTCCCCTCTCCTTCACCTCCCCTCTTGTCTCCTGTAAGGGTAACCTGATACCTCCCCAGCACTAGCACCCCCACCCCGGCCCCTGGGGGCCACAGAGGGGGCTCTGTGGTGTTACCTGCACCTGCTGCCCCCTCTGTCAGGAACAACCCAGAAGAGCGCTGTCATAGGCTAGCACCTCTATTGCCACTGAAAACAATAAGAAACAGTGACAACAATCAAACAAACAAACGGCAATATTAACCTCACATGTACCATGAAGAACCCTATCAGGAAGTAGATAATCCAACGACTTTTCAAAATAAATTGGAATGGAACAGACATGGAGAACACTAGTCATTTTCATTTGGGTTTATTTTATTCTCCTTTTACAACCGAGATGTGTTTGATGCTTTAATTTTTATTTACCTTCCCTTTACAACATATTTTAAATAACAATCAAATGTATATGATTAGTGCACTTTAATTATAAGCATTAAAATAAACGTAAAAATGTAAGAAGCTTGAGGTTTCTAAGAAAGGAATGTTATCTAACAACCAGAACAATACATACAGTACACAATCCAGACTACAAAACATTGTGAAGACATTTTAAAGCAGTTTGTTTTATGTCAGGAGTCCGTGTGGCTGTGCTGAAAAATAAACTAACGAAACATTCAAACTGATCACATCTGATGATGGATAGTTGGTTAAACAGCGAAGGGGTGAACAGAACTATGCGTTTTCTATTGGCTTAATGAACCATGGTGTGGTTTTAACACACTCCCTATGACCACAGTTAAAAGAACAAAACATATTCAACACTAAACCCTACGCTAACCACCTCGCATAGCCTATCAGACCCGAAGCTCAGGGTAAGGACCTTGAAAAGGAGAGCTTTAGGGAGAGTTGAACCATATCTTCAGCGATACATATGGGCTTTGGTTTGGCTTAACACACAAGATAAGTCTCGCTCTCTCTCTCCAAAGTATCTTCATCCCAGCAACAACCTGTTCTTTTTTTTCCAATCACATGACCACCAGCAACATCTGAAGTTAACCTCCCTTATCCTCCTCCTCCTCATCATCACCTCCCTCACCTTGCGAGTGCCTCCTGTATCCCCATGCAGCTTGCACCTTAAAATAACAAATATTGATTTCCCGCCCCCGGAAAATATGCACCAAAATAAAAACAGCCACACAGATCCCCCTCCATGAACAAGGGCATCAATGTGATAAAATGTCATAAGAAGATACTATCACACATCTGCCTACCCTCAAACAAAACAAGCATTTTTGTGCACTTGTTCAGTAAAATGTTTCATTATTTGCTTTACTTTAGAATGACATGCATGTACAGTGTTTTTATCATCTTTTGTTTGACATGACAGTCTGACTAGACACACAGACACACATAAAACACGCACCTTTGTGACCGGCAGAGAGCTATAGCTAGTTTAAAGTCTTCAATGAGAACTAATAACATGGATGATTCTGCCCAGTTTCCATCCCTGGCCAATAGGGGGCAGAAGAGAGCGACGTGGCATTCCAACCAGCAGAAAAGGTAGGTGAACGAACGTGCAGGGGTTTGGTGGCATTGGTGGGTGAGTGAGAGGGACGTTGGTGATCAGGGGGGTGGAGGAGAGAGGTGTCCATCACTGAGTTTGAAAAAGAGGGAGGAGGAGGAGGAGAGGAAAGAAAAGAAAAAAAGAATTGCTGAGTTTGTTTGAGATGGGGTCTGGCTTTGTCTGATAAAGCTAGATAGCAGAGGCTTAAGTATAGAGTGGATTGGGTAGTCTATGAGGGAACATAGCTTAGCGTCACTAAAGGACACAGAGAGAGAGAGAGAGAGAGAGAGAGAGAGAGAGAGAGAGAGAGAGAGAGAGAGAGAGAGAGAATTAGAGAAAGACAGTATGTGTATATGTGTGTGTGTGTGTGTGTGTGTGTGTGTGTGTGTGTGTGTGTGTGTGTGTGTGTGTGTGTGTGTGTGTGTGTGTGTGTGTGTGTGTGTGTGTGTGTGTGTGTGTGTGTGTGTAAGAGAGAGAGAGAGATAGAGAGATCCAGTTACCAGCAAGTGCTAAAATAGGGGGGAGAAATGTGCAGAAGGGATTAACGGGACCAGAATAACACGGAGGAGTAGAAAGGAGGAGTATCCCTTTGTTGTCAGGGCCTGAGAATGTCCACTGGCTGTCAACGTGACGTCATTTCAAGGACTCAGTCACAGAATTCAAAGCAGTCTGCGTCCAAAATGGCACCCTATACAATATATAGTGCACTATGTTTAACCAGAGCCCTATGGGCCCTGGTCAAATGTAGTGCAATATATAGGAAATAGCAGGCCATTTGGGATGTACTCTCAGACACAAACAAACAGGGCTTTTTCTACTCTGCTTTAAATTGCAACTGTTACAGTAAGCCTGTATCTACTACACCCTTATAGACAGGAATAACCGAGCCCCCAGCTTGCAGTGACAGAAAGGCAGCACTACGGCCTCCATTAGCTCAAATGTGAAGGGAGTGAATCACCCGGCGATATGAACTTCAATTTGAACCCATCTACACAAGGTAAGAGCTAGGAATCATATTTCTCTCCCTCACTCTGACTTGTCCAGCACAGGGTGCATTCAAACTCTTCACACCTGATCTGATTGAGCACTGAGCAGCAGGGAGCATTAACAGAGGTTTCAGGAACTATTTGACCTCTCCCTGTTGGTATTTGTATCTCTATTCAATAGCCTGGTGGGTCCATTTGTTACACTGCATGTCTATACTGGGTCTGCTCTGCCTTGATGCTAGCTGAATGGGTTATGAGTTGTATGTTCTGCCTCATCATACAAACGCTGAACTCGGTAGGACTGCTCGTTTATAGGCAGGACTTAATGAGTTAATGAGATAGGACAAGTGCATCAAAAGTTGGGGAAGGAGGAAAGGGGTGTGGTCTAAAAGGGTGTGGCGTATGGAAGCTGAAGCAGTCAAGTGGGAGGAAGTTGAGTCTTTGAGAAATAAGATTCAGAAAATCTATGAGAGAAAGAGAGATAGAAAAGATAGGATGAGAAAGAGTAAGCATTCAAAGTTTTTTTGTAACTTCTACAGTTTTAACGAAGAGGAGTCAGAATAAAAGTGCTCCCAGTGAAAGACGAGAGGAGAAAGAAGAGAGAACATCAGTCAGTGTGAGGGCAAGTCAAACTTTGACAGATCCTCTCCCCAGGGCCCATAGGGCTCAGGTCAAAGTAGTGCACTGAGTGGAGAATAGGGTGCCATTTGGGACACAGACACAAAAGAACAAATCGGGTGGTCCCTGTAGCCAGGACTCTCTGATGTGTGTCGGACAGGCGTAGTTGAGGAATACTGCCTTGCATCACATCTAAGATGTCAGAATGAAAGGCAAACTTGGGAATAGCTTTTAAGATTTTGTCATCAAACTAGCAGTCAGATGGCATTTGATTTGGTTCAAATGGTATGTTTCATGACCTGACAGTAGTAGTTGAAGTGTTTCACTTCCATTGATTGAGCTATCATATTTTTTGTATCACGATTGTGTCTATGTTCACCCCAGTGTGGCATTGAGATCACGATGAATATACTTTGAGTTGTAAAGGCTTAGATCTTGTGGGAAAGAATATACCGTTGAAGACAGACTTAGGCTGCCTCCGAAATAGCACCCTATTCCCTATTTAGTGCACTGCACTACTTTTGACCAGGGCCCATAGGGCTCTGGTCAGAAGTAGTGCACTATGTAGGGAATATGGAGCCATTTGGGACACAGCCTTACAGTTCTCTAAGACTGCCTCCTTAATTAAGGTTCTCCGCTGCCTCCCTCTCCAGTATGATTCTCATTCACTTATTTAAGGGCCAGTTTTTGGAGAGCTTGGACAGGGACAGGAAACTGGATGATTTGGCCGAGGCGGAACCACCCCCCTTCCCCTCCCCCTCTTTGTCCCACTTGGTGAGCTCCAGCTCGATGGTCATCAGCACCCTACCAGGCCCTGCCCCCTTGGGTGAGTCCCCTCCCCCTGTTCCTGCTCTCTCTGCCTGTCTCATTGCTTTGGGCTGGGCTGTGTGTTGGGGCTCTAGCTCTCTGCTCCCCGTATCCTATTTCTTATCCTTGCGTGACTCCTGCTTCTTCTTTTCTGAGGCGGCGGCCTTCAGCTTGGACGGGTCCCCGATGGAGAGAGTTGGGCCCTGTGGAGAGGAGGAGGGAACAGGGGAGGAGAGGAGTCACTTCAGGAGGAAAGGAGGAGTGGGAGAAAGGAGAGAGGGGAAGGGGGAGGGGGGAGAGAAGTCATGTTAGCACGGGGGAGATGGGTGAGATCGATGGGCATGTTAAAAATGAGGAAACAGATGGATTAGGATTGAAGGAGGGAGGGAGGTATTTACATTAGAGCAGAGAGAGAGAGATACATTTAGGAGAAAAAGAGAAAGAGAGTCATATTTAGGAGGTAAGGGGGAGGCAAGTGACGGGGGGCGGTCTCCAGGGCTGCAAGGGGTGACAAAACAGGCATCGATGAGTTAGGGACAGAGTGACAGGACTGCTACAGTCAGATCTAACGTCTGACACAGGTCTGCTACACATCTATTTCCAACATAGCAGGTGTCTTAAAATGCAGCTTTGAGTCAACTTTAACCAATCAACACCCAGACATGCACCAATCACACTTGCATTGCCATCAGTTCACTCAAACACATCCATCTACCAAATGGACCATGACAATGACAACAAATAACGTATTTCTGCAAAACCTCATCTTACTGGAGCTAAGGACATGGGAGCAAGGGAGTAGACTGGGAAGGTAAGGGCTCGGTACAGAGGCCATCAGCAAGAGGAAAGTCGCCTCTGAGTTAGTGAAAAGGAAAGGTCAGAGCAATCTAATGTAATTACCTTACTGAAAAGCAATCGCTAACATAAAGAGACACTGGGCTGCTATGGAAAGGCTAAAAGGTCAAGTGCATGGCTATCGCTACAGTGTCTATAGACAGATACTACGTCCAAAATGGCACCCTATTCCCTATATAGTGCACTACTTAGTCAAAAGTAGTGCACTTCATAGCGAATAAGGTGCCATTTGGGACGCAGGCAGAGAAGGGGTTAGGAGCTAAGCTAAGTCCCTTACTAAATAGAGATATAGACAGGTAGAGGTAGAGATTGATCAGAGGATGGATCAGTTAAGCAGAATACGGATCCAAAAACGATCTGGCTGTTCACCTGTGGAGAGAGAGACAGAACAAGAAGACACAGAAAGAAAGACAGGGGCTTCTCACGGAACATCCGGAGGGAGTAGAGGAAGGATAGACAGACAGGAGAAGGAGGGAGGACAAGAAAGAGGATGAGACGGAAAAGTAAGGGGGAGAGAGGGAATGTGAATGAGCTAGTGAGTGAGTGAGAGGGAGGAATGGAGAGAAGGTGTGGGGACGGTGTGTTTGCTGGGATCAATATTGAGTGCACTGTATTATCATTGCAGTACAACAGCCTGTTGTGTGCTGTATGCTGCTTCAGGCTCCAGGGTAGTCAACTCCTAATACTCTCGCTCCCTCTCTGCCTCCCTCCCCTAATGGAGTAATGGTGGACGAAGATGCCACATGATGTTGGGCTCGTTCTAAATGGCACCCTATTCTCTATATAGTTCACTACTTTTGACAAGAGCCTTATGGGGAATAGGGTGCCACTTGGGATCCATCCAATGGCATTCTCGCAGATTTGTTGTGCAAGCCCAGCAAATAGAAATAGCCCAGATACAGTGGCTGATACAGATTGTGTGGAGTCAGCGTAGCGCTAAATAAGGCCTGTTCAATCAAACGGCATGTAAACCCTATAGATGAACACCCTGTTTATTTCCCAAATGGCACCCTATTCCCTATATAGTGCACTACTTTTGACCATGGCCCATAAGGCTCTGGTCATAAGTAGTGCACTATGTCGGGAATAGGGTGCAATTTGGGAAGTCGATAAGGCCTGTTTGATTAAACAGCACATTTGACAAATATATGAAAACCCCGTAAACGTGTTTACATACATAGTTTAAAAGAGAGGAGCCATAATGAGGAGAAGACTCATTTTATTTTTCTCCAACGGTTGTTTTGTCCCCGCACCATGAAATGAATTGCTCATGGTGAAACTGTGTATGTAACGATACTGTCAGAAGTTCAGCAAGTGTCCTTCTAACTGTGAGATATATTATTAATTTATGCACCCAACCTCCAGGCATTTTGTGCAACTGACTGCAACTCAAGTGCAACCTGACAATCCGTCATGTGACAATGCCTGGCATCCCAAAAAGCACCCTATATAGTGCACTACTTTTGACCAGGACCGTTGCCATTTGGGACGCAGGCATTGCAGTTATTTTGACCAATATATAGGGAATAGGATTCCATTTTGGACTCAGTCAGCGAGAGCTGTGGGGAGATGAGAATGACAGTGCACTCTAATGCTGAGGTAGACAGAAGTAAACCCTGAATCCAACCCCTGACCTCTGATACTGTAAAGACCCCAGCCAGCTGCATATCTGATTGGTTCCTAAAACAATCCTGTGGGGAAACTAACTACACGCCAAACTGTCCCTTGTCGTGTTGAAAAATTGCCTAAACTTTCCCAAAATGTTCAGGTTTCCCAGGAATCCTGGTTCTGGGTAAGTTCCCAGGAATCCTGGCATACATTCATGGAAACTTCCATTAAGACATCTAGTGAATTGATCAATAGCCTAGCATGTCATTTAATACATCCTCATTCTATTTGACATGGAATATCTCTCTACTTCCATTAAGACATCTAGGATCAATAGCCTAGCATTACATCCTCATTCTATTTGACATGGAATATCTCTCTACTTCCATTAAGACATCTAGTGAATTGATCAATAGCCTAGCATGTCATTTACCAGCATACATCCTCATTCTATTTGACATGGAATATCTCTCTACTTCCATTAAGACATCTAGTGAATTGATCAATAGCCTAGCATGTCATTTACCAGCATACATCCTCATTCTATTTGACATGGAATATCTCTCTACTTCCATTAAGACATCTAGTGAATTGATCAATAGCCTAGCATGTCATTTACCAGCATATATCCTCATTCTATTTGACATGGAATATACTTCCATAAGACATCTAGTGAATTGATCATTCTATTTGACATGGAATATCTCTCTCAATATAGAAAATAATTTGATTTAATTCGACCTGGGAGGAACCAGCGGGAATACCAAAAGCTTACAAGAAAGAAAGAGTGTTATATTAATGAAATACTAAGGCAGCATCCCAAGTGCAACCCTATTCCATATAGTGCACTACTCTGGTCAAAAGTAATGCACTATATGCACTGCTACCTGGGGCGGCAGGTAGCCTAGTGGTTTGAGCGTTGGACTAGTAACCGGAAGGTTGCAAAATCCCCGAGCTGACAAGATAAAAATCTGTCGTTCTGCCCCTGAACAAGGCAGTTAACCATCATTGAAAATAAGAATTTGTTCTCAACTGACTTGCCTAGTTAAATAAAGGTAAATAAAATAAATAAATAAACATATTTTAAAAAATATATCTATATATATTTAGGGAATAGGGTGCCATTTGGGAGGACTTGCCTAGTTAAATAAAGGTTAAAAAAACATCTATATATATAGGGAATAGGGTGCCATTTGGGAGGCACATTAGACCTATCCACCCCCTAGCCTTGCACTTATACCCCAGTGTGACTGTGTGACTCAGTGTAATTTGAGATAACTGTGAGCCGATAATAGGGCCAGTGATTTTCATTTGACTCAGAATCAGTAGGTCTCCCTCTTTCTCTACTTTCTCTCCCACTGAGAGCAATTCAGTTCCATTCACAGGGAATCAAATTACTGTACTACACGAACTTGCCTCAGTCATTTCACAATGGTGGTTGGTGTTATGGGAAGTTCACCCATTTTTACATGTGACCTTTTCACTGTCTTGTAGTTGATTACCTAAACTGTTTAATATTTTGTTTTGTTACAGAGAAAATTACTAGACACATTTTGCTGAGATCATGTGCTATTGATTACAATGCATTGTGAAAATGTGTCCAAAGCATGTTGCATCAGAATCCGTTCTGAATGACCCCCCACCCCACCCCCCAAAAAATAATTCTCCCATGAATCCATATTTGCATATTTCATTGTTGTAAACAGCCTCATTAAAACATGGAATTATGGCAAATAGATCTTTTTTTTCAAAAAAATTGTGCAGAGACGTCATTCAGAATGGGAATCTGATGTAATATGAGTTGGTGCAGAGTGTTTTAGAATGTTTTCTAATATGCTTTAGACATATTTGCATATTGCATTATAAGTCAATATAGCAAGTGGTGACAGCTACATTTTACAATGAATTTTCTCTGTAATTAAACTAAATATCTAAAAAACGATATGTGGGGGAGGGATCAACTACAACCACAGAAAGAGTGAAAAGAAGGCCACGTAAAAATGGGTGAACTTCCCGTGACTACTACCCATTGTACTGTGTTTGTTGGCCCTTGAGGAGGTGGTAAAACAAACGGAGGAAGGATATAAGAGTGGGGGAGGGGCGGTCATTTAGCTCTTAAGCTTTTGGGCGACTGACTGGATTTACAGCGTTCCAACACTCGACGACTGTTTCGTTTCATAGCAGGAGAGGATTATTACACGTGGTTGCTTTGGTGGTGCCATAATGCCTGCTCTGTGGGGCTCTTACTAACAATACCGTGCTGAAAGTGTGCTTCCGTGGCTGTGTGGAACCAAGTTGTCATGGTATGCGCTGCCATATAGGTGTTGTACTCTTACATGACTTGTGTTGTACGGTACTTGTGTGCTGTAGTTGTGAGCTGCTGTTGTTGTCGCTGTGTGGTTGTGAGTGAGCCGACGCTGAGAGGACTTGTGTGCTGTAGTTGTGAGCTGCTGTTGTTGTCGCTGTGTGGTTGTGAGTGAGCCGACGCTGAGAGGACTTGTGTGCTGTAGTTGTGAGCTGCTGTTGTTGTCGCTGTGTGGTTGTGAGTGAGCCGACGCTGAGAGGACTTGTGTGCTGTAGTTGTGAGCTGCTGTTGTTGTCGCTGTGTGGTTGTGAGTGAGCCGACGCTGAGAGGACTTGTGTGCTGTAGTTGTGAGCTGCTGTTGTTGTCGCTGTGTGGTTGTGAGTGAGCCGACGCTGAGAGGACTTGTGTGCTGTAGTTGTGAGCTGCTGTTGTTGTCGCTGTGTGGTTGTGAGTGAGCCGACGCTGAGAGGACTTGTGTGCTGTAGTTGTGAGCTGCTGTTGTTGTCGCTGTGTGGTTGTGAGTGAGCCGACGCTGAGAGGACTTGTGTGCTGTAGTTGTGAGCTGCTGTTGTTGTCGCTGTGTGGTTGTGAGTGAGCCGACGCTGAGAGGACTTGTGTGCTGTAGTTGTGAGCTGCTGTTGTTGTCGCTGTGTGGTTGTGAGTGAGCCGACGCTGAGAGGACTTGTGTGCTGTAGTTGTGAGCTGCTGTTGTTGTCGCTGTGTGGTTGTGAGTGAGCCGACGCTGAGAGGACTTGCCTGTCTCTGCTGTGATCCCTCTTTACCTTTCCCTTTCTTTCCATGTTTGCTGGAGGAAACAAAAAGAGAACAACGTCAGGTGGATGTCACACCTCTCCCTCCAGTGGTCAAAGCAAGATACTGTTGCTGTTACAGTATAGTCCTGCTTTGGAGCTATCACAAAGAACAGAACAGCACTGACTCTCCGGGTAGGTTAGGAGACAGGAACATGTATACAGAACTGGAATGGAACTACATTACCATGGAAATCATGCATTGCAGTACCAGGTTAGCCGTAGTGAGTAGCAGTCAAATTGCCATGGTCAGAGGTTCCAAGTCTGTTCAATTTGTCATATTTATATGATCATAGACTGACTGTAGAACTTAATCAGCGGTCAACTAAATGCCACCTGTGGTCTGTGTGGTGTAGCTGTATTGCCATAGCCTCTGCAACATTTTTGACAAACTTTTCCCCACTGTCATCCTCTCTCTCTATCTGTTCAATAAAATCAGAAAAATACCTTTACGAACAAAATAACTGAGTGCCACCTAGTGCCAGCTAAACCATACAGGTGTCCAGGCCGGGGATGGGCTCTGGCTTTGGCCCTAGACCGAGGCACAGGGGCACTGACCTGACACTGAGGTTGAAGACTCTGCGGGCCACCAGGAACCTCATGAGATAGTAGATGACAACGATCAGCAACAACAGACCCAGCACTGCACCGATGATGGACCCCGTGATCACTCCGGCCTGGATGGGAACTGAGAGATAAAAGAGAAGGCAAGACAAGGACTGTCTACTTGCCATTCTAGGGATTCTGTATGTAATTATATAGCCTGGTCCCTGATCAGTTTGTACATTCATGCCACTTCTTGTCATGGCAAACATGCCAGGGGTGCAGGCATGACAACGAGTGGCAAGATCGAAACCCAGGCTAGTAATTCTATGCTCTCACCCTTCTCAAAGACCAGCAGTCTGACACTGGAGGCGCGCCCCACTATGTCAGGTGGGTTTTTGGCATCGCAGGTGAAGGTGCCGTTGTCTCCGTAGTCTAGGTTTTTGAGCAGGATGGATCCGTCCCGGCGACCAGGGTTCCCCACAAACTCCAGCCTGTCTCTGAAGGGTCCCTTGTTGTCTACGTAGGGAGCTCCACCGGTGTAGTGGAAGACCTGGAGTCCAGAAGACCGTAAAAGGGATTCAGTGTCGTGTCTGCTTTTACATCTAGGCTAGCCTGGAGGCCAGTCTGTTTCTGCTCTCTTACCAACTCCTTATGGAACTGTCATGGCAACATTTTTGTTGGCAAGAAAGCAGAAACAGATCTGAGTCCAGACTACATCTAGGCTAAAGATGACATGAATTGTTAGATACGGTACAGATGAAATGTGCTAAAAGGAGAAGCTTGTAAATTAAATCCATTATTTGAATCTAAACAACTGTGCTAGAGAGAAAGGGACAGGAAGGAGTAGGAAGGGGGTGATTTCGTTTCAGAGGGAGAGAGGCAAGAGGTGGGTGAAAGCAGAGGAGAGAAGAAGAGTGAGATAATGAAAGTAGGAGAGGGGGACAAGGGGGATATGGGGGGGTGAGATTGGGGGCCAAGGAGGGCAAGGCACAGCGAGAAGAGAGAGCTAATAAGATGGAGATAAGGTGCGAGGGACTGAAATTAAATAGCTGGCACCAGGTGAGATGAGGGGAATGAGAAGGGGATGGGAAAGAAGTGATAGGTCAGTGTCCCAAATGGCACCCTATTCCCTATGTAGTGCACTACTTTTGACCAGGACCCAACGGGTGCATTATATTTAAGGAATAGGCTCATAGGGCTCTGGTTAAAAGCAATGCACTATCTAAGGAATAGGGTGCAATTAGGGACGCGTCCATAGAGGAGGCTCGAGGAGGATAATGACAGAGGAGAGTATATATGTACAGAGATGGCGTCCCTGGCACCGTCGGGCCGGTAGCTCCAGGAGAAGGTGACGTCATCAGAGGTCCAGCGCCAGGAGAAGAAGGAGCAGGAAAGACGGATGTCGGAGCCCACCAGGGCGTGACGCTCCCAGCCCGTGTAGATGACGATGGCCTCAGACTGCTGGGGCACTACAGGGGTTAAGACACAGGGTTAAATAGGAAAGATCAGCACCCATGCTGTCCATAATGACCTTTTCACATTTCCTGGTTTGAACCATGACCATTTGTTACCTCCAAGACACCCTTGTACCATTGCCTGTATGTAAGCTTCTACCATTGTAAATGTTTATGGTGGTCTCAATAAAAATATACAGACGCGAAAGATCATCACTGCATGCTTCAAAACTATTCCGGGGATATAAAGGATATACATACTATGAAAACAGACAATAGGATAGAGTGGACTGGAGCAGACATGGTTCAATAAGAAGAATACGCAGTACACACTTGCAAAATATGCCCCTGAGATGTATGGCAGAGAAAGGGGCTTTTATTTTTAGTTGCAAGGGTTTGTTCCAGACTATGGTTCCAGTAGACTATTGTGGAGTATTAAACAAACACAACCTTTAAAACTATTCTCCTGTCGATGTACCATTTAATATACTATGAAAAGACAGTCAAGAGGATAGCAAGTTCATTTCAATGTCTTTCAATTGCAAAGCCTTTTTAAGTCTTTCATTCAATCCCTTTTACATACACGCACACAAAACCACTATTTCTGCAAGCTTCAATGAGGTATGAACATGTGCAATGATAGCAGGCAGCAAGGATTGGCGTTGATATGAACTAAAAAGTACAACGTAGCTACCCACAGAATATAAATAGCTTATATATCTATGTTGTGTCCTTGACAAATGAATGTAAATTCTATATTTGCCATAAAATCAATATATCACTTCCATTGTGAATGCAATTAGTACCGCAGTACAACAACCACCACCAATTATGTAATGGCATCTACAAACATTGCTATCATCAATTACTTTCACTTGTATTTTGGGGTATTTGGTATTCCGTTTGATTCAAGATTTTGACCCAAGATACTGACTCACACACAAATCCCATTCAGAACTCTAAAGATGCACATTTCATACTTTCACATGCAGCTCGGAACTCCAGCGTCCTTCAATAAATGATGTCAGCCAGCACAGAAGTTGTCAATCGAGTGAGACTTGGCGTTTTTAAATTGCATTTTGACAAAGCTGCAAAGAAGATCTCTACTCAAGTGTAGAAATGCTGTCAATACACAGTCTCAGAGTGAGTCCCAAAATGCATGCCCTCATCTTAACTTTGTGAGCCTTACGGAATTAACTCTGTATGAGAGAAACACGGATGAAGAACAAAATGTTGCTGTAGTTCTGACAATAACAGTCACAACAGTAAAACATCTGTATAACAACAAGAAAAATCCTCCGCGCAGGTTTTCCATTGCTTCCTTTCCCTTTAGTTCATTCATTTAGAAATGCACCAATAACGCAGAACCCAGAGTCAACCAGATTCAGTGACCCCCGGGATTAGTTTAATGTACAGCTGAGAATGAAATACCAAGCATGTATAAAGGCCTTTTTATAATAAAATGAAAAGAAAGCATACGAGATCATTCATCATAAATGTTATTCATTAAAATTGTGTCACCGATACTATGTGAACTTTAACCTTCAACTCAAGATGATGATACATTTTAGACAACACTTTTCACGTGAAATTTAGGATTGAAGGATTAAACATTAGAAGTATATATTTGTTTTAACCATAAATCCCCCCCAAAATATTTGCGATAACAAGTTACATTACAGTGGACTTATACTGTGTAGTTATTCCTATAGTTACAGTGTAGCAACTATTGTAATGAACCACTGTATTTAGGGTTAGGACTAAGGTCAGGGATATATTAGGAAAAATGAGACGTTTTACCTGTTCCCAGCAGTATGACCGCCGCTAGCGCCAAAATGGTCAGCATGGTTCCTGACTCTTTGGGTTCTTCAAGTGATGCTGCAGGCCTCACTGGATGCTGCAGGAGAGTCCCACTAGGAAGTGATGGAGAGATAGGACAGAGGGGTGCAGGGTTCCAGGACAGAGGGCTTCACAACAGGACAACAGTGGCCCAGGTTTTATAACCAACCACACCCCTCGCTCTCCACTGCTCGGCCCCATTCCTCCCTCTCTCCACCTCTTTCTTTCTCTCCAATCTCATTGAAACAAATCAAACAATCAACGCCATTGAAGACCAAAATAAAACCCTTTTTTTTTTACATTCAAGAGTGATATTAAGATGCAGTGAAAAACAACTTACTGTAGAAAGATACTGATCAAATTCACTGAAGTAGCAGTCAAAGCTTGAGTCAAATGTACACAAATCTGCACTACTATATGACAGCATCGTGTACATTCCTGAGTATCATTACTTTATTGTCTTACTGGCACTGCTTTTGCTGATAGCTGCATAATTGTGGAACGTGTTTTCCTTGCAATGACTGATATGTGGTTGTCTTACCTACCTTAGTTGAATGCATGGACTGTAAGTCGCTCTGGACAACAGCGTTTGCTGAATGACCACAATGTAAATGACTTGTGTGATAGCATAGGATGTATGCACATTATACATACTGTATTTCTAAGGGCTGATGGTGATGTGTAAGATGTGATGTGTGAATACACACTGTGTGTGTAAATATGACATGGATGGAAAAATGTGTGTGTGTGGGGTCCTGTCTTGTCCTCTCCTCCCGCCATCCCCGTTGCCCCTTTCCCTGCACTTTCCCCGGGATGGAGAGAGGGATGGAAAACAAAGCCCCAAGTCTTCCCTCTCTCCCTTTCTCTCTCCTCCCTCTCTACGGATTCCTGCTTGTTTGCTGACGTCTAGCAGTCAAACAATGGAGGGCGAGAGGGAGAGGGGCACAGGGGGTGACTGGCGTGTCTCTGTCTGTCAATGGCGCTTTCTTCCTCTTCAACCTCCTCCCTCTCTCTCTCTCTCCATCCAGACAAAGCTCTGTATTCTCCTCCCGCCTCCCTCTGCCGAGCGCCTACTCCACTTAATCCTGTAAAACTGACAGAGAGAGAGAGAGAGAGTAGGGAGAGACCAGCTATATATATATACTACCGTTAAAAAAGAAAAGCACATTTTTTGTCCATTAAAATAACATAAAATTGATCAGAAATACAGTGTAGACATTGTTAATGTTGTAAATGACTATTGTAGCTGGAAACGGCAGATTTTTTTATGGAATATCTACATAGGTGAACAGAGGCCCGTTACCAGCAACCATCACTCCTGTGTTCCAATGGCACATTGTGTTAGCTGATCCAAGTTGAACCTTTTGCGATTATGTTAGCACAGCTGAAAACTGTTGTTCTGATTAAAGAAGCAATGAAACAGCATTTGTGGGTTCAATTTACAGGCTCAAAATGGCCAGAAACAAATAACTTTCTTCTGAAACTCGTCAGTCTGGTCTTGTTCTGAGAAATGAAGGCTGTTCCATGCGAGACATTGCAAAGAAACTGGAGATATTTTTCAACGCTGTGTACTACTCCCTTCACAGAACAGCGCATACTGGCCCTAACCAGAATGGAAAGAGGAGTGGGAGCACAGGAGGGATGGTTGCTGATAATGGGCCTCTGTACGGCCTATGTAGATATTCCATTAAAACTCAGACGTTTCCAGCTACAGTAGTCATTTACAACATTAACAATGTCTACACTGCATTTCTGATAATTTTATGTTATTTTAATGGACAAAAAATGTGATTTTCTTTCAAAACAAGGACATTTCTAAGTGACCCCAAACTTTTGAACGGTAGTATATATATATATATACATATATAGACATATATACATATACATACAGATTGATTGATATGAGGACACTAAGACACAGACATGAGCGCAAATAGCAATACAGGGAGCGGGAGAGACAGAGAAAGAGACAGAGGGTGAGACAGAACACCAGAGAAGGGGTTTCTACGTACGAGACCAGGCCTTCCACTCCAGCAGGACCCACAATCCATCAACCTGTCATATGATATAAATATGCATGTTTATCTATGGTGGGTCGATTGAATCTACGCTGAAATGAAAAGCTTAATGTTACATTGCTTTTATCCTCTGGGCCTCTAGCTCTCCTCTCCATATCAGAACATTTGGTCTTCCCATCTGACCAGGGTGGCGTCTCAAGTGGAACGCTATTCCCTATATAGTGCTCAACTTTTGACCAGGGCCCATAGGGAGAGGAGCGTGACCTAGTGGGCCAGCAGATAGAGGGCTCTGGTCAAAAGCAATGCCCTATATATGGAATAGGGTTCCATTTGGAATGCAGATTCTGTATAAGATTAGCAGCATGCAGTCTAAACTCAGTTACATATTACAAGGCTACTCATTGTAGGCTAAGCTTAAAAACCCGAACACCATACTGACGGATCAATTAACTACAACAGACCATCTGCCAACCTGCAGTGGCAGACACTATCTCTGTGTATCTCCTAAATGATTAAGGCTGCCATAAGGCAAAGGAAACAGGATATATTTTATAAACCTGGCAGGCAGGTGGACGGAGATTGCCTTGGCACACAACTGCTGTATGAAGAGAGAAAGAGAGAGAGAGAAGAAAGAGAGGTAGTTATGAAACCACCTGCAGTAAGGAGAGAGAGACCATCAACCTCTAAATAACACAAGGGAGAGAAGAGGTAGTGCTAACTCTTAGCCTGCATCCCAAATGGTACCCTATTGTTTATTTGACCAGGGCCCTAGTTTGCCATTTGGGACACATCTTTAGGCCTTTGCCCAGATGGAAGAGAAGAGTGGATTACAGGAGCAGCACCCTCCTGGGTTCTACTGCCGCGTGAATAAAATCAGCTCCATAGGCTCGCCATCTACAGTGTCTGTGTGTAACAGAAGGTTAATAACCAGGCATGTTGGCAAATGAGCACCAGTGGAATGTCTTGGACTGGCCCGGGTTGGAGTGATCTGGGGAGTGTCTTGAGGGGGCTGGAGGGTGGCGGTGGGCGGTGGGCGGGAGGCCGAGGCTGAATCCCAAATGGCATCCTATTACCAATACAGACCAGGTCCCTGGTCAAAAGTAGTGCACGAGATAGGGAATAGGGTTCCACTTGGTATGCAGACAACATTCTCTGGCCATGAGGACAGAGGGGGAAACAGAGGCCAGAGGACACAGTACTCATCAGGTCATGAAGCTAATGGCCAGGGAAGTGATCCAATGGAGCACAGCAGAGCAGACAATCCCTTAGGGAGAAGAGAGGAGCAGCAGTGTGGGCCTAAGCCAACCAGCATTTGGGAAAACGACCACCGATGTGGACCAATCACAACTCAAGAGCCATAAACACCCTGGGCCCATATTAACAAAACTTCTCAGAGTAGGAGTGCTGATCTAGGATCAGTTTAGCCATTCAGATCATAATGACTAAGATTAAATGGACAGAGGGGACCTGCTAGTAGATCCCTTCTCCTACTCTGATACGCTTTATGAAGAGGCCCAGATTCTGCTCCCAAACCGCAGCTAAAGGGTGAGGGTAACCAGCCAAACCTGCCATGACGAACAAACAGCAGGCAATTCCAGAATGTTCTCCAGACAAGAGACTGCAAGTCTCCCAATTATTTGAATAGGTGTAGAATATGACTAGAAATAGGATGTGGCTTAATAGGGTCTTGGTATAATTACAGAAAAAGTGCCTGTGAAGACTAGAAAAAACATGTCAGCTGCTGTGCATCCCAAATGGCACTCTATTTGCTATATAGTGCACTTGCCGAGTTGGAGGGATCTGGCGAGTGTTTTGAGAGCCGTAGGGCTCTGGTCAAAAGTAGTGAACTATGTAGGGAATAGGGTGCCATTTGCTACTCAACCAGGGTGATAAAGCTGGCATGACATCATCAAAACTATTATCCAAAGGTTACTGGCCAACGCTCGGTGGTCCTGTGGCTCAAGAAAAACACAATTGATATTCCGTGGGTTCAGCTGGAGACAATGGACGGTCCTGTCCCTCCCTCTCTCCCTCGTGTCCTTGCATGGCCGAGATGTCACAGAGAGCACCAAACAAGGGATGGAGGGGCAGACAGGGATGAAAAGAGAAGGCGCGATGGAGGAGAACAAACACATTATTCACGGTTGAGAAAGGGTGTATTGTGTGCAAGACAGATAGCTGGGTGGGAGAAAGGGGAGAGGAGACAAAAGGACAGAGAGAGGTGAAAACCGTTATTTGTCAAGCACCAAACAAAACCCAAACAGTTTGGGGCAATCCATAACAGTGTTCGGGAGGTTCTGCATTTCAGCCAATATCTCAGCATTGCTACCCGACCTTACCTCTTTCTCTCAACCACGGGGAATACAAGCTCCGGAAACAACATTTCCATTTAATTTGATGCCTGTGAGCAGAACTGAGCAGTGATGCGATTTGATGTGTCAGTTGCTCTCCCTTTACGTCAGGGACGTAGGCATGTAGCTACTCCATCATGTGTATCAACAGACCATAATAAACAGCGGTGAGAGGCAGGGTGATTCCCAAATGGCACCATACAGCGCATTACTTTTGAGCTTTGTTGGTCATAAGTCGAGCACTATAGCGAGAATAGGATGTCATTCGGGACACAACCTGAGTTTGGTTCAGCAGCTCCCAGGTGGGGGGACTCAGTGGAGCAGGTTAGTTAATCTGAACCAACATCAGGCAGATGCTATAAGTGGAAACCAGGGCTGCGTTCCAAATGGCGACCTTTTCCCTACATAGTGGAAGGTTTCTGACCAGGGCTCTGGTCATTATAAAAGGGAACAGGGTACCATTTGAGACCCAGGCCTCTGTAGAGATTGAGGCCACAGAACCACAGCAGAGCGGTACTCTGCCCTGCAGGCACATGATCTGAGCCAGCTGCCCCTCCGTAAACACTAAACACCAGCTCCCACTCCTCCCCTCGGTTTGCAACACCACAACACAACACACTGCTGCTGCACTGAAACAACACAGGAGCAGAGCAGTCTTCAGCTCAAATTCTACTGTGCAAACATTCAGCTACTTCCTAGTTTCAGGTATTATTTTTAATTATCAGAAGCAACACCAACAGGGGCAGAGACTAATATTATAATATAATATAAATAGCTAATATTTCACCATGCAAACATTAACTGCTTCTTCCTTGCTTCAGGTATTAATTAAATATGAAAAATAATCTAAATCTAAATCTGCCATTTATTGGTGATAGAGCCAGCTAGGAAAGGAAGCCACATGTTGAGACATGCAGAGAAAGAGAAGGAGAGAAAGAAAAAGGGAAAGTTGTGGAGATGAGTAGAGGCAGAGAGAGAAAACACAATGACATAAACAGATGGGAAAGGGCAAGAAAATCTACATTTCCATGCCCAGGCTGGCACAATGCAGCCCTTCTCCTCCCCCTCCTCCCTTGCAGAAGCAGACACTGAAGCTCAAGCACAGGTCACATCACAGCCCACTCACTTCCACATGCACACCACAACATTCATTCTGGGTGTGTGGCCCAAATGGCACACTATACCCTGCATAGTGCACTACTTATGACCAGATGTGTTCCGGACAAAAGTAGTGCACTATATAGGGAATTGGGTGGCATTTCAGACACATACAAACACCATGTATGGCATCCCACTAGCTTCCCAGAACACTACAATCCTCTTTACTTCCTATAATGACCATGTGTCCTTGACTCTCTTCTCTGGCCTGAGTCTTCTTGTAGTGGATTGATTCTTGATTCCGTCTACTGACTTGTGGAGTTTCATCATCTAATGCAGGCTGGGAAATGCATCTGTTTTGTACTGCTCCTTGAGCTGTCAAGCCGTTTGCATTTTATAATGTACCAGACGCTCTCCTTGCTTCGTCCTTGTTCTTCTGCACATACACCGTACAGTTAGAAATGTTACACTGATATTCTGCATAATCGCATGTCTCGTTGCAGTGTTTTGCCCTGTTTCTGCAGGGAATCTGGTTTTGTGTGGGAGTGTTAATTTGACTCTGGTGAACTGTTGAGATGTCAGAGTGTACTGTTACACACTGTAGTGTACTGTAATATTTGCGAGAGAGAAACTGTCAATATTTGTAACCTAGAGTCAGGATATTTTTGTAAGGCCTATTGGGTAGACTAGAATTAACCTCTTCAGTTCCAAGGACACAATCAATGCGAGCAGCAGTGGTGGAAAAGTACCCACCTGTCTTACTTGAGTAAAAGTAAAGATACCTTAATAGAAAATGACTCAAGTAAAAGTGAGTTACCCAGTGAATTACTACTTGAGTAAGTCTAAAAGGATTTGGTTTTTAAATATACTTAAGTATCAAAAGTAAATGTAATTGGCAAAATATACTTAAGTATTGAAAGTACAAATATTTCAAATGACTTATGTTAAGCAAACCAGAAGGCACCATTTTCTTGTTATTTACAGATAGCCAGGGGCACACTCCCAACATGTGCTTAGTGAGTCCGCCAGATCAGAGGCAATAGGGATGACCAGGGATGTTCTCTTGATACAGTAAGTGCATGAATTTTGCAGTTTTCCTGTCCTGCTACCCATTCAAAATGTAAATGAGTACTTTTGGTTGTCAGGGAAACGGTATGGAGTAAAAAGTACATTATTTTCTTGAGGAATGTAGTGAAGTAAAAGTAGTCAAAAATATTAATAGTAAAGATCCCCCCCCCAAAAAATGTAAGTAAAAATACTTTAAAGTACACTACTTAAGGACTTTACACCACTGGTGAGCAGCAATGTTAAGAGTTGACTTGCCTTCAATAGTGTAATGGGGAAAAACTGAAGGGCATTTGTCCTTACATTCTGACGTTGGTAGGGGGCATCCTAAATGGCCCCCTATTCACTATATTAGTGCACTACCTTTGACCAGAGCCATATGGGCCCTGGTCAAAAGTAGTGCACTATGACAAAAATAGGCAGCCATTTGGGATGCACACCATACTGGACTGAAGCTGTAAGAATGAGAGGTACTTAGGGGGAAGTCGGAGCTTTGTTGACTTGGACAGTATTCAAGTCTCTGCGTACTGCTAGGATTATGCAAGTGTTATTCAACTCCTCATCCTTATTGCACCAGGTGGCTCATAGGACTCCATAAAGGCATCTCCATTTCACTCACTGCATGAATGATACACCTTAAGACAAAGGATAATGGCTCATACATGCTTAGAACAAGTTTTAAAGCATAGCTGCATGTTTCAGGTAGTGTTACTGAGATACGCATTACAAGTGAATACCGAAGATGAAAGTCTTCAATGTCTTCGTGTTTCTCCATACTGTATCGGATGGTTTCCTGAACACAGATTACATTTAGACCGGGGTTAAAACACACGTTTTTTAGTCCAGGGCTAGGCTTAAACTGTGTCCGGGAAACCAACCCTATCAATCGGCAAAATGAAGCTTAGGACAGGATGAAATCAACACCCAATAAGTTTGATATTATAAAATTAGCAAAGCCTTTATTCACATTGTCATTACTGTGATTTATTGGTGTCATTAAAAACTGGGGAACACAGCCTTTATTTATATGTTTACAAAAATGAGCCTTGGGCTCAACACCAACACACACAAAAGGTTGATTATAATGACATTGGCAGAGCCTAAACCAGCACCCGGGTATAGACACTGCTGTGCAGAGCCTAAACCAGCACCCGGGTATAGACACTGCTGTGCAGAGCCTAAACCAGCACCCGGATATAGACACTGCTGTGCAGAGCCTAAACCAGCACCCGGATATAGACACTGCTGTGCAGAGCCTAAACCAGCACCCGGGTATAGACACTGCTGTGCAAAGCCTAAACCAGCACCCGGATATAGACACTGCTGTGCAGAGCCTAAACCAGCACCCGGATATAGACACTGCTGTGCAGAGCCTAAACCAGCACCCGGGTATAGACACTGCTGTGCAGAGCCTAAACCAGCACCCGGGTATAGACACTGCTGTGCAGAGCCTAAACCAGCACCCGGGTATAGACACTGCTGTGCAGAGCCTAAACCAGCAGCCCGGGTATAGACACTGCTGTGCAGAGCCTAAACCAGCACCCGGGTATAGACACTGCTGTGCAGAGCCTAAACCAGCACCCGGGTATAGACACTGCTGTGCAGAGCCTAAACCAGCACCCGGGTATAGACACTGCTGTGCAGAGCCTAAACCAGCACCCGGGTATAGACACTGCTGTGCAGAGCCTAAACCAGCACCCGGGTATAGACACTGCTGTGCAGAGCCTAAACCAGCACCCGGGTATAGACACTGCTGTGCAGAGCCTAAACCAGCACCCGGATATAGACACTGCTGTGCAGAGTTTAATATATATATATATATATATGTATATATATATATTTTTTTTAATTGCATCGACAGAGCCTTGTTCAAGTTTACCATAACATGTATTTTATATATATATATACACACAAATTGAGATTTCACCCGGGTCATTGGCGACTGGCCGGTCCGTTGATGAGGTCAGTAGTTGTCCTCAAGGTCAGCTTTGTCTCCCTGATTCTGAACAACCTGCTGCTCCCTGTACAAATCAGCAATCTGAAATGGGACAGAACAAAGAAATCAATGAGGGGGAGAGGGGATGAATGAGCCAATTGGAAGCTGAGGATAAGGTGGCCATGATGGTACGAGGGCCAATTTATATCAAATTACAGGGGGATAAACAGAATACCAAAATGTGTGGAATAAAATGTACTGTTTGTATATATGTGGGAGAAGCTGAAACACAGAGGAGGGAAGCATAGATCTAGAATGAAAGAAAACTGGCACCCTATTCCCTATTTAATGCACTACTTTTGACTGGGAATAGGGTGCAATATGGATGCTGTCTCTGAAGGTAGGTTTCTTCTATAGAACAGGGTGTCTACCAACCCTGCCCAGAGTGGGTGAAAAAGCACTTTGGTGATGAGATTTCACTTCCTTGTGTTATAAAATACATTTTACCAAGACAAATCGGATTCTAAATGTTGTGAATCATGAGTGGGGTCTCTATCATTTCATTAACAGAATGTGTAACCTAAAGCATCTGATAATAATCGCAGAGCTCTGTTGAAAGAGCAGCAACTTGAGGATTTTACATTTTGTGGTTCTCGTCTTCAAAGTTGTTTCCGCGGGTCGCAAAAAGTGAAATTAGCACGAGCTGAATTTAAACGTAAAAGTCTTTGAAAAGAAGCTTGCGGTATTCCCAGTGCTCTGTTGACATCTCACAGATGTGGGAAATCTTCAAAAGAAAACAGGAATTTCACCTTAATGTGAAAAGGAATAAGTACTACATGTCGTGTCTCAAAATCGATATACATCTTACCTCTACATTGTTTTGAGTCCTGTGGATTCGAGAAGAAAGAAGGCGAGTTCAACGGGAACATGAGCCTGTCAAGTCGCCTTTATTCCCGCACAGCATCCAGCATCCAGCATCCAGCATCCAGCCTAGCTGATGCGATGCTGTGCAATTATTTTGATTTACTCACCCTAATTTTGGGTAAAAACTCCAGTAACTTTTGAATTGATGATGATGGGGCATGAGGTTTGAACCATTGAGTTGACCCATTTGTCAAAATACCCGTTTTTGATTGGACAACCTGCATAGAAAAACCATTTGGGACGCAACCAGAGAAATTCGGAACTACGAGATGACACTGCTGTGACAGTGTCATCAACTACCTGTCTTCCTGAAGTTGCGTGCTCTGGCTTTTTATCATCTCGGATCCTCAGGAAGCGTGGGAACCGAAGAGAGAAGCCCTTCTCTGGGTCACACTGGGAGAGAGGAGAAAATACATGAATCGCCAGTAACAGTATTCAGATAGTACCAAATAGATGGTTTGACAACACTTCAAACAACCATCCACTAACCCTAGCCCTTACCCTAACCTGAGCAAGCGGTTGAAGCTCTTCTCTGGGTTACACTGGGAGAAGACCAGTGCCAAAGAAAAGCTATGAATCATCTTTTCACCTAAACTTGTCTGACTTTTGCTGCCACTAAAGACATTAAAACCGAAGACTATTGTGGGTTTTCCTTCCACAGTTAATATGCCTTTTAAACCCTGCACCAAAAGACTGGAGGTTGAAGAACTATTGATTCAAAGATGGCATCTCTTTATTTAATCTAACATAGTACCATGATATCACCGCTTTGTTGAGTACTAATGCAAAGCACAGATTAGGACCCATATCCACAAAGAGCTTTGGAGTAGAAGTGGTGAGTAAGATTTTTGGACAGCACTGCGACTCAGACTGAATACGGTCCTGAGATTTTGCCTAAATATTTGACTTAGGCCTATACGAGTGTGTTTTTAAGCTATGGGTAAACATGGTCGCTTCATGGTAGGTCTCTTAAATAATATAGTTTTTAAGGGGAAGAAAAAAAAGTGTCATGATCATCATGAGAAATTTGAGACAAAAATAATTTGAAAATGTACCGGAGAATTTCGCAACATCCTGAGACCTAAACATTGCAGAGGGGATTATTGAGTAAAAGATTCTGTTGTGGTTGCTTTACTGGTTGGCCCTCAAAGATGAAATTGCATTGAATCAAATTATTAACTTCCAAATGACTTTAAACTGGCTTAAAATCCAAATATTATTAGTACTGATGAGCCAGTGTTAGTTCTACTAGTTCTACTAACCAATCCCATGCCAGCCTTGTAGATTGGCGACAGCGATAGGTCGGCACACTTCACTTCCCATACTTGCACGGCATCAAGCCACACATCAGGCTCTGTTGACACGATGATAGGGGTGGGGTAAAATGTGCTCCTGGAAAAGACAATGCCTTCATAGTTAATTGGGTCTAAAGACTTTTGGCAGATTCGCTTCAAGAAACTCTGCGCTTCGCATCAAACGAGCATAGAACACAAACATCTCTGTACTGTACCTTGTAGAATGTGTACTGTTGCTCCAAATCTTCATCCTTGAAACCTGTCCCAATCTGCAAAGACAAAATAACCTGAAAAATATATCCCCCTGTTGTAAGCCAGATGAGACATTTAGCAGAACAACAAAGAACTGTGAAAGAATTCCCTGTGCAAAATACCTTTATCCTATTTGGACTGAGGCACTGTGTTACCTTTCAGAGAGACAAAGCAACCGAGACAGAGAAAGACAGTCCCCTCCTAGGCAAGGAGGTACACACACAGACATAAGCAGACATACGCCGACATACAAAGACACCCCTGACACACACAGACAGACCTTGCAGACTGAGTGGAACTATCCATTGTCCTCATCGTAGCAGGCAAGCAGGAATCCTTCGTAGGTCCCTGTTCTCTTGCCCTTCCCCAGATACGCTCCAATCACACACAGATCCACTGTCCCCCATCCAGATAGTCCTTCTTCAGCTAGACAGAGAGACAGGGATGAGAATGGTAGGTTTTCATGCGAGTAGATATGATAGAGAGTAAGTGTGTGTGTGCGTGTGTATACCAGTGGTTCCCAATTCCATGTGGGGTCGCCTGATATGAAAATGGGGTCACGGGAGAATTTCCAAACCCCCCACCCCCTCCCCAACAAAATACAAAAAAAAATATATAATATCATCTTTGTATCTCAAAGTCATTGTAATGTAGTTCATCTTAAAAATCAAAATGATTCAAATCAAATTCAACCAGAGTGCCCTTGATCCTGGGAAAAGGCCACACTTGACCGTTGCACTTGAATCATTCCCACAGTGAATGACTAGGCCCGATACGCCATGAAACCACACACTATTGCAAGCCGCAATAGATACGGTGTAAACAATGTGTGGGGAGGCAGAGTCACAGAAACCCACATCAATACCTTTGCCAGACAACACTGTTAAACAAATCATTCATGCTATTGCTAGCAATGAAGAAGAAACTGACTGAATGACCCAAACTCCAAACGGACGTTAGTTGTGAGAGCTGAGATGCCCATGAATTGCCTTGTTTTCTATAGATGTCGGGGGATGCTATTCACGTGGACACAATGTTCTGTCTCACCATTACCGAGCATGAAACGGCACAGGGGATGTTCAGTGTGCTGCGTGGCTAACAGATTCCATATGGCATCGAATGGCTGGCTTTTGCACAGATGTGGCTCCATCGATGACGGGACGGAGGTCTCTGCTCTCCAGTTATGAACGTGTCTGCCTCTGCCACGTGAATGCGTTGTATGATAACCCGAGAGCAACTGGCGGCAAAAGAGCTGAGCACAGAACTCGGAGATATACTGTAGCAAGTAACTTCGATTGTAAACTACATCAAACCACACGCTGGTTCGCATTAAAACCAGAGATGAGGTGCGCACTGTAGACCACGCCCGCTGACTTTGAGAAGCGCTAACGCGACATGCATCAAGCACACCCATCAAGAACACCCATCTCATCTCATTAGTTGTGGTGAGATAAGATACATTTTTTCAGACTCATTTGCAAATGACTCATAGCCTCACATCAGAAGTATGTGATGGGGAGTTGAGAAGACAAATCAAAAATACTGTTAGAATGTTTTCCAATTGACTACCATAGCCCCAAATAAAAGTTAACTTTGGCTGTTAAATCACATACATTTATTTTCCCACAAGTTTGGGATGCGAGAATTTTCACATTTCAAAATGGGGTCGTGGGTCAAAAAAGTTTAGGAACCCCTGGTGCATATGTGTGCGTGCATGTGTGGACCTTGACTCAGTTGTGAGAGCGCTTGGCGATTTCATAAGTGGCATCTTTCTCCAGAGTCTTTACCATTAGTCCCTCACAGGAGTCTGAGGATTCAACCCAAAAAAAAAAAATCACACCACAGGAGGACATACAATTAAGAATACATCCCAAATGGCACCCCCTTCCCTATAGTACTTATGACCAGGGCCCATAGGGAATAGGGTGTCATTTGGGACACAGCCTAAGACATTCATTAATAAACAACTTCAGGAGAGAAGGAGATCACAGAAGACAGGATTGACCTCCCACAAACACATGGTTGGCTCACGTCTCTCTCCCTCCCTCCCTCCCACACACAGACAGTCTCACACACACACACAGCAAATAGACCGATCCCACACTGACACACACACCTCGAACAGACAACTCCATAAGCTCAGCGATGGTGTCTGTGTTGTCTGAGTCAATAGCCCGGGCGAACACAAACTCTCCCTACTTCTCCTCGAAGCTCTCCTTCAGTAGGGCCCTGTGATGAGACAGGGGCCACTTTACCAGAGACTGACACACACACACACACACACACACCCCACTGAAATTACAAACATTAGAATCAATGTCTAATGATTCAATGTCTAATATATTACACTAGCATCGTGTTCAGGGGGTGTACCTCAGGGTTAATTTTGTCAATGAAAAGTGGTGAAAATACACACCGATGTGTTTATTGTAACAGCCGTGTATATCCCCCCTCAAGCCGATACCACGACGGCCATCATGGAACTTCACTGGACTTCATGCAAAGTGGAAACCACATATCCGGAGGCTGCATTTATTATACCTGGGGATTTTAACAATGCAAAGTTGAAAACAAGGCTACCTAAATTCTATCAGCATATTGACTGTAGCACCTGCCCTGGAAAACACTGGATATCCCTGCTATTCTAATTTAGGCGATGCATACAAGGCCCTCCCCCACTCTCCTTTTGACAAATCTGATCAACGTCGGTCTGACCAATCGGAATCCATGCTTCAAGATTGTTTTGTTCACGCAGACTGGGATATGTTCCGGGTAGCCTCAGAGAATAATATCAACATATACGCTGAGTCGGTGAGTGAGTTTATCAGGAAGTGTATAAGAGATGTTGTACTCACTGGGACTATGAAAACCTACCCTAACCAGAAACCGTGGATAGATGGCAGCATTCGCACATATCTGAACGCGAGAACCATCACATTTACAACGCGACTCAGACCAGAACATACCGGACCTATTTTTCTCTCCCTACCCCAAGATTTCAACCGAAAGCTCTGGACATTTACACCTGGATCATGCAGCTAGCTAGCTGCTATCCGTGTGACTATTGGCTTACGTCGATCTCGGCGCAAACATCAATTATTCCAGAGCTAGCCAGCTGAAGAGTTTCATCAGCCACTCCTGGGCTACAATCACTTATCCGGACCCGTTTTACTGCCAACGCGGAGCCCCACGGGGCCTTCACAACTGGACTACCAACGTTATCTGCCCGAGGGAGTTATCCGGTTGGCTCCTCCGTCGCAACGTTACCTGAACGCCCATCTGGGGCCCGTTAATCGTTAGCCGTCTTATCGGCTGCTATCTGAATACATCTTTTCCTGGGTCACTATAACTATATCTATTTTGCCAATTGGATTGATTCCCTCCATCACACGGAACCCCACTAATCTACCGACGGAAACGCACGAGGTGGCTAAAAACAGACCTCCATCCTATGCTAGCTTGCTACCGATGGCCCGGCTAGCTGTCTGAATCGCCGTGACCCCAACCAACCTCACTACTCACTGGACCCTTATGATCACTCGACTAAGCATGCCTCTCCTTAATGTCAATATGCCTTGTCCATTGTTGTTCTGATTAGTGTTTATTGGCTTATTTCACTGTAGAGCCTCTAGCCCTGCTCATTATACCTTATCCAACCTTTCAGTTCCACCACCCACACATGCGATGACATCACCTGGTTTCAATGATGTTTCTAGAGACAATATCTCTCTCATCATCACTCAATACCTAGGTTTACCTCCACTGCATTCACATCCTACCATACCTTTGTCTGTACATTATACCGTGAAGCTATTTTATCGCCCCCAGAAACCTCCTTTTACTCTCTGTTCCAGACGTTCTAGACGACCAATTCTCATAGTTTTAGCCGCACCCTTATCCTACTCCTCCTCTGGTGATGTAGAGGTGAATCCAGGCCCTGCAGTGCCTGGCTTCACTCCTATTCCCCAGGCGCTCTCTTTTGATGACTTCTGTAACCATAATAGCCTTGGTTTCATGCATGTTAACATTAGAAGCCTCCTCCCTAAGTTTGTTCTATTCACTGCTTTAGCACACTGCCAACCCGGATGTTCTAGCCGTGTCTGAATCCTGGCTTAGGAAGACCACCAAAAATTCTGAAATCTTCATCCCTAACTGCAACATTCAAGATAGACAAGATAGAACAGCCAGAAGGGGGCGGTTTTGCTATCTACTGGAGAGATAGCCTGCAGAGTTCTGTCCTACTATCCAGGTCTGTAACCAAACAATTTGAACTTCTACTTTTAAAAATCCACCTCTCAAAAAACAAGTCTCTCACCGTTACCACCTGCTATAGACCACCCTCAGCCCCCAGCTGTGCTCTGGACACCATATGTGAACTGATTGCCTGCCCCCCCCATCTATCTTCAGAGCTTGTGCTGCTAGGCGACCTAAACTGGAACATTGCTCAACACCTCAGCCATCCTACAATCTAAGCTTGATGCCCTCAATCTCACATAAATTATCAATGAACCTACCAAGTACCACCCCAAAGCCGTAAACACGGGCACCCTCATAGATATCATCCTAACCAACTTGCCCTCTAAATACACCTCTGCTGTTTCCAACCAAGATCTCAGCGATCACTGCCTCATTGCCTGCATCTGTAATGGGTCCGCGGTCAAACGACCTCCACTCATCACTACTAAACGCTCCCTGAAACACTTCAGCGAGCAGGTCTTCCTAATCGACCTGGCCGGGGTATCCTGGAAGGATATTGACCTCATCCCGTCAGTAGAGCATGCCTGGTTATTCTTTTAAATGCCTTCCTAACCATCTTAAATAAGCATGCCCCATTCAAGAAATTTAGAACCAGGATCAGATATAGCCCTTGGTTCTCTCCAGACCTGACTGCCCTTAACCAACACAAAAACATCCTACGGCGTTCTGCATTCGCATCAAACAGCCCCCGTGATATGCAACTTTTCAGGGAAGCTAGAAACCAATATACATACACGGGCAGTTAGAAAAGCAAAGGCAAGCTTTTTCAAGCAGAAATTGGCTTCCTGCGACACAAACTCAAAAAAGTTCTGGGACACTGTAAAGTCCATGGAGAATAAGAACACCTCCTCCCAGCTGCCCACTGCACTGAGGATAGGAAACTGTCACCACCGATAAATCCACTATAATTGAGAATTTCAACAACAATTTTGCTACGGCTGACCATGCTTTCCACCTGGCTACCCCTACCCCGGTCAACAGCACTGCACCCCCCACAGCAACACGCCCAAGGCTTCCCCATTTCTCCTTATCCCAAATCCAGTCAGCTGATGTTCTGAAAGAGCTGCAAAATCTGGACCCCTACAAATCAGCCAGTCTAGACAATCTGGACCCTTTCCTTCTAAAATTATCTGCCGAAATTGTTGCAACCTATATTACTAGCCTGTTCAACCTCTCATGTCGTCTGAGATTCCCAAAGATTGGAAAGCAGCTGCGGTCATCCCCCTCTTCAAAGGGGAGGACACTCTTGACCCAAACTGCAACAGACCTATATCCTTATCTATCCTACCCTGCCTTTCTAAGGTCTTCGAAAGCCAAGTCAACAAACAGATTACCGACCATTTCGAATCTCATCATACCCTCTCTGCTATGCAATCTGGTTTCAGAGATGGTCATGGGTGCACCTCAGCCACGCTCAAGGTCCTAAACGATATCTTAACCGCCATTGATAAGAAACAATACTGTGCAGCCGTATTCATTGATCTGGCCAAGGCTTTCGACTCGGTCAATCACCACATTCTCATGGGCAGACTCGATAGCCTTGGTTTCTCAAATGATTGCCTCGCCTGGTTCACCGACTACTTCTCTGATATAGTTCAGTGTGTCAAATCGGAGTGCCTGTTGTCCGGGCCTCTGGCAGTCTCTATGGGGGTGCCTCAGGGTTCAAATCTTGGACCGACTCTCTTCTCTGTATACATCAATGATGTCACGCTTGCTGCTGGTGAGTCTCTGATCCACCTCAACACTGGCCCTTCTTTGGACACTGTTAACAACCCTCCAGACGAGCTTCAATGCAATACAACTCTCCTTCCATGGCCTCCAACTGCTCTTAAATGCAAGTAAAACTAAATGCATACTCTTCAACCGATCGCTGCCTGCACCTGCCCGCCCATCTAACATCACTACTCTGGACGGTTCTGACATAGAATATGTGGACAACTACAAATACCTAGGTGTCTGGTTGGACTTTAAACTCTCTTTCCAGACTTACATCAAACATCTCCAATCCAAAGTTAAATCTAGAATTGGCTTCCTATTTCACAACAAAGCATCCTTCACTCATGCTACCAAACATACCCTTGTAAAACTGACCATCCTACCGATCCTCTACTTCGGCGATGTCATTTACAAAATAACCTCCAATACCCTACTCAATAAATTGGGTGCAGTCTATCACAGTGCAATCCGTTTTGTCACCAAAGCCCCATATACTACCCACCACTGCGACCTGTACGCTCTCGTTGGCTGTCCCTCGCTTCATACTCGTCGCCAAACCCACTGGCTCCAGGTCATCTACAAGACCCTGCGAGGTAAAGTCCCCCCTTATCTCAGCTCACTAGTCACCATAGCAGCACCCACCTGTAGCACGCGCTCCAGCAGGTATATCGCTCTGGTCACCCCCAAAACCAATTCTTCCTTTGGCCGCCTCTCCTTCCAGTTCTCTGCTGCCAAAGACTGGAACGAACAACGAAAATCTCTGAAACTGGAAACACCCCTACTGTATTTATTTATTTTGCTCCTTTGCACCCCATTATTTCTATCTATACTTTCTTCCACTGCAAATCTACCATTCCAGTGTTTTACTTGCTATATTGTATTTACTTCGCCACCATGGCCTTTTTTTTGCCTTTACCTCTCTTATCTCACCTCATTTGCATATAGACTTATTTTTCTACTGTATTATTGACTGTATGTTTGTTTTACTCCATGTGTAACTCTGTGTTGTTGTATGTGTCAAACTGCTTTGCTTTATCTTGGCCAGGTCGCAATTGTAAATGAGAACTTGTTCTCAACTTGCCTACCTGGTTAAATAAAGGTGAAATAAAAACAAACAGTAACCATGAAAAGGTGACTGGGAATATGGCTGAATACATAAGTGTAGTTATTCCATAGGGAAGGAAATCAAACAAGCAAAATGTCCGTGTAGTGACAAAGTGGGGTCACAATTCAATGGCTCAGACGAGAGACGTATGTGGCAGGGTCTACAGAAAATCACAGACTACAAAAATATACAAAAAACAGCCACGTCACCGACGTCTTGCCTCCGGACCAACTAAACACCTTCTTTGCCCACTTTGAGGATAATACAGTGCCACCAACGCAGCCCACTACCAGGGACTGTGGGCTCTCCTTCTCCGTAGCCGACGTGAGTAAGACATTAACCCTCGTGAGGCTGCCGGCCCAGACAGCATCCCGAGCTGCGTCCTCAGAGCATGCGTTTACAGACATATTCAATCTCTACCAATCCCAGTCTGCTGTCCCAACATGCTTCAAGATGGCCAACATTGTTCCTGTACCCAAGAACGCAAAAGTAACTGAACTAAATGACTATCGCCCCGTAGAACTCAATTCCGTCATCATGAAGTGCTTTGAGAGACTAAAGGATCATATCACCTCTACCATGCATGTCACCCTAGACCCACTTCAATTTGCACTCCCCAATAGGTCCACAGACAATGCAATCGCCATCACACTGCCCTAACCCGTCTTGAAAACAGGAATACCTATGTAAGAATGCTGTTCATTGACCATAGCTCAGCATTCAACACCAAAGTACCCTCCAAGCTCATCATTAAGCTTGAGGCCCTGGGTCTCAACCCCGCCCTGTGCAATTGGGTCCCTGACTTCCTGATAGGCCGCCACCAGGTGGTGAAGGTAGGAAACAACATCTCCACCCTGCTGATCCTCAACACTGGGCCCCACAAGGGTGCGTTCTGAGCCCTCTCCTGTACTCCCTGTTCACCCACGACTGCGTGGCCATGCATGCCTCCAACTCAATCATCATGTTTGCAGACAACAGTGGTAGGCCTGATTACCAACAACGACGAGACAGCCTACAGGGAGGAGGTGAGGCCACTCGGAGTTTGGTGTCAGGAAAACATCCCCTCACTCAATGTCAACAAAAGGAGATGATCGTGGACTTCAGGAACATCAGAGGGAGCACCCCAGTATCCACATCAACGGGACAACAGTGGAGAAGGTGGAAAGTTAAGTTCCTCTGCGTACACATCATGGACAATCTGAAATGGTCCACCCACACAGACAGCGTGGTGAATAAGGCGCAAAACAGAGCCTCTTCAACCTCAGGAGGCTGAAGAAATTTGGCTTGTCATCTAAAACCCTCAAACTTTTACAGATGCACAATTGAGAGCATCCTGTTGAGCTGTATCACCGCCTGGTACGACAACTGCACCACCCACAACTGCAAGGCTCTCCAGAGGGTGGTGCGGTCTGCACAATGCATCACTGGGGGCAAACTACCTGCCCTCCAGGACAACTTCAGCACCCGATGTCACAAAATGCCAAAAAAGTATCAAGGGCAACAACCACCCGAGCCACTGCCTGTTCACTCCGCCACCATCCAGAAGGCGAGGTCAGTACAGGTGCATCAAAGCTGGGACCGAGAGACTGAAAAACAGCTTGTATTTCAAGAGACATCACTAACTCAGAGAGGCTGTTGCCTATGTACAGACTTGAAATCATTGGACTCTGCAATAAATGGATCACTAGTCACTTTAATAATGTTGACATATCTTGCATTACTCATCTCATATCTTTATACTGTATTTTATACCATCTATTGAATCTTGCCTATGCCGCTGTCATTGCTCATCAATATATTTATATATTCTTATTCCTTTACTTAGATTTGTGTGTATTAGGTAGTTGTTGTGGAATTGTTAGATTACTTGTTAGATATTGCTGCACTGTCTGAACTAGAAGCACAAGCATTTCGCTACACTCGCAATAACATCTGCTAAGCATGTGTATGTAAACAACACAACATGATTTGAGTCAGTGGCAATTGACAAGATGACTAAATAAATCGAGGGGAAAAAATTAACAAAATGAAAAGGATCTCATTTCGGTTCACAAAAACAAGACTAGATTAAATTATCTGTGTGACTAAAATCTGACTAGTAAATGGACTGGACAAGAGTTGAGAGATTGAGAGCATTTTTGTGTCATTTGTTTGGTCCAATCAAAAGCATGCATGACATTCGTAGAATTGTAAGGCTTAACTTTGATCACAATACATCTACAATATGTCAAGAGGCAGGGCTCTAGACGGCAGCCATTTAGTCACATTTTGCGACCCTTTAACTTGACTGTGTGAGTTACATTTTTTATTGGTTGCATCAGTGGAAGCTGAAAATTCATTACATGGTCACCCCACTCGAAAGTTTAAAAATGTCCTATTTTTTGGCTGCTAAAACCACAATTTGGTCAAACAGTAAAGTGCATTATCCTCGTGGTTCCAGTAATGAAATTGTATTCCCAGCCCCTGGGCATGTTTCCATGTGGCCTGCTGCTGTGATGAGCGAGCCACTTGATGTGCGCTACGGGAGAGAGAAAAAAGCTTCTGATTGTACAACATTTAAAAATCCAATTTGGGAAATTCCTATCTTTGGAAGCAACTACTGTTGTTCTCAGCTTTCTGTGGGTATAATTTATATTTGTCATCTCTTAATATTGAGCTCAAAAGCAACTATTTTACAACCAATACATTTGATTATTCTTTAAGATGCGAAGCATGCAATTCCGAGCGCATAGGGTCGCAAGCTACAACGCTTAGGACATTACATTTACTGTCTAGAGCGACTCACATTGAGTGAGTGCATACATTTTCATACTGGTCCCCCGTGGTATTCGAACCCACAACCCTGGTGTTGAAAGAGCCATGCTCTACCAAGTGAGCCACAAGGGACATTAGCAGTGGGTATTATATTTAGGGTTAGCAATCTAGCAATCTATGTAGTTGAATCTACATAAAGTTGTTCATACATGAGTTGTCATGCAAGTAAATTTGAGTTTACTTCCTGTGGTGAATTAACCCTAAAATAAATTAGCCTATGATATTAGTGCACATAACGATTAAGGCAAATTACTCTCTATTGAACAACAAAAGTCAGAAAATTCTGGAGCCCTATTTTAATAGAAAAATAAAAACTATACTCTATTGTCAACCCACAATTAATGACAGTCACTGGATTAGGTAGCACATCAACATATGTTGAATCATGCATTCCTGCTTGGACATGTTAGATGAAACAACTTCTTTCTCGAAAAGCCTACCATCTCAGTAGTCTATTACGGTCTAAAGCACTGTGAATGACTTCATTTACACGTTTTTCTATTGCGTGATGCTGTGGAAAAAAATTGGTGCGAATCATGAGCTGGTGCAACCCACTGAAAAAGTTCTGGGAAATGTTAGTCAGAAGCCCTGACAAGGGTGTGATTTTATCATCTGCTGCAGATCAATGCATTCCTCTGGCAATTTGGCTGTTGAGAAGAGAATCATGCGATAGGATGTTATGCAGAAAGATGTAGGACAACACCATGCATGCTTGTGCACATGGAAGTCAGTGATGTGTTTAAGGTTAATAAGGCCATTTGTTTTTGGAATTTAAAGTGCTCGACTAAGACTTAATGATATTTCAGTCAGAATGAATAAGACTAGACTAAAACTTGAACAATCAGCTGCCTCATGCTACAGAAAAAGGAGAGGCCATTCTGACTGGAACAAGATTTACTTAATACATGACTCCATAACTCCCGTCAAATCAACATGCCGAATACAACAGGTGTTACAGTGACATGCTTATTTAATCATCATCCCAACTCACCTCTCCGTTGAGATACAGCAGGTCAACAGCAACCTAACTAAACATGACCATACACCTACACACCAAAAAGAGCATTCAAAACCTAGATCTTTTGGCCCCTTCACTCAGTAAATTTTTGCAGTCAGGGGGTTTGTGTACCCCCAATGGCCACCTCAGAGGTAACTCCCAGCAGGTCTAACTTGATGAACATAGAGAGCATGGTAGGAAAATGATCCACCACCACTGCAGACAACTTGTGAACACAGCTGCCTGGGCTAATCACCCATCCAGCTGTTGTGAAAATAATTACAGAAACCAAAACCATGGATACCGAGTATTGTCCCCCACTTATTTATCTTTCCTCTCACCTTTCCTCATCCGTATGGTGAGCACCTGAAAAGGCTGGATCTGTTTATTTTCTCTGTCCCAAGACACAGCATCAGAGTCATGCACACAGGACACCATACTCCTTTACCTGAGGGAGGGAGGGAGGGAGGGAGGGAGGGAGGGAGGGAGGGAGGGAGGGAGGGGGGGAGGGAGGGAGGGAGGGAGGGAGGGAGGGAGGGAGGGAGGGAGGGAGGGAGGGGAAGGCAGAGAGGGAGGGAGAGAGAAATATGGAGCGGGAGAGAGAAAGAGGGGAGCGAAATAGAGAGAAAGAGAGGTATTATTCATGAAGTGAGCTTATGACCATGAAGGGGCTAAGATGCTGGCTGAGGGTGTACCAGAGCCTTATATAGGGAACAGGGTGCCATTTGGGATGCATACAGAGTGTGCTAGAGTTGAGAGGGTTACTATTACCGTGGGAATACGAGAGATGATATCGGGATATTTGGTCGTATTGTCTTCCTGGTTGCGACTGAAAATACGCACTTCCCCATTATCCAGAATATGGATCTGCACAAATACAATAATCAATAGTTATCATTCAACTAATGACAGTGAGTGAGTGAGTTTCCTATCGTATCTGGAGAGTAGAGAGACAGGCCGTGTCCAAGGATTTTTCTCAATCGATTCTTCCTCGCATCCTCTCTCCTCACCCCCTTCTCAAAACCCACTGGAGAAGAAGGGCCTTAGCTCTTCTACTTCAATATGGTTGAGAAGAATTTGAGGAGATAGAATGCTAGGAATCACAGAAAGACGAATTGACAGAGCCCAACTGTATGACAGAAGCTCCAGATGCCAGCATCTTAGGTTGACAGAGCCCAACTGTATGACAGAAGCTCCAGATGCCAGCATCTTAGGTTGACAGAGCCCAACTGTATGACAGAAGCTCCAGATGCCAGCATCTTAGGTTGACAGAGCCCAACTGTATGACAGAAGCTCCAGATGCCAGCATCTTAGGTTGACAGAGCCCAACTGTATGACAGAAGCTCCAGATGCCAGCATCTTAGGTTGACAGAGCCCAACTGTATGACAGAAGCTCCAGATGCCAGCATCTTAGGTTGACAGAGCCCAACTGTATGACAGAAGCTCCAGATGCCAGCATCTTAGGTCCAGATGACAGAGCCCAACTGTATGACAGAAGCTCCAGATGCCAGCATCTTAGGTTGACAGAGCCCAACTGTATGACAGAAGCTCCAGATGCCAGCATCTTAGGTTGACAGAGCCCAACTGTATGACAGAAGCTCCAAATGCCAGCATCTTAGGTTGACAGAGCCCAACTGTATGACAGAAGCTCCAGATGCCAGCATCTTAGGTTGACAGAGCCCAACTGTATGACAGAAGCTCCAGATGCCAGCATCTTAGGTTGACAGAGCCCAACTGTATGACAGAAGCTCCAGATGCCAGCATCTTAGGGTTCCATCTGCTGGCCATTTCAGGAGTCACACTGCAGAGTAAAGGCACAAAGAATAGGTGTCACACTGCACTCTGGGTGAATCTCAAGTGAATTTCCATTGTATTTTTCTGACTCCTGGCCTCAATCTTCTCGACCTCCTCCTCAAAACTAATTGGAGAAGGTTCTAGCAGAGGAAGACAGCTCTTCTGATCCAATGTGCTTCGAGAATGTGAGGAGAGAGGTTAGGAGAAATTGAGGAAGGATAAATAGAGAATGAGAAGTTACACTGCTCTCTCCAATGCCTCCCCTGGCAGGGACTAACACAGCCCAACAGCATCATGTCTGTTTTCTAACTAGGGCACACACACACACAGTAAGTGGGCATGTGAGAAAACGGACACCTGTGCTCTTTCTCCGTCATACTTGTACTCGCAGGTGAAGGTGGCTTCGTCGAACCTCCATCCCATCTCCTACACCTTTGGGGGGGGGGGGTGAGCCAGCATGGGCCTCAATGGCACACCTGAGGTGGGGGAGAGGGTGTCATAAATCAGCACACACACACACAAAGTACTGTACCTGGGGTGAGTTTGCAGTGGTTGGGCAGTTCATATATGCCCTCCATCAGTACTGGGATGATGACATCATAGTTGGGCATCTCACTGGAGTGGACAAACAAGAAAACATCATCAGGAAAAGTCAGTCAATAGAGTGAATCAGTGTGTCCCAAAATGGTAAACATGCTCCACTCTAAATCCTCATCTAAACCAATACAAATTTTAGGGTGCAAATTTTAAGGTGCTTGGAACCAAAAATGCATGACATGAACATTTTAACAGAAGGCCAGTAATGAGTGCAGACCGACAGGTGTTAAGTACATCCCAAAAGGCACCCTATTCCCTTTGTAGTATACTGCTTCTGGCCAATAGGGCTCTGGTCAAAGGTAGTGAGCCAATTGGGAGACATGCTCAGGTTGACCAGTAGTCCAGTGAAGGCAGATTACCTGACAATGTATCTGGCCTCAGAGAAGCGGCAGGCTACATAGAGACCTTTGATGATGTCAATCTTCTTATTCATGGCCTGCAGAGAGAGCGCCAAGAGATTCAGGGGGAGCGTGGGAAAGGAGAGGATACGAAAGGAAAGAGGATACAGAGAAAAGGAGCAAAGAACTACCACAGGACTAGGGCTTATGTCCCAAACGTCACCCGCCTTCAGAAAGTATTCAGAGCTCTTGATTTATTCCACATTTTGTTGTGTTACAGACTAAATTCAAAATGGATTAAATGTTATTTTTTGCTTACCCAGCTACACACAATATCCGAAATTGAAAACAAGTTTTGAAATTTTGCGCATGTCTGTATTTAATTTTCAATACATCTCTCGTTTACATAAGTCTTCACACCGGAGTCAATACTTTGCAAAAACACATTTTGCGAAGACTACAGCTTTTGTATGCCTATATCAGTTTTGTACATCTAGATTTGGGGATTTTCTCCCATTCTTACTTGCAGATTTTCTTCAACTCTGTTTTAGAGCGCATGTCCATGATTTATAGACAAGGAAACTAATTGGTAAGAGAAAGGCTATTGTATGTCTTCAAGGTATAACCAAGAAACCTGAAAACAAGAGTTGGTTAGAGTTGCGCATTCCGTTTGCCAACAATACTTTGACATAAAGCGCCCAAGTCAAGTGTTAGTTGCGCACGGCAATTACTAAAACAATGTAATTTGTTACCAATGTTCTACCGTGTTAAAGCTGCCCATTTAAAATGTACATGCTCTAGCAAAGTAAATATTACTCGAATAACGATATGTGTTGGTAGAGAATAATCCTAAAATATAACCTACCCGATGTGTTTGTTTGAAGCTCTGTGCCGGTGTACATTACGCATGACACAAATTATTCTGCTCTTCGAAGAACATTTCATTGGTTGATGGGATTAACCAAAATGATGAATTATCCCGAGGGTGAGTTACGTCATGAATGTGGATTGTGTGATTTAAAGAAGACGTTATTGCACAAGTTATTGAAGTGTGTGTTTATGTAAAATTGTTGTTTATGATGTTATATGTCCATGGCAAATTACTGTATGCATCTATGGTAGAACTGCGTTTTGGGCATATCATGATAGAACATACCTAGCGGAAGAGAGTTCTTGGAAAGAGTACTTAGGCGCTCAGAGCCATACCTTATTAAATTTGTTATAGGCATGGAGTTGTTGCTGGAAATGGTTTATACCTTGAATATCTTTGATTTATTAAAGTGTATGAGCCAATTCGTCCTGCACCTCTTAATTTTGTAAATAAAAGCCTCTAAGAGAGGTGAGCACCAGAACATCCTGTCTGTCTCACTGTTTGATCTGCCACTACGGCTTCTTCACACTCTTAAGTGCGATGGGGAGCGGCTTACAGCAATCTTCAAGTCTTTCCACAAATTTTTAATGGGATTTAAGTCTTGCTTTGGCTGGGCCACCCAAAGTCTTTCACATTCTTGTTCTGAAGCCATTCTAGCATTGCTTTGGCTGTATTTTTTGTGGTCATTGTCCTGTTGGAACAATAAATCTTTACCCCAGTCTAAGGTCGTTTGCACTCTGAAGCAGGTTCTCGTCGAGGATTTGCCTGTATTTGGCTCCATTCATTTTTCCCCCTCCAGCCTTACCATTCTCCCAGTCCCTGCCGGTGAAACGCATCCCCATAGCATGACGCTGCCACCACCATGCTTCACAGTAAGGATGTGCTGTGCCTGGTTTTCTCCAGACAGAGCTTTGCACTCAGGCAAAATGGTTAAAAATAGTCTTTCACATGCCTTTTTACAAACTCTGGGCGTGCCAGCATGTGTCTGTTTCTCAAGTGGCTTCGGTCTGGAAGGTTCTCCCATCATAGCCAAAGGAACTCCGTAGTTCTGTCAGAGTGGTCATTGGGTCCTTGGTCAACTCCCTGACCAAGGTCCTTCTTGCCCTGTTGCTCGGTTTGGTTGGACGGCCAGCTCTAGGCAGAGTCTGGGTAGTTCCAGATTTTTTCAATTTCCCAATGATGGAGACCACTGTGCTCTTGGAAACTTCCAACACTATAATCAATTGTTTTATATCCTTCCCCAGATATATGCCTCATCACAGTACTCTCTCAGAGATCTACAGACAGTTTCTTGGACAGCATGGTATAGTTTCTGCTCTGACATACACGGTCAACTGTGGGACCTTATATAGACAGGTGTTTGTCTTTCAAATTCATGTCCAAACAGCTGAATTGGACACAGGGTGACTCCAAGTTGTAGTGACATCAAGGATGATCAAAGGAAATTGGATGCACCTGAGCTCAATTGGGAGTGCCATAGCAAAGGGGTGTGAATAATTATGTAAATTATATATCTATATTTAATTTTCAATACATTTGCAAACATTTATAAAAACATTTTCACTTTGTCATTATGGGGTATTGTGTGTTTAAGGGTGAGCAAAAAATATGAATCAATTTCGAATTCAGGCTGTAACAACATTTGGAATAAGGGGTATGAATACTTTGTATATACTGTATATAGTGCACTACTTTTGACCAAGGCCCAAGTCAAAAGTAGTGCACTATATAGGGATGCCATTTGAGATGCACACTAGATATTAGTATCTAACTGACAAAAAGTGGAAAGGAATCCATGCCTTTTCATCAGATTCTAGACTGATTACAAATCAACTCATCATGCCATTTCCTGGACAGCAGAAGACTGGTTTTTAATCAGTAAATGTATCAAAAACTGAGGATGTTCATGTAAACATCAGACAGACAAAGACAGACAACTCAGAGTTCCCACTCATGTCCTGATGTCTTTCAGTTTGTTGAACACGCCCCCTGCCGTCAGATTGGCTGGCTGGAACATTCTCTGGTTGCCACGGGAACTCTCCTCCACCAACCCCGAGTAGCCCTTCTCTGCAGCCTCCGCCTTGATTTTGTCCAACTGTCGCCATGGCAACAAGAATAATAAAAACAGTAAGATGTGATAGAATTCTAAGCCCGAAAGCAAAGTAAGAGAATTAATAACAAAGATGTGTTTGAGTACGTGTGTCCTACCACTTACTTGGGCAACAGTTTGTGTGTGCACGCACACAAGTGTATGTCCTTTACCAATTGCTTGGGCAACAGCTTTCATCAGTACAGTTTCTCCCACTCCCAGCTCCAGTCCCAGGTAAGCAGGACCCAACTGATTGAGACACAGGTAAACACAGCTCAGCAGGTCCTCTGAGGAAGAAGAGAAAGAGAGAACTCAACTCAGCACACACATTGGACTCATCTACACTATGGTTGCGTCCCAAATCACTCCCTATAGGGCACTACTTTTGACCAGAGCTTATAAGCACCCTCTTCCTTATATAATGCACTACTTTTGACTAGTGTTCTGGTCAAAATAACTGCACTTTGTAGGAAGTAGGATGCCATTTGGGACACCGACCATCTGACTCATCTCAATACGTTTGGTTGCATCCTGCAACTGGGCCAATAGCTCATGTAGTTGCTGCCAGCTCCACATGCACAAACATTAGGGAAAAAGCTAAGAGAACTATTTCATCTGGAGAGAGGATTATCAGAGTGTAGAAGATGTGATAATGTTTCAATGCTCCTCAATCTGGCAAAAAAAAGGAATGCAATTAGTATGTAAGACGAAGTAGAAGGAAACATTACACAATAACAAACAGTCACAACTTCGGAAGTATATTAAATTTCCCCTATCTTCTCAAAGGTACGTGCAACAGCTGAATAAGGGACCCTGTGAAAGAGAAAATTAGTCAAAACACCTCCACTGAGAGACATTATGTAAATCAAAGTATTGTGCAGGTTGTTAAATATTTAGTATTCATAAATGCACACTGTAGCAAAACAGTTTGGAACAGAAAATTAAAACAAGCATTTGTTGGACAAGTTCAGGTAGTCCCTCTCCGATCCGTCCCCTTTGCTTTAGTTTAGTACCTAGTGAACACGACCCAGGTTGAGGTATATAACAAAGAGGTGTGGAATTGTGACAAGGGGGTTGAACGTACCTCTGTCCCCACCCCCAGCAGGTGTGGTCCACCGGGTGGTAGTTGGGTCTGGACGGGTCGTACTGGGCCTGGTCCGTCTTCTCTCTGGTGGGAGAAACCACTGACATTAATACAGTATACAGTGCAGTATTCAACTCAATGAAGAAAACATTCAGGTAAAAAGTAATGCACTTTATAGGGAATAGGTTGCAATTAGGGAAGCACCCTGAGAAATGAACGTGTACGGTTTGGCCTACACACTAATATGACCCCTTAATGAAATGTTGTTTTGCTCTAGGACAAGCCTCACAGGACTTGTCTGAAGGTAGCCCAGTACCATTTGCTTTTAATTTAAATGAAGTATACAGAGTGTACAGAACATTAGGAACACCTGTTCTTTCAATGACAGACTGACTCGGTGAATCCAGCTGAAAGCTATGATCCCTTACTGACGTCACCTGTTAAATCATCCACTTCAAATCAGTATAGATGAAGAGGATGAGACAGTTCAAATTAGTTTTAAGCCTTGAGACATTGATTGTGTGCCATTCGGTGGGTGAATGGGCAAGACAAGGTTTAAGTGCCTTTGAACGGGGTATGGTAGTAGCTGCCAGGAGCACCGGTTTGAGTGTCAAAAACGGCAACACTGCTGGGATTGTCTGACTTCTGATTGTCTTTACGCACCACCACGAATGAGCTGAGCTTCTCAGTATTTTTTTCTTCACCTCGACAGTAAGTCAACAAAGTCTTATTTTTTTCCATTATTGTGAATGACAGTAATAGTTCCTCACAGTATTTGAAAAAATCTTTCAAACACTCTCCTGGCCTCGACAATCACCAAGACTGTGTGAAAGAGCAAAATATTACGATCTGATGATCCTATATATCCAGTGGAAACATAAAATAAATGAACACTTTTCCCTTGCGCAAAAACAGCTGTCGTGCAGGAAACTGCTGGCCCGGAATAGGCTAGTTGATACAATGTCACAGCTTTGGGTGGGACCCAGTTGATTGATTTGACACAATGTTGCACTTCACTAGCTCAAGTCAAGACCGATAGAAAGATGGGCAGACGGGCGGAGTAGAGATGAACGCGATTGAAAGAACCTGCGTTTGTCAAGACATTTTCTACCATTTTTATTTGTCGACTTTAGGCTCATGTATTTTACTTAGCTGACGATGGAAGTTATAGGCATGGACGGTAAAACACCGTATATCCGGGTATTTGGGAAAAGCCACGGGATGATTTGTCAATACCGTTTAACCATTTCTTTAAAGTTAATACATTTTAATATTTGTAGCTACTTTAAGTAAATACCCGCAGTCACTTGTACAATACTTTATGAGAAAAAAGCAGAGTTAATCTCACCTGTCACGTTCTGAAGCTTGCCGTAGTTCACCAGACCAGTTGAGCCAGCCATGTGTTTGTCACAAAGAAAGCGGGAGCAGGTAAGAGCAGCTGTGTATTGACAGGGGTCGCGTTTTATCCTAGACAGAAAATACATTTGTGCAACACATTCGGCAGAAAATAGCTTAATTTTCATCCGATGGCAAAATAAGTGCATTGCTAACGTTATTTGGCTGGCAGCCCCAAAAGTAAATGAGTTTACAATATAACATGATTTTTTTGCAAAAACAATGCAGGGCCATCATATATATATATATATTGTAATGACCTGACTAGATCATAAAGGAACAATTGTCCAGACAGAGGCTTGAGTTTGCGAATTGACGGTTTATTAAACCAACTTTACACAGGCTACTGTTTGGGCCGTAGCACACGCCAAAAAGATAACAGATAACCCATAAGCCAATCGTGACCTTCTCTTGGGCAGCCCAGACGTAAGAGAGAGAGAATAAAGGCTGAACCTGGTCTTAACTTCCAATGCTCACCCCCCTGCCCAACCCCCCTCCACACCACTCCGCCAACCACCAGGATGCCCGGCAACAGAACATTCCAGGCATTCCCGTGATTGGCAGATAGCAGGTTGACTGACATGTCGGACCCCGCGAACACCGGGTACTGGTCAGTACAACACAACCACCTCCTAGCCTAAGACATAACACACAGCTGTCTGTGCGGGTCGCTACAATATATATATCTATCTATCTATCTATCTCTATTTCCTAATGTTTTGCTTAAAGTTACACTAGCGTTTTATGAGAGAAGTAGCTACACATCAGTTCGAGCGCTGTCTGCTGATTGAATGCTCGTTTGCGAATTCTCATTTGAATGGAGAAGTGCAACTGAGGCACGAAAGTAGACTGATGCCAAGCAAAAATTACAGTAAGCATTTTTACATTTAGTTTTACAAAAATGTTATGCGTTATTTTTCTCCTGCATTAACGCTAAATTCTGCTTTAATGTGACCCCTAAATGTAACTTACTAGTTAATCAAATTAAGCGACTGAATTAATCAGGTGACAGGGCATCATATTGTGTTAGCTTTATGTATCGGCTCTTAGCCAACCATGCTATTGTTTTTTTAGCGTTGTTCCTAACTTGTTTTGTACATAATGTTGCTGCTACCTTCTCTTATGACCGACAGGAGCTTCTGGACATTGGAACTGGGATTGCTCACCTCAAACTGTACAAAGAGTTCTTCTTCAATGAGTCAGACGGGAGGGATATAGACACTAGACCAGGCCCAGATCCCCATGATTCACTGGAAAAGGAAACTGATTTTGCAGAAAGAGATCAAGATCTCTTGTGAGTGTCAGGTGACGAGTGGCTAATCTGCCTTTGCCTTCCATCCAGTTAGTTAACGTTCAATCGCTGGAAAATAAATAGGATGAACTGAAAGCACGTATATCCTACCAACGGAATATTAAAAACTGTAATATCTTGTGCTTCACCGAGTCGTATCTAAACGACAACATTAAGAACATACAGCTGGCGGGTTATACACTATCGGCAGGATAGAACAGCAGCCTATGCTAAGACACGGGGCGGGGGACTATGCATTTATGTAAACAACAGCTGGTGCATGATATCTAAGGAAGTCTCAAGGTTTTGCTCGCCTGAGGTAGATTATCTCATGATAAACTGTAGACCACACTATCTACCTAGAGAGTTTATCTGTATTTGTCATAGCTGTCTACATACCACCACTAACTGCACTCAGTGAGACGCATACCGCCATTAGCAAACAGGAAAACGCTCATCCAGCGGCAGCGCTCCTAGTGGCTGGGGACTTTGATGCAGAGAAACTTAAATCAGTTTTACCTCATTTCTATTAGCATGTTAAATGTGCTACCAGATGGAGAAAATTCTAGAACACCTTTACTCCACACAGAGACACGTACAAAGCTCTCCATTTGGCAAATCCGACCATAATTCTATCCTCTTGATTCCCGCTTACAAGCAAAAATTAAAAGCAGGAAGCGCCAGATACTCGGTCTATAAAAAAAGTGGTCAGATGAAGCAGATGCTAAACTACAAGACTGTTTTGCTAGCACAGACTGGAACATGTTCAGAGATTCTTCAGGTGGCATGGAAGGAGTACACCACATCAGGCACTGGCTTCATCAATAAGTGCATCGAGGATGTCGTCCAGAAGCCATGGATTACAGGAAATATTCACACTGAGCTAAAGGATAGAGCTACGCTTTCAAGCAGCGGGAATCTAACCCGGAAGCTTATAAGAAATCCTGCTATGCCCTCAGACGAACCATCGAATAGGCAAAGTGTCAATACAGGACTAAGATCGATTCGTACTACACTGGCTCCGACGCTTGTCGGATGTGGCAGGGCCTGCAAACTATTACAGACTACGAAGGGAAGCACAGCCGAGAGCTGCCCAGTGACACGAGCCTACCAGACAAGCTAAATAACTACTATGCTCGCTTCGAGGAAAGTAACACTGAAACATGCATGAGAACATCAGCTGTTCAGGACAACTGTGTGATCCCGCTCTCCTTGGCCTGATGTGAGTGAGACCTTTAAACAGGTCAACATTCATAAGGCCGCAGGGCCAGGCAGATTACCAGGACGTGCACTCTGAGCATGCGCTGACCAACTGGCAAGTGTATTCACTGGCATTTTCAACCTATCCCTGAGTCTGTAATACCAACATTTTTCAAGCAGATCACCATAGTCCCTGTGCCCATGAACACTAAGGTAACCTGCCTAAATAACTACTGACCCGTAGCACTCACTTCTGTAGCCATGAAGTGCTTCAAAGGCTGGTCATGGCTCACATCAACACTATTTCCCCAGAAACCCTAGACCCACTACAATTTGCATACCGCCCAAACAGATCCACATGTGATGCCATCTCTATTGCACTCCACACTGCCCTTTCACACCTGGACAAAAGGAACACCTATGTGAGAATGCTATTCATTGACTTCTGCAACTGGGTAGGTAACAGCTACAGCACCATCGAGAGCATCCTGATGGGTTGCATCACTGCCTGATATGGCAACTTCTCAGTCTCTGACGGCAAGGCGCTACAGAGGGTAGTTCGTACGGCCCAGTACATCACTGGGGCCAAGCTTTCTGCCATCCGGGACCTCTATACCAGTCAGTGTCAGAATAATGGTCAAAGACTCCAGCTACCCTAGTCATAGACTGTTCTCTCTCGCTCGGCAAGCGGTACCAGAGTGCCAAGTCTAGGTCCCAGAGCCTCCTAAATAGCTTCTACCCTCAAGCCATAAGACTCCTGAACAGCTAATGAAATGGCTACCCAGACTATTTTCATTGCCCCCCCACCCCATCTGGAACGCTGCTGCTGCTACTCTTATCTATGCATAGTCACTTTAACTCTACCTACATGTACATATTACCTCGACACTGGTGCCCCCGCACATTGACTAAGTACCGGTACCCCCAGTATATAGCCCCGCTATTGTTATTTACTGCTTCTCTTTAATGAGTTGGTATTCTTATCTCTTATTTTGGGGGGAGATATCTTCTCAAAACTGCATGTTGTATTCGGCGCATGTGACAAATAAAATTTGATTTGTTTGAAAAGTCAAAGTCCTTTGGATTAGTTATTTGTACAGCTGCCACTAACTTGATTTCCTTGGGATTTTTCTCCTCTGTACTACCACTTAACTGTATTACCACCACAACGGTAGTCAGGAGTCATGACCGCAGTGAAATTCCACATGACCATTTTGAGTCACGGTCTCTAGGCTTCTCCAAAACTGTGCTCTGATGTCTCTGATGGTTGTTAGTAGCCTACCAAACTTGCTAAACAGCCAGTCGCTAATGGCCGTTACTCAGCACTCTATTGTCCTTCTAAATCACTCTGACATCAATACAAATGAAATGACACTTTATGAGTGCCCTGGTATTCTGAGTTTGAGTGGAATAGGATCACCTGTTTGGCAGCGAGAGCCAGCTCCTCATAACTGTTTGATGCATGGAATAAAGTGTTTGTTGCACAACATTTCAATAGGCAAGGCAATTGCATGAGAAAACAGAGTTGATGACCTCTTTTTTTAATAGAGGACTCATTAGCTTTCTATAGGCTAGGACTATAATAATTATTTCTCAACTTTCCATAGAGTAAGCATTTTTTTTATCTTTACAACTAGAGTAGCCTGCCTGGCTGGCAAGATGATGAACAGTGGGAAAAACGTCCTTTACTATTCAAGTGCATACTGATGGCGTCTTTCGTTTCTACACTGCCCCTGCTCTGACAGGTGCATGATAAATGTCCCATTTGAAATCGAAACAAATTTCACACACATTTAAAGACAAGATTAAATTGAGAATAGTCTGAATGGTGAGAGTATTATCACTTGTGAAGGATGCACAGCACATGCCTTTTTCTGTGTGCAACTTTTTCAAATCAGTCGCATGCATCATGTAGCCCAGCCCATGTTTTGCATCACAAAATGGTGTAGCCCAGCTGAACGGTGTTTCCTCAGACACAGTGGTGCTGCTGGTTTCCGGGTTAAGCGAGCAGTGTGTCAAGAAGCAATGCGGCTTGGCAGGGTGTTTTTTTTGGGGGGGGGACGCATGGCTCACGACTGTCGCAGCGATGGGACAAGACTAACTACCACTTGGATATCACAAAATTGGGGAGGAAAAACGGGTTTTGTACTTTTTACGATAATAAAAAAAGGAATGGCTTGGAGATCGGTTGGTGACCACTGGTGTAAAGTAAATATATGCATTATCGGCAGTTGTCTCCCTCTTACCCTTTCTCGTCTTTAACGTCCTCAGTGATACTAGCCACCTTTTCCCCTTCCTTCTCTGTGCTCAGCTTTCCTTCTCCCTCGCTCTTCTCCTTTTTGTATCCCTCGCTCTCCTCCTTTTTGTATCCCTCGCTCTTCTCCTTTTTGTATCCCTCGCTCTTCTCCTTTTTGTATCCCTCGCTCTTCTCCTTTTTGTATCCCTCGCTCTTCTCCTTTTTGTATCCCTCGCTCTCCTCTTTTGTATCCCTCGCTCTCCTCTTTTGTATCCCTCGCTCTCCTCCTTTTTGTATCCCTCGCTCTCCTCTTTTGTATCCCTCGCTCTCCTCCTTTTTGTATCCCTCGCTCTTCTCCTCTTTGTATCCCTCGCTCTCCTCTTTTGTATCCCTCGCTCTCCTCTTTTGTATCCCTCGCTCTCCTCTTTTGTATCCCTCGCTCTTCTCCTTTTTGTATCCCACGCTTTTACTCCTATTTGTCTTCCACGCTATTCTCCTCTGGTTTCTCCATCTTCACAGCTGCTTTCCTGGGAGCTAGATAACAGAGAAGTACAAAGCATGTTCCATTTACTTGTTCCACTGCCATCTCTGCAGCTTATAAGCCTCTTACACCACTACAGATTTCTTCTAAACTTTCCATAGCAAAGTTAGGTTAAGGCCCAAATGGCACCCTATATAATGCACTAAAATTGTTTAGGGCCTATACGGCTCTGGCCAAAAGTAGTGCACTATATAGGGAATAGGATGCCATTTGACACACTTGTTTCTTCTAAACAAACTGCAGAGAGCAAACTCATTCATATAGGATGTTTCAGTGCTAGGGAGGAAGTAAGTGTGTGGGGGAAAAATCTCAAAGAAATTGCTGATAGGGGCTTTCTTGGCTTGGGGGCTTTGACACTTTGTCCTCAGTTTCTTTCGGCTCCTTTACTGCCTTTTCATTTTTAGGACTTTCTTTGTCATACTTTACTGCCATATTGAGTTTTACGGCTTTTTCCTTTTCCCTCAACTTCTTTCCATCATCCTCCTCCCCCTTCTCGGTCATGGTCTCTCTTCCCTCCTTCTTTCCATCATCCTCCTCCCCCTTCTCGGTCATGGTCTCTCTTCCCTCAACTTCTTTCCATCATCCTCCTCCCCCTTCTCGGTCATGGTCTCTCTTCCCTCCACTTCTTTCCATCATCCTCCTCCCCCTTCTCGGTCATGGTCTCTCTTCCCTCAACTTCTTTCTCCTTCTCTTCGTCTTTAGTCTTCTTCACCTGTCTCTTTCTGCTGTTTTTTTTCCCGGCTCTACCTTAGGCGTACCCACACTTTTTTCCCTCTCCTCCATCGCTTCCTCTTCATTCTCGACAGAGAGAGAGTGATGCAATACAAGGGGTAGGAAGCAACACACTTGTAATGGAGGAAAATAAACCTTACCTGTGCTGTCCTGTGTTTTGTCAACCCGTGCTCTTTTTTTCTGAGGTCCTTGTTCTTCCTTCACCTCCACCTCACTGCGACTCCTGCTGTCCAGCTCTCTCTTTGGGAACGGCTTCCTTGCTACAGAGATGACACAGAAAAATAGAGATACCTCACTACTGAGCACGTGTGCAATTATTCAGCCTAATTCCTTTTTCAAAAACTTGTGTGCAAGCTTCTCTTTACTTTTAGTAATAATTCCCACGCACCTGCAACGAGTAAGACCAGATGTGAGTTTTTTTTTTTTTTTTTTTTCAAACACCTTTGAAAATGCAAGCTGCACTAGATAACACGGACAGTTAACAGCGTGTTATTAGAGGCTGATGGACTTGTTTAGAGACTGACCGGTCCGGCGCTTGAATATTACTGAAGGTGAGGTGGCAGTTTCAGGGGTGGCAGCTGGGGTCACCGGTGTAGCAGGAGTGACGGGGGCAGCAGCAGGGTACAAGGGGGTGGGGAGTGCCTTGAATACTTCATCCTGTGAGGGAAAGAAAAGTTCTCACTCAGATCTGCACACACACACTCACGTTGCCTCGTCTTTAATTGCATAGACCAGGGGCTATATGTATCAAGGGTCTTAAAGTAGGAGTGCTGATCTAGAACCCGTTTTGCCTTTTAGATTCTAATGAATAAGATTACATGGTCAGGGGAGACCTGATCCTACTATGAGGTGCTTTGTGAATACAGGCCCAGTGCAGGGTGTGGCAATAATCTCCTTATTAGAGAGGGTTTACATAGAGAAGGACATGTGGTGGGAAATGTAGTAGCTACCCTTTCCTTCCTGGGGAGGACAGCCCTGTCCTCTTGTTCCCGTTTGACTGCCTGTTCTTTCCCGACTGGAGCCTCATCACTGTCCAGGATCTGACGACTGCGTTTACTGAACTTTTTGACTTGCAAATCAGGCTGGTTGTGGACTCCATTCTGCACTTTGAGAGAACTTTTGACAGGTCTAGCAAGTGTCGTGTCTTTGGCATCATTAAAAGTGAAGACTTGTTTATCAAATCACTTCTCTGTAATTTATTATGCGATTAAACTAATCATGTAAATGTAATTAACTAGGAAGTCGGGGCACCAAGGAAATCTTAAGATTAAAGTTATAATTTTCCTAATAACCCTTCAGATAACTTAATATCTGATCAATTAGTCTAATTAATGAATTATTCTTTACCTCATGTTAGTCTCATTCCAAATGTCGGAAATTGTTGGTTATATGCACGAATCCAGCCTTTACTATGAATCATCCATACACCAATTATCTTAATCGTTTATTTACTCACTAAATAATCACAGAAATCACAGAAACAGGAAAGTGCTGTTTGAATAAATGCTTACGAGCCTGCTGCTGCCTACCACCGCTCAGTCAGACTGCTCTATCAAATCAGACTTAATTATAACATAACACACATTCGAGCCTTAGGTCATCAATATGGTCAAATCCGGAAACTATCATTTAAAAAAACAAAACATTCTTTCAGTGAAATACGGAACCGTTCCGTATTTTATCCAACGGGTGGCATCCATCAGTCTAAATATTCCTGTTACATTGCACAACCTTCAATATTATGTCATAATTACATAAAATTCTGGCAAATTAGTTTGCAACAAGCCAGTCGGCCCAAACTGTTGCATATACCCTGACTGAGCGCAATGAACGCAAGAGAAGTGATTATTTAATATTTCCTGCTAACATGAATTTCTATTAACTAAATATGCAGGTTTAAAAATATATACTTCTGTGTATTGATTTTAAGAAAGGCATTGATGTTTATGGTTAGGTACATTCGTGCAACGATTGTGCTTTTTTCGCAAATGCGCTTCTGTTAAATCATCCCCCGTTTGGCGAAGTTTATTGTCTTTGTTAGGAAGAAATGGTCTTCACACAGTTTGAAACAAGCCAGACGGCCCAAACTGCTGCATATACCCTGACTCTGTTGCATAGAACGCAAGAGAAGTGACACAATTTCCCCAGTTAAAAGAAATTCATGTTAGCGGGCAATAAACTAAATATGCAGGTGTAAAAATATATACGTGTGTATTGATTTTAAGAAATACATTGATGTTTATGGTTGGGTACCCATTGGCGAAGTAGGCTGTGATTCAATGATAAATTAACAGGCACCGCACTAATTATATGCAACCCAGGACAAGCTCGATAAACTAATAATATCATCATTGATTGTTTAGCTAGCACCTTGGTTCCTTGCTGCACTCACATTACAGGTAGTCAGCCTGCCATGCAGTCTCCTGTGGAGTGCAATGTAATCGGCCATAATCTGTGTCGAAAAATGCAGATTACCGATTGTTATGAAAACTTGAAATCGTCCCTAATTAATCAGCCATTCCGATTAATCGGCCGACCTCTAGTTGTAGGTCTTCACATCCCAGGTTGACAATTTTCTAGCTGTAGACTAGTAATTAGTATCTACGATTTTCTCTTATTCTGTGGGGATTGATAGTCTCAGAGTTGAACCAGTTCCACCCGTGTAGCCAATGCTCCAGGTGGTATGGTTCGAAATTCAACAACCATTGCAACCTTCGGACTCTGAGGCTTTTGTGGTTTGAAGAGCATTTCCTCAGGAGGGCTTTTTATTCGTAACAGTAGAAAAGGGCTTTACGCCAGATCATGTCTGTGCTCACAGGGGGCGAGCCAATGACTTGGTTAAACTTTAAAGGAATACAATTCTCCTTCATTAAAAGGTTTACTCATTAATTTTATACAAGAATTGGATGAAAACACCATAATTGAGAAATGTACATATTCAGAGATCTAGTTGTGTGTTTCCTGTCCTCTCGGAGGTCACCAAATGAAACACACTCGTCATACCCGTCCCTTAAGTGTCCACAGACTATTCCCACCTCACAAGTGGACCTTTTGTATCAAATCCCCATTTTGGGCATTTAGGAGTTAGCCATGTGAAATCCTTTGTTCTCTCTGTGTGTCTCTTTCTGTAGACCGACACTGCAACAAATTATCATATCATCCTAGACCAGTCTGTTTGCTTTCGCCACAGCTAATTGCTTTGTCATCTAAGCAACGGCTAGGCCCCAAGTGGCTAGGTCCCAATTCCTTTTTGTAGTGCACTGCTTTTGACCAGAATGCATAGAAGTCTGGTCAGAAGTACTACAATATGTGCCATTTGAGACACAGATGGGGTACAGTTTAAGCTTGAGGCATTTCCAAGTTATATTCTTAAAGTATCAACAGTACCAGTCAAAAGTTGACACACCTAATTTCAGGGTTTTTCCCTTTTTATTAATTATTTTCTACGTTGTAGAATAGCAAAGACAAACTATGAAAACACAATCATGTCGTTTGTTTAACACTTATTTAAATCAAAATATATTTGAGATTATTCAGTAGCCACAGATTGCCTTGACAACTTTGCACACTTGCCATTCTCTCAACCAGCTTCATGATGTAGTCATCTAGAATGCATTTAAATTAACAGGCGTGCCTTGTTAAAAGTTAATTTGTGGAAATAACATTCCAAGATAGCGTAGCAGTCAGACGTCTTTGTCTTGTCTCGTCCCATGTAAATATATTTTTATATATTTTTCTTCGCATTCTTTTTAATATTTTTCCTAAACCTCAACTTCAAAATACTCTCCTGCAACCCGCCTCACGTGGTGTGGATCTGTTTTTTTTCTAAATTATTTCTATTTACCTCTGAACTGGAATACCTCAACTGAAGCTAGCTAGCTAACAGCTATCAGTCATCTAACCACTGCTAGCGGTCGTCAGCTAACCTTTAGCTCGGAAAGCTCTCGCCAGTTCGTACAACACGTTTCAAACCAGAGCATACCGGATCTATTTTTCTCTCCATATCCCAGGGATTCCTACTGCAAACTCTGAACCTTTTCATCTGGATCGTGGCAGCTAGCTAACCGCAAACCCGGGTTGACTACTCCTGGCTAACGTTTCCGTCCAAGAACAAGCACCAGCTAGCCCATGCTAGACCCATCTCCCAGCTAGGGCTCCTGGGCTACTCCAGAAGCCCACTCCTCGGCTACAATATCCGGACCCCTTCTACTGCCAGTACGGGGCATGGAACCCCGCCGATCCTTCACGACTGGAATACCGACGTAATCTGCCCGAGGAGCCCAACAGGCCCCTCAGGCGCGACATCCCCCGAAGGCCCATTCTGCTAACGGCGGCCTGCTAGCTATCTATAGCATATTGGACTGTTAGCTGATCCATGGGCCAGTTTCTTGGACCACTATACCCATTTTGCCAATTGGACTTGGACCCCTCTGCTACTTGGAACCCTACTAATTCCACGACTGGTCTATCGACATCACTGCACAAAGAGGCAAAAACAGACTTCCTCCATCGCGATGTCCCTCTAAAGGCCCTTCTGCTAGCTTGCTAGCCCCGGCCTGCTAACTGTTTGAATCGCAGTGTCCCCAGTCAGCCCAACCACTCACTGGACACATATGTTCACTTGGCTACACATGCCTCTCTCTAATATCAATATGCCTTGTCCATTTCTGTCCTGGTTAGTGACTACTGTCTTATTTCACTGTAGAGCCTCTAGTCCTGCTCAATATGCCTTAACCAACCATGTTGTTCCACCTCCCACATATGCGATGACATCACCTGGTTTAAAATGTCTCTAGACTATATATCTCTCATTACTCAATGATCAGGTTTACCTCCAATGTACTCTCTTCCTACCATACCTTTGTCTGGACATTATGCCTTGAATCTATGCTATCGTGCCCAGAAACCTGCTCCCTTACTCTCTGTTTCGAACGAACCAGTTCTTATAGCCTTTAGTCGTACCCTTATCCTACTTCTCCTCTGGTGATGTAGAGGTGAATCCAAGACCTGCAGTGCCTAGCTCCACTCCTACTCCCCAGGTCTCATTTGTTGACTTTGTGACCGTAAAAACCTTGGTTTCATGCATGTTAACAATAGAAGCCTACTCCCTAAGTTTACTTTATTCACTGCTTTAGCACATTCTGCCAACCCGGATGTCTTAGCCGTGTCTGAATCCTGGCTTAGGAAAACCACCAAAAACCCTGAAATTTCCATCCCTAACTATAACATTTTTCACCAAGATAGAACTGCCAAAGGGGGCGGTGTTGCAATCTACTGCAGAGAAAGCCTGTAGAGTTCTGTCTTACTATCCAGGTCTGTACCAAAAAATTCGAGCTTCTACTTCTAAAAATGTACCTTTCCAGAAACAAGTCTCTCACCATTGTCGCTTGCTATAGACCACCCTCTGCCCCCAGCTGTGCCCTGGACACCATATGTGAATTGATTGCCCCCCCATCAATCTTCTGAGCTCGTGCTGGTAGGTGACCTAAACTGGGACATGCTTAAAACCCCGGCCATCCTACAATCTAAGTTTGATGCCCTCAATCTCACACAAATTATTAATGAACCTACCATGTACAACCCCAAATCCGTAAACACGGGCACCCTCATAGATATCATCCTAACTAACTCGCCCTCCAAATACACCTGCTGTTTTCAACCAAGATCTCAGCGATCACTGCCTCATTGCCTGCATCCGTAATGGGTCTGCGGTCAAAAGACCACCCCTCATCACTGTCAAACGCTCCCTAAAACACTTCAGCGAACAGGCCTTTCTAAACGACCTGGCCAGGGTATCCTGGAATGACATTGACCTCATTCCTTCAGTAGAGGATGCCTGGTTATTCTTTAAAAGTGCCTTCCTCACCATCTTAAATAAGCATGCTCCATTCAAAAAATGTATAACTAGGAATAGATATAGCCCTTGGTTCACTCCAGACCTGTCTGCCCTTGACCATCACAAAAACATCCTGTGGCGTTCTGCATTACCATCGAATAGCCCCCGTGATATGCAACTTTTCAGGGAAGTTAGGTACCAATATACACAGGCAGTTAGGAAAGCTAAGGCTAGCGTTTTCAAGCAGAAATGTGCATCCTGTAGTATAAACTCAAATGTTCTGGGACTCTGTAAAGTCCATAGAGAATAAGAGCACCCCCTCCCAACTGCTCCTCCCAACATTGATATATACAGAGAGGTAACTCATATCAGTTACTAGTTATATACTCATAACTCATAGAGGTAAGTCTAAAAAATAAAATAAAAATAACGACAATGGACGCTTCGTCCATTTCAGGTGGTGTGATCTTGTCCAATCATGTACTATTAGGGTATCACCTCGAAGTTCACTGACGCCTGCAATGAGTTTTGTGGAGGAGCAAGCTAAAATAAAAATAAAATGCCTAAGTGATAAGGTAAGCAAGGTTCCATCTACATGACTCAAACGCATATCACTGGGTAGCTAACGCGTTAAACAGCTCAGATTCTTTGGAACAGTTTGCATGCGGAATTGTTGAAGCGATCATATTTACTGCGAGTAGGTCGATATCGTTTATTGTATAAACTCTGAAAATGTCTTGTTGATTTGGTCGTTCCTCCTTGAGATATGAGTTTTTGTTTGTTAATCTGAGTTCACCTGTGTTGTTGGTCCTATTTTTGTAAAATGCTTCGTCACATTGACCTGTGCATTAATTAGCGCAACATACAAGTGCGCTTGAAGTTACTTGGATAATGTCGAAGAGACTGGCTGTACTAAAACGTTAAAGTTACTTATGCTATGCTTCGCTGCATGTTATCTTGCAGTTTTCCGTTGTGGTCAATTGTATTTAAATGCAAATTCCTTGCTTAACACTGAAATTAAACCAACACCACACGGACATTACCTGCGCAGAAATGCGATTGAAATGTTCGGTGCCAAAGTGACTTCGGACGATTCTCCCAGGGAAATGTTTTTTTGAGCCATTGGCAGCTGTGATACTGTCTCTAGCTGGAGTGGAGTCCTATCGCTACAGCTCGATACTGGTGATTTATGGGGATGCTTTATTAGTCTTTCGGTAGACCAAATAGTTGTATTTATATTCATAAAGCACAGGACGGCAATTTGACAAGTGAAATATTTGATAATACATAAACTACATCTCTGTTGAAGATTGTAGAACGTTCACTGTTCATACATATCATACAGTTGTAATTTATCTGCTCTATACATGAAGTGCTTTGTTACAAACATATTATAAAACGACCTCAATAGAACAATACAATTATAAAATTGTAACTTCAATAACAGCCTTTTCAGCAAAAAAACTATAGACAAAGACCTATTATAATGTCAAGAGGGAATTCTCTCCTGCATTTCTCCTCCTCTGACTCTACTCGCCATCAACATTTCCCACATTTCTCTCTCCTGTTTTGATCCCACTCTCTTTCGCTCCCAGTCCCACACGAAGGGTGGTGGTTCTGTTCACATTGTTCAAACCCCACTCTGAGCCAACCTTGGTTGGCCAGCCGTTGGGGTGGAGGTGTACAGCAGCAGTGGTGGAAGGTGGAAGGACTGCTGAGAGTTCACTCTGGTTAGAGCTCCCAGGAGGAGGGGGCACAGAGAGGAACGGTAAGTGTCCCTGAAGATAGTGGGACTGAGGGAACGGGATGGGCTTCTGGAGGCAGTACGGAAGCAGGAGAGGGTGTGTGACACACTGGAGGGCTGTCAATCAAAAGAAACACAGACAGACACCACACACAGTCAGTCAGCCACATACACATTGATTTACATCAAAAGATGGCACAAAGCATCTCAGAGTAGGAGTGCTCATCTAGGATCAGTTCCCTCTTGTCCATATAATCTTATTCATTGTAATCTGAAAGGCAAAACAGCACTCCTAATCTGAGAAGGTTGATACATGCAGCCCCTGAAATCTTGGAGCCCAAAATGAGCACTGAGTAACGTCAAGTCAATTGAAGCGGAATGATATGATCAATCATCATGGTGGGGTGTGTTGTCATGAGGTTTTATGGGAGGGAGGGTTGGGTTCTTACCTCTGTCCATCATGGCCCCTCTCCCTCCTCCACACAGTGGGGCCCCAGTCACCCCACCCTCAGGGAGGGGGAACGGAAGAGGGGCACTCTGTACCAGCTGGGAGGGACAAGGATGGTATGGAGATGGTCAAAAAGAGGTGTTTTCATAACATCCTTATATGTAGTGAGGTTGGTATGATTGTGAGATGGTAGGATATGTGTAATTATCTGTGTCCCAAATGGAACCCTATTCCCTGTATAGTGCACTACTTTTGCCCATAGCTCTTTATAGGGAACCGGGTGCTATTTGGGACGCACACCTTGAGATAAACGAGAGATATAATGACCTGGTGGCAAGGTGGGTACCCTGGGTAGTTAACCAGGATCAGTTTACTGAAGTTAAACTTGTAGGTGAATCTCTTCCCTTTTGTCTTATGAAGAATCCTCTTATTGTAGTAGTACCTGTTGGTAACAAAGAAGGAGCAACAGTAGTATTGACACTATGTGTAGCAGTGGAGGCTGCTGAGGGGAGGATGGCTCATAATAATGTCTGGAATGGGGCAAATGGAACGGCATCAAACCATGTGTTTGTGCTTGATACCATTCCACTCATTCCGCTCCAGCCATTACCACGAGCCCTTCATCCCCAATTAAGGTGCCACCAACCTCCTGTGATATGTAGACTGATCCAACATCCTGACTTCACTAAGGTCGCGAGATCAGGATGGTTGAACGAGGCTACAGTATGTGAGCTTAGCGTAAGAGTCTCTGTGTGTGTGTGCGTGCATGACTTGTGTGTTTGTGGAATTACAGTTACATCTGTAAAACATCATCATCACCATTTGAGTGTGTTATGTCACCTCACCTCAGTGCTCTGCTCAGCTTGTCATAGTTCATGTGGGGTTTGCCTTTCCTTTCTCCCCACAGCCTCGCCAGCCACTCAGGGTCTCTGATGACAAACTCCCCCCACTCCCCCCCCCAGCCGATCGCCCCGCCCTCACCCCGCCCAAGGAGTTCCAACAGGAAGTGCCACAGCTGCACCTGTCTGGAGCCAGGTGACCATGCAGGCTTGTATGCCCAATCAGGGAATAACACTGCTAACAGGAAGAGACAGGAGGAATCGTTAGATTAAACACAGGCTCTTTATCAGTTTGTTTTTCTTCCATTCCTTGCATCCTCTCTCCTCACCTACTTCTCAACCGTATTGTAGTAGAAGGTCAGAGGTCCTTTCCTTCGGACCTTCGTCTCCAATTAGTTTTGAGAGGAGAGAGGATGCGAGCAAATCAAGGAAATACGATTGAGATTTGCTTGCAGAGAGAAATGCATAGACACAGACACCTACGTAAACCACGCAAACCTCAATGATAGCAAATGCATTGTAAAATGTGCGCACACACTACCTGCCCAGTGCCTAAATTATGTAATTACTTACTCATGTTTTAGGGACACAATATAAAGTGGGACCCTTACTTCTGCTCCAATATGGTGAGGGAAGGGATCCTATAGAGGCGTGACAGTTACACTGCATCTGTAAAATATCATCATCGTCATCTTTATCGTCATCATCATCATCACTACCACAATGAAGTCATATATTCAAGAACATCTGTGAAGTTGTTTTATCTTCATTGCCACAGTAAGGTATTGAAATAAAGTATATAAATCACTTTCTTTATGAAGTGGATGACATGACAGTAACAGTCACAGCAGAAATGCAGTCTATAATAATATTAGAGAAAAAAAAATTCTAGAAATGTCAAATATTTATGTTAAGATGTTACAATAGAAATTCAATGTCATCCTAAGCAGCTGATTCCTCTTCACACTGAAGTAATATGATTGCATCATTATTGTTGATGGCCTCCAAAAATGCCAAACTAGACTGAAACATGCATTTAATCATGGGACAAATAAAACATACCGTCTCTTAAAATGTAATTAGTTTGTTTGTAAAATGCTCAAAGCAGATCATTTCATGTAATTTGTAGTTTCGTTACAACTTCGTAGCAAATAGAACAGTACAGTTATAGGAACCAACAAACAAATGCATCATGAAAGCAGAATCGCCCATCACAGCACACAGCTGAACTGAGGATGTTTTTACCAAACAACCTATACGATTCCTCCAATTTCAGGAACAGAATAGAATCGAATAACTTTATTTTTCCCTTGAGTGAACTTCTTATTTTTTGGCGTGGTTAAAAAATAAACAAACACAAGCAGAGGAGGAAATGTGATATAAGAGTGGTGCTATAGTTACCTCTGTGGCCAGTGTTGCAGAAATGTAGGCTGATGCTTCTCCAGATGAGCAGAGAAGAGCAGCTTGTCTGTTAGTCCCCTTGACGAAGTCTGGACAGATTGAGGGACAGCAGTCTGTCAGAATCAAGCTTATACCCCCCATCCCATCTACCTTTCTCTCTTACCCTCCTCCTTCCTCGCTCTCCACCCCTTCCACTGTTCTTCTTTCCTACCATCCCATGATCTACAGTTAAACTAAAGAGATCGCTATGATTGCCAGTGTGGTGACATTCAAAATGATGTCAAAATGTCCATATTTATTTATTTGTTTGTCAGGGACCATGTACAACATGGCATTGCACCAGATTTAGCTAGATCGCTCATTTTCATCTGTAGTCCCTGGGCAGAAAACAATCATCAATACATCATTACAATGCTACGATATAACACACTATTAATATATATATATATATAACAAATCATAATATACAACAATAGACAATATAATGATAATATTACGAGTTTAAATGTCCCGTCCAAGCAATCCATATGGGCTCTGGTCAAAAGTAGTACACTGTATAGGGAATAAGGTTCCTTTTAGGACTCAGTCTGTTTTCACCTATGAATAGTGTCTTTGATCAAGGAACAGCAAGGCAGACAGTATAAGTGAAGTTAGGGGGAGATGGGCTCTGATGATACTGGCTATCTCAATCGCAGTATACATGAGTGTTTCATTGAAACGTCGTCAAAGGTGTTTAGGCGCATACTGTGTCCGGGCCTCTGCCCTTTTCAAGTGTTAAAAACAAGATTTACAATAACACTACTAATGCAGCAATGGTTGCTGAAGAGCACTTTATTCTCGATATAGCAATGGTTTGAAAAAGGTGTGGAATCAGTGCACCCTTCCCGCCCGCTGTCCCCTCAGATACGATAGCTGACACCGGAGGCTTTTAATTCCAGTGTAAATACAAATACTCTTCCAGACAGACATCAATTATGCATGCTGCTAATTGAGTTGAATGTTGTGCTTTGAGCAGTCTTGGGACTCCGGGTCACATGCGGGTGGATCGCCTGAAACCAGACACACATGCATGCACCCCACACACACATACAGAGCCCTTGGCAGCCCAAAAGGGATACACTGGTGACACAGCCTACGGTGGACATAGATCACACACAGAGTTACAGATACAAGAGGCATTGAAGTCATAATTGGGGGTGTCTAAAATATGTTTCAGTTTGGCGTAAAATTCCTTGTTTTTTCCCCCCTCTGACTCCGCATGCTATTGGACCAGTCAGTCGTCAACATTGCAATGCTCAATAGAAAACCCAACTTGCACACAGGAATTTGGTTTTACAACAATTGCTCTGAGCTTCTTCTCCTCTTTCAATAGTATGTACTGGATGCATTCCAAATGGTCGCCTATTCCCTACATAGTGCACTTTTTTTGACCAGAGCCTTATGGGCCCTGGTCAAAAGTAGTGCACTATAAAGGAATAGGGGGCCAGTTCAAACGCTGAATATGTCCACTGTGACTAAACTTATCATAGTGTTTTGTATGTATGTGCATGAATGGGATGGGGGGGGCTAAATAAGGATTACCTTCTTCTAAAAGGACTACTGTTTGTTTTACAGCTGACGACCCAGAAGCTTAATCTGCTACTTAGCTTAGCCTCTGTTCAATCTCTTTCCGCGACTTTTCATGCCTCCGTCCTCTCCTCCTCTCTCTTCCTTCAAACCGTCCATTTAAATCCTTTCCTCACCCAATTTCTCTTCCTTTTTTTTTCCTTTCACTGACAGAGAGAGTTTTGTGAGTGAAGGGATATGGTGAGAGAACTGTTTATGATACAGGTTGATGATTCCATAGTATGTATGAGAGGGGAAAGTGTGGTCGCGTTCCAAATGGCTACCTATTTTCTATGGGCCCTGGGAAAAAAGTGGCCCACTACAAAGGGTATAGGATGCCATTTGGGATGCTGAAGCCTGTATGGGAGACAGGATGATGGTATTGTGTGGGATGAGGGTCATGCTGCAGGTCTTAGGGTCAAATCCTGTTAGGAGTAAGAGGGATGAAGGTTTTAGTGTTTTTTCAGGGCCTAGTATTCAGTCATGGCAATGAGTTTAGTGGGAACATCAGTTCTCATCATGTGTGTATGTGAGAATGGAAAGTGTAAGTTTGTGGCTTTATCCCAAATGGTACACTGTTCCCTATGCAGTGCACTACTTTTGACCAGAGCCCTGGTCACAAGTAGTGCACTATATAGGGAATGGGTTGCCATTTGTGACAAACACGTGTGTGTTGAACAGGACCCAGATTACCGCCCCACTCTTTTTTTGCTAATGCCCTCTGAGCTAAAGCCACTTAAACCCAGAAGGTTACAGGACCAATAGTCTTTTCCTCCCTCTTTCCTTGAATGTGTCCCAAATGGCACCTTATTCCATGTATAGTGCAGGCCCCGGTCAAAAGTAGTGCACTACATAGGGTATAGGTTGCCATTTGGGATGTACTCCTTTTCTCCCCAAAAAAACACTTGTCTGTCTTTTTTCCTGCTGACTCTTCTCTCACCCTCCCTCTCGCACTCTCTCTCCAGGGAGCTTGTGGTTTTTGAAAGGTTTCTCAATGTTCCTAATCCTTCCATCTCTTTGTCGGGGAAAAAATATATCCGCATGAAACTTAAGAAGAGCCCAAAAGGAGCTAGGTTAGGTGTGTGACTGTGTGTGTGTGTGTGTGAGGTCATAAAAAATGTGTGCACCTTTGGTTCACTGGTATACATCATAAGGCATGGAACTGCTCAAAACGTTTAATTTGGATAGAATGTAACTGGATCGCTCCTCCAATTTAGTGCCGTTTGAGAAGTGTAACTGTTAAAAAATAATAATAATATTGAATATCACCTAATTTTAACATTGTCATAAAACTCATATGTTTTTATTATTATTTAACCAGGCAAGTCAGTTAAAAACAAATTCTTATTTACAATGACAGCCTACCCCGGCCAAACCGAGATGATGAAGCTGGGCCAATTGTGCATCGCCCTATGGGACTCCCAATCACGGCCAGTTGTGATACAGCCTGGAATCAAACCAGGGTCTGTAGTGTACTGAAATGCAGTGCCTTAGACCGTTGCGCCACTCGGGAGCTCATGTTCATAAACAACATTTTCCCCATCTCAAGAGATTGAATGAAAAAATAACTATAGTAAGTGCCAAATAAAGTAACAGGGTTAGCTGACAGGGTTGACAACTTCTTCTTAAATCAGCCATGCATCCCCTTGTCACCGCGTGATTGGAACCAAGGTTGTGTGCAACAGAGTGGAAATGTAATGCAAGCTTCACAAAACATTTTAATTGAACATTTGTAGCCTATCTATGGGTAACAGGGTTGATGACAGTGGAAGCTGCTGAAGGGACAACCACGATCCCGTTCTCCCCAATTAAGGTGCCACCAACCTCCTGTGGTTTATTTCTATGCTCGACCAGCTCAGTTTTCCACCACAAAATGCCCAAAAAGAGTAGAACCTGCTCACCTGATTTTACTATTAGATTTTCAATGTTTGTTTTGAAAAATGAATAGTTTCACCATATTAAAAAATAGTTCAGTTCATGTAACAGGGTTGACGTTAAAATGAGGTACAGACATAAATTAATCCCTAATCACATGAAATAAATCAATCTTCAGAAATCACTTTGTCAAAGCAACAAAATAACCAGGGCTTTACAATGATGGTGAAACTTGGATACATTTTGGGATTAAGTGGGATGAAATCTTCCTAGAAGTGACACAGGGGAGGGACATGTCAAAATGCAGAATTTTTGCACTTTTGCAAGCCTTTTCATGTAAAACAAAATCTGATTTATTGAATTCTCAATATTGTCTATTGTAAAGGGCACTTAATTGAAAGAGATTCTCTGGTACGTGTTTATACTTTTGAGCCAGTAGTTCTGAAAGCAGCACTTACGAGCCAAAAGTTGTCCCTGAAAATTGTGTACCACGTCACATGTGCACCCCTTCATTGCTCTCTTTCGCGCTCTGCTATGTGTGCATCATGCTAGCTGTCATTCATATGACGAGGGACTGAAGTGCATTGGTTGAACTCGAATTGCTTGGGGGCTGGCCCACATGGGGGAAAATGTAGGGGAATTGGTGCAACACAGCTTCCAGAAAAAAAGTTGCTTTCAAGCTAGGGATTTTGTGGCTAATTGAGGTAAAACAATAATTCTGCTCATAGATTAAGCATATTTATAACTGGGTGGTTCAAGCCCTAAATTCTGATTGGCTGACGGCCATGGTATATCAGAACATTTTTTTTTTTTTACTCGAATTCTGTTGGTAACCATTTTGTAATCGCGTTGTCGTGCCAAAGAACAGCCCTTAGCCTTGGTATATTCGCCATATACCACACCCCCCAGGCCCTATTGCTTAAATGAACAATTGACACATCCAGCAGTTCCTGCAAGAGGAAGGCATTGACGCTATGGACTGGCCCGCCCGTTCCCCAGACCTGAATCCAATTGAGCACATCTGGGACATCATGTCTCACTCAATCCACCAACACCACGTTGCACCACAGACTGTCCAGGAGTTGGCGGATGCTTTAGTCCAGGTCTGGGAGGAGATCCCTCAGGAGACCATCCGCCACCTCATCAGGAGCATGCCCAGGCGTTGTAGGGAGGTCATACAGGCACGTGGAGGCCACACACACTACTGAGCCTCATTTTTACTTGTTTTAAGGACATTACATCAAAGTAGGATCAGCCTGTGTGGTTTTCCACTAATTTTGAGTGACTCCATATCCAGACCGCCATGGGTTGATACATTTGATTTCCATTGATAATTTGTGTGATTCTGTCAGCACATTCAACTATGTAAAGAAAAAAGTATTTAATATTTCATTCATTCAGATCTAGGATGTGTTATTATTTTGAGCAGTGTATAACAACCTGTGAAAGTGTCCGAGTATCTGGACTACTCACCGCTAAGTAGTTGTTTTGTCTTATGTTTGGTTTTGATTATTGTATTGTCTGTTATTGAGATGTATTGTTGTAAACTGTCTTGAAAGCAATTACAAAACAGCCTAAAAAGCATTCTGATATTGTCATAGGTCTTTATTGTGTGTAAACAAACTGAAGAGCGCATCAGCCAGGTTCATGATCATTGGTATCATTAACATGATCAATATTGTACATAAATATCATGATTAAAACATGATCATTATAATAAATAACATTTTAATAACTCACTGCTACTGTAACAGTTCTGTCAAGCAGGGTAACCATCTCAAAGAGCTGTGTGGAAATGTTGTTTGTCTATGTAAATTAAGTTTGTGTGTGCGATTTAAGATTGACACATAGTCCAGAGGTTTAATGGGTTAGTAGGTCATCATATCAGTAACAACTTTCCAGATTCCATTAAAAAGGGTTGCAAAAATAACCCTATTAAATCAACAAAAGTTCTCCAAGAATCAGTCATGTAGTGTTATGCACGAGTTCAACAGAATATCTGCTTAGTAATAATTACTCACATGAACAACATATGTACAATTAAAACAAACTAACATCTGTAATAAAAAATATATATAAACTACCATAATCAGAACCACAGACAAGTTAGTGTTATAGGGTTAGTTTGACTGTTTGAATATGCAGGTAGTGTATTCTCTTCCCTGTTTCCCCACCCTGATAGCATCCCAAATGGTACCCGACTCCCCATTTAGTGCACTACTTTTGCCCAGAGCCATATACGGGCTCTGGAGAAAAGGAGTGCTCTATATAGGGAATAGGGTGCCATTTGGGACGTAACCCCAACCTGAAGGACAGCCTTGCCGAGGCACAGGGTCTACAACAACCACAGCCTGCTTCTGTCATCAAGGAGTCATTTTGGTCATGGAGGGTAGATTTTGCCTGATGACTCAACCCCAATTTAATTCCGCTGCTGTATGGATCACTCCACATGTAAGTCTGAACCTGCCATCCTAGTCATTTGTGCGGATGTCAAAATGACACGATTCATATCAGGCCCAACTCATCGGTTCCTGGGACCAATCAGAACAGTCAAAATGTTGAGACATTTTCAAAGGGTCAGGGAGGAAAGCAAATTCTGACTCATTGTGGAGAAGAAACGTTAGATGGGTAGCCAGGCAAAGATGTACTGTAGTTTGACAATAGCTGGGTAGTGGGCACACTTGGCCAAAAGCCTGTTTAACATGGGCAGCACCACTGAGGGCTTTCGTCATTTTGAGGCTCTATAGTACAGTGTACATCTATGGGTTACACTGACAGCTTACATTAAGCTATTAGCTCTGTGTGTGTGTGTGTCCAGTAAGATTGAACAGCCTCATCTCAAGCTCTCTCTCTAACTGGGCTCTCAAGTGGTGCAGCGTCTAAGGCACTGCATCTCAGTGCAAGAGGCGCAACTACAGTCCTTGGTTCGAATCCAGGCTGTATCACATCCGGCCGCGATTGGTAGTCCCATAGGGCAGCGCACAATTGGCACATCGTCATCCGAGTTTGGCCGGGGCAGGCCGTCATTTGTAAATAATAATTTGTTCTTAACTGACTTGCCTAGTTTAATTTAAGGTTAAATAGAAAATAAAAAACTGCTTCCAAGCTACTTTGGATCAAAGACTGACAGTCCCACAGATTATGCACCATGACGGGCAAGGGAGGGGAGGGTAACTTGGGTGGTGTTCACTTTGCACAGGCCTCATTTTAGCTTAATTTGCCTTTCTAAAATGCTTCAAGGGTTTACCAAAACAAATCATGTAAAATGCCCAAAAACAGAACATGAAATCAGTGTTGCGAAGTAGCAGTCTTTTCCGAGGGTCATGTCATAATTGAAGACTTTCTTCCACCGAGCCATGCCAGGGCCTGAGTGATTAAAAACAGGGAAGGGACAGTAGTTGAACATGTTAAAACTAATTGAACTAGTAATGCAGCAGTCACGCTACTGCTCCTTCGGGAGTAAGTAAATGTTCATCATCCAGTTTGGAAACACATTGAACAGACTGAAGGGAAGGAGGAGGAAAACTTTGTTTTTTAATTTCCAGTTTAAATAAATATTATTTTAAAAGCTCCCCCCCTCCCCTGCTCCTGCGGGTCTCCTCTCCCCTGTTTGTGTGGCTTTGGGGTGAAGTTTCCCCTAGGTACACATCTAGGAGATCAGCTTCCCATCCCACAATCTTAACCATAGCCATTTAAAGGGGGAAATGCAAAACTGACCCAAGATCAGCATCTAGGGGCAACTTCAACCTACACGTGTGTGTCTATGTGAAGTTCTGTAGGGGCTCACTAACACGCATGCAGGCCCAGTACAGAGCCCGGCCCAAGGTAAGGAGTACCAGCAGGATCAGCACGGCCCAGGAGGCATAGATACCCCCATAGTCCTGGGCCTTCACCCACGTACCAGCCTACAGAGAGAGAGAAAGCAAAAGGAGAGCATGTAACATTTTTATTTTTTGCAATGTGTTTAGTGGTGAGAAGGGTTTTTCCTGCCTCGTGAAGGGGCGTAGGCGGTGGACATGGCAATGTTTGATACATCTATGATATGGGTTTGTCAAGTAATGTAGAGTGGACAGTAGAGGGTGTACTCACCACCAGCCCAGCAGTGGAGATGCTGAAAAGCAAGCATAGTAGAAAACACCACAAGCTCCGCCTTCGAGGGTACCTCTGACCAATAGAGGAGCTGCACGTCGAAGGGTGTGGCAAAAGAGAGGGAGAAAATGGACTGTAAACATTAAATAGAAAGGGTAATCTACCTGGAGAAAAATTGTCCCACTTGCTTCAGCTGTCCAAAAGAACTTCATAGGTTTAAATCGTTAGTTGCTGAAGCAAGTCCTACTAATAAAAGGTTGTAAAAGAGTAACAGCTCAGACTTGAGAGGTTGCACACAAGTTAGTAAGGAGCTTATCCTGATGCTTAATGCTACAGGCTAATGGTACAGTCATCCAGCCACAACTATGAGCATGTCCTCCGATAGAACGTCGCCACCAGCCACCACAGGAGAACATTTTGAGCATATTGTATAATCCCTTTTAAATGGATCTCTCCGACTGTGTGGACAGATAGAAACTCACACTTTCTTGCAGTGTGGGCACCTGGCGAGTGTCCTGTCAGTAAACTCTGTCCACTGAAACACATCACAAGACACTTATGTCAATATGATAGAGTATACATCCCAAATGGCACCTTATTGCCAAAATAGCGCACTACTTTTGACCAGAGCCATATGGGTTCTATTCAAAAGTAGTGCACTAAATAAGGAGTAGGGTACCATTTTGGATGCTGTCAGGGTGAGGAAACAGTCAGTGAAGAGAATACATACACACTACTTACATATTCAAAGACACAATCTAACCATGTAACATTAACTTGTCTGTGGTTTTAAATGTGGTAATAGTTTGTTTTAATTAATTGTACAGACACACTGGCCAGTTTTAGGTACACCACCCCATTCACGAAAATGGATTGCTCCCAGACAGTGAGTCACATGGCTATGGCTTGCCAATATAAAGCAGACAGACAGACATTCAATTGAATGTTGGAATGGGCAAAACTTTGAGCATGATATGGTCGTCGGTGCCAGGCGCGCCGAATCCAGTATCTCAGAAACTGCCGCCCTCCTGGGCTTTTCACTCAACAGTGTCTATGGCGACAAACAAACATCCAGTCAGTGGCAGTCCTGTGGTCGAAAGCAGCTCGTTGATGAGGTCGAAGGAGAACGGCAAGAATCGCGTAAGCCAACAGGCGGGCCATAAACAGACATAACGGCGCAGTACAACAGTGGTGCGCAGAACGGCATCTCGGAACGCACAACTCGTTGTTGTTGTCACGGATGTTCCTGTTGCGTCATGCTGATGGCAGAGTCAGGATTTGGTGTAAGCAGCAGTCCATGGCCCCATCCTGCCTGGTGTCAAAGGCACAGGCTGGTGGCGGTGGTGTCCTGGTGTCAACGGTACAGGCTGGTGGCGGTGGTGTCCTGGTGTCAACGGTACAGGCTGGTGGTGGTGGTGTCCTGGTGTCAACGGTACAGGCTGGTGGTGTTTGTGTCCTGGTGTCAACGGTACAGGCTGGTGGTGGTGGTGTCCTGGTGTCAACGGTACAGGCTGGTGGCGGTGGTGTACCGCTGTCCAATCTGCGCGATGCCATTGCGGCAGCTTGGACCAACATCCCTGTGGAATGTCTCCGACTTGTAGAATCCATGCCCGAAGAATTCAGGCTGTCATGGAAGCAAATAAACTGGCCGGTGTATTTGTTGTTCATGTAAGAGTAAATAATACTAATCAGATTATGTTGCACTCGTGTGCATAGCGCTAAATGATTGATTCTTGGAGAACTTGTATTTTTGTTTTGTTGATTTAATAGGGTTATATTTGCAACCCATATTTCAACTGGCATCTGGAAAGAATTTACACTTATTTGATTACCTAAATCACCCAATAAGCCTTAAACTGGACAATGTTTCCAAATCTTAACCACACACACCTCATTTACCTATAGACACAATCAAACATTTGGGCCCTGGTGCCCTTTTGGCGGGAATACGGTGATATTTGGGATGCAGCCTACTGTATATGATGGCTGTGAGAGAGGTGAGGGAAGGGTCATACCAAGAAAGTATTGCTGCAGTGTCCACAGGAGACCCGAGCTCCGGCCGGCTGGGGGTCAGGGCTGGCTGGACCAGGGTGGACCGGACCCAGGTTTATTATCCTCTTACTGGGGGAAGACGACCACATAGCTCACTGATCAGTCTACAAGCCAGTATTCCTAGATTTAAAATGCAACAGAGCGTAACCATACCTGTCAACTACAATGTTAACATTTAAGTCATTTTAGCAGTCGCTCTTTTCCAGAGTCACAGTTAGTGCATTCATGTTTAGAAGGGAAAACAACCTCACAGCACAAGTAGACCCTTATTCCAAATAGCTGCCATCAGCAGAATCCGTGCCAGGACGGCAAAACAGCAACCACATAACTCACTGTTCAGTCTACAAGTCAGTATTCTTAGCCAGGTTTAAATGCTATCGAGCGTAAGTTCCATACACACACCTAACTTATCTGCATTGGGCTATCTGGGTTAGCCTAATGCAGCCCTTAAAGGAAAACTCCACCCAGAAACTATCTTTTGGTATTTGTTTCATAAAAGTCCATTATTGATATAGTCCCAAAATGTTTTGCATGTCAACAATCCAGTTTACAAGATATATAACTTTCAAAATAGAGAATGACAGCCGGTACGAGCCTCATATGATGCAAATCGCGGCATTAAAAAAATGCATCATACAGGCATTATTTCTGTAGTTTGAAAGTTATATATCTTGACAACTTAGTTACACAGGAATACACATTGGGGGACATGTTGTAAGTCATGTCCTACATAGTCCTAGTTCACAGTAATCATTACTTGTACAGTTGAAGTCAAAGTTTACATACACTTAGGTTGGAGTCATTTAAACTCGTTTTTCAACCACTCCACAAATATCATGTTAAACTATAGTTTTGGCAAGTCGGTTAGGACATCTACTTTGTGCATGACACAAGTCATTTTTCCAACAATTGTTTACAGACAGATTTCACTGTATCACAATGGGTCAGAAGCTTACACCCACTAAGTTGACTGTGCCTTTAAACAGCTGGGAAAATTACAGAAAATTATGTCATGGCTTTAGAAGCTTCTGAATGACTCAAATTATGTCAATTAGCCTATTGGAGGTGAACCTGTGGTTGTTTTTCAAGGCCTATCTTCAAACTCAGTGCTTTGCTTGACATCATGGGAAAATCTAAAGAAATCAACCAAGATCTCAAAAAAAATAAAAATAAATTGTAGACCTCCACAACTCTAGTTAGTCCGTTAGAGCAATTTCCAAATGCTTGAAGGTACCACGCTCATCTGTACAAACAATCGTACGCAAGTATAAACACCATGGGACCACGCAGCCGTCATACCGCTCAGGAAGGAGAGGCGTTCTGTCTCCTAGAGATGAACGTCCTTTGGTGTTAAAAGTGCAAATCAGTCCCAGAACAACAGCAAAGGACCTTGTGAAGATGCTGGAGGAAACAGGTACTAAAGTATCTATATCCACAGTAAAACAAGTCCTATTTCGACATAACCTGAAAGACTGCTCAGCAAGGAAGAAGCCACTGCTCCAAACCCGCCATAAAAATGACAGACGATGGTTTGCACATGGGGACAAAGATTGTACTTCTTGGAAAAATATCCTCTGGTCTGATGAAACAAAAATAGAACTGTTTGGCCATAATGACCATTGTTATGTTTGGAGGAAAAAGGGGGAGGCTTACAATCCGAAGAACACCATCCCAACCGTGAATCACAGGGGTGGCAGCATCATGTTGTGGGGGTGCTTTGCTGCAGGAGGGACTGGTGCACTTTACAAAATAGATGGCATCATAAGGTAGGAAAATTATGTGGATATATTGAAGCAACATCTCAAGACATCAGTCAGGAAATTAAAGCTTGGTCGCAAAATGGGTCTTCCAACTGGACAATGACCCAAAGCATACTTCCAAAGTTGTGGCAAAATGGCTTAAGGACAACAAAGTCAAGGTATTGGAGTGGCCATCACAAAGCCCTGACCTCAATTCCATAGAAAATTTGTGGGCATAAGTGAAAAAGCATGTGCGAGCAAGGAGGCCTACAAACCTGACTCAGTTACACTGGCTCTGTCAGAAGGAATGGGCCAAAATTCACCCAACTTATTGTGGGACACTTGTGGAAGGCTAACCTAAACATTTGACCCAAGTTAAACCATTTAAAAGGCAATACTAACAAATACTAATTGAGTGTATGTAAGCTTCTGACCCACTGGGAATGTGATGAAAGAAATAAAAGCTGAAATAAATCCCATCTTTCTTATTCTGAAATTTCAAATTTTTTAAATAAAGTGGTGATCCTAACTGACCTAAAACAGGGAATTTTTTACCTGGATTAAGGTTAAGGTGCATGTAAACTTCCGACTTCAACTGTATGCATGTATGTATATATATATATGCCCTGAGACACTGTTGCCTTGACAGAAGTTGCATCTGCTGCCAGGTAATGTTGTTTTTTGAAGGGACGGAATCATTTCTCATATAACCGTTGTTGTCTGTCTTCCTCCCTCTTTGATTATGTGGCTACATCCCAAATGACAGCCTATTTCCCTATAGTGTATTACTTAATTCCCTATATAGTCCACTATAACCAGGGCCCATATAGCCAAAAGTAGTGCACTAAATAGTAAATATGGTGCCAAGTGGGATGCATCCAGTCTCTCTTTCACACACTCCTTCTCACTCAACCCTCTTCCCTCCCTCTCACCAGTAGGGGCGGGGACAGGCGATCCTCTGGGAGGTGACTTTGCAGATGAGCAGACAGTTACAGGGGCAGCGGACATACTTCTTCCCTGCTGGAGCATTCTTGATGGGCTACAGAGGGAGGCAGAGACACAAGGAGAGGGACACGGAATGGTTAACAAGTTCAATTCCATTTAAAATAAATCCGTTGGCAACGACGCTGGTCACATGAATCTGTTTATTTTCTAAAAGCTCCCACATGGAATTATAACTTGTCCTAACCTTTTATCTTAAATCTAGGGTTAATTCAGGAAGTGAACTGAAATTACACATTCAAGATCAGAGAAGCAATGAGGGAAATTCCAATGTCAGATTACTTCCTGAATTGAAATTAACCCTGACATGCAGGTTTATGTGGTAGGTCACCCACCCAGCCCACTGTATACAACTTGTATGACTATGTCTATTGATGTGATGACACTACAGATAGATATGTCACCCACCGTAGCCTCGTTGCAGACCCCACACTTGACCACATGCTGGTGGATCTTCCCCTCCACGCTGATGAGGCTCTGACACACTCTACAGCTGATGCCTGGCACGCTGCCACTCTCTGGGGAGGTGAGAGGGGAGTACGGAGGAGGGTCCTCCCCCATAAGCACTGAGGGCTGGGTGGGGCTGGGGAAGGGAGGAAAGCCTGGGGGGGTGAACATGAACGTTTTGGTCATTTAGCAGACACTTATTCAGAGTGATATACAATCAGTGCATGCAACTAAGGTAGGAAAGACAACCACATATTAGTCATCGCAAGTAAAACATTCTACAATAAAGCCCTGATTTCGCTGCTAGTTGCCATGGCACCCTAAGCACAATGCGCCTATACATTTGTACATAGTTATTTTTAAATGTTTTTTTTTTAATCAGCCCTTTTGTTTTTGATAACATTGTTTTTATTGCATATATCTGGTGTTTTAGAACCACGGATTTGCAGATTGACTGACAGAATAATACAGATAGTCAGTAGTGCACTGAACCATGAAAGGGTTACACAGAAAGTACTATTCCGTTTTTTACCTTTTAAATCAGGCTTAACAAGATTGAGATTTGAGTCTCGAGTTCCAACAAAAAAGGAGCTTTATAAAAGGACTGCAGGGGCTTATCTCTGTGTGTGTAGTACTATTATCGCGGAAATATGCAATTACCATTGTAATATTTCAAAAACAAAGAATTTAAGGTATTATGATGTGAACAAACACCTGTGTTACTGCAACTCATGCCACTGTTCTGATATTTCCGTAGCTACAGTAGCCCCTCCCCAGACAACAGTAATTGGTCGACGTCTTATCTTGCAGTAATTATAAGCTTATTGAATGGCCCAAAGCGGTGCCAATCAAATCAGGTGCTTCGGTACACGCCTCAAACGAGATTAGCACGCTAGCTAGTTAGCGTGAACATACTGGCGGTATATCTTCAAATGGTGATACAAATATTACTGACGTGTTTTATTTCTGCAGGCCACTATAACATAACACGTGGATCATCAGGATATGGTAACTTGCATATTCTGTATTGAGAAATGGATTATAGCGAGGCTAGCTAGTTAGAAATCTTGCAGCAGACAACTAGCTAGCTCCATGCACACAACATAGTGTTTTGTTAGTTATATCCGTTGAACTATGATGCCTAAACGATAAATGCATAAAATGCTTTAAGGTTATAGAGATATTGCCAGCCAACTAAGTTAACTAACCGGCATGTTTGCGTCAACCGCTAGCTGGCTAGCAACCACAATATATTCCCTAGATAATCAGTGCAGACACAACATCACTATGTTTTACCAAATACGCGCTGTTCATGTTCCTAGCTAGACAGCAACTTGGGCTCTGGCTATCTGGAAATCATAGGAACCGATGAGTTGTCAGCTAGCTAACCAGTCGACTGCCTTGGCTAGGTTGGAGAACATCCATGGCATGTATACTCACTTTGTGGCTTAATCGGTAAACCATAAGGAGCCGAGCCAGGTGACACTCCGCCGTTACCACCCCCAAGACCACCATCTCCGAGATCTGCCAGTAGCGGGGACCTCTCTCCGTCCGCCATACCGAAAGCAAGGCGTGGGGGTAGTAGGACTGTGTAAAGCGATGATATGGAGCCGTTGCGTCTGGGATTGTGCCGGGAAAGTAACGTATGCGTCACATGATCACGAGTTCGCTACTGCGACTCTGTCGGACCATGTACTTACTCCCTCATAATAATTGATCAACACAGCCCACGGCCACAACTACCTTATAATAAAACAATATTGAATAATAACAAACAATACTGGTAAGCTATAGCAAAGAGGGGGTTGGTAAATGTAGCACAATGAGAACAAACCACAAATACACGAGCGTAACACAGGTTGAATAATTGTATTTCTTGAAATGCAAATATATTCCATGAACAGAGTCAAGACGTTATAATGAAAACCATGGAACTCTAATCCATAGTGGCAGTAATGACAATACCCATATTTTCTGCTTCATAACAGAAGATGGAAGCTCTGCACTCACCTGTGCACATTTCTACCTACTCCTCTCAACTCAAGCCTGTTACATGCATTGGTAACAAAAGCCTGCATATTTAGGCCAAGCACAGGCGCAAAGTCCTTTGTAGGAAATGCAGAAAAAATGTGGTGGTGCAGTTTGAATAATATTGGGTATTTCACCCTAACTTGCTATGTCATTCATTGCAGGTTGCTTTGATCCATGAAGCAGATCATGGGTAGAGTGACCTCCAGCCCGTCTTTCACTGTAGAACTGGGCTTTTCCCGCCTGACTGGGTGCGGAAATTGCAGGCCCAGTTTACTGTCTAGACAGAAGTAAGGATTTAATGAGTTGGGAGGGGAAAAGAGAGTGAGACAGAGAAATTGTGTGTTTGTGTCAAACAGACAGTCAGACAGAAGATTTTGTATTTTTATTTACCCAGGCAAGTCGGTAAAGAACAAATTGTTATTTACAATGACGGCTAACCCCGCCAAACCCTAACCCGGACCACGCTGGGCCAATTGTGCGCCGCCCAATGGGACTCCCAATAACGGCCAGTTGTGATACAGCCTGGAATCGAACCAGGGTCTGTAGTGATACCTCTAGCACTGAGATACAGTGCCTTAGACCGCTGCGCCACTCGGGAGCCCAAAACTTTTAAACGAAACAACAAGAGCAGATGTGTAGTTTCAACAAGAGTAGCTATTTATTTCCATGAGCACTATTACAAATGATTTTATTGTTTTAGCCTAGAACATCTATTAGCGAATTCCTATGAATATTATAAGGGGATCAAAGTCTATACATTTGAGCGCTTAGAATTTACGCCCGAAAGGTGGAATTGAACCACTCTGCCGATAAGCAGCTACAGGTTTGAAGCCTGCACCTCGGACCACCGATGCTCATCTGGACAAAGGGAGAGGAAAAGAGGGGATTTTCATTCATGGCAGAGATGACAGATGTTTTAGATAAAACACTTCTCTCCTTATGAAGAAACAAGGAGCATGAGAGGAGGTCAGCATCTCGTAGCAAAGAGTTTTCTGGCTGTGGAGTGATATCCTGGAACTCTTTACAGAAGGATGACAGGCAACTTAGACGGATGGTGTTTGCAGAACAAGGACTTTCTCCTTCACATCATCCAGGACTATATCTGTTGCTTTGGTGTCTGGCAGTTGGATTTTCACCTGAGGATGGGGAAAAAGTTCATATACAGTACTAGTAAAAAGTTTGGACACATCTACTCATTCAAGGGTTTTTCTTTATTTTGACTATTTTCTACATTGTAGAATAATAGTGAATCAAATCAAATGTTATTTGTCACATGCGCTGAATACAACAGGTGTGGACCTTACAGTGAAATGCTTCCTTACAAGCCCTTAACCAACAATGCAGTTTAGAAAAATGAGTGTTAGACAAGTAAAAAATAGAAAATAAAAGTAACAAATAATTAAAGAGCAGCAGTAAAATAACAATGGCGAGGCTATATACAGGGGGTACCGGTACAGAATCAAGGTGCGGGGCACCGGTTAGTCGAGGTAATTGAGATAATATGTACATTTAGGTAGAGTTAAAGTGACTATGCATAGATAATAAACAGAGAGTAGCAGAAGCATAAAAGAGGGGTCTGGGTAGCCCTTTGATTAGTTGTTCAGGAGTCGTATGGCTTGGTGGTATAAGCTGTTTAGAAGCCTTTTGGACCTAGACTTGGCACTCCAGTAAAGATTGCCGTTCGGTAGCAGAGAGAAGAGTCAATGACTAGGGTGGCTGGAGTCTTTGACAATTTTAGGGCCTTCCTCTGACACCGCCTGGTATAGAGGTCCTGGATTGCAGGACGCTTGGTCCCAGTGATGTACTGGGCCGTACGCACTACCCTCTGTCGTTCCTTGCGGTCGGAGGCCGAGCAGTTGCCATACCAGGCAGTGATGCAACAAGTCAGGATGCTCTCGATGGTGCAGCTGTACAACCTTTCGAGGATCTGAGGTCCCATGACAAATCTTTTCAGTCTCCTGAGCGGGAATAGCTTAGCTCAACAGTTTTGTCCTGCCCTCTTCGACTGTCTTTGTGTGTTTGGACCATGATAGTTTGTTGGTGATGTAGACACCAAGGAGCTTGAAGCTCTCAACCTTCTCCACTTCAGACCCATTGATGAGAATGGGAGCGTGCTCGGTCCTCCTTTTTCTGTAGTCTACAATCATCTCCTTTGTCTTGATCACATTGAGGGAGAGGTTGTTGTCCTTGCTCCACATGGCCAGGTCTCTGACCTCCTCCATATAGACTGTCTCATTGTTGTCGGTGATCAGGCCTACCACTGTTGTGTCATTGGCAAACTTGATGATGGTGTTGGAGTCATGCCTGGCCATGCAGTCATGGGTGAACAGGGAGTACAGGAGGGGACTGAGCATGCACCCCTGAGAGGCCCCGTGTTGAGTATCAGTGTGGCAGATGTGTTGTTACCTACACTTACCACCTGGGGGCGGCCCGTCAGGAAGTCCAGGATCCAGTTGCAGAGGGAGGTGTTTAGTCCCAGGGTCCTTAGCTAAGTGATGAGCTTTGAGGGAACTACGCTGAGCTGTAGTCATTGAATAGCATTCTCACATAGGTGTTCCTTTTGTCCAGGTGGGAAAGGGCAGTGTTGAGTGCAATAGTGATTGCATCATCTGTGGATCTGTGTAAATTGGAGTGGGTTTCTGGGATAATGGTGTTGATGTGAGCCATGACCAGCCTTTCAAAGCACTTCATGGCTACAGACGTGAGTGCTATGGGTCGGTAGTCATTTAGGGAGGTTAACTTAGTGTTCCTGGGCACAGGGACTATGATGGTCTGCTTGAAATATGTTGGTATTACAGACTCAGTCAGGGATAGGTTGAAAATGCCAGTGAAGACACTTGCCAGTTGGTCATCGCATGCTCGGAGTACATGTCCTGGTAATCCGTCTGGCCCTGCAGCCTTGAGAATGTTGACCTGTTGAAAGGTCTTACTCACATCGACTACAGAGAGCGTGATCACACAGTCGTCCGTAACAGCTGAAGCTCTAATGCATGTTTCAGTGTTACTTTCCTCGAAGCGAGCATAGAAGTAATTTAGCTCATCTGGTAGGCTCGTGTCACTGGGCAGCTCGCGGCTGTGCTTCCCTTTGAAGTCTGTAATAGTTTGCAAGCCCTGCCACATCCAACGAGCATCGGAGCCCGTGTAGTACGATACAGTCTTAGTCCTGTTTTGACGCTTTGCCTGTTTGAGGTTTCGTCGGAGGGCATAGCGGGATTTCTTATAAGCTTCCGGGTTAGAGTCCCGCTCCTTGAATTCAACAACTCTACCCTTTAGCTTCGTGTGGATGTTGCCTGTCATCTATGGCTTCTGGTTTGGGTATGTACATACACCTTAGCCAAATACATTTAAACTCAGTTTTTCACAATTCCTGACATTTAATCCAAGTTAAAAATTCCCTGTCTTGGGTCAGTTAGGATCACCACTTTATTTTAAGAATGTGAAATGTCAGAATAATATTAGAGAGAATGATTTACTTCAGCTTTTATTTCTTTCATCACATTCCCAGTGGGTCAGAAGTTTACATACACTCAATTAGTATTTGGTAGCATTGCCTTTAAATTGTTTACCAGAGGACATCTCTCCAAAAAGTACGATATTTGTCCCCATGTGCAGTTGCAAACCAGAACAACTGGTGCCTCCTGCTTTAGTTTGTGCTTGTGAGCAGGAATCAGGAGGATAGAATTATGGTCAGATTTGCCAAATGGAGGACGAGGGAGAGCTTTGTACGTCTCTGTGTGTGGAATAAAGGTGGTCTAGAGTTTTTTTCCCTCTGGTTGCACATTTAACATGCTGGTGGAAATGAAGTAAAACGGGTGTAAGTTTCCCTGCATTAAAGACATCAAAACTATGAAATAACACATATGGAATCATGTAGTAACAAAAAAATTGTTAAACAAATCAAATTAGATTTTTCAAAGTAGCCACCCTTTGCCAAACACACACAGAGAGTGTACACAAGCGAGCCAACAACAAACACAATGATCAGTGAGACGTGGTAACCTTATTCTCTATATAGTGCACTACTTTTGACCAGGCCCCATAGGGCTCTTGTCAAAAGCAATGCACTATGTAGGGAATAGGATGCCATTTGGAATGTACATACTTAGGCTGTGGCCGGCTGTCTGTGAGGTCATCAATCTGCCATCACTCTGTCACCTCCTCCTCATTCCAGATGGCATTACTGTCCTTCTTTGCACAGTCTTGTATACCTCCAAAATGGCACCCTAGTTCCTATGTAGTGCACTACTTTTGACCAGAGCCCTATGGGTCCCAGTCAAAAGTAGTGCCCATAAGGAATGGGGTGCCCTTTTGTCACTTAAGAGGTTGTTATTGCCCTGATATAAGCCATTTTGGTAAGTTGGTCAACCATTGTTTGTAAGTGCTGTGATAAAATACTGTGTAAAACAATGAAGTTGAAGAATGTATGTTTGTTAGTTAGCTAGCCAGCCATTCCATAAATGTTTCAAATTAACTGCCAATATGCCAACATTTTATTCAAACAATGCCCTTCAATCCAGTCATACACTGGCGGAAATCAGTGATAGGCCATCAGACTGCTAAAGCGATCACTAACTCGGAGAGGCTGCTGCCTACATTGAGACCCAATCACTGGCCACTTTAATAAATTAATCACTAGTCACTTATGCAATGCACTCTAAATAATGCCACTTTAATAATGTTTACATATTTTACATTACTCATATCACATGTATATACTGTATTTTATACCATCTATTGCACCTTGCCTATGCCGCTCGTCCATCACTCATCCATATACTTACATGTACATATTCTCATTCACCCCTTTAGATTTGTGTGTATTAGGTAGTTGTTGGGGAATTGTTCGGTTACTTGTTAGATATTACTGCACTGTTGGAACTAGAAGCACAAGCACTTTGCTACACTTGCATTAACATATGCTAACCATGTGTATGTGACAAATGCATTTTGATTAGACTTCAATTGTAAATGAAACAAGCACTGATATTGTATCATGTAGCCTAATAACACTCACAGCTCTCCAATAAAACAATAATTGAGAAATGTATGGTCTGTTACCGTAGATTTTAGATGCTATTTATACAGAAAAATGGCATAAAGCCCATTTAACTGTATAAGGATATGACAATGCTTTTTTTTGTTGTTATTAGATAGAACTATTGTCAATTACACTATTTCTGATATAACACATGCCTTACTTTTATTTTCCTACATAAGTAAAATCAGGAAATGCATCACCTATGCCTCTACTGCCATTAATTCCAAATTTAGACTGGTTTTGGATTTCTCCCAAACAATGGCTTCTATTTTCCCCGCATTCTGGAACTTTTATGGGTTATGACATAGCCCCTCTAGTAATTGAATAGGATCTCTATGGTTTTAGCAGCTTATCTCAATGATGAACGTTAGCAATACCTTACCTTACAATCATCTTCATCATCCTCGTCCTGCGTGGATAAGAGGGCAGAGAGGTCTTGTAGATTCTGGAATTATGACCCCCCCCCCCCGTTTGTGAAATAATTCACGTGCTCGAGCAAAGGCTCCCCGGCAAAGTTACTGCTAGCATTTTGCAACAAACAATATCGCTGGATACTTACATTCTCGAGCTAAACTTGATGGCTAATATAACCTCAGTGTACCTAAAATAGGCGAATCAACTTTGTCTAAACAAAATACGTTCACAGCGACAGCATGATGTGCCAGTCCCAAAAACGGGGAATGTGTTGGTCGTATTGCTGTTTCCTGGGAGACGGTTGCTCAGCTTTTTGTCGATGCCATGGAGACCGTGACGACGTCGTCTCCTTTTAGACGAGTGGGAGTGGCGAGAAGCATAGAACGATACTATTACGTTCTAATTATATGAGTAAAACAGAACATGTCAGACTGGCACTCGTACTCAGATCTGAAATGACAGGATAGACGAAGCAAATACCATATTTGTTAAACTAATTCTTTTCCAGATATACAGGAGTGCTTAGGAATTATTGTGCCAGTCAACAGGCCTGAGCTCTTCAGTTCCATCGTGAGGACAAGATAGGGATTTCATCCTAGGGATTGGTGAACTGGTACACTAGTCTCTTCTCACAGATGCTGTGCCACATTGAGTGAACTGGCAACATCTGATTTGTCAAGTATTGCCAATAGTCTCTAACCCAGATTGTCTCACACAAAACAAATTGTTGGACAAATGGATAGACAGAAATGAAATTGTTCAGTGAAACAGTATACCCCAAAGGGATTAACAGTGAAAAAGTACAGTAAAGACCACATTGATAAAAGTGAGGGGCAAAAATGAAGAAAGTTGGTGTGGAATATAGTTTATTAATTCTTATAGAATGAATTTTTCAATATTAAAAATGCTCACAAATGTACACAGCAGCAGAAGCAGGAGGTTGGGATAAGCTGAGCAGGACATTGTTGTGCTTAAATCCTATGAGGCTGGCGAAAGAAGATATTTCATTGTGCTACTTAAGCGCACTGACACATTCCCAAGAGAGCAAATGCTTGGTTTTATCTCAAAACTTGTCAGATGACCACTTCTACTACTCACCCTATTGGGATGGGGTCAGTGATAAGCTACAGTACTTGTGATGTGAACATTTAAGTGAACACAGAAATGATTTTACATCTATTAGAGTCACAAAGCGGAGGTTGTTTTAACGTCATACAGTCTTAATGTACACGTCTGTATATATTTTAAAACAATCCTTGTTTTGTTTTTGAGATACAGATTTAGAGATACTATTTCAATCTATTCCTTTGTATCCTCTATACACGTTAAAGTGAAAAACATACGTAGTCTCTTCTATCACACTATCCCATTGTCTGTAATACATCTTTCCTTTTTAAACATTGTCTCTCCCATTCAGCCAACACATGACATGATTCTCTTTCTGCCTCTGAACGTTCCAGAATGTTCCAAAACAAGCTGCTCTTTCTATGTCTCTGAACATTTCAGTATCCTACCTGGCTGAACATCCTATTTCCTGACTAAGAATTGTCAATACTTCATTCTTTGAAATAACAGTGTATTAATTAATATCATGTATATTGGCAGAGGTGTTCAGAGCAATAACAATAGAAGATATAATTCTGGTGTAGCACAGACGCTCATGGTAAGAATTCAATATCATAAAGACAAAATGTAATTGATATAATTTGTAATTTCTAGTCATTGTTATTAAACAAAACAATGAAGTAACAATGAGCCTTTTTAAACCACCCATCTCTCCCTTGGGAACAAATGTTCTATGGCTGTATATTATACATTAGCTAAAAATCATTTACAGTACTGTAGTTGTGGTTCCTCCTGTCATGACAATGATTGAAAGTATGTCCCAAATGGCAGCCTATTCTCTATATAGTACAGGGCTTTGATCAAAAGTAGTGCACTGTATAGGGGATAGGGTGCCATTTTGGAACTCTACCAGATCTACTTTAGGCCTCTGATTCTGACTGGTCGGTGGTGACACAACCATTCAACTCTCCTGGTCCTGACTGCTCTTGTATTCTAGTGATCTCTCCGACAATAAATGTGGGACCAACAACCCCTCCTTTCCCATTGTCTAGCTGCTTTCCTGATTGGTTGGTCAGAGAAGATCCCTCCCATTTCTCTTCATCCAGTTTACTGGAGATCGACCAATACAGATGAGCCTCCAATCGGGCCGCAGCCAATGAGAGTTCGTGCGCTGAGCAGGAGGGTGTGTCCACCTAAGGGAAAAATAGGTATGAGCTGCAGTTATCAGACACAACTTGAAAGAAGACTTTCAAAATCAGGGTCAAATCCTTTGTGACATCACAAGAGTAAAAGAGGAAACACACCAGAGGGGCAAACGGTTCAACTGTATTGTTTTGTTCTAGTGGTAGTGATGCACATAGCCAGGTACATGATTAAAAGCAGCTGTTTATTTCCACATGTTGAATCGCCACCGCATCCAGCATGTGATCGCTAACACTTATTTATTTATTTAACCTTTATTTAACTAGGCAAGTCAGTTAAGAACAAATTCTTATTAACAATGATGGCCTATCCTGACCAAACTCAGACGACGCTGGGCCAATTGTGCGCCGCCCTATGGAACTCCCAATCACGGCCAGATGTGATTCAGCCTAGGGACTATAGTGACGCCTCATGCACTGAGATGCAGTGCTTAGACCGCTGCACCACTCGGGAGCCCCAACACACCGCGGCCCTTGCTGCTTTCAGCCTTTCCTCGTTCTGGAGTGTTGTGTGTTTGTGTTCTTACCTCTAAGGTTTGATGGAAGGCGCCATAGTCGATGTCGAAGAACCCTTCGGCCAGTGACATCATAGGGCTGAACCTGTGACCCCACTGGACCTCGTCTGCCAGGTAAGAGCTCCGCGCCTGGCACGTCATACCTGGGGGTGCCCACACACACACACACACACACACACACACACACACACACACACACACACACACACACACACTGTATTAACCTTCCCTGGCAGCTCACCTTCAGCTACTATGATGACTAAGCAAATATTTTCTCAGTGGGCGGTGAAGTCACTTCCACTTTCAAAGCATGGTGCACCCATAGGTATCATATAATTCACTGTGTGTGTGTGTGTGTGCATGATCTCTGTGTGTGCACCACACTATGCAACAGTCTCATAAAAGATCATGAGAACATGATCCTGGACTAACCAGTGGCCTCCACCATTCCCTCCAGGATGACGACCATTTCGAAGTCGTCTTTCTCCAGCTGGCCTTGAGACATGTCCCAGAAGGGCGAGTGGTGGTCAATCTCGTGGGAGATGACCAGTGGAGACACCAGGAACAGGCGGTCGTCCCCTGTCTCAAAACCCACACTGATGTCTGTCTGGTCCAGAGGGATAAACTCACCTGGAGAGGCGGACAGGAGGAAGAGGGCGAGAGGGGGGGACTGGAATGTCTGTTTGGGCCTTATGGAGAATCTACCTCAGAACTGTAACATGCAATAAATGGACTTTGTGACGTTATATTCCATCAGCCAAAATGGTGGTAACAATGATAGATGTAATATGAAAATGAACGTCGATTTTGTTATGTTATTAAAAGTTAAATGAAGACCTTATAACGAAAACATTCTAACTTGAAGAGTTTTCATAATGTGTATGTGATGTTTACATACTTTGTTGTGTAGAAAATATCCAGATGAAAGATAATTTTTTAGTGACGATAAGACTGTGATTTTAGTTGTCTAAACGAGATCATAGCAATTTATAATACCTTGCCTCGTAACTAGCTACGCCCCAGGGAACCCAGAGAGCGTGTCATAAAGATGAGAATGCCCTTCCTACCCTGGGGTATAAAACATGCTGCAGCCAAGGTTTATGACTTGTCGTGACCCCGAAACGCAACACGAGTGTGAAAACATTACATAAGGTCCCAAAGTTGCCAGTGCAGCAAAAACCAAGCCATGAGGTTGACGGAATTCCCAGTGGAGGTCTGAGACAGGATTGTAAAAACTTTATAACATTTGCTAATTCCTATGTAAATATCACATTTACATAAGTATTCAAACCCTTTACTCAATAATTTGTTGCACCTTTGGCAGCGATTACAGCCTAGAGTCTTCTTGACTATGACGCTTTAAGCTTGGCACACCTGTATTTGGGGAGTTTATCCAATTCTTCTCTGCAGATTTCCTCTGTCTTGTCCTGAAGCCACTCCTGCGTTGTCTTGGCTGTGTGCTTAGGGTCGATGTCCTGTTGGAAGGTGAACCTTTCCGCCGGGGTCTGAGGTCCTGAGTGCTCTGGAACAGATTTTCATCAAGGATCTCTCTTTACTTTTCTCCGATCTTTCTATCGATCCTGACTAGTCTCCAAGTCCCTGCAGCTGAAAAACATCCCCACAGAATGATGCTGCCACCACCAGGCTTCACCATAGAGATGGCATTGGCCAGGTGATGAGCAGTGCCTGGTTTCCTCCAGATGTGGCGCTGGTTTCTCATGGTCTGAGTCCTTTAGGTGCCTTTTGACAAACTCCAAGCGGGCTGTCATGTGACTTGTAATGAGAAGTGGCTTCTGCCTGGCCACTCTACCATAAAGGCCTGATTGGTGGAGTGCTGCAGAGATGGTTGTCCTTCTGGAAGGTTCTCCCATCTCCACAGAGGAACTCTGGAGCTCTGTCAGAGTGACCATCTGGTTCTTGGTCACCTCCTTGACAAACACCCTTCACCCCAGATTGCTCAGTTTGGCCAGGTGGCCAGCTCTAGGAAGAGTCTTTGTGGTTCCAAACTACTTCCATTTAAGAATGATGGAGGCCACTGTGTTCTTGGGGACCTTCAATGCTGCAGAATTGTTTTGGTACCCTTCCCCAGATCTGTGCCTCGACACAATCCTGTCTCGGACCTCTACGGATAATTCCTTTGACCTCATGGCTTGGTTTTTGCTCTGACATGCACTGTCAACTGTGGGACCTTATATAGACAGGTGTGTTCCTTTCCAAATCATGTCCAGTCATTTGAATTGACCACAGGTGGACTCCAAATCAAATTATAGAAACATCTCAAGGATGATCAAAGGAAACAGGATGCACCTGAGCTCAATTTTGTGTCTTATAGCAAAGGGTTTGAATACTTACTTAAATAAGGTATTTCAGTTTTTTTCATTTCAATAAATGTTCAAACATTTCTAAAAACCTGTTTTTACTTTGTCATTATGGGCTATTGTGTGTAGAATGATGAGAAAAATATATAATTTTATCAATTTTAGAATAACGCTGTAACATAACAAAATGGAAAAAGTAAAGGGGTCTGAATACTTTCCAAAAGCTTCCATAATATACAGAAACAGATTATGTGAAAAGATATATCTACATCCCAAATGGTACCCTATTCCCCATACAGTGCACCACTTTTGACCAAAAGTAGTGCACTATATAGGGAATAGGGTGCCATTTGGGATGCAAACCTTGTATGGCGATGGATGGTATGTTAGCCTCACCTTCCTGAGTCTGTTTAGACTTGATGAGTTTGGCCCTCATGTTGGCCCCTACAATGTGGGAGCTGCGCAGGTCTCCCACCCGGAACATCAAACACAGTTTGTCATCTCTCAGAGAGATCACTGCATTCTTAGAAAACACCAGGGTCTCCGCTCGCTTATTGGGCTGAGAGATCTTCACAAACATACAGCCCACCTGATCAAAAGATGAAGAAAAAGATTACTTAAAGGCCCAGTGCAGTCAAAAAGTGATTTCCTGTGTTTTATATACACTGAGTGTACAAAACATTAGTAGCACATGCTCTTTCCATGACATAGACGGACCAGGTGAATCCAGGTGAAAGCTATGATCACTTATTTGTGTCACCTGTTAAATCCTCTTCAATCAGTGTAGATGAAGGGAAGGGGACAGGTTAAAGAAGGGTTTTTAAGGCTCGAGACAACTGAGACACGGATTGTATAGTGTACCATTCAGAAGGTGAATGGGCAAGACAAAATATTTAAGTGCCTTTGAACGGGGTATGGCTATAGGTGCCAGGCTCACTGGTTTGAGTTAGTAAAGAACTGCAATGCTGCTGTATTTTTCATGCTCAACAGTTTCTCGTGTGTATCAAGAATGGTCCACCACCCAAAGGACATCCAGCCAACTTAACACAACTGTGGGAAGCATTGGAGTCAAAATGGGCCAGCATCCCTGTGGAACACCTTTGAAGGCTTGTAGTCCATGCCCCAACGAATTGAGGCTGCAAAAGGGGGTGCAACTCAATATTAGGAAGGTGTTTCTACTGTTCTGTTCACTCAATGTATATTATACTATACTATTGAAATAGAGACTATCAACTGAGTCAGATACTCACAGATTTTCACATTTTTGAAGGTTTTCGCTCTCAATGCTACACTTTTTAAAATAGAAAAATAAATAAATTGGATGTTTTGTCCACAACAATGTTTAAACCACATCAGGAGACCACGTTTGAGGTGTACCATTTAATTCAACTGTGCAGGCATGTAGCACTGTTGTTTGGTTTGCTGTGCTTCTGTAGTGCACATGAGAGGGAGTTTGAGGTGTACCATTTAATTCAACTGTGCAGGCATGTAGCACTGTTGTTTGGTTTGCTGTGCTTCTGTAGTGCACATGAGAGGGAGTTTGAGGTGTACCATTTAATTCAACTGTGCAGGCAAGTAGCACTGTTGTTTGGTTTGCTGTGCTTCTGTAGCGCACATGAGAGGGAGTTTGAGGTGTACCATTTAATTCAACTGTGCAGGCAAGTAGCACTGTTGTTTGGTTTGCTGTGCTTCTGTAGTGCACATGAGAGGGAGTTTGAGGTGTACCATTTAATTCAACTGTGCAGGCATGTAGCACTGTTGTTTGGTTTGCTGTGTTTCTGTAGCGCACATGAGAGGGAGTTTGAGGTGTACCATTTAATTCAACTGTGCAGGCAAGTAGCACTGTTGTTTGGTTTGCTGTGCTTCTGTAGCGCACATGAGAGGGAGTTTGAGGTGTACCATTTAATTCAACTGTGCAGGCATGTAGCACTGTTGTTTGGTTTGCTGTGTTTCTGTAGCGCACATGAGAGGGAGTTTGAGGTGTACCATTTAATTCAACTGTGCAGGCATGTAAGCACTGTTGTTTGGTTTGCTGTGTTTCTGTAGCGCACATGAGAGGGAGTTTGAGGTGTACCATTTAATTCAACTGTGCAGGCAAGTAGCACTGTTGTTTGGTTTGCTGTGTTTCTGTAGCGCACATGAGGGAGTTTGAGGTGTACCATTTAATTCAACTGTGCAGGCAAGTAGCACTGTTGTTTGGTTTGCTGTGCTTCTGTAGCGCACATGAGAGGGAGTTTGAGGTGTACCATTTAATTCAACTGTGCAGGCAAGTAGCACTGTTGTTTGGTTTGCTGTGCTTCTGTAGTGCACATGAGAGGGAGTTTGAGGTGTACCATTTAATTCAACTGTGCAGGCATGTAGCACTGTTGTTTGGTTTGCTGTGTTTCTGTAGCGCACATGAGAGGGAGTTTGAGGTGTACCATTTAATTCAACTGTGCAGGCAAGTAGCACTGTTGTTTGGTTTGCTGTGTTTCTGTAGCGCACATGAGAGGGAGTTTGAGGTGTACCATTTAATTCAACTGTGCAGGCATGTAAGCACTGTTGTTTGGTTTGCTGTGTTTCTGTAGCGCACATGAGAGGGAGTTTGAGGTGTACCATTTAATTCAACTGTGCAGGCATGTAAGCACTGTTGTTTGGTTTGCTGTGTTTCTGTAGCGCACATGAGAGGGAGTTTGAGGTGTACCATTTAATTCAACTGTGCAGGCATGTAAGCACTGTTGTTTGGTTTGCTGTGTTTCTGTAGCGCACATGAGAGGGAGTTTGAGGTGTACCATTTAATTCAACTGTGCAGGCATGTAAGCACTGTTGTTTGGTTTGCTGTGTTTCTGTAGCGCACATGAGAGGGAGTTTGCAAAACACATGGTCACTGGTTTGATGCAAACAATCCCAATATGATTCTGCCAGCACCACCCCAACATCAACATAAGGTACTGTAGGTGAAAATTGCGCGTTTCTATGTTTTGTAGTAAAAAAAGATAGAGAAAGATGTGTTTCCAATGACATCATCGGTGTGAGTCGTGTGATTTTAACCAATTATGAGTAGGCATTGCCTACTAATTTCCTCCTAATTATCTCCTAATTGGTTGATGATCTCATTGAAAACACTTATTGTCCTCTATCTTTTTTTACTACAAAGCATAGAAATGCGCCATTTTCACATATGAAGTTAACATTTTAAAGATCCCTTTAACATCTAATTGAGAAGGTTTTTGGAAAAGCCTTTCCATCTACCAGAAGATGGTTAGGCTTATCGTTAGCATCGCTATATTTCTCCTGTTCCTTAATTGTTTGAAACCTGGGCGTTTTACCTCATATTATGAGGCATGTTTTACTTCTTGTTACAGAGTAGCCTATCGCCAAAATTCAACCATAGAAACGTGGAAGCAATTATTTTATAAATATTTCCTCATATGTGCTCGTTGTATTGGTTTTCAAATCAACTTTCTTTCCTTGTCTAGCATCCAAAGGTATTATTCTTGTCAGATTAGCAGCCATGATAGTTGTTGCATCTTTAGATCTCCCCTCTACTTCCGGCACCGACAGAGATTGCATCTTTAGATCTCCCCTCTTTCTATATTTTTAATGATATTCCCATCTCTGTCCATGATAGTTGTTGCATCTTTAGATCTCTGCTCTTTCTATATTTTTAATGATATTCCCATCTCTGTCCATGATAGTTGTTGCATCTTTAGATCTCTGCTCTTTCTATATTTTTAATGATATTCCAAATCTCTGTCCATGATAGTTGTTGCATCTTTAGAACTCCCCTCTTGAAAAATGCGTATACGTAATGCCCACAAAAAAAAGTGGGTCTACAGCATATACCTGCGTAAACCTTCCACTACACCACTGACTCTGAGTTTGGAATAATACTATGAAATTGTAAACATTATGATAATGCTCTTTGAAAAGACAGACTCAAATTTCAGCCTGTTTTGGTGGGATGGAGTTTTGGTCTGCCTGGTGTCATAACCAGGTGGTAAATCAGTTAATAGACCAATAAAAAAGAGAGTTCCAAAACTCTCTCCCAATAACAGCTAGTTTTAATTTTTCCCTCCCCAATAAGACCACTCCCAGACAGTCCTAGCAACATTCTAGCTTGAGAAATGTATCTTTGCTAAGAAGCTATTTTGGTTGCTTTTTGAGCATTTTGATTTAAAACAATCACAGTAAGGTACTTCATTGTTACCCAGAAATGATTTGAAATTCAACCTTAAGAGTCTATTAATGCACGTGAGTCAATCTAAGTAACAAAAACAAAACAAAAACAAATCCTTCAAAACTGTCAGTTTAAGCTAGAGATACTATATCAGGTTTTTTGCATGGGCTGTGTCTCAATCCACAGCATCTGCCTATGTCGGCCTTCTGCAGTGGAAAGTGACCCAGCTTCAGCTGTGTTTGTCAGACAATGAGACATCCGGAAATCGGTCTTCGGACATAATGGTGTTCTCCGTTTTGCTCTACGACGCCCACAAGTGTCACAGGACTCGTCTGAAGTCGGTAACGCTGATGTGCCAACTTCTGTCTGTAGCGTCCAAACATTTTGAGCTACAAACTAATATGACCCCACTATGGAAAGGGGAGACTCTCACGAACACGATGTTGTTCTCCATTTTGAAGGAAATCCATACAAATGAATGGAAGTATGGAGGTAGTTTTGTACCACCAAAATAAGGGGTTAAATATGTGTCCAAAAAAATTAAATATTTTCTGAGCTTGCTAATATCTCCTAGATATCAGACAGACATTTCAAAACCTTATTCCTTATTATACTCTGACTGTCTTTTTGACTATTTATGAATGTGTTATTCAATGCGTATCTATGGGCTATAGTAGTGAAGGCAAAGTTCAATATTTTATTAAATAATTTTGATAAAAATCTGAAATAATTTTGATAAAATATAACACGATCCATGGCATAACCATCTTAAAACAATTCCATATGTAAGTTTAGTACCCCCCCCCCCCCCCACACACACAACCTACGTGTTGTGATAATTGCATTGTTTACTCTATAACCTGTTAGTTCAAATGCCTTGCCACTGTGATATTTAGGCCTAAGGCTAAGAAATTAAAAAGACACCGTGGAAGAATAAAGTCAAACATACCTTTGTTTCATCACAAAACGGGAGAGCAACCTCTGTCCAGTGGAGTCCTCAAAGCATATTGCATGTGACAAACAGTTACATGACCTACAGCATGGTCAAGTTAATGTTCCTGACATTTTCGGACTGCTAAACAACTATTGATTTAGAACCATAGAGAATTCCCACAAGTCACAAAGAAAACAGAAGTTGCATCCATTATACCAGCACCATTTCAACTTCAACATCATTTACTTAGTCTTATACAATAACAGCTAAAAGATACCAAAAACAATTTAGTCTAATTAACGTGAGCTAAATATGATGTGGCTGTCCATGTTTCTGATTTCTGTGTGTGTGTGTGTTTGTGCAAGTAGAAAAACTCACTCTAATTGTAGAGAAACGCCAATGCCATCCTCCTCCATTTCATGTTGATGAAACGGTCTATGAGTACACGGTTTTAGTTTTTATTGTCCTAGGCTACATGCTTGCTCGCTAGCCTAGCTTTCTTTCATGGGCAACGATGAGCCAGCTAGCTAACATTAGCCTTCTACATCTAGTTACATACTGAATTTCCATCCTCTCAGGCCAGGGGTAACCAACGTTATAATCATTGGCCAGTACGGAGAGTTAAGTAAAACTCCACAAGTCCAAATCCCTAACTCATGGCTAATTTAGGAAAGGGACCATGTTAGCTAGGTAGCTAGCCACCAGAGGACAGCAACACAACGAGATGTGTGTTTCAAGTGTTTCTGTCAATGACATTTTGCTTTTGATGTGACTGGTGTGAAGCCAAATCCAAACTGGCTTCCCTTGACACTTTTTTTGTGCCAGGACCATTCACAGTTGAGCTCATTCAGTTTAGCTTAACTCTAATTGGCTATTATTATTATTTATTTTTTTATCAAGGGACACCAAATGCTCATTGGCTTCCCTTGTATTCAATGTTATGCTTTCATGCTTTTGTTATGCTGTCATGCTTTCCACCTGGCTACCCCTACCCCAGCCAACATCTCAGCACCCCCTGCAGCAACTTGCCCAAGCCCCACCCAACAGCTTCTCCTTCACCCAAATCCAGACAGCTAATGTTCTGAAAGAGCTGCAAAATCTGGATCCCTACAAATCAGCTGGGCTAGACAATCTGAACCCTCTCTTTCTAAAATGATCCGCCGAAATTGTTTCAACCCCTATTACTAGCCTATTCAACCTCTTGTTTGTATCCTCTGAGATCCCCAAAGATTGGAAAGCTGCCGCGGTCATCCCCTTCTTCAAAGGCGGAAACACTCTAGACCAAAACTGTTATAGACCTATATCCATCCTGCTCTGCTTTTCTAAAATCTTTTAAAGTCAAGTCAACAAACAGATCACCAACCATTTCGAATCCCACAGTACCTTCTCCACTATGCAATCTGGTTTCCGAGCTGGTCATGGGTGCACCTCAGCCACGATCAAGGTCCTAAACGATATCATAACCACCAGCGATAAAAGACAGTACAGTGCAGCCGTCTTCATCAACCTGGCCAAGGCTTTCGACTCTGTAAATCACCGCATTCTTATTGGCAGACTCAATAGCCTTGGCTTCTCAAATGGCTGCCTCGCCTGGTTCACCAACTACTTCTCAGATAGAGTTCAGTGTATCAAATCGGAGGGCCTGTTTTACGGACCTCGAGCAGTCTCTATGGGGGTGTCACAGGGTTCAATTCTCAGGCCGACTCTTTTCTCTGTATACATCAATGATGTCGCTCTTGCTGCCGGTGATTCTCTGATCCACCTCTACGCAGACGACACCATTCTGTATACTTCTGGCCCTTCTTTGGACACTGTGTTAACAAACCTGCAAAAGAGCTTCAATGCCATACAACACTACTTCCGTGGCCTCCAACTGCTTTTAAATGAATAACTGCATGCTCTTCAACCGATTGCTGCCCGCACCCTCCTGCTCGACTTGCATCACTACTCTGGATGGTTCTGACTTAGAATATGTGGACAACTACAAATACCTAGGTGTCTGGTTAGACTGTAAACTCTCCTTCCAGACTCACATTAAGCATCTCCAATACAAAATGAAATCTAGAATAGGCTTCCTATTTTGCAACAAAGGATCCTTCACTCATGCTGCCAAACACCCTCGTAAAACTGACTATCCTACCAATCCTTGACGTTGGCGATGTAATTTACAAAATAGCTTCCAACACTCTGCTCAGCAAACTGGATCTAGTCTATCACAATGACACCAAAGCCCCATATACTACCCACCACTGCAACCTGTATGCTCTCGTTGGCTGGCCCTCACTACATACTTGTCGCTAAACCCACTGGCTCCAGGTCATCTATAAGTCTATGCTAGGTAAAGCCCCGCCTTACCTCAGCATACTGGTCACTATAGCAACACCCACCCGTAGCACGTGCTCCAGCAGGTATATTTCACTGGTCATCCCCAAAGCCAACACTTACTTTGGCTGCCTTTCCTTCAAGTTCTCTGCTGCCAATGACTGGAACAAATTGCAAAAATCACTGAAGCTGGAGTCTTATATCTCCCTCACTAACTTTAAGCATCAGCTGTCAGAACAGCTTACCGATCATTGCACCTGTACACAGCCCATCTGTAAATAGCCCACCCAACTACCTCATCCCCATATTATTATTTACCCTCTTGCTCTTTTGCACCCCAGTATCTCTACTTGTACATCATCATCTGCACATCTATCACTCCACTGTTAATGCTAAATTGTAATTATTTTGCCTCTATGGCCTATTTATTGCCTTTACATCCCTACTCTTCTACATTTGCACACACTGTACATAGATTTTCTATTGTGTTATTGACTGTACATTTGTTTATGTGTAACTCCGTGTTTTTGTTTTTTGTCGCACTGCCTTGCTTTATCTTGGCCAGGTCGCAGTTGTAAATGAGAACTTGTTCTCAACTGGCCTTCCTGGTTAACTAAAGGTGAAATAAAAAATATATTTAAAAAATGGGCAGCAACAATGTTCTACCCTTTTTGACCAAACACCTTCAAATAGATGGGCTACAAGTACAGAGACAGAGGGGTGCTGTTTCGCTCACTCGGATGCTTTATCCAATGAGATACATTCAGTCTCTTGTGAATTGAAGAAAAATCATGAAACAAAGAGAAACGATACATAACTAAGTGTTTATTTTTTTCTTCAAATGTTTTGAGGGGAAGCCTCAGGGATCTGGTCTAAATTAGTGCACTATATAGCGATTAGGGTGCCATATGAGATGCAGTCCATGAGTCTCACCATGAAGGCGTTGACCATAGATCCCAGTATGGCCTGGAGCAGGAGCAGCATGGTGCCCACCGGACACTGGTCAGTGATGACACGGTAGCCGTAACCAATGGTGGTCTCTGTCTCGATGGAGAAGAGGAAGGCCGAGATGAATCCGTTCACGTTGTTGACACACGGTGTCCATGTCTCATCCTCCAGATGATCTAGATCCCCTCTGGGTGGGAGGCAGGAGGGAGAGTGAAGGGGAGAGGGGGGGAGAAGCAAAGAGGCTTGTGAAAAAACTATCCATTGACTAATATACTTCCACTTGCTTTACAGAGAAGAAATTTCATCATCTAGAGCAGGGTTTCCCAATAGGCAGTGATTTTATTTGGCCCTCAAGTTTTCAGAGCAAAATGTATTTATTATTTTTCAGAATTTTCATTGTTGGACATAAAATACTGTACGCCTAAATGCGTATGTGATTGTATCCCAATATAATCAAGGTTTGAAATTATACTGTTTTTGTCAAATATTACATCTGTTTGGGATTCTTGCGGTCAATTTGCAGTGTTCAAATTATTCATCACTATGTTCTGGGCTCCAGACTTTCTGACAAATCGGCCCACAGCTGAATGTAATTGGGGACCCCTGATCTAGAGTGATTCTCTCAGACAGAGATACCATGGATGTGTCTGAAATGGCACCCTCCTCCCGAGTGCACTACTTTTGGCCAGGGCCCATAGGGGAATAGGGTGTTTAGAGAATAGGGTGCCATTTGGGACTCATCCTAAAAAGTGCTTGGGTCTGAGCGGATAATAGGGAATAGTGTCATTTGGGACGCATCTCAAGTGTCCCCTGGCATGCTCCGCATGAGTGCTGTCCTAGCCTGCTTTCTGTCTCTCTCACCTGAGGTAAGCTATCAGGTACCAGATGGCTCCAAAGAAGAGCCAGGTGATGGCGTAGGCCATAACGAAGACGAAGAGCGAACAGCGCCAGTTGAGGTCCACCAGGGTGGTGAAGATATCTGTCAGATAACGGTACGTCTCCCTCATGTTGCCATGCGACACGTTACATCTGCCATTCTTCTCCACATAGCGCTGCCTCTTACGTCTCTTAGCTGGAGAGAGAAGAGACAGAGAGAGAGAGAGCGACAGAGAGAGAGTCAGATAGATGAGAAAGACTACATTGACATATCGACAGTAGAACTAAAGGGACTTAGTAACAAGAAGACAGAGGGGTTTTTGTGAGAATATCCAAATCACTGAGGGGGAAACCAAAGGAACAGCCATTTTGCACAGGAGTAGGAGGAAGAGATGCTGGAGGAGGAGGTGAAACTGTGGAAGAAGAATAGGGAGGGAGAAAGTACACATGTTCAGCCAATACGCAATGTGTAAGTGTGAAGGGGGGAGGGAGAGAAAAATAGTAGAGTGCATAGTCAATAACCCCCTATCTGCACACTACTGTGGCACCATATTCCCTATATAGTGCACTACTTTTGACCAGAGCCCTATGGGATGCCAATAGGGTGCCATATGGGACACAATTAAAGTTAACAGCACTACTACTCACCCCAGCCAAATCTGCCCCTCTCCTTCTCCATCACCCGAGGCAGCTTCTTAACATACTCATCAGATGCTGCATTTGCCTGCCTCTCTGCCAGCTTGGACTTCCACGATCTGTTAGCGGAGGGATGGGCGGTATCTGTCGTAACCACATGGCCCAGTTCCTCGGACACATGAAACACTCCGGTGGACACCATCACCTCGGAAGCCTCTTCCACCAGCACCTTCCCTTTCTCCACCACGGGGAGAGAGAGGGACTCTGGGCTCAAGGTGAAAACAGAGTTCTCAAGCGCCATCAGGAATGATGGTGTGTGTGTGTGTTTGTGTTCCTGGGTCCTCGATGTATTCCTATGGCAGACTCTGTCCGATGGTTATTGACTGTTTAATCGGGTTCTGTCCGTCGAGGTCCTGAGAAACAAAACAAGGATGGGGAAATTGATTCAAATTATTATTGTGAGATCATAGAATAGTGGGGTATTTAAAGTGCTCTGCTTTCAGTAAAAAAAATTAGAAAGGGACTGTAGGGCTAGTGTTGTGCAGAACTGATGTCCTTCACTATACTGATTAACTGTAAATGGCACCCTATTTCCTATGAGCCAGGGTAAAAAGTCATGCACACTATAGTAACTAGGGTGCCATTTGGGGAGCAGAATACGTCCCTCACTAAATTGTCCTCAATACCCAACCCATAAGTACTGACCAACGCCGATGTCTTTTGGGCATCTTTTTTTGGTCCTGTCCAGACCGGCCGTCCTTTTTATTATTTATTTTAAACCGGACAAAATATGAACCAATCATAGACGTCTACTCTACTGTGCTCAGTACAGTAGAGTATAGTACGGTATAATGTGCTGTATTGTACACTACTTTAGTCGAATGTACTCTACTGAACTAAACTGTACTATACTGTACTGAATTAAACTCTACTGTACTGTATTGAATTAAACTCTACTGTACTGCTGTACTGTACTCTGCTATACTAGATAACACTCTACTTTCCTGTACCGCACTGTGCTCTACTGTACTGAACTGTGCCGTACTGTACTGTGCTATTTACATTTGTGATACACTAGATGTTTATGATTAGGACAGATTTTTTCTGTTTTCTCATTGACATTTTGGTCATTCAGCAGACACTCCAGAGCGACTCAGTGCATTGAACAAACAACATATCACAGTCATAGCAATATTTTTTTGTTAACCGATACTCAGAATGTTGTTAGTCCGTGGTCTGTTGGTTTATTCCTTAGGTCAGACTCCTTTGAACACAATCGTGGCAAGTTTTAAAGCTTTAGAATAAGCTAACATGAGTGCATGTGAGTGCATGTGACAAACAGGAACAATAATTAATATTTTATGTTACAATCTTCAATTTGCTCCTCTTTCGTCATGGATTTAAACATTCTTATTGGGCTATAATGTTTACTTCATTGAGAATGTGTGTGCAGTTGAAATTTGGCCATAGAATCAATGACCAAAAAATAAGTATGTTCAATGTTTGTAAATTAACGTCTTTTCAACTTTCATTCTGAACCAAAAATGAACCTGATTTCAACATCCAGAAAATACGTATTTTCACCTTCCATTCAGAACCTAAAATGAGCGTAACTTCAATGTCTGGAAAATAAGTATTTTCAACGTCATTTTGCATACTGGGATGTCTGTCCTTGACTGAACGTTATCTACTCAACCCATGCCATTACTTTCAGTCTAATAATCTATATTTATGAAATAGGTAATACTATAATGGGGAGGGGAGTGTATGTGTCTGTGTGTGTCATAGATGTCTGTACGTCTGCTATGGGACACAATGAATTACAGGAATATTTTGACGGAATAAGAAGGCTATTCTTACTCAGAAAATGTACAATGCCACTTTGAATGTATTCTGTAATACATAGCTATAAGAACACAAAACAGCAATCAGGCAAATGTCATTCTAATATGAATAATCATCGTGTTTGATGTTAAAATGGATGCCTAAAGCGCTACCTTCAAGATGATCCTAATATATTTTATCCCATCGCTGTATTTATAAGGACCTTACAGATAGATGAGTCGATGGTCCAATAGTGAGCCTCGGAGATCGTCCGTTTAGGTTCAATTCTACCCATTTTTTTTATGTTTACCATCAACTCTGATGATCGGGTGGGTGTTCGACGAAGCATCAGTTCAGTCTCTCCTCTCTCACCAGGAAACAAAGGCAACCCCAACCAAACGACTGTTTTTTTTTTTTAGATGTTATCCTCAATTGGAAGCGGGCTAATTATAGAAAAATCCCTTTGGTATTGACAAATAGCCAATTATTGTATTTTCCTACTTTGTTTTCAAAGATTTTAAGATGGTGGCAGTTCGTCTATACAGATCATTGGATATAGACAGTGCAAGCAGCACCACCGATCCGCGTCCGATTGAGTTGTATTAATCACTTAAACTGTGCAGGTGTTAGATCATGGAAGTGACGGTCGAGGGGATGCTGTTGTCATCACCGTCACTATTCTTCAATAGGCTTGCAGTAGACCATACGGGTGTTGTGGAGGATGGCGTTTAGGAAATTAATGAATTCATATCAATTTAATGTGAAACAAACAATGTTTTTATCCTGGACAGCCACATTGCCTAGTATTATTTAAAATAAACGAATCTATAGTATTTTTCTAAATGAATTGGTTTTCCGATGCATTTAATTGTTAATCACATGTATTATAGTCCACTTTCTTCATATAGCGTCGCCTCTGTGTGCAATGCGAACTCCAATGCAGCAGGTGACGCACCTTTCAATACTTGCATATAAAACTACCGTAAGTGTAATAGTTTATTTTATTCCTCAAGATGTCGGTGTACGGACCAGTGGTGAAAATTCACCCTGTCGTTCTCGCCTCCATCGGTGACTCATACGAACGGAGAAATGAGGGAGCGAGTCGTGTGATTGGAACCTTGCTTGGTACTTTACATTTATTCCGAAACGTAGCTATAAAGAACATGTATTCGAAGCGCAGTGAATCCGGCATGTCTCGCTTGTTAGTTTCTGGCCACAGTGGCATGTCTCGCTTGCTAGTTTCTAGCCACAGTGGCATGTCTCGCTTGTTAGTTTCTGGCCACAGTGGCATGTCTCGCTTGCTAGTTTCTAGCCACAGTAACATGTCTCGCTTGTTAGTTTCTGGCCACAGTGGCATGTCTCGCTTGCTAGTTTCTAGCCACAGTAACATGTCTCGCTTGTTAGTTTCTAGCCACAGTGGCATGTCTCGCTTGCTAGTTTCTAGCCACAGTGGCATGTCTCGCTTGTTAGTTTCTAGCCACAGTGGCATGTCTCGCTTGCTAGTTTCTAGCCACAGTAACATGTCTCGCTTGTTAGTTTCTGGCCACAGTGGCATGTCTCGCTTGTTAGTTTCTAGCCACAGTGGCATGTCTCGCTTGTTAGTTTCTAGCCACAGTGGCATGTCTCGCTTGCTAGTTTCTAGCCACAGTGGTATGTCTCGCTTGCTAGTTTCTAGCCACAGTGGCATGTCTCGCTTGTTAGTTTCTAGCCACAGTGGCATGTCTCGCTTGCTAGTTTCTAGCCACAGTGGCATGTCTCGCTTGCTAGTTTCTAGCCACAGTGGTATGTCTCGCTTGTTAGTTTCTAGCCACAGTAACATGTCTCGCTTGTTAGTTTCTAGCCACAGTAACATGTCTCGCTTGCTAGTTTCTAGCCACAGTGGCATGTCTCGCTTGTTAGTTTCTAGCCACAGTGGCATGTCTCGCTTGTTAGTTTCTAGCCACAGTGGCATGTCTCGCTTGTTAGTTTCTAGCCACAGTAACATGTCTCGCTTGTTAGTTTCTAGCCACAGTGGCATGTCTCGCTTGTTAGTTTCTAGCCACAGCGGCATGTCTCGCTTGTTAGTTTCTAGCCACAGCGGCATGTCTCGCTTGTTAGTTTCTAGCCACAGCGGCATGTCTCGCTTGTTAGTTTCTAGCCACAGCGGCGCGTCTCGCTAGCTAGTGTCTAGCTACAGCGGCGCGTCTCGCTAGCTAGTGTCTAGCTACAGCGGCGCGTCTCGCTAGCTAGTGTCTAGCTACAGCGGCGCGTCTCGCTAGCTAGTGTCTAGCTACAGCGGCGTGTCTCGCCAGCTAGTGTCTAGCTACAGCGGCGTGTCTCGCCAGCTAGTGTCTAGCTACAGCGGCGTGTCTCGCCAGCTAGTGTCTAGCTACAGCGGCGTGTCTCGCCAGCTAGTGTCTAGCTACAGCGGCGTGTCTCGCCAGCTCGTGTCTAGCTACAGCGGCGTGTCTCGCCAGCTCGTGTCTAGCTACAGCGGCGTGTCTCGCCAGCTCGTGTCTAGCTACAGCGGTGTGTCTCGCCAGCTCGTGCCTGTCAGTCTCACATCTTGACAATTATAGCTACCTAACTAGCTACCAAAGCTCTGATTTAACTTAAGATTTTACCAAGTATTCTAATGTGTTAGGTTCTCTATGCTACAAATTTTTTAGTTGAAACTTTGCTAGATAGTTAGTAATCAAAAAAAAATGTCACATACACATGGTTAGCAGATGTTAATGTGAGTGTAGCGAAATGCTTGTGCTTGTAGTTTCGACAATGCAGTAATAACCAACAAGTAATCTAACCTAACAATTTCACAACAACTACCTTATACACACACGTGTGTAAACATTATATTAAGTGATACATTTTTTACATCAATTTGTCCAATATTAAAGAGGCTGGTGTTGAGTCAGTATGTTGGCAGCAGCCACTCAATGTTAGTGTTGGCAGCAGCCACTCAATGTTAGTGTTGGCAGCAGCCACTCAATGTTAGTGTTGGCAGCAGCCACTCAATGTTAGTGTTGGCAGCAGCCACTCAATGTTAGTGTTGGCAGCAGCCACTCAATGTTAGTGTTGGCAGCAGCCACTCAATGTTAGTGTTGGCAGCAGCCACTCAATGTTAGTGTTGGCAGCAGCCACTCAATGTTAGTGTTGGCAGCAGCCACTCAATGTTAGTGTTGGCAGCAGCCACTCAATGTTAGTGTTGGCAGCAGCCACTCAATGTTAGTGGTGGCTGTTTTTCAGTCTCTCTGTCCCTGCTTTGATGCACCTGTACTGACCTCGCCTTCTGGATGATAGCGGGGTGAAAAGGCAGTTGCTCGGGTGTTTGTTGTCCTTGATGATCTTTACGGCCTTCCTGTAACATCGGGTGGTGTAGGTGTCCTGGAGGGCAGGTAGTTTGCCCCCGGTGATGCGTTGTGCAGACCTCACTACCCTCTGGAGAGCCTTACGGTTGTGGGCAAAGCAGTTTCCGTACCAGGCGGTGATACAGCCCGCCAGGATGCTCTCGATTGTGCCTCTGTAGAAGTTTGAGTGTTTTTGGTGACAAGCCGAATTTCTTTTCCTCCTGAGGTTGAAGAGGCGCTGCTGCGCCTTCTTCACCACTCTGTCTGTGTGGGTGGACCAATTCAGTTTGTCCGTGATGTATACGCTGAGGAACTTAAATTACTACCCTCTCCACTACTGTCCCATCGATGTGGATAGGGGGGTGCTCCCTCTGCTGTTTCCTGAAGACCACGATCATCTCCTTGTTTTGTTGACGTTCAGTGAGGTTATTTTCCTGACACCACACTCCGAGGGCCCTCACCTCCTCCCTGTAGGCTCTCGTTGTTGGTAATCAAGCCTACCACTGTAGTGTCGTCTGCAAACTTGATGATTGAGTTGGAGGTGTGCATGGCCACGCAGTCATGGGAGTACAGGAGAGGGCTCATAACGCACCCTTGTGGGGTCCCAGTGTTGAGGATCAGTGGGGTGGAGATGTTAGCTACCCTCACCACCTGAGGGGCGGCCCATCAGGAAGTCCAGGGTCCAGTTGCATAGGGCGGGGTCGAGACCCAGGGGATCAATCTTGATGACGAGTTTGGAGGGTACTATGGTGTTAAATGCTGAGCTGTAGTCGAACAGCATTCTCACATAGGCTTTCCTCTTGTCCAGATGGGTTAGGATAGTGTGCTATTGTCGTTTGTGGACCTATTGGCAAATTGGAGTGGGTCTATGGTGTCAGGTAGGGTGGAGGTGATATGGTCCTTGACTAGTCTCTCAAAGCACTTCATGATGACGGAAGTGAGTGCTACGGGCCGGTAGTCGTTTAGCTCAGGTACCTTAGCTTTCTTGGTGAACATGAACAATGCTGACCCTCTTGAAGCATGTGGGAACAGACTGGGATAAGGATTGATTGAATATATCCGTAAACACACCAGCCAGCTGGTCTGCGCATGCTCTGAGGATGTGGCTGGGGATGCCGTCTGGGCCTGCAGCCTTGCGAGGGTTGACTAGTTTAAATGTTTTCCTCACGTCGGCTGCAGTGAAGGAGAGTCCGCAGGTTTTGGTAGCGGGCCGAGTCAGTGGCACTGTATGGTCCTCAAAACGAGCCAAGAAGTTGTTTAGGCTGTCTGGGATCAAGACATCCTGGTCCGTGACGTGGTTGGTTTTCTTTTTGTAATCCGTGATTGACTGTAGACACTGCCACATACTTCTTGTGTCTGAGCCGTTGAATTGCGACTCTGCTTTGTCTCTATACTGACGCTTAGCTTGTTTGATTGCCTTGGGGAGGGAATAGCTACACTGTTTGTTTTCGGTCATGTTTCTGGTCACCTTGCCCTGGTTGAAAGCAGTAGTTCACGCTTTCAGTTTCGCGCGAATGCTGCCATCAATCCAAAGTTTCTGGTTTGGGAATGTTTTAATAGTTGCTCTGGGTACGACATCGCCAATGCACTTGCTAATAAACTCGCTCACCGAATCAGCGTATTCATCAATGTTTGACGCAATGCGGAACAGAGCCCAATCCACGTGATCGAAGCAGTCTTGAAGCGTGGAATCAGATTGGTCGGACCAGCGTTGAACAGACCTGAGCGCGGGAGCTTCCTGTTTTAATCTGTCTAAAGGCCGGGAGGAACAAAATGGAGTCATGTTCAGCTTTCCCGAAAGGAGGGTGGGGAGGGCCTTATGTGCGTCGCGGAAGTTTGAATAACAATGATCCAGGGTTTTGAACTTATTTGTCCCCATAAACACAATAGTATCATAACTTGTTGCATTCTTGTTTCCCTAAGGTACCATTGACAAGCACTCTGTTGAGGTCACCAACTGTTTCTCTGTCCCCCACAATGAGTCTGAAGATGAGGTGAGTAGAAACGGATGCTGTCTATTGATCTCTGTAACATAGAAATGAGTAAAGTTGGTACATGTGAAACTAGAAGTGTCACTTCTATTCTTTGTGATGGTGACAGGTTGCTGTTGACATGGAGTTTGCCAAGAACATGTATGAGCTCCATAAGAGGGTGTCACCCAGTGAGGTCATCGTTGGATGGTGAGTAGGCCAATGTTTTCCTACTCCCATCCAGTAAAGCTTTTGTCTCATGCCAGTACTAACAATTAATGACCCAATGTAATGTATTCAATCTAATTAAATAGGTACATTCCCTAAATGAAAATGTGGTTCTGTGTCCAAAAGCCTATGCTGGAGTTAGAACTCTGCTCTAAAGTGAAACCATTCTCCTTCATCAGGTATGCCACTGGCTTTGAGATTACGGAACACTCTGTGCTGATCCATGAGTATTACAGCCGAGAGGCCACAAACCCCATTCACCTGACCATGGACACGGCCCTGCAGAGTGGCAAGATGAACATCCGCGCCTACCTCAGGTCAGTGACTTCCCTCACAACTAGTCGCACTTCTGTCTCATTACTTGTTTGTCCAATGGAAAGCTATTGCCGACGCAAAGAATTTCAACATGGGTCTGGAAGGCTCACAAGGATATTGGTATCCACAGTACTCCACCAATTATATATATTTCAACTAGATAATTAATATATTCTCCCATTTAAGCTTTAAAACTGCAATGTTTTCTCTTGTCCTCATGGCAAAATATGTAGAATTGCTGGATATTAATGTGAAAGCTCCAACAACAAAACATCTTTGCCCATGACAAAATGTGTAGAATTTCAGGAAATGGGTTTGAAAAAAATGCACTGCAGAGTCCTCGTAAAACTCCTTTATGATATTTTTATATCACTTGAGTTGTTCTGATTGAGGAGGTTCCTGATGAATTTGCTTTCACAAAGGGGATCCCTGCTTTATACATGAAATGAATCATTATTCCGTTGCTTTGTCTCCTGACAGTGCCCAGATGGGTGTGCTGGGAAAGACCGTCGGTGTGATGTTCACCCCTCTGAGTGTGAAATACAAGTATTACGACACCGAGAGGATAGGCAGTAAGAATGTTCTCTTTGCCATGTTTTCTGTCCATTTAACTTCTCTATGTCCCAATTTGTGCCTTTCTTGGACATAGTTTATTTTTTATGGCATATGTTACATTGTAGGGGGAATGGAACACTCCTTGATAAATGGTAAATAATGGTCTTTATTTTCCAGTTGACCTTCTCGAGCGGACGAGAGATGCTCCTAACACCACCAATGGACTGACCTCTGACCTCTGCCAGGTTGGCGGGGCTGCTGGCCGGGTTCAGGACATGCTGGCCACGGTACTGACCTACATAGAGGATGTGTTGGTGGGTACATACACAGACTATAAATGGGGATGCCACATTGCACCCTATTCCCTATGTAGTGCACTACTTTTGACTAGGGACCGTAGTGCTCGGCTTTTCAGTCAGTAGTCTCTGTTTGCATTGCTATTGGAGTGATCTGTGTGTAGATGTCAGCTGCATGATATGTTATAGACAGCTCTGGGTAGTGTTTACAGCGACGTTTCCATAGCTTAGTTTTCTGAAATACTTTCCTCTCTGTGGCTGTTTCAGTCTGGTAAACAGACAGCCGATAACAGTGTTGGACGTTACCTGATGGATCTGGTCAACAAAGTTCCTAACATCACAGCAGAGGACTTTGAGACCATGCTGAACTCCAACATCAACGTGAGTATGCCTCCTTTGGATCTGGGCCTGTTTTTATCAAGTGTCTCCGAGTACGAGTGCTGATTTAGCATCAGTTTAGGCTGTTAGATCACAGTGAATGAATATGATTACATGGACTGCGTGGAGCTGTTCTAAAATCAGCACTCTGACTCTGAGACACTCTGTACGTACAGCACCTGAGCTGTGGAATTGATTCAGTTGAACAGCTCTAAAACATACTGTATTTGTCTCTAGTCCTCATGACGTTTGTGTAAATGTATACCTTTTACTATTTGCAGGACCTGTTGATGGTGACCTATCTATCGAATCTGACTCAAGCACAGATCGCCTTGAACGAAAAGATCGTGGTACTCTGAGCATTGGGGGATTGGGTTTGTTTATTTCTTTTCTTTTGTGGAGTTGTATTTCATTTTTTGTATATTCTTAAGCTCAAATTAATAAAGGTGTTATAACAGTACCTAATTGCTACTGTTGCTTTTATAACTGAAGTAATGTCTTCTAACTAAGACACTTTATTTACTAATTCCACAATGTTCTGAATAGGACAATGCATGCGTAGTTGTAGGGTCATTTTAATTTCTGGAAAAGGGGAGGTCCGATACATTTGCTTGAGTAAATTCTATTTCCTTCTATGGGTGTTGTCACAAGAAATACAAATAGAGCTCATACTGTATTCAGATTAGTTGCCACTTCACCAGTCCCTAGGATGAAATCTATCTTGTCCACAAGGTGGCACTAAAGAGCTCAGGCCTGTTCCCTTGCATGGTGAGGTCCCCGCTGTTTCCTAGGCAACAGGGGTCATGGCCAGGAAGAGGATGAATGAATTCTGAGGACTAGGTGGTCAGAGGGTCTGCAGAATTTCCAGTAACCATTTGGGATGCACATTTTGAGGTCTTTTTTTGTATCTGATTTTATGTACATCCTATTTATGCCACAGACCCTCCTTTACGTAAGATTTCTTTGACTGAGATCAACATCAATGAAACCTAGTTCATGCATGCATTAATTTCTTTGAATTTTGTTTTTAAAACTGTTTAGTGAACTTCAGTCCTTTCCCCATCATTACCATGAATAGAATTAGTATCAAGGATACGTTTAACAAGTGTTGACATTCTCATCCTAGTCGGATCAATGCAGCTGTGTTGTAATATAATTATCATATACTGTTTAACAAATTACTTTGAGCCTCTTAAATGTCCTTGAGTACCCTGAAAGCCATCCGCCACAATGTATTATAATAGCTGGCATGCAAACCCTGTCATTATATAATAAACTATTACAGTATTATGATCTGAGGAAGTGGGTTTCACTAAGTTTGAGTGTGTGCAAAATGTCAAGTATTCCCTGTATTGTGCAGTACTGTTGACCAGAGCCCTATGGCTCTAAGAAATAGGATGCCATTTGGAATGTATCCTTAGTTGGAGCTTGAAGGGTATAGAGGGTCAGGGTAGTCGGCAGCAGTGGAATTGTGTAGTTATGCTCAGTAAGTAACATACAGGACAACTTAGAGTCCTGCATTTATCCCTGGAGAGTCCTTTTGTGGAGCTTTGAGGAAGGAACCTGGACTAACACAAGAATAGCAGGGCCATGTGTCTTCACACCGCTTTAAACTCCTTATACATACTGTATGCATCCAAAATTGCGCTCTATGGGCCCTTGTAAAAAGCAGTGCACTAAAAGGGAAAGAAGTGTCATTTTGGATCCTCGGTCACTGTCTCATTAGGCCTTGACCACCCCACAAGTTATTTGGTATACCATATTGCAGTTCTATAGTCAATCTTACCTACAGTAGGCCTAACTCTGGGTCTTTGCTTATTTTCCCTCTTAGGGTAGTGGAAGCATTATACAAGTGAGGACTCATAATGTTTGGTATTTCTGCTCTTTAGGCAATGCCACAAAGAGCTCATCCCAATTCCATTAAAATAAAGCCCAACTCCACAACCCCATTTTTGCCATTCACAGGCACCACTTACATTTCATAATGAGGCCAGTGTGTGTAAACCCTTCCAGGCCAAAGTTATAAGAGCAATGGAAATGTATGCTTCTGTTTGTGGAATGAAGTAAGGAAAGTCTGTTTGAATCTGAGATTGTTGCTGTCGCTCCCATTGCTTTGTTTTAGTTGTGCCAGTTATGAGTGCAAATGCATCTCTTCTGGGGAAACTGATGAATTCAGGTTTGTTTTCACTGACACTTCGACCTCTCACTGGCTGTGTCCCGACCCAAATGGCACCTATGCACTGCACTACATTTGACCAGGGTCCATTGGGCTGTGGTCAAAAGTAGTGTGTTTATGTAGGGAATAGGCTTCCATTTGGGATGCAACTACTATCTCCCCCTCCCATGACTTATCATCAAGGAATGCCAGTGAGTCACAGAATTCCAACTGGTAGCAGAACTTTGGTGCTGTTGGTTGGTGCCCCATGAGGTGGTAGATCTGTACAGTACTCCAGATGGAATACTTTTGTATGCGTGGGACATTTCTCACCTGAGTGCTCATTCTTTGATTAACTATGTCATGACAATTTAGAAGGTCTTGAATACGTTGCATATATTACTGTTGCACTTCCATGTATCGAGTGCCAGACAGTGGGTGTCCAAGTATTTACCACGTCAAGGAATAAAACCCCTGGTCTTTTTGTAATGTCTTCATAGAGCCGTAGGGCTCTGGTCAAAAGTAGTGCACTATAGAGGGCATTGTTTCCCAACCCTGGTCCTTGAGTACCCCTGACAGTACACATTTTTGTTGTTGCCTTGGATAAACACAGCTCTTTGAGGGTTTGATGATTAGTTGACTAGTTGAATCAGGTGTGCTGGTCCAGGGTTACAACAAAAATGTGTACTGTTGGGGCTACTGGAGGACCAGGGTTGGGAAAACACTGATATAGGGGGGCATTTGGGACACAACGATGGTCTCCATATTATATGGTACTTATATGATGATTGTTTCTCGGTTAGCCTTTCCAGGGTCCTAAACTGTCTATCAACTTGATGAGCCACATGGCTCTACCACAACTATTTGTAGCAAAAACCAAAATGGCAGCTCTTTCTATAGTCTCCTTTACTTCTAGATACACTACCGTTTAAAAGTTTGCTGTCACTTAGAAATGTCCTTGTTTTTGAAAGAAAAGCACTTTTTTGTCCATTTAAAATAACATTTATCAGAAATACTGTGTATATATTGTTAGTTTTGTTAAATGACTATTGTAGCTGGAACCGGCTGATTTTATTTTAATGAAATATCTACATAGGTGTAACAGAGGCCCATTATCAGCAACCATGACTCCAGTGTTCCAATGGCACGTTGTGTTAGCTAATGCAATTTTATAATTTTAAAAGGCTAATTGATCATTAAAAAAACCTTTTGCAATTATGTTAGCACAGCTGAAAACCATTGTTCTGATCGAAGAAGCAATAAAACTGTCCTTCTTTAGACTAGTTGAGTATCTGGTGCATCAGCATTTGTGGGTTCGTTTACAGGTTCAAAATGGCCAGAAACAAATAACTTTCTTCTGAAACTCGGCAGTCTATTCTTGTTCTGAGAAATGAAGGCTATTCCATGCGAGAAATTGCCAAGAAACTGAAGATCTCGTACAACGCTTTGTACTACTCACTTCACAGAATAGCGCAAACTGGCACTAACCAGAATAGCAAGAGGAGTGGGAGGCCCCGGTGCACAACTGAGCAAGAGGACAGGCACATTAGAGTGTCTAGTTTGAGAATCAGTCCAATCATAAATCTACACTACCGTTCAAACTGACTGAACTGTCTAGTTTGAGAAATAGACGCCCCACAAGTCCTCAACTGGCAGCTTCATTAAATAGTACCCACAAAACACCAGTCTCAATATCAACAGTGAAGAGGCGACTCCGGGATGCTGGCCTTCTAGGCAGAGTTGCAAAGAAAAAGTCATATCTCAGACTGGCCAATAAAAAGAAAAGATTAAGATGGGCAAAAGAACACAGACGCTGGACAGAGGAACACTGCCTAGAAGGCCATCATCCCGGAGTCGCCTCTTCACTGTTGACATTGAGACTGGTGTTTTGGGTTTTTCCATTTGGGTCACATATTGTGTCTCCAGTCTGATACAACTTCCATAATTTTCAACATATGAACTTCCCATTAGTCAGAAGTGGTCATTTTTTATTGAAAGGCTTTTATAATCCCCCGTAATACCCTCTGTTCTAAAATAGGCCCAACATGGCTTCAGTTAGGGTTAAACCACCCATGGACCGCCAGACATTGTGCCACGTGGCAGGAAACAGGTAAGGCTGAACGATTTCCCCTCTGTCATTTAATGATATGCTCCTATTACAGAGTCAAACACTGCTAGCTAGCAGTATAGACCTGAGTTCAAATACTATTTGAAGTCATTTCAAATACTTTAAGCTGGATTGAGCTTGACTGGCACAATAGAACCAATAGACTAGTTTCAAATGTGTAAACCTTATCTGGCACTCCAGGCAGGGCAAAGCAAAAAGTCAAAGAATTTGAAAGTGCTGGAAGAGATGATGCAGCAGTCACTCAGAGCCTGGTGATTCCTGTGGCAGGAGATACGTCTGCTTGTCATTGCCTAACCCAAATGGCACTCTATTCTCTTTGTCGTGCACTCCTTTTGATCAGGGACCGTAGGGTTTAAAGTGGTGCATGATATAGGGAATAGGGTGCCATTTCAGACACATCCATCATCATGGAGTAAATGAGTCCAAATATAAAAATGAAAGACTAATATGCACTCTCTATGGTAAAAACAGAGACTACTGGACCCTCTACAGTAAGAGAAGAGACTAACACATCCTCTACAGTACATTATATTCCTCTCATCTGAGAACAGTACTACTGACTGGCACTGTACTACCACTGACAACATTCCTAAAAAGCATGTTCTGTCAGAGCACAGCAGCATGTTCCCTCGGTGCTAATTTGTAACTGTATGGCAGTCAGAGAGCTGAAACATGCCCTTGGTGGTGCATGGTGATGACTCGCCAGTGAGTGTCCCCCCTCCCGTCCAATGCCAAGGCAGCTTGGTTAATTAAATGCACTCTGTTCAGACCTTCCTGTGCCAACTGTGACATACTGCACTTCGAGGGAACCCGTGTTTGCCATGACGGCCTCACCGCCCTCTGAAAGATTTGTTTATTACAGACCAACCAAGTGTTACTGTAAAGCCCAAGCAAGGCAAATAGAAACAAAGGGTGGATCCCAAATGGAATCCTGTTCCTTATATAGTCCACTACTTTTGTCCAGGGCTCTCGTTAATAGTAGGTCAAAAGTAGTGCACTGTGTGGAGAACATGGTGGTATTGGTGATGTAAGCTAAGACAACGTAGGCCTACAGTAAATAGCAGAGGGAGGGGATGGAGGACTTCCAATCCAGTCATCAGACAAGAAAATATTTATTTCCCCCACTTTTTTGGTGTGCGATTGGAAATAACATCAGAGAGCAAAAGGACACATTTCCAATGCTGATTGGAAGATGAAGTTGCACTGTATTGCTTTTCAGTGGCAGCATAGTTCATAAATGGCACTTTATTCTTTATACTGTTATAGTACACTACTTTTGACCAGACCTGTTCAAAAGTAGTGTACTATATAGGGAATGGGTGTCATTTGGGAGAGTAAGAATGGGTGTCATTTGGGACGCACAATACATAAGCAACGTGCCCTAGCTGTGGCTAGTATGCTGTGTGCTCCCTGTCTGTATGTGTATGTACATACCCATGTATACCAATCATGTATACTCATGTATACACAGTACTTGAATGTATTCAGAGCCATATATTTATGGAATAAATGTCTCTGTATGTATGGATACTCGTTTCAATATAAACACACAATGATATGGGAAACATTTATTGCTGCCTCTGGCAAGAAAAAAACAAGTTATTACACAGTTTGGAAGAAACCATTTTGAGATCCCTTTTTAACGAACAACGAACGCACAGTGTAGCGGCTGGTTTGGCGCGTGAGAAGAACACACTCCACCCTGGCAACGCGTCCTCCCCTATCGTTAAAGGCATGCTCAGCAGAAGGGATGTGCTGTGCTCTCAGCGACTGAAGCTGGGCGCAGGGGAACTGCAACCGCCGCGCCGAACATCTTCCAGGTAGGATGCGTATCTATGCCATTAAGCGTTTAGAACGATCTCGCAAATATGTATACTAGGAGTGTTCTTTACCATGCAGATATTGTTTGTTTTTTTCAGGGGAGGGGCTGTCTATTTTTGCTTCACGTACAAGGTAGCGCAGGGTGTCTGTTTGAGTCTTGGTAAACACACACACACACAGTCAGCCAAGACGCATCTGCAAAAGCCTTAAATTAACGGCGCTTTAAATTTGCACTCGGGAAAATGTTCACCCTTTGATTAATCAACATTTAACAACGGTTGATGGCGAGATCTGAATGTGTATTTTATGACATGATGTGTGTATTTCGGGGGAGCATGTAAAATTGCAATGGGGTTATGATTTGGCTAACGACTGTTCGTCAATGCCCGACCGCTCACATTTTCAACTTACAGTGTGTGCAAGTATCGATTTTTTTTTCATAGGCGCTAGTAGCCTATATAGCCTACCTGCAGTAACCTATAGCCTACAGTGTAAAGCAATGTGTTTTGAATGGAGTGCAAAGCTGACTTGAGAAATCATTCTTAACAGGTCAATTTTATGTATAGGCTGTATCAGTTAATACTGCATTATAGCAAGGTTCCATAGAGTAGGTCAATACCATAGCCCACTGTACCTATCTAGTCTACATAGTAGCAGGATCTGTTATTGATTGCAGTCGTGGCATATAGTAACCAGGCCTATCTGTTTCTAATGATAATGCCTGCATAGAGGCATGTGGAATCCAATATCTAGGAAAAGGTCCAAACATAAATACTGGGTTTCAACTTAGATGGCAAAGTTCATGAACCTGCCTAAGCCATACAAAAACAGTGTGCCTGTTTGACTTTTAGGTCTCCAATAAAATGGCATGGTAGATATCCACCATAGGGTAAGAGTTAGGATGCATGGTGTTGCATGGCTTGTGTCCCAATGGCACCCTATTACACAGATTGTGCACTACTTTTGACCAGCGCCCATGCCATTTTGGGATGCAACCCTGGCAACAGTGGGGCCTCACTCAACAGAGCCAGGAGACCGGAGGTGAGCTGAGGGAAGGGGAGGAAGAGGTGTGTGCCAGGTCAACAGCAGACAGTAACTCTGGGAACCTCAGCACACCCTGCATGCATTGAATCAGTCGGTCTTTACCGTATGTCATTGCCTTCTCTGCTGGAGTTTGCATGGCGTTCTTCTTCCAGTAGGGACCTTGCTCAATGAGGCATTGTTTAGTGCACTATTATTGACCAGAGCCATAGGGCCTGGTTAAAAGTAGTGCACTATATAAGGAATAGGGTGCCATCAGGGACGTAGTTACTGAATGGTTTCAATATAGCCCCATCTCTCCTTCACCTCCTCAAAACTAGTTTCTCTCTGTAGGCTACACTTTGTTTGGTCTGCCAGTTTGTTTGACCATGGCAGCAGAGAGAGAGAGAGAGAGAGAGAGTAATTGAGCATCTACTTTCCATTGTGTCAATTTAGACTTGCCATATTTACTCTTCTACATAGTGCCTGGTGTGTGTGCTGGTTTCCAATGGAAATCCTTGAGATATGTTGTGTGTTATTGTAGAGAAGCAGGCAGGCAGCAGGTGCTTCAGCTTTTTTGACACCACACACAAGGGGCCTGGAGTCATCAAAGGGCACGTAGGCTATTTTAGATGTCAGAGATGATATGAAGATGTTATTTACTTAAAGTTCTACCTCAAGTGCCACCTTTGGGTGCTTACTAGAGACACATGATGTGAGTCCCAAATGGCACCCTATTTCCTGTATTGTGCACTACTTTTGACCAGAGCCCTATGTGCACTATTTGCAGTGATCACAGCAGGGGTCACCAACCTTTTCTGAGTCAAGTTCACTTTCGCAGTCAAAAAGCAAGCCGAGCTCTACCGCTCAGATAAAAAACATGAAAAATGTAAGCCTATGCAACATTAATAAAAACAGTCTGTAGGCTAATACATTAGCACAGTATATTGGCTATATTCTCAGACCATATTATATTTCAAAACTATAGCTTTGATAACCAAAAATATCACTTGTTGTATCACTTGTGAGGCATAGCTGAACATAAGTTGAAATAATGAGCTTTTTTATTTGATCTTACTGGACTAGTGGTATGGTAGCTGCCATCTGTTGGTCAGTCTCAGCGGAGGGAGGGAGAGAGCAGCAGAGGGTCTGCCTCTCATGGTCCCTGCTCTCGCTTTTCACATAGGGCTCTGGTCACTGCCTACCCGTTGCGCAGGGTTTCTGAATCAAATGTACCTTCCGGCAAAAGAGCAAGCCTTTATCGTTGGCTTGTCTGCATAGATGTTTGGTGACTGACTAGGAATGCCTAGATGATGAAACAGTCCATCGCAAATGACCGGTTGGTGACCACTGCCTTACAGAAAAAATACAGGATTTCGCTTGTGGATAATGTGCAAAACAGGTGTTTTTGAAACACTTCACGTCATCACGTTTTCACTTCTAGTTTCACGTTATCACATGTTGCGTTACATGTTACATTAACTTCACATGAGATCCCATGTGATCGCATGAATGCATGTGTTTTTTCTGTAAAGGTTAGGGAATAAGGTGCCATTTGGGACCTATACAATGTTTTTAAATTATGAATGTGCCAAGGTCAATTCGAGGTCATGAGAATTTGCTGGACTATAAGTAGACTGAAACGGCCAAAACGTAATGTAAATGATACATGGCAAGTGAGAAATGATGTGGATGTACATACAGTACAGTGATACGACCCTTACGTCCATTAGTGGTCCCTCTGGTTGAAGATGGAGATAAAGTGGAAGTGTGCTTCCCAAATGGCATCCTATTCCCTTTATAGTGCACTACTTTTGACCAGGGCCTATAGGGATCTTGTCAAAAGTAGTATACTATATGGGGAATAAGGTGCCATTTGGGATGTATGCACAGATGTATTCCTGCATAATAAATCATTGTAATAACTTGTATCAGGAAAATACAGATGTGAATCAGCCCCGCTAACCACAGTTTGAAGGTTAAATGTTTCTCCATTCTATCACTATATTATGAAACACTAAAGACACACCTTGGCTACCTTTCCCCCCACAAACTATACCACCTAATTAGTCTTGTTTAGAATGGGCAACTAGACTTTATTTGTGTCCCAAATGGCACCCTTTTCCTTATATAGTGTACTACTTTTGACCAGGGGAATGACCCAAAGGTCTCTGGTCAAAGTAGTGTAGTATATAGGGAATAGGGTGCCATTAGGGATGTAAGCTTTGAGTTGTTTTGATGTCCTACCAAAAGTGCTCCATATGGACATCTGTTGCTGACTTCTCTACTGCTTTGGTTTTGAAATTGTGTGCATTTGTTTATGGCCTAAGCCATCTGTTTAGAACAAGCAGCTTCCATCTGTTTAGAACAAGCAGTTTAAAAGAGCAATCTGGAATTGCTACATTGCTACATTTCTCCAGTGCCATTCCTTATCTTTTAACCAAAAAAGTGGCAGGGTGTACACTTTGTTTTTGTTTGAATCCCTGATTGCTTCTCAGTGTTGATCTTGTTAGAACAGTGTTTCTCAATCCATTCCTGTGGGACCCACAGGGTATGCACATTTCTGTTCCAGCCCTGCACTAACACACCTGATTGGGGTAATCACCAAACCCTTATTAGTTGAATCAGGTGTCTTAGTTAGTAAATGTGCTACCCTTGGGAGGGATTGTATTGAGGAACACAGAATAAGGTTCAGTTGTCATGTAGGACTGGTTAAAATATCCTTTCATGTTGCTGTCATTGTGTAGTCCTGTTAAAGGGATAGGTCAACTTAATTATCCAAATTTTGGTCACCCAAACAAAAAAATAACATGTTTTCCTGTAAGCAGTCTATGGACAAGGTATTTTTATTTGTTTTTTATTTTATTTCACCTTTATTTAACCAGGGAAGCTAGTTGAGAACAAGTTCTCATTTACAACTGCGACCTGGCCAAGATAAAGCATAGCAGTGTGAACAGACAACACAGAGTTACACATGGAGTAAACAATTAACAAGTCAATAACACAGTAGAAAAAAAGAGAGTCTATATACATTGTGTGCAAAAGGCATGAGGAGGTAGGCAAATAATTACAATTTTGCAGATTAACACTGGAGTGATAAATGATCAGATGGTCATGTACAGGTAGAGATACTGGTGTGCAAAAGAGCAGAAAAGTAAATAAATATAAACAGTATGGGGATGAGGTAGGTAAATTGGGTGGGCTATTTACCGATGGACTATGTACAGCTGCTGCGATCGGTTAGCTGCTCAGATAGCAGATGTTTGAAGTTGGTAAGGGAGATAAAAGTCTCCAACTTCAGCGATTTTTGAAATTCGTTCCAGTCACAGGCAGCAGAGAACTTGAACGAAAGGCGGCCAAATGAGGTGTTGGCTTTAGGGATGATCAGTGAGATACACCTGCTGGAGCGCGTCCTACTGGTGGGTGCTGCCATCATGACCAGTGAACTGAGATATAGCGGAGCTTTACCTAGCATGGACTTGTAGATGATCTGGAGCCAGTGGGTCTGGCGATGAATATGTAGCGAGGGCCAGCTGACTAGAGCATACAGGTCGCAGTGGTGGGTGGTATAAGGTGCTTTAGTAACAAAACGGATGGCACTGTGATAAATTGCATCCAGTTTGCTGAGTAGAGTGTTGGAAGCTATTTTGTAGACATCGCCGAAGTCGAGGATCGGTAGGATAGTTAGTTTTGGCGGCGTGAGTGAAGGAGGCTTTGTTGCGGAATAGAAAGCCGACTCTAGATTTGATTTTCGATTGGAGATGTTTGATATGAGTCTGGAAGGAGAGTTTACAGTCTAGCCAGACACCTACCGTAATTTCCGGACTATAAGCCACTACTTTATTACCACACTTTGAACCTCGCGGTTTATACAATGACGCGGCTAATTTATGGATTTTTCACAAGATTCATGCCGCCAAAAAACTGAGCACCGTCACATAATGTGACGTAAATCGAGGGCGCTCAAACTTCCCATCATTCTGATTACGGTAGTAATTTTGTCACCCTCATCATGGCAAAGACACGGAGAAATGCATATGATGCAGCTTTCAAGTTGAAGGCGTTAAATCTGGCTGTTGGAAAAGGGAAGAGAGCTGCTGCACGGGAGCTTGGCCTTAATGAGTCGATGATAAGACGTTGGAAACAGCAGCTTGAGGAACTGACTCAGTGCAGAAAGACAACAAAGGCTTTCAGAGGGAAGAAAAGCAGAAGCCCAAAGTATTTGCAGCCACTCGACATCAGTGTAAATCGTGCATTTAAGGTGGCGCTCCTTGTTCAGAGGCTTGGATGACAAGTGGGGAGAAATCCTTCACTAAAACGGGCCGCAGGCGAAGAGCATCTTATGGTCAAGTCTGCCAGTGGGTCCTGACAGCGTGGATCGACATCCACGTCATCCTTAATCGACATCCACGTCATCGACGCCAGGGAACAGTGTTTTAACTGCCTTGCTCAGGGGCAGAACAACATATTTTTACCTTGTCAGCTTGGGGATTTGATACAGCAACCTTTCGGTTTCAACCTTTCGGTTACTGGCCCAACGCTCCTACCCGCCAGGCAACCATTTTGTAATTTGGGTGAACTACCCCTTTAAGTTGCACTTATACATGTGCAGCAATAATGTAATTCCACCAGTAACAACATTTAGCGTCAATGTTGTCAGTAGTAATCACAGTGCAACTGTTTTAATCTTCTGGGTACCTAGAAACTATTCTGTTAGCCTGGAGAGTCAGTGGCAAGGAGATTACCTAGAATGCGTCCCAAAGTGCACCCTATACTTTATTTAGTGCACTACTTTCGAACCAGAGCCCTATGGGATAGATTCAAAGTGGATTGTAATTATGGGTCTGTCCAAGCACTCATATTGCTTTTGACTTGAAATTTGTCCCTTGAATACTGACTTTTTAATGAAAACTGAATGGCAAGCCACCATTTACGTCTAAACCTGATCACAGCATTTTTGCTTTATATGCCATGCCACTGACATCTCCAGGCTGGCTGAGTCTGCGACATGCACTAATTACTTCATCAGACAAACTAGGTTGTTTACAGGGACGTCAAACATTCAACCTGCTGCACAGACCCTATGGATGCTCTAGTCGAGAGCGCCTGGTAAAATTGTGCTCATGAGCAGTTTTTTTTATGTCTAAATGGGTAAACTAGTTAGCCAATTTAGCAAACTCACAGCTTTTTTAAATAATCACATATTTTCTATCATCCCAAATTAAGATGTTGAATTATTTTGCCATATCTAATTAATGTATATTACAGTACTTTCCATGATGTGGACAGTGTGTGTTACTACATTACACAAGCTGACGTTTTGACCACATCCTCTACCTCAGATTGGGGATGTTAGTATTAAAGTTTATAGTCAACCCGAGGACACAAGATCGATTGCTTAAAGCAGATCCATATCTGATTTAAGCAATTGGTTTTGTACTGTTGATTTTGTCATCGCGCTGGGGGTAACAGGACCAGAGAGCAGGTATCATTTTCGATGAGTGATTTAGTGCCACATGACAAAACAGGCTTTTGGGTGCATGTACAGTTTCTAAGATGCTCGTTTAAAAAAAATACAAATAATATGATTACTATTGTTTGCACATGTATGTGTAGATGGTACATTTTATGTTTTCAATATATCACAAACTGTGTCTTGACATGGGACTATTTATTAATAGGTTTTGTCAACAGGAAGTGGCGACAGGAAGCGGCGACAGTATCATTTGAAACTTGTGTTTCAGGAATATACATTTAACTTTCAACATATATTTCCAACAGTATTGTACCTATAATGAGGTAGAAACTGCTGAATCAGCCCAGAAACGTGCCGTGATTTATTTATTTTGATGATATACCAATAATCACCAAAACGGGTTTTCCCTCCCTACTGTTTATAGACACACACACACACACTATTTTTTTTGTAAAAAGAAAATATGGGTAGGCACGACCTGCCTAATTCTCACTTGAAACATTGTTTTTGGGGACTCCCGAGTGGCGCAGCGTTAAGGCACTGCATCGCAGTGCTAGAGGCGTCACTACAGACCCGGGTTTGATTCCGGGCTGTATCACAACTGGCCGTGATCGGGAGTCCCCTAGGGGCGTTGCACAATTGGCCCAGCGTCGTCCGGGTTAGAGGAGGGTTTGGCCTGGGGGGCTTTACTTGGCTCATTGCTCTCTAGCGACTCCTTGTGGCAGGACAGGCGCCAACAGGCTGACCTCAGTCGTCTGGTGACTCGAGCCTGTTGGGGAGATGCAGCGATGAGACAAGTTCGAGAAAAAGGGGGTAAAATACCAAAAAATAAAATAAATAGTTTGTGTTTACTAGACTATATTACACATTCTGTTAAAATCAGACTCAAAGTGATCTGTTCTTGCAATTTGTATGCTATGACATTTCATATTTAGATATGATAATATTTCATGAAGTAGTTTGGATGTAGTGAACTACTTTTTCAAAGTTACTTTAGTTAATTAAATAATATTTTTCTTAAGGGGAGCTTTAGTGTAGCTTAACTTCTAATTGGTAACTATATTTTCAGAGTAGCTTCTCCAACACTGCTCCCGAGCAATGTTGCAAGTCACTCAGCCAGGACAAACACAATGTTTTGGTTGTAATTCAAAAGTTCTTACTGTACAATACCACTTTTCAGTTTATACGTTTCTTTCATGTCAAACATTGAGGCATTTATTTTGTCTGGCAAGACAATATAATATTATTAAAATGACTGGGACTGCAATTATTGTCAGAAAGAAGAGCAACAATTCATAAAATATATTTTTAAACTTTGTTTTTGAATGGCATCTGTTTATAGCACCCCTGCTGTGCTAATCTGGAAACAGATTGATTTGGGCTGAGTCCGTCGGAGACAGAGAAAAAATACACAGCCATTCAATAAATACTGAAAGGAATGTGGTACAGGTTTCCGTCTCAAATGGCACCCTATTCCATGTTTAGTGCACTACTTTTGATGAGAACCCAAAGTCTCTGGTTAAAGTAGTGCAGTATGTAGAGAATAGGGTTCCATTTGGGAAACAACACACTGGAAACATACTAAACATATTCATTCTATTCAGTGCTCAATCTATTATAGGAAATACCTTTTCACATAATATACTAATTATATTTTTTAGAAGAGACTTCAAGAAAATGACTTCTAGGTTCAAGAAATGACTGACCTCCGGTAGTTTGATCGCTAGAGGTAGTGCCTGGTGTAACTTGGCCTTAACAGGAACAGGAACAAAATACAAAATAGTCTACTGTCCGCCCTCCAGTGACCTAATCAGACATAACAAGCTCTGAAACTGTGTGTGTCCCAAATGGCAGCCTATACCATAACCAAATTGCACCCTATTCTCTAAGTAGTGGGCGGCAGGTAGCCTAGCAGTTAGAGTGTAGGGCCAGTAACAGAAAGGTTGGACCGTTTGGGACAGTGTTGACAGAATGTTACCTGTTTCCTGTCTCTCCCCTGTTTGTTCTCCCCTACATATACAGGGCATACGGAAAGTATTCAGACCTCTTCACTTTTTACACATTTTCTTAGGTTACAACCTTATTCTAAAATTGATTGAATTAATGTTTTTCTTCATCAATCTACACATAATACCCCATAATGACAAAGAAAAAACAGGATTTTAGAAAAGAAGGGCCTTGGTCAGGGAGGTGACCAAGAACCCGATGGTCACTACGACAGAGCTCCAGTCTCTCTGTGGAGATGGGAGAACCTTCCAGAAGGACAACCACCTCTGTAGCATTCCACCAATCAGGCCTTTATGGTAGAGTGGTCAGATGGAAGCCCCTCCTCAGTAAAAGGCACGGTGGCTTCAAAACAGCGCCCCCTGTCAGACATCTAGTGTAACTATAAATCATTGGTAGTTATGCTATTGAAGCGAGCTAATTGTTACCTCTCTTCTCCCCATAGGGATGGCCTCTGCTGAGCCGTTGTGCTCCAGTTTCTACCACCAGCACTGAGCATAAGGAACAAAATCAACACCTTCGCCCTCCTGCTGCCAAGACAGACACACCACCATGTACAGCGTGGAGGACCTCCTCATTTCTCACGGATACAAACTGCCCAAGACAAGCATCCCCTGCCCCTCTTCAACTTCATCCGCCACCGCACCTTACGAGAAGCAGCGCCACGCCGCCGCCGATTGCCACCGTGAAATCCCAGCAGCAGAGAACCAGAGATCTGGTCGTGGTGGATCACTGAACGGGAATGAACAGGCGGGAGACAGAGGGGCCTGCGTCTACAGCAGGAGCAGGCAGGCACTACTGGCGAAGGGCTACCCCGGCAGCTGCGACAAAGAGAGCGGCGGGGAAAGGAACCAAAGGAGAAAAGAAGCTGTTAGCGGTAACCTAGGTGACAGCCTCGCACAGCCCCTGGGCGATTCTCTCGCCACGGATAGCGGGTGAGTTTCTTTTTTCTCTTTCACTCTCTTTTGAGATCCCCACCATACCTTCCCTCCCTTTTTTAGTTTTGCCGGGCCCTTCGGCATTGCATGCAAAGCCAAGCCACTCAGTCCACACTGTGTAGGTAGGATGTGTTTTCTTCCTTCCTGTTTCCTTCCCTCCAGAGCTGCAGAATGAACACTGAGGCTGCTGCACCACTGCCTCGTCTTGCCAGATGCTGGGAATGCCACACTGTTCCCTATAGAGTACACTACTTATAGGGATTAGGGTTCCATTTGGTCAAAAGAAGTGCACTGTATAAGGCAGTGGTCACCAACCTTTTCTGAGTCAAGATCACTTTCCCAGTCGAAAAGCAAGACGAGATCTACCACTCAGATTTTAAAAAATTAAACATGACTTCAAAAATGTAACATTAACCTACTAAAAACCATTCTGTAGGATTGAGGTTTGTGCACTAGGTCTAATACATTATCACAGCATATAGGCAAATGCCTGTCTAGCCAATATTGTTATTCTCAGGCCATATTTCAAAACTCGAGCTTTGATAACAAAATAGATCAGTTGGTGGAGCACTTGCGAGTCACTGTGGAGCATAAATTGAAATAATTTGCTTGTTTATTTCACTGGACTGATGGTATCTGCATCTGATGGTCATGATGCTTTCAAGACAACTGGGAACTTGAAAAAAAGAGAGAGGTCAAATCATGACGTCAGTGATCATCAGGTTGGGAGGTTGGCAGTCTAGAAAGATGCCAGAGTTTCCTACTTGAATTTCCGAGTTCAAAAAGATGTTCTCAGTCGGATCTCCCCGAGTTCTCAGTTGTCTTGAATGCACTGAAGTTGGAGATTTCCATTTGTTTTGAACACAGCATTAGTCTCAGCGGAGGGAGGGGGAGAGCAGCAGAGGGTCTGCCTCTCACAGTACCTGCTCTCTCCTTCATTTTCTCTGGTGAGACTGACCAAAGAGAGAGGGGAAGTCCTCTTCCACTTGATGGCAAAACCCCAGTCGCACCGCATCTACCTCATGCACAAATTCATATTGTTCCTATGACCAGAGAAATAAAGACACGGGGCTATCGATACACTTGGCTTCTGAATAAAACTAACAGGGCAAAACACAAATAAACATTTCAAAAAGGGGTGCAAGCGTTTGTCATTAGCATTTCTATAGAAACGTTTGGATGATCGACTAAGAATGGCTAGACCGGTTGGTGACCACTGATATAGGGAGCAAGGTGCCATTTGTAATGACACCATGATGGATGATACTGTATACAGGGTTATCCTCCAATTGATTTAGTATTCGTCAATAGACTCTTCGCGGTCTTTAGTACCTACAGTATGGTTGTTCAGATAGACTACTATAGATCTATATGTAGCCTCATAGTTACATGAAACTGCATAAAGCTATAGTAGTGGCACACTATTCCCTATATAGTGCCCTAGGGCTCGTAGTGAGCTGTATAGGGAATAGGGTGCCATTAGGGACATTCGTCTGACTGCTGTCCATTACACATGCCTTAATGTGTAGATAATCACACAGCCTGAAGGCCACTCTGTTTGCATTCAATTGTTTTAGGATCATTATGACACAATTACATTAAACCCTATTTCTGGTCCGACGAAAGGGGGCGGTGGAAAAGTAGGAAGTAGCCCATATATTGGTGGAAAAGTAGGAAGTAGCCCATATATTGGTGGAAAAGTAGGAAGTAGCCCATATATTGGTGGAAAAGTAGGAAGTAGCCCATATATTGGTGGAAAAGTAGGAAGTAGCCCATATATTGGTGGAAAAGTAGGAAGTAGCCCATATATTGTGTCAAGTTTTTCTAAGTACTCGGTTCAGAATATATCCCAGAACTTGGTTTGGAAATAAATTAGTTTATTTTTAGATTAATTTAAATTTTACAAGCCCCACTGTAGCCAAGTCTCCTGAATTGGATTGAATGGATAAGAAATAGGAATATGGAGTTGTCTGTCACTCTGCATATGGTCACATCACGTGATGGGCAACTGGCATTTATAAACAAGTCAATCATTTCTTGCTCAGGCAGCAGGGGCAGGCAGGCCATGCCTTTTCCCTACATAGTGCACTACTTTTAACCAGAGAGCCTTATGAACCTTGGTGAAAAGTAGTGCACTATATAGGGAATAGGATGTCATTTGGGACGATTCCCAGCTTTCTGAATTAAGGTCAGCGTGTGTTTTAATATGCAGATCATATTGCAGCAGACGTACATTTGAATGGTATCTTCAAGGGAGTTGAGAGTCTCTGACTCATATAGGCGAATCGGGGGCCATGTGGGATACAGTACCTCTTCACCCCCAAAGCCAAAACATCAGCTTAGAGGCTAGCCAGAGATACCAGCGTTTTAAATGTCACAATTATCAATATTGCATCAAATCATGGCAGGCTGGTCAGCATTGCATCATCACAGTTAAACAAGCTTCTGCAACCTAAAATACTTCAAGAGTTTCATTATTTTTGGTGTTACCACTGCAACCTAGCCACAGTTTTGCCATTTATGTTCATGTGCAAAAACCAAATAATCATACATACAGGTTATTAGTGTTACAACATGTTTACGGTTTATAATATGTTTTGATGTTATTGTAAATATTACATTTTTTATATTAATGAATTAATATTGTGCACTGAATTGTGCATTCTTCTCTTTCCAGGTTCTATGACGCGCCCAGCTTAACCTATTCTGAGCAGGTCGAGAGAAGAGAGCAGTTGGATGAGAGGGATGTCTTCTACTGGAGGAGGAGAGGCCAGGACTTCAGTGTCCTCCTGGATTACGCCGATGGCCGGGAGCTGAGAGCATCCGCTGGCTTTCTGAAGGCCTCCGAGGCGGCATGGCGACCACAGGCCCTGATCGCAGAGGACCATAGGGGAGAGAGGGAGAAGCAGAAGCAGCTATGGGAAGACACCTCCATCTCCTGGCTGAGAGAGGCCGATGCGGCTCCTAGACAGTTAAGGGTAGTGACTGGGGAGCGAAAGTGCCAGAGCCTGGGCACAGAGGAGTGGAAGCCTGCGGTGGGGCTGGGGAGGCAGCTGTCGGATGGGGAGGGCGAGAGGTGGGCTCAGGAGCAGCACCACCGCCTGAGGACTCAAGAGAGCACTGGGTCTATCCTCCCCAGAACCAGAAGGATGTCCCAGTCCCTCCCCAGAGTGTTGTCACCTGCTGGAGCTACTGAACACGCTAACACACTGTCCAGTTTGGTCAGTTTCCAGCTTCGACCAGGCCAGGTTGATAGACAGAGAGTGAACAGCACCGTATTTTCCGGGCCTTATAGTAGGTATTACCACAGTGCCGCAGTCAGCAGGGACCGGTGGGCCAGGAACAGTTGGCAAAGCGTCGGACATGTTGCACTTTTACCAAAGCCCAGGTTCAGCAGGCCTGTCAAGCCTCCATCATACGAAATACACCAGCAGACTAGGGGTAGCCAGGAGATGCTCACTGTAGCTGTAGTAGATCAGCAGGGAGGGTCCAAACAGCCGAAAGACAACAGGCCTGTCTATTACCCACGGGGTGGAGAATTGCAAAGACAAGACTATTTTGCACAACACTCTGCTATCTTTGGCATGGAGCCCCCCGGTTATATCCCGCCCCCGTCTTATAAGAGAGCCCCGCCCCCAATCAGGGGAGGACCAATGAACCGCAACGAAGTGGCAAACTATAAGTGGAGGGGGGAGATGAAGATACAGATGCACATGCCTATGAGCTCAGAGGCGGGAAAGTGGTTTTCCGGACAGACAGGAGGGTCGTGGCTGGAACACTATGGGGAGCGGGGTATACCCTACAGGAAACAGGTTAACGCTAACCCAAACCTTAACCCTGGATACACCGAGGAGCACCTGGGTCATGTTCACTATTTACCCTTTGATAATCCGCGAGTGAGACATATCTCAGGGGGGCCTGGCGGAAATTCTCTTACTGACACTGACAAGTTTATCCGAAACATGAAGAAAGAGACTCCCTGCGCTAAGGTTTTAGGACAATCTACACACGATAGTGCCCCCCCCCCCCACAGGGGCTCTCTCTCAATAACGACTGCCGCAAGACATCTCTCAATGACAACGACGGTGGTAGTAGTACTAGATGGTGCAACAGGGGTTTAATAAACAAAGGAAGTGTAGACAGTGTCGCTCCTGATCAGAGCAGTGGTATCTATCCAACAGCTTTTCACATTAGACCTGCTCAGCAACTGATCAGGCATGTGGACCAAGGTCAAGGTGTGTCAGAAACTGTAACTCAAGTGAAAACGTCAGTCAATGAGCCTGACTCCACAGAGAAAGAGAAACCAAGAAAAACGGACTCAGAGAAAACAGAAAAAAATGAGAAAAAGAGTGTAAAACAAAAACTTAGTGAGACAATATTCTGTTTGGTGTCTGTTGCCGTCCCTCTAACGCCGGGTGGTATGTCCCTTGATCAAAACAACAACAACGACGACGAGAAGCCACCAAGCCCAGTCCGGCCACCAAGCCCAGTGGACAGTCCGAGTGAGAACAAAACGGGCCACTTAACAAACCAAAGTTTCCAAAGCACATCTTCAGCAGAGGCTGAGCTGCAAGCACTAACCGGTAGCATAGCGAGCAGCAGATCAAGCAGCAAAATAGTGAGAAAACTTCCTATTAAACCCCCCAAAATAAACCATCACAAGGAGCTGAAACTCTCAGGTGCATGGCCTGGGAACCAATACCGGGACCAGGAGACCCAAACTAGCCCAGAAGCCCGAAAGCCTCAGCATCCCCCTCCTCCAGGCATTGAAAACAAGGAAGCACAAGACCCTCACGTCCCGGCCCCAGGCTCCTCTGACGTCATCACCCAAGATCCCAGCGGTGTGGGCAATACTGCATTCAGCTGTCCTATAAAAGGGGTGAAGAGCCTGAAACCATCCAGCAACAGCGCCTTTTCCAGGACGGCCACTTTCTCCATTTCCAGCCAGCTGATCAAGAGCACAGCTCAGCCGCCAGCAGCGCCACCACTATCACCACCACCCTCAGGAAGCATAATGGAGGCCAAACCAGCAGCGACCTGCAGTGGGCAGGAAGCCTTCGGTCAGTTCCTGCTGAAGCCCGTCAGCAGGCGGCCATGGGACGCCATCGAGGAGCTGGAGACTATCAACAAAGAGTTCCAGGATCAGCAGCAGAAGCAGCAGCAGAGCAGCAAGAGACCCAGTGTTGACCAGTGCATTGAGGACCTCAACGAGGCCTACAAAGACATCCTAGAGCTAGGCACTGCCAGCAATAACATTTCCAACAATAGTGGTGCTGTGCAGATCCCTGAGCGGATCAAGATAAGGCTGGCAGAGGAGGCGGGGCTCAGCAAGCCCAGCAGCCTTAGGCGCAGTATCGAGAGCTGGTCTGTGTCCGTCGACCTGGAGTACGGGGAGGTTAAGAGCGCTTTCTCCAGACCTGCTGAAAGAAAATCTGTGACTTTCAGCAAGCAGCTAAGAGAGGAGCTCCCTGTCCCACCATGCAAGCCTACAGGATTCAGAGAATACAGGGTTGTTTCGAACTTGTCGCAGAGGAGAAGTAGCTGCAGTGGCAGGACAGTGAAGCTAGACCTCCCTTCGCCTTCGGAGACACCACCGCCTTGTCACTTCACCGGCCCGAGTGACTTTACTGACTCTCCTAGTGATCCCAGCAAGACCAGAGACTTCAGTCCAATGACTCCAACAACGCACACTGCAGCCGAAGTCCCCTGGGCAGATAGGCAGCCGATGCAGGACGCCTCCACACTTACGAGTCCCCCTGACTATGAGGACATATGTCAGTCTTTACAAAAGACCCGAGACTCAGAGGTTAACAAAACGTTCACCGCCATATCTAAACCTGGTGGTGGTAGCTGCAATACAGAGCCTCTAAGGGGAGCCTGTTTAGACTCTGCAGAGGAATGCCCCATTTGTAAAAGAGAGAGCGAGAGCCAGATGTCCAGACCAAGTCCAATGTCTCCGCTCCACGAGGAGTCAAGCCCAGACTTATCCGATCAAAGTAGCGCGACGATTGTTGGCGACCGTGACAGTCCACAAGGAGCTGAAACATCTGAAGAATCAGCTGAAGGCGAAGGAGACACAAAGGTATCCTCTGACTCTGGCTCAAATCATTCAGAGGCTCAGACTATATGTTGCGATTGGAGGAAGCAGCTGTCACTCATAGATAAGAAGGTGGAGGGGAGTGGCACTGCTGAGAAGACTAAACAAAACCAAGCTCTGGCAGTGGCAGAGGACATTGGCAGTCTATACAAACTTAAATGTGCTGAGGACATTCCAGAGAACGAATCCATAGAGGAGAGGGCAGCCAGGATATTAGGGATTGATGTACCTGCAGAGTCTTTAGTCACAGGGGAGCAGCGGGTTAGCGAGACGGCAACCGAGAGTAAACCCGCTGCTAGTGAAGATACAGAAAGCAGCAGGGCAAACGAACAGACAGTACAAACACATGTGAGAGATCCAGATTCTGAGGAACTGGACTCTGGAATGGTATCTACAGTGCCTCCTGACAGGCAGGAGGCAAAAGAAAAGGAGACACCACAGGATAACCCAGAGTACATCAGGAGTGCCAAATGGACCCATCTGGGTCGAGAAACTCCAGGTATGCAGGAGTTTCCGCCAGACAGACTACCGCTTTCGGTCCCCATTAACCCTGACCTTAAGCTGTCCCACAGCCTGGAGGGAGAGATGAGGGGCAGAGGACACTTGCAGCGCGTAGACGCCCTGCAGGATAAGCTGGCTGCATCGCCCAGCCACCGGGTGGCGGTAGAGCGCCGGGCACGGATGAAGGAAGTGGACCCGGTGTCGCGCATGAGACGCCTCAGCATCAGGAGCACAGACTCTGGGGAGGAGGGGGCAGAGACGGAGGGGGAGACCAAGCATTGCGGTGAGAAAGTGGAAGTGCTCTCCCTACCTGCTTCCTCCCAGAGTGATACTGTGGAAGATAGAGAGGCCTCTGAAGACACAGTGTTGCAAGATGAGGAGGTGTCATCTCTCTCAGGTAGCTACTTCATACATTTGATGTTTTGTTCAAGTATTTTTTCTGTTGAACTGTGTTAAATGTTATTCTGAATACAAGAGTGTTTCATCGAGTTAATAATGTAATATTTGTTACACATTTATGCTTCATTTTCACTGCAAAATACACTACATGGCCAGAAGTATGTGGATACCTGCTCGTCGAACCTCTCATTTCAAAATCATGGGCTTTAATATGGAGTTGATTCCCCCCCCCCGCTGCTATAACAGCCTCCACTCATCTGGGAAGGCTTTCCACTAGATTCTGGAACATTGCTGCGGGGACTGATGTTTGGCGATTAGGCCTGCAGGCCTGGCTTGCAGCTGGTGTTCCAATTCATCCCAAAGGTGTTCGATGGGGTTGAGGTTAGGGCTCTGTGCAGGCCATTCAAGTTCTTCCACACCAATCTCGACAAACCATATCTGTATGGACCTCGCTTTGTGCACAGGGGCATTGTCATGCCGAAACAGGAAAGGGCCTTCCACAAACTGTTGCCACAAAATTGGAAGCACAGAATCGTCTAGAATGTCATTGTTTGCTGTAGCATTTAGATTTCCCTTCACTGGAACTAAGGGGCCAAGCCTGAACCATGAAAAACAGGCCCAGGCCATTATTTCTCCTCCGCCAAACTTTACAGTTGGCACTATGCATTCGGGGCAGGTAGCGTTCTCCTGGCATCCGCCAAACCCAGATTAGTTCGTCGGACTGCCAGATGGTGAAGCTTGATTCATCACCCCAGAGAACGTGTTTCCACTGCTCCAGAATCCCATGGCGGCGAGCTTTACACCACTCTAGCCGATGCTTGGCATTGCGCATGGTGATCTTATGCTTGTGTGTGGCTGCTCGGCCATGGAAACCCATTCCATTAAGCTCCTGACGAACAGAACAGACCATTTTTTATGCGGTATGCTCTTCAGCACTTGCCGGTCCCGTTCTGTGAGCTTGTGTGGCCTACCACTTCGCGGATGAGCCACTTTCCACTTCACAATAACAGTTCTTCAGTTAATCGGGGCAGCTCTAGCAGGGCAGAAATTTGGCAAACTGACTTGTTGGAAAGGAGACATCCTATGACGGTGCCATGTTGAAAGTCACTGAGATCATTCTACTGCCAATGTTTGTCTATAGAGATTTAATGGCCGTGTGCTCGACTTTATACACCTGTCAGCAACAGGTGTGGCTTTATACACATACATTTGTGTATATAGTGTATAGCATCACAAACATTGTTTGGCAATGACTTAATGTTTTGTTATTATTATTTGAGTGCTTTACCTAGTGTTATTTTATGAGGCAAGCATTTCAAGCAGTGAAACTCTGGCCGTTACTGTGGAGTCTTTCCACAAGAGGGGGCTATTGTACTTAGATATAACACTTCAAACTAGAGACCTGCACAGGTCCGTTTATTGGAGCCGCCCCCTGTGCCGGCCACATCAATTCTGGGGCCCATCTGACATCATGACAGATTCCTTTCCACAATCCCATCCACTCACATAGAATTGTTCTGAGAGCCGATCCGTGACCCGACAAATAACATGCATTTATTTAATTGTTTTTACGACAACAGCGTAGTCGGCTTTAAGGTTATTCCCATTCCCTTCATGAATTCATTTGTCTATTCAACATTTGGATAAAAGGAAACCTTGCCATGAATTAAGAATAATAAAATCTTATTATTTTCACAATAGGATGCTCAAATCCCTTTGAAAATAGGCCTTCTTCTTACCCAATGAAAGCCTATTTCCGACAGAACAAAACAATAGTTTTATATTCAATATTGTTTAGCTAATCAAATAGTTTAATTGAAACTACTTAAACAATTTCCAAGCTCTGTAGGCTGCAGATTTATTTAGTGGGAGCATTTGCATCTCAAAGGACCCATGAGCACCAACATATGAAGTTCATAGGAGCATGTCAAACGAAAGCTAAGAGTCTATTTTTTTATATTAATCAAGGCATATATACATTTCCATCCTAAAAACGAGGATGAAGCAAAAGGCTTTGAAATCTGGTCTAACAGATGAAAGGGGGTCATCTTTTCTTTCTACTGAAATCAAGTTTGCTTATGAGTTATTAAGTGATTTAAACTCTTCTGTTACCAAATCGGTAGCAGACTGACAGAAAAATTCTGTAATGGAATTACTGCAATTGATTTGGATACAATGGGAAATCATAGTAGTCACAAACCATAAGTTGGTCACCTGCTATGGTCCAACCAAATGTGATATTTTTTGGTGGCGGAGCTCATTAGAATAATAGCCAGTGTGCGAGGGAATCCCCTCCTATTTGAATGGCCTTTGGCCCACGTAAACCTTTCCCGGTCAGAGGAATAATGGAACCTTAGAGTTAACTTTATTGCCAAACAGAGGTATGGAAATGGTCTGAAAGTACAGAGAAAGAGAAATAATGAGTACTATACATGTAATAACATGGGTATAAACAGTGATAAGTACTGAATAGAGTAATGACCACAATCGCTCAAGTAGTGATAATGATAAATAGAACAAAGAACTGTAGAAATGTAAACATAAACATGTTACCTGAACAGTAATAACATTGCAGGGAATAGATAATAGCAACTGCTACTAACAGTAATAGTAAACACACACAAATCTCAACCATAACAACAATAAACACTACCCACTTATTCCATGAACACACTGCCGTAAATCCACCTCTTATCTGTGCTGAAGGAAAGATCATCCGGACTGGGTCCATTTATGGGGATGCAAGAGCATGCATCTGGCCTGATGAGACAGTGCAGGATCAGAGAGATGTCCTTCGCCAATCAGAGGTTGTATGATCAGCTCATGTACAGAGTGTGGGGCAAGCGGTCACCAGCTGATTGGCTAAGACCACAGGGCTGAACACTGAACAATATTTCCTCACATGAGAGCCAGACTCAGCAGAGCCAAACATAAACAATTGTGCACAAAAAAACTGTAAATTAAAGTGTGCTGCAGCGCCCTCAGCAGGGGGGGATTCTCTACACAGTGTGTAGAATAATACCTACAAATGCTAAAGGATATTGCATATTCTCTATCTTTGTGTGTCTGTTCAGGATACAACTATATTAATAGAATGAGAGTCATATCCATAATTATGCATTTCTGTATAGTACAGATCAGGGACCTGATTACCGTAATTCCATTTCCGGATGTAAATCCCCTTCACACCTACTGTAGTTCAATAACCTAAATATTTCAAGGTGTCGTGTCATAGCTGACACCCCATTCTTTCTGCAGACATCTTTGATTCTCCTTCTCCACAATGACTCCAAAATCCTTCCAAACCGGGCATTTCACTCGGACCCCACCTGTTTCCACTAAGGTGTATTTCAGCATTATAACCTTTCTTTTTATTGATTCTGTTACTTTAGCCAAGTGAGGAGTCAGGGAAAATAAACTTGGCTATGTATTGTCGTGTGGCGAAAGGGAACATAAGCCCTGCACGTGGACAGCACCACACAAATAGGCTCCCAGCAAACATGTCCACATTGGCACGACGTGACCCAATGCGGGCTAAAATATTGACCCCATGTAGGCTGCCAACATTGGGCCAATGCACTTTTTCTATTTAATAGGATTTTTTTATTTTTTATAATTTATTTTCAACTTAATTCAATGCATAAATGTAATAATTTTCAAGCCCTGGATGTACTTAGGGAAAGTGATACATTGTATCAGAAAGACAACCAAGTTGTTACTATCATACATATATTTTTACAACTTAAGTTTCTCATATGTCACATGCACTTATTTAGGTATTTTTTAAAGACTTCATCATTGGTAGTGTACAAGATTATTTGTACATTTTTTAAAACTTTCACACAACAGAACACTTAGCTGCAATATGTTACTTTTTGGGTGACCTGACCAATATAACATAGAAATGTGTGTTATAGATCTGTAATTCTCATTGTAAGCAAGTGCAAGAAGCAGTAGATCTGTTCTGTGTGCACCAATTCTTTGCTTCCTATTATTAAGTTTTGTTTTTGCATCTTTTACTTTTGTACACCAGCTTCAAACAGCTGAAAATACAATATTTTTGTTTATGGAAAATGTGTTTCACAGCAGTTTAGATGGTACCAGGATTCTCTACACTATACCTGCTTTTTTTGTTACATAAAATTAAATTATGCAAACTATTTGAATTTTAGCAACCAGGAAATGGCAGTGATTTTCTTTTAACTGGAATAACACTCAGTAATGGTTGCAAAAAAGAACTGTGTGCAAACCACAGGCAAAAATATTCTAATGAGCCCCCGCCTGGTGTGGGCTGGCCCCTGTTGGGCTTGGTGTGGGCTGGCCCCTGTTGGGCTTGGTGTGGGCTGGCCCCTGTTGGGCTTGGTGTGGGCTGGCCCCTGTTGGGCTTGGTGTGGGCTGGCCCCTGTTGGGCTTGGTGTGGGCTGGCCCCTGCTGGGCTTGGTGTGGGCTGGCCCCTGTTGGGCTTGGTGTGGGCTGGCCCCTGTTGGGCTTGGTGTGGGCTGGCCCCTGTTGGGCTTGGTGTGGGCTGGCCCCTGTTGGGCTTGGTGTGGGCTGGCCCCTGTTGGGCTGTTGTGGATTTGGTGTAGGCTAATCCACGTTGAGCTTGGTGTGGCTGGCCCACCATGGGCTGGTGTGGGCTAGTCTGTGTTTTGGGCTGGTGTGGCTTGGCGTGGGCTAGCCTGTGTTTGGCTGGTGTAGGCTAGCCCAAGTTGGGATGATATGGGTAGCTTGTGTTGGGCTTGGCGTGGGCTAGCCTGTGTTGTGCTGGTGTAGGCTAGCCCATGTTGGGATGATATGGGTAGCTTGTGTTGGGCTTAGGGCATGTTGGGATGGGCTAGCCTGTGTTGGGCTGGTGTAGGCTAGCCCATGTTGGGATGATATGGGTAGCTTGTGTTGGGCTTGGCGTGGGCTAGCCTGTGTTGTGCTGGTGTAGGCTAGCCCATGTTGGGATGATATGGGTAGCTTGTGTTGGGCTTGGCGTGGGCTAGCCTGTGTTGGGCTGGTGTAGGCTAGCCCATGTTGGGATGATATGGGTAGCTTGTGTTGGGCTTGGCGTGGGCTAGCCTGTGTTGGGCTGGTGTAGGCTAGCCCATGTTGGGATGATATGGGTAGCTTGTGTTGGGCTTGGCGTGGGCTAGCCTGTGTTGTGCTGTGTATTAATTGTGAGAGTATAGAATACACTATTTTGTGTGACTCAAAATGGGTCGATTTTCTACAAAGATCCAGCTAAAAATCCTTAGGCCTTCTCTGATGTTCTAGAAGGCCCTGATAGTTCCCCAATGATCTTTATTTAAAATGTTTCCGACCCACAATATAATTGTTCTGAACTGTGAGCCGACCCGTGGGTTGAAAGAATGTTTTCATTTCACCCGCGAGCGGATTTTTTTGGTGGGTCAACTGCAGGTAACCATGGTTATCCGACCCAATGCAGGACTCTCTTCAAACCTACTACCACACACAACTGATATACAATTATTTTAATACATTTTCCAGACATTTTTGCATAAAATACATTTTGGATCATTTATGATGACTGTCACATGATCAGTGGCATGTCAAGAGGGTGGCCCAGGGTGGCCACTAACACTACTAACACAGAGGGGTGCTGTTTGCCTCACTCGGATGCTTTCTCAGGTGAAATAGATTGAGCCTCTTGCGAATTGAAAGAAAATTCTGAAACACTGATAGACACAAATGAGAATTCAATTGATAAGTTTGTTTCTTTTTTTATTGCTAACATTTTTGGGTAAGCCTGACTTTGGCATCCATAAATACACATCACTTTGTAGGCTGAATGTCATTACACAGTGTTTGTTATAGATTCCATTCAAATGGCAGATGCACAGTGCACTGTTTGGATGCTGGACTTATTTTGGAGTAAACAAACGTGTGCAGGTACCTACTTATCCTACTATTGAAGTGATTTGTTTGACAATCAAATTTAAACACCACGACATGTCTTTACTATAAAGCCTTGCATACATACTGTAGGAGGTCCCATTTAAAAAAACAGAGACCCAGGGCATCCCGAGTGGCACAGCGGTCTAAGGCACTGATCAGTGCTAGAGGCATCACTACAGATCCAGGTTCGATCCCGGGCTGTGTCGCAGCCGGCCGCAACCGGGAGACCCGTGAAGCGGCACATAATTAGCCCAGCGTTGTACGGGTTAGGGGAGGATATTCCCGGCTGGGATGTCCTTGTTCCATCACGCTCTAGCAGGCACATCTACACATTGGTACGGCTGGCTTCCGGGTTAAGCGAGCAGTGTTTCAAGAAGCAGTGTGGCTTGGCGAGGTCAGGTTTTGGAGGATGTATGGCTCTCGACCTTCACCTCTCCCGAGTCTGCACAGCAATTTCAGCGATGGGACAAGACTGTAACTACCAATTGGGGAGAAAAAAGTGTAGCAAAAAAATTAACAGAGACCCTCGAATGTCACGGTTTAATTTGCACATTTTGAATGGACCTTTCGAGTGAATTTTCTGCTGTATGTTAATACCCTTATATAAAATTCTGACCTTGAATGCAAATACTGTATCAAGAGTTTTGGAATAGAATCATTTGAACAGGGAAATGTACCAAACCTAAGCTGAAGCATTTAATGCATTGATAATCATAATTAAATAGACCAAATCCACCTTGCATCGATTAAGGTTCAACATTTTATACCCCCCCCCTAAACTTGGACTGTGCCCCACCTTGGCCACCTCATTCTAAATGTTCTGGACACGCCACTGCACATGACATAAGGTGCATCCCAAATGGCACCCAATTCCCTATGTTGTGTACTATTTTTGATCAGGGCCCATAGGGCTTTGGTCAAATGTAGTGCACTATATAGGGAATAGGGTGCCATTTTTAACGCACACATATTTACTCTAAATGATTAAATGTATCCCTTCTTTCTTTGTACCAGAGGCCTACGACCCAAGCGGAGCGGAGAAAGTGTAGAGAGACTGAGACGCCCATCATCTGTTTCCATCGGAGGTTTAGATCCCTCCAACACTGTGACCTGGCAGCCCACTAGAATGCCTTCATCTTATCCCAACACAGAAATGGCCTTCTTCTCCGACAAGAGCATTGTGTACACCCTCACCCTCGGCATTGTTGAGTACTATGAGTACCAAGTGTCCCACTGCCAAAAGGGAGGTGTTCCCCCACCTAGGGGTAGCTTCCAACTAACCCCCCTCCTCCCCTTTACCTCCCCTCAACCCATCCTCTAATTGTGTTTCTACTAGGATGTGGCCCAAATGGCACCCTACTTCCTATGTAGTGCACGACTTTTGTAACCCTACTTCCAATGTAGTGCACTACTTTTGACCAGGGCCCAGAAAGCAGTGCACTACATAGGGAATAGGGTGCCATTTCAGACTGAATTCCAGTCTTCTGGTAGTGGCTTGTCCTTCTCCTTTCTCATTCTACCCTCCCAGATTCTTTTCATTGGCAGACATTATGCAATTCTGTCAAGCGTATAACAACTTCAAATATGTTGAAATTGAATACAGTTAGTTGACTCATCGTTAACATGCTGTATGATTCTGTTTGTTTATGGGCGAGCTGTTTAGATATAAATGTAAGTACTTATGTTTTACACAACGGATACATAGGGAGAATATTCATCATAAAAGCTGTTCCATTACATCCAGTGCCGATTACACCAAAATAGTTACATTGTATTGTTATTATGGAGAGTTGAGAAGAAATATATTATATTGGACGTCAATGTCTTTGGCTCGAGCACTGTTTTCTTTTTCAGATCAATCCATCAGTCTATTATTATTTTGATACACTGTGGCCTGTCTGTCTCTTCGCTTTCCCTCATACTGTGATCATAACCCATAAAGCTCTTCAATGAAGAGTCACTCTATACCTACCTATGTGGCATAATGGTAAATCAGTGCTATGCATTCTGGGGCATTGGTTCTACATTATGGGGGGTTGACCAGCCTGAGTGTCAGTTTATTTGTGCTATCATGTCACTCATTGGCTTTCAGGGTTGGGATCAATTCCATTTCAATTCCAGTCTATTCAGAAAGTAAACAAAATGTTTAAAAAAAAAAGTTTAAAATAATTTCAGTGTGCTTCCTGAATTGACTGGAATTGAAAAGAAATTGACCCCAACCCTGTTGGATTGACAATGAGCATTGGACTTGTCAAGAGCACAAACAAATCTAGGACCAGGCTAGTAGTTGCCATCTGTATCCAGATGTGCATGTATAAGCTGGGTCAGGATATATGAGACCATTCTGGGTAGTTAACTTAAATGTTGTAAAAAATCTGGTGTATAGCTCGATTTCCCAGGTCATTTCAGGAAGCAATAATGGCATGGAGTGTGGCAGTTTGAGTTGTAAACAAGAATTATATGGACAAGATAGAGCAATATTGTCATACAAACAGCTGTGGCTTAGTCAGTGGAGCTGGGAACCATTGTCAGGAATCTCGTTGTATACGTACCCAAATGCCACCCTATTCCCTATATAGTGCAATACTTTTGACCAGAGCCCAATGAGTCATGGTCAAAAGTAGTGCACAAAATAGTCAATGGGGTGCCATTTGGGATGTAACACTTCCCGCAGCAGAATGGAAATGTGTCAGAGTATACTAGGTGTGGGTGGGTGCTTATTTCATTGAAAATATCAGTGGCCATACTTGTGTATCATGTGAAGAAACTACGGCCGTGTCTGAAATGGCACTATTTACTATATAGTGCACTGCCTTCGACTAGGACCTATAGGGCTCTGGTAAAAAGTAGTGCACTATATAGGGAATATGGTGCCATTTCAGACGCAGCCTACATTTCACTGAATATTTATTTTTGTTATCATTGAATTGTTAATTAGTTTGCATAATGTACAAAATAAAGTATATTTTAAATATTTTTAAGAGGTATTTTGTATTTAACCATTATGGTTTATTTCTGCATACTTTGATCACAAGTTGAAAGTATCATAATGTCTGTACAGTACCATAATGAGAGTATATAATTTTCTAGTGCAAAAAAAAAAAACATTTAAGAAAATAGATTGACATAAAGAAGGATGACCTTACAAGCAAAGCTGTGTGCAGTGTGCCGTGATCACACGGTTGTTCTGTGTAGTGACAAGATGAGGGTTTATCTTCTTTCTGAGTCTTGACTTGATGGGAAAATCTGGTTGTGCCATGAGTTCCTATTTGTAGTGCATTTTCACATGAAAAAAACAGTTGAACATGATGTTGGGCATTCTTTATTAAATTTGATCCACTGCAGCTGTGTTCTTTATGGTCAGCTGTGACCTGCAGTGTTGTGGTCAATTCCATTTGAATCCCAGAACATAATGCTCAATGCTGGTGTATGGAAAAAATGTGGAATCAGAATCATAGTTTCAGTTCACTTCCGGAATTGACCCCAACTCCGCTGACCTGTTTTATTTTGTTTTTTTATGTCTTCCAAGCCAAGTCACATACTGTTGTTTTGTTGCTGATTCATAGCAACACGTTTACAAATTTAAAATAAATCCATTATTTTATTATTGCAACTTAACATTTCCTTATACATTGAGCGACGTTTGAGTTTCAGACAGCTGTCAATGATACAATGGTTAGGGAAGGGTGTATAATGCATCGATAAAGCTGTACATTAATGCTGTTTTCCTATTTGTCAAAGGTGAATACATCTACTGCTCAATCCCAGTTTTATAACGTATACTTTAATGTAGCATTATTGCGGCTGTAGTATTTAATTGACTTAGAACTTTATGCTTAATATATCTGACCAACATATTTACATTATTTGAATAATCATGGCACCTAAGGCAGTTCTGTGCATTACATTATACTTAAGGCAATGCCAAATAATTACTAATTGCACACTGTTACATCATTTTAGGTGTTACAAACAACTTATTCTGGTTCTGCCACTTCTTAAGCCTGAAAGGTAGCAATGTTGACTGTATACTTATAGAGTGACTGCCCTCCACTTTCTTTTCTCTGCCGGAGTCATTCAAAAATGAGGAGAACCGTGCAGTTAGTCCAACATAATACAGGCTTCTTAAATGCACAACTCTCACACAAGACAACTATAGGCAGAGCAAGAGAACTCAGTAGTTTGTTGATCTGTTGAGTCCATTGATCAATATCATTTGGTCTGAACGAAGTACCATTTTCAAGACTTTTTCAAGACTTTTGCTTGATGATAATGAAGGCCTCAGTCTAAAGAAGGAAACTGCCTCTCGATCATGCCACTAAAATGGCCATTACAGAGCATAGCTAGGCCCGATGAATTGGCATGCCAGATGAAGCTAGAACTTAGTGTCATTTGACGTTTTGTACTGCAGGCTATGTGCAACATGAGTAATTATGCACAGTTGTTGTAATATTTTCTATTTTCATAAGAGATTTAATTAAGAGCTTTTTGTACTCACTGACATTTTGTTCTTACGTGAAATGCAAGAGAGAGGATGATTATTTTATTTTGTTGCATACAGTACATCTGCATTTGGTACTCTCCAGTAGTCAAAACGAACGAATGGGCAACCATTATCTTTCAGAATTTTAGTTACACCAAGTATTTAAAGGCAATTTTTTGAGTAAAATCCAATGAAAAATCATTCATTTATTTTTCATTTTAAAGCATTTTATTTGCTTTGTATTGATGAATATGAGCATAATACATAGTCAAATGATTGTGCTACTGTTGTATGCCACTGCAGTCTGATTCATAAATAAACTCTTTGCATGAAGGTTGTCTTTGTGATCAATCAAACAGTTTTGTTCTAGAGTGTTAGTTCAGATACAGTATCGTGATGTCCTTTTGCCAAACATCAAAACGTTGTACTGTACGCTGTCACATGCTATTCCCACCCGGAAGCGGGAACTATGGAATTTTCATCCCAAATTGTCCCACTCACTCTTTAACAGTGACGTTACTGCCCCACAAGCCAGTGTTACTCTAGAGACCTAAATTCTTGTGTAAATGGTCAGCTGTTCGATTAAGTTCTGGGTCCATACGTTTTAAGAGAAGGGATCAAGAGATGCTAGAACGAGGTGCTCCACCCTCTCTCTTTGCAAGTTACTTGAATGTTGAATGTTCCTCCTCTTTTGATATTCGAAAGATGCTAACACCTGCGAAATTGTGATATGTCCAAATAACCAGTGCTAATAAACCCAAACACCGGAACTATACTGCTCGTTATCCCACACATCACGCTCCTTCCCCACAGATTATACTGTCCCGTGAATTATGTTTTACATAGATTTGTCCACGAGAGATTAACTCTAGAGGGCTTCTTGTTAGTTTGTTTTTTGGGGCTGAGAGAGGAGATTGCTTTTCCTTCTAACGCAATAGTTTATAAAATATAATAATACTATATAAAATACAAATAACTTCCAGAGTAATGTAGCAAATACAGCAGTTCAGTCAATAGTCAATCAAAGATATTCACTTCTAGTAACCTATAACAACAAGTAATCTTGCTATTGGCAGTACACCTACAAACAGTAGCGGCATCGAACACCTTTAGTAAAGACCGACATACAGTACATTCGGAAAGTATTCAGACCTCTTGACTTTTTTCCATATTTTGTTACGTTATAGCCTTTTTCTAAAATGGATGAAATATTTTTGCCCCCTCATCAATCTACATACAATACCCCATAATGACAAAGTAAAAACGGATTTTTACAACTGTTTGATAAATTGAGCTCAGGTACATCCTGTTTCCATGGATCATTCTTGAGATATTTCTACAACTTCATTGGAGTCCACCTGGGGTACATTCAATTGACTGGACATGATTTGGAAAGGCACACACATGTCTATATAAGGTCCCACAGTTGACAGTGCATGTCAGAGCAAAAACCAAGCCATGAGGTCGAAGGAATTGTCTGTAGAGCTCCGAGACAGGATTGCGTCGAGGCACAGATCTGAGGAAGGGTACCAAAACATTTCTACAGCATTGAAGGTCCCCAAGAACATGGTGGCCTTCATCATTCTTAAATGGAAGAAGTTTGGAACCACCAAGACCCTTCATAGAGCTGGCCGCCTGGCCTAACTGAGCAATCTGGGGAGAAGGGACTTGGTCAGGGAGGTGACCAAGAACCAGATGGTCCCTATGACAGAGCTCCAGAGTTCCCTATCGTGAAGAGATGGGAGAACCTTCCAGTAGGACAACCATCTCTGCAGCTCTCCACCAATCAGATAGAAGCCACTCCTCAGTAAAAAGTACATGACAGCCCGCTTGGAGGTTGCCAAAAGGCACCTAAAAGACTCAGACCATGAGAAACAATATTTTCTGGTTGATGAAACCAAGATTGAATTCTTTGGCCTGAATGCCAAGCGTCACTTCAGGAGGAAACCCGACACCATCCCTATGGTGAAGCATAGTGGGGGCGGCATTATGCTGTGCGAATGTTTTTCAGCGGCAGGCACTGGGAGACTAGTCAGGATCGAGGGAAAGATGAATGGAGCAAAGTACAGAGAGACCCTTGATGAAAACCTGCAGACCTGAAAATAGCTGGCAACGACGCTGCCAAGGTGTTTCCACAAAGTTTCCACAAAGTACTGAGTAAAGGGTCTGAATGCTTATGTAAATGTGATAATTACATTTTTTTATTTGTAATATATATTTTTTTTTAATGCATATTTTGTGTAGATTGATGAGTGAAAAAAAAACAATTGAATCCAAATGTGGAAACATTCAAGGGGTCTGAATACTTTCTGAATGCACTACTATATATATATATATATATATATATATATATATATATATATATATATATATATATATATATATATATATATATTTATTTATGTATTTATTTTTAGATTTTTTTTGAGAGAGACTACCTAAAAAAGTAAGTGAAAATGTCCAAATTATCCAATGGATTATGATCATTTTCTGGTACAAAAAGTGGATGTGCAAAAACAGAAGTTTGCATCCCCTATTCTTAATTGTTCCATGGCTCAGATGGCCAAGTAAAGGCAAGGTTGTTTGGATCATCTTAGTCACGAAGATGAATAACTTTGTGTCTGTTTCTGTTGGAATAGCCATGCTGGTGGATACGTTCAAATAAAACTCAGCCCTGAAACGTGAAAACAATTAGTATGTCTTGTCATAGGAAAAGACTGCATTCACACAGATTTGCACAAAGTGGACAGTTTGGATTTTTCACTTCAAGACCAAATATATCATACGTTGACTAAAATGATGACTTATTGACTTAAATCGTTGCGCAATATCATGGGTAGGCTCTGGCCATTGTCTTTCAGCTTGAAAAAGTGACTCTTGCCATATATTAAAGTCACAACTGTAACTCGGCCACTCAGGAACTGTCACTGTCTTCTTGGTAAGCAACTCCAGTATAGATTTGGCCTTGTGTTTTAGGTTATTATCCTGCTGAGAGATGAATTAGTCTCCATGTGTCTGGTAGAAAGCAGACAGGACCAGGTTCTCCTCTAGGATTTTGTCTGTTTCTCTTTTTATCCTGAAAAACTCTGCAGTCCTTAACAATTACAAGCATACCCATAACATCAATAAAACTTAATTTGTCACATGCGCTGAATACAACCTTACCATGAAATGCTTACTTACAAGCTCTTAACCAATAGTGCAGTTCAAGAAGAGTGAAGAAAATATTTAACAATTAAAACTAAAGTTAAAAATAGTAAAAAGTAACACAACGAAATACAGAGTCAATGTGCGGGGGTACAGGTTATTCAGGGTAATTTGTACATGTAGGTAGGGGTGAAATGACTATGCATAGATAATAAACAGCGAGTAGCTGCAGTGTAGAAAATAAATGGGGGGGGGGGGGGGTCAATGTAAATAGTTCGGTGGCCATTTGATTAATTGTTCAGCAGTCTTATGGCTTGGTGGTAGAAGCTGTTAAGGAGCCTTTTGGACTTAGACTTGGCCCTCCGGTACTAGTTGCCGTGCGGTAGCAGATAAAACAGTCTATGCATTGGGTGACTGGAATCTCTGACAATTTTATGGGCTTTCCTCTGACACCGTCTATTATATAGGTCTTGGATGGTAGGAAGCTTGGTCCCAGTGATGTACTGGGGCGTACGCACTACCCTCAGTAGTGCCTTACGGTCAGATGCTGAGAAGTTGCCATACATACATACATAAGTTGCGGTGATGCAACCGGTCAGAATGCTCTCAATGGTTCAGCTGTAGAACTTCCTGAGGATCTGGGAACCCATGCCAAATCTTTTCAGTCTCCTGAGGGGGAAAAGGTGTTGTGGTGCCCTCTTTACGACTGTCTTGGTGTGTTTGGACCATGATAGTTCGTTGGTGAAGTGGACACCAAGGAACTTGAAACTCTCGACCCGCTCCACTACAGTCCCGTCGAGGCGGGGCCTGTTCGACCCGCCTTTTCCATGTAGTCTACGATCAGCTCCTTTGTCTTGCTCACATTGAGGGAGAGGTTGTGGTCCTGATACCACACGGCCAAGTCTCTGACCTCCTCCCTATAGGCTGTCTCATCGTTGTTGGTGATCAGGCTTGATCTGTTGTGTTGTCAGCAAACTTAATGATGGTGTTGGAGTCGTGTTTGGCCACACAGTCGTGGGTGAACAGTGAGTACAGTAGGGGACTAAGTACACACCCCTGAGGTGCACCAGAGTTGAGGATCAGCATGGCAGATGTGTTGTTGCCTACCCTTACCACTTGGGGGTGGCCCCACAGGAAGTCCAGGATCCAGTTGCATAGGGAGGTTTTTAGTCCCATGGCCCTTAGCTTAGTGATGAGCTTCATGGGCAATATAGTGTTGAATGCTGAGCTGTAGTCAATGAACAGCATTCTCACATAGGTGTTCTTTTTTTCCAGATGAGAAAGGACAGTGTGGAATGCAATTGAGATTGCGTCATCTGTGGATCTGTTGGGGGGTATGTAAATTGGAGTGGGTCTAGGGTAATCCGGGAGGATGCTGTTGATGTGAACCATGACCAGCCTTTCAAAGCACTTCATGGCTACTGACATGAGTGCCATGGGACTGTAATCATTTAGGCAGGTTACCTTTGCTTCCTTGGGCACAGGGACTATGGTGGTCTGCTTGAAAGATGTAGGTATAACAGACTCGGTCAGGGATAGGTTCAAAATGTCAGTGAAGACACTTGCCAGTTAGTCCAGTCATGCTTTGAGTACATGTCCTGGTAATCTGTCTGGCCCCACGACTTTGTGAATGTAGACCTGCTTAAAGGTCTTGCTCACATTGGCTACCGAGAGCGTTATCACACAGTTGTCCAGAACTGCTGGTGCTCTCGTGCATGCTTCAGTGTTGCTTGTCTCGAAGAGAGCATAAAAGGCATTTAGCTCATCTGGTAGGCTTGCGTCACTGGGCAGCTCATGTCTGGGTTTCTCTTTGTTGTCCATATTAGTTTTCAAGCCCTGCCACATCCGTCTCAGAGCCGGTGTAGTAGGATTCAATCTTAATCCTTTGATGGTTCGTCTGAGGGCATAGCAGGATTTCTTCTGTGTCAGGATAAGTTTCCTGCTCTTTGAAAGCGGCAGCTCTAGCCTTTAGCTCGATGCGGATGTTGCCTGTAATCCATGGCTTCTGGTTGGGAAATGTACATACGGTCACAGTGGGGACGATGTTGGTGGTGACTGTGGTGGTATACTCCTCAATGCCATTGGATGAATCCCATAACATATTCCAGTCTGTGCTAGCAAAACAGTCCTGTAGTGTAGCATCCACGTCATCTGACCACTTCCGTATTGAGTGAGTCACTGGTACTTCCTGCCTTAGTTTTTTTCTTGTAAGCAAGAATCAGTTGGATATAATCATGGCCAGATTTTCCAAATGGAGGGTGAGGGAGAGCTTTGTATGCATCTCTGTGTGTGGAGTAAAGGTGGTTTGGAGTTTTCTTTCCCTCTGGTTGCACATGACACATGCTGGTTTGCCTGCATAAAAGTCCCTGGCCACTAGGAGCGTTGCTTCTGGATGAGCATTTTCTTGTTTGCTTATGGCCTTATAGAGTTGGTTGAGTGCGGTCTTAGTGCCAACATCAGTCTGTGGTGGTAAATAGATGGCTACGAATAATATAGATGAGAACTCTCTTGGTTGATAGTGTGGTCTAGGTGAGCAGTACATCAAGACTTCTTTAATATTAGACATCAAGCACCAGCTGTTATTGACAAATAGACACGCATCCCCACCCTCGTCTTACCTTACGTAGCTTCTCTGTTCTGCTGGTGAATGGAAAATCTTGCCAGCTCTATATTATCCGTGTCATCGTTCAGCCACGACTCGGTTAAACATAAGATATAACAGTTTTAAAGTCCCGTTGGTAGGATAATCTTGATCGTACGTCATCGATTTTATTTTCCAATGATTGCACGTTGGCCAATAGAACGGATGGCAGTGGGAGTTTACTCGCTCGCCTACGATTTCGCAGAAGGCAGCCCGACCTCCGCCCCCTTTTTCAAAAATGTTCTTCAAATGATGGGGATTTGGGCCTGTTCCCTGGAAAGCAGTATATCCTTCCCGTTGGATCGGTGGGTCCCCCACGGGACGGTTGAGCTAACGTAGGCTAATGTGATTAGCATGAGGTTGTAAGTAACAATAACATTTCCCAGGACATAGACATAAAGCTTAAATTCTTGTTAATCTAACTGCACTCTCCAATTTACAGTAGCTATTACAGTGAAATAATGCCATGCTATTGTTTGAGGAGAGTGCACTCTTATGAACTTGAAAAGTTATTAATAAACCAATTAAGCACATACAGTGCCTTGCGAAATTATTCGGCCCCCTTGAACTTTGTGTGTGTGTGGAACGACATTTATTGGATATTTCAAACTTTTTTAACAAATCAAAAACTGAAAAATTGGGCGTGCAAAATTATTCAGACCCCTTAAGTTAATACTTTGTAGCGCCACCTTTTGCTGCGATTACAGCTGTAAGTCGCTTGGGGTATGTCTCTATCAGTTTTGCACATCGAGAGACTGAAATTTTTTCCCATTCCTCCTTGCAAAACAGCTCGAGCTCAGTGAGGTTGGATGGAGAGCATTTGTGAACAGCAGTTTTCAGTTCTTTCCACAGATTCTCGATTGGATTCAGGTCTGGACTTTGATTTGGCCATTCTAACACCTGGATATGTTTATTTTTGAACCATTCCATTGTAGATTTTGCTTTATGTTTTGGATCATTGACTTGTTGGAAGACAAATCTCCGTCCCAGTCTCAGGTCTTTTGCAGGCTCCATCAGGTTTTCTTCAAGAATGGTCCTGTATTTGGCTCCATCCATCTTCCCATCAATTTTAACCATCTTCCCTGTCCCTGTTGAAGAAAAGCAGGCCCAAACCATGATGCTGCCACCACCATGTTTGACAGTGGAGATGGTGTGTTCAGGGTGATGAGCTGTGTTGCTTTTACGCCAAACATAACGTTTTGCATTGTTGCCAACAAGTTCAATTTTGGTTTCATCTGGCCAGAGCACCTTCTTCCACATGTTTGGTGTGTCTCCCAGGTGGCTTGTGGCAAACTTTAAACAACACTTTTTATGGATATCTTTAAGAAATGGCTTTCTTCTTGCCACTCTTCCATAAAGGCCAGATTTGTGCAATATACGACTGATTGTTGTCCTATGGACAGAGTCTCCCACCTCAGCTGTCGATCTCTGCAGTTCATCCAGAGTGATCATGGGCCTCTTGGCTGCATCTCTGATCAGTCTTCTCCTTGTATGAGCTGAAAGTTTAGAGGGACGGGCAGGTCTTGGTAGATTTGCAGTGGTCTGATACTCCTTCCATATCAATATTATCGCTTGCACAGTGCTCCTTGGGATGTTTAAAGCTTGGGAAATATTTTTGTATCCAAATCCGGCTTTAAACTTCTTCACAACAGTATCTCGGACCTGCTTGGTGTGTTCCTTGTTCTTCATGATGCTCTCTGCGCTTTTAACGAACCTCTGAGTCTATCACAGTGCAGGTGCATTTATACGGAGACTTGATTACACACAGGTGGATTGTATTTATCATCATTAGTCATTTAGGTCAACATTGGATCATTCAGAGATCCTCACTGAACTTCTGGAGAGAGTTTGCTGCACTGAAAGTAAAGGGGCTGAATAATTTTGCACGCCCAATTTTTCAGTTTTTGATTTGTTAAAAAAGTTTGATGTGCAAAACTGATAGAGACATACCCCAAGCGACTTACAGCTGTAATCGCAGCAAAAGGTGGCGCTACAAAGTATTAGCTTAAGGGGGCTGAATAATTTTGCACGCCCAATTTTTCAGTTTTTGATTTGTTAAAAAAGTTTGAAATATCCAATAAATGTCGTTCCACTTCATGATTGTGTCCCACTTGTTGTTGATTCTTCACAAAAAAAATACAGTTTTATATCTTTATGTTTGAAGCCTGAAATGTGGCAAAAGGTCGCAAAGTTCAAGGGGGCCGAATACTTTCGCAAGGCACTGTAAGTATCAAAAGGGTTTTCTAGTTTCGGTAAAAGTCCTCAGTACTCTCTCCTCGGTGACCCGGAAACCAATAAGTGGTCGAGGAGTGTGTCAATTTGTTAGTAGGCAAACAGAAGTGTCCTCCCTTCCTCAACAGCCACCGTTCATCGAGGATATTGATGTGTACCGTGGAAGAGGTTTGAAATCTGCCACACCCTCTTTGAATCAGCTTTTGCTTTATCAGAAGAGAAAAACATGCACACGTTAAATGCATTATGGTATGTTAATTGCTTAATTACCTCAGGAACCACACCTGTGTGGAGCACCTGCTTTCAGTATACTTTGTATCCCTCATTTACTCTGGTGTTTCCTTTATTTTGGCAGTGACTTACAATGTGTTATAAGTTTACCTTTCCATTGGTCAGCACCTCTGTGTCTATTAAGGGGTGTGAGTCAGCTTATGCTTTCTATTGTTCTGCCGAGAACAGAGTTGGGGTCAACTCAAATTGAAGGCAGTCAATTTAGGAAGTGATTTGAATTGAACAACTTACATAGCTTCTTCTTTCAGTTTATTGAGAAGTAATTGAAAAATACATGCAATTTTTTTCAATTATTGAATTATTGAGTTTACTTCCTGAATTGACTGAAACACCTCATGTGTCTGCTATGCTGCACTCCTTTGTGTTATAGATCTATGGAGTTAGTTAGCTCTGCTCTTCCCAGCATGGTGAAAGTGGAGCCCTGTGTGTGTAGACTGCTGGAGCTGCAGTGGTAGACTAGATTGTTGTTCCAACAGCTGATTCGATCCCTCTCTCCCTCTGAGCTAGCCTCTCCCTGGCTATTTATGGCAGATTCCACGCTATCAAAGCTCCTCTCTTCAGCCCATACATGGTTGCTCCTGTATGAAGTTACCACCACGCTGCTTTTGGCACACAGTCCTCCTCAGCACAGTCGTGGAAGCACGCAAGGCCGGCATCTCTTTGCTTCTTAGTGTGAGACAGTCAGAGGCCTAATGTTAGTTGTTAGAAGGGACATTTTGAAAATCCGGCAGGCAGGAACAGCACACCGGTTGATGGATTGCTGGACTAGTTTAGAGTAGAATCGAAGGAAGTTAGAATTGAGAACTTCTGGAATAGTTTTAAGAAGAACCACCTGTGGACTACTGCTTATTTTTTTATTACCCCTGTCTCTGTCTCTCCTCTCGTCCTCTTTCACTCCCTCCCTAACCCCATTCCCTGCCCACCTCTCCTTACCCCTCTCACCCCTCTCGTCTTTTCTCTGCCGTGTCTACTTCTTGGACTGATTTATTTGGCACAGCTTTTTCCAGAGCGGTCTGGAATGCACTGTTCTATATTTGTCGGCTGCTGAAGCTATCTGCTCCATCGTGGATGAGGCTGAATCCTGGTGCTCCTTTGGGAAGGTGTGGACCGTAACCCTGTCACACCACCTCCAGCCTCCTCACCACTGATAAGACTACTGGCCTTCCAGGACTAATATAAATCTTTTCCTTCCTTGGCTTCAAAACCCTGAATTAGTTTTCTTTTCAGGACAGGTGGACTTCACTATTGTGGTGTTGCGCCACCATATCAATCACCTGCTGAGAGTTTGAATGTAGTTGGAACCAAGTAAGTGAATTTACTTCCTTCCACTTATTGTTTACTTAAGACTTGCTAGTCTTACTTTGTGCTGTTCATCTTTCAATGTCGATGTGAATATGTATGATATGTATTGAGTCATTCATAGGATTAGTAAAGTGCTATCTTGTCATTTTTAAGTGCTCTCCCATTTATTCTGGGGTTAAGAGAAAAGGGAACACTACTGTCTACTGCAGACCGCAGATCACACCACTGTAAACCTCAAACCCACTGTATGGGGAGTCGTGCCTTACCTCAGCCATGCCTTACCCCAGAAGGCATCAAAATAGATTTTATGTAGGCTAACATGTCATCAGTCACCTGAATCTCTGGGTTATAGTCTCAATATATCCCCTGACTACGTCTAGATATATAGCCTGTGGTGTGTTGTGACTCTCAGACAGAAACAGGATTTGCTGTAAATCTATTTGTTGCTGTCGTGTACTAGTAGGGATCTGCATCTTTCCCTTTCAAGGTGATTCGATACATGGGCTCCAATATGATACAGGAACGATGTGTCATAGTTTGAAACAATACGGTGCGATTCGGTTTTGTTAGAGAACTAACCGATTTGGTTTGATGCAATACGATTCAATGCACTAACTAACATTTGCTGCATAAACATATTCATTATTTAATCAGATGGAGCTCATGAGCTGGGCCTCTCCGAGCTGACGTGTGTAAATGATGTATGTCTACGGTGTATGTACTATGTGTGTGTGTAAATGATGTACAGTGCCTTGCGAAAGTATTCGGCCCCCTTGAATTTTGCGACCTTTTGCCACATTTCAGGCTTCAAACATAAAGATATAAAACTGTAATTTTTTGTGAAGAATCAACAACAAGTGGGACACAATCATGAAGTGGAACGACATTTATTGGATATTTCAAACTTTTTTAACAAATCAAAAACTGAAAAATTGGGCGTGCAAAATTTATTCAGACCCCTTAAGTTAATACTTTGTAGCGCCACCTTTTGCTGCGATTACAGCTGTAAGTCGCTTGGGGTATGTCTCTATCAGTTTTGCACATCGAGAGACTGAAATTTTTTCCCATTCCTCCTTGCAAAACAGCTCGAGCTCAGTGAGGTTGGATGGAGAGCATTTGTGAACAGCAGTTTTCAGTTCTTTCCACAGATTCTCGATTGGATTCAGGTCTGGACTTTGACTTGGCCATTCTAACACCTGGATATGTTTAATTTTGAACCACTCCATTGCAGATTTTGCTTTATGTTTTGGATCATTGTCTTGCTGGAACAAAAATCTCCGTCCCAGTCTCAGGTCTTTTGCAGACTCCATCAGGTTTTCTTCCAGAACGGTCCTGTATTTGGCTCCATCCATCTTCCCATCAATTTTAACCATCTTCCCTCTCCCTGCTGAAGAAAAGCAGGCCCAAACCATGATCCTGCCACCACCATGTTTGACAGTGGGGATGGTGTGGTCAGGGTGATGAGCTGTGTTGCTTTTACGCCAAACATAACGTTTTGCATTGTTGCCAAAAAGTTCAATTTTGGTTTCATCTGACCAGAGCACCTTCTTCCACATGTTTGGTGTGTCTCCCAGGTGGCTTGTGGCAAACTTTAAACAACACTTTTTATGGATATCTTTAAGAAATTGCTTTCTTCTTGCCACTCTTCCATAAAGGCCAGATTTGTGCAATATACGACTGATTGTTGTCCTATGGACAGAGTCTCCCACCTCAGCTGTAGATCTCTGCAGTTCATCCAGAGTGATCATGGGCCTCTTGGCTGCATCTCTGCATCAGTCTTCTCCTTGTATGAGCTGAAAGTTTAGAGCGACGGCCAGGTCTTGGTAGATTTGCAGTGGTCTGATACTTCTTCCATTTCAATATTATCGCTTACACAGTGCTCCTTGGGATGTTTAAAGCTTGGGAAATCTTTTTGTTTCCAAATCCGGCTTTAAACTTCTTCACAACAGTATCTCGGACCTGCCTGGTGTGTTCCTTGTTCTTCATGATGCTCTCTGCGCTTTTAACGGACCTCTGAGACTATCACAGTGCAGGTGCATTTATACGGAGACTTGATTACACACATGTGGATTGTATTTATCATCATTAGTCATTTAGGTCATCATTGGATCATTCAGAGATCCTCACTGAACTTCTTGAGAGAGTTTTCTGCACTGAAAGTAAAGGGGCTGAATAATTTTGCACGCCCAATTTTTCAGTTGTTGATTTGTTAAAAAAGTTTGAAATATCCAATAAATGTCGTTCCACTTCATGATTGTGTCCCACTTGTTGTTGATTCTTCACAAAAAAATACAGTTTTATATCTTTATGTTTGAAGCCTGAAATGTGGCAAAAGGTCGCAAAGTTCAAGGGGGCCGAATACTTTCGCAAGGCACTGTGTGTGTGTGTGTGTGTGTGTGTGTGTGTGTGTGTGTGTGTGTGTGTGTGTGTGTGTGTGTGTGTGTGTGTGTGTGTGTAAATGATGTATGTCTATGGTGTATGTACCATGTGTGTGTGTGTAAATGATGTATGTCTATGGTGTATGTACTATGTGTGTGTGTATGTCTATGGTGTATGTACCATGTGTGTGTGTGTAAATGATGTATGTCTATGGTGTATGTACTATGTGTGTGTGTAAATTATGTATGTCTATGGTGTATGTACTATGTGTGTGTGTGTAAATGATGTATGTCTATGGTGTATGTACTATGTGTGTGTGTAAATGATGTATGTCTATGGTGTATGTACTATGTGTGTGTGTAAATGATGTATGTACTATGTGTGTGTGTGTAAATGATGTATGTCAATGGTGTATGTACTATGTGTGTGTGTAAATGATGTATGTCTATGGTGTGTGTGTGTGTGTGTGTGTGTGTGTGTGTGTGTGTGTGTGTGTGTGTGTGTCTGTGTGTGTGTGTGTGTGTGTGTATAAATTATGTATGTCTATGGTGTATGTACTATGTGTGTGTGTGTGTGTGTAAATGATGTATGTCTATGGTGTATGTACTGTGTGTGTGTGTGTGTGTGTGTGTAAATGATGTATGTCTATGGTGTATGTACTATGTGTGTGTGTAAATGATGTATGTCTATGGTGTATGTACTATGTGTGTGTGTGTAAATGATGTATGTCTATGTGTATGTACTATGTAAATACTATGTGTGTGTGTAAATGTGTGTGTGTAAATGATGTATGTCTATGGTGTATGTACTATGTGTGTGTGTAAATGATGTATGTCTATGGTGTATGTACTATGTGTGTGTGTAAATGATGTATGTCTATGGTGTATGTACTATGTGTGTGTGTAAATGATGTATGTCTATGGTGTATGTACTATGTGTGTGTGTAAATGATGTATGTCTATGGTGTATGTACTATGTGTGTGTGTAAATGATGTATGTCTATGGTGTATGTACTATATGTGTGTGTGTAAATGATGTATGTGTGTGTGTAAATGATGTATGTGTGTGTGTAAATGATGTATGTCTATGGTGTATGTACTATATGTGTGTGTGTGTGTAAATGATGTATGTGTGTGTGTAAATGATGTATGTGTGTGTGTAAATGATGTATGTCTATGGTGTATGTACTATGTGTGTGTGTGTGTGTGTAAATTATGTATGTCTATGGTGTATGTACTATGTGTGTGTGTAAATGATGTATGTCATGGTGTATACTATATTGTGTAAATGATGTATGTCTATGGTGTATGTACTAGTGTAAATGATGTATGTCTATGGTGTATGTACTATGTGTGTGTGTGTAAATGATGTATGTCTATGGTGTATGTACTTTGTAAATGATGTATGTCTATGGTGTATGTACTATGTCAAAATTAATGTCTATGGTTATGACCATAAATGATGTATGTCTATGGTGTAGCTAGTGTAAATGATGTATGTCTATGGTGTATGTACTATGTGTGTGTGTGTGTAAATGATGTATGTCTATGGTGTATGTACTATGTGTGTGTGTGTAAATGATGTATGTCTATGGTGTATGTACTATGTGTGTGTGTAAATGATGTATGTGTGTGTGTAAATGATGTATGTGTGTGTGTAAATGATGTATGTCTATTGTGTATGTACTATGTGTGTGTAAATGATGTATGTCTATGGTGATGTACTATGTGTGTGTGTGTAAATGATGTATGTCTATGGTGTATGTACTATGTGTGTGTGTGTAAATGATGTATGTCTATGGTGTATGTACTATGTGTGTGTGTAAATGATGTATGTCTATGGTGTATGTACTATGTGTGTGTGTAAATGATGTATGTCTATGGTGTATGTACTATGTGTGTGTGTGTGTAAATGATGTATGTCTATGGCGCATACTATTTAGGCACCTGATTTGAGGAATAAAGGAGACTCGGCATCTACCACCCCACTATCACTATCTGATTAGGGGGGGGGCAATGTAGCCAATGACTATATAGCACAACTTTGGATTTCACCCCCATCTCAAAATCAAATGGTTTTGACCATAAACCCCATTCAGCAGGTACAGCCAGAAGAGACATGTGTCTGTTAACCCTAAAACACAATTTTCAACAGCACATAGATAACAATAACCTAGCAAATTCATAGGATGTCACTCAACTAATAAAGCCCAATATCACGCAAGCCATTTTAGCATTTGAATGCTGAAGGTGCCGCGTAGATGTGCAAGATCAGTAACATAGGATTTCCACCACTTCCGAATTAGCCAGACGAAGTACTGCCCCCATACATTTTTAACGGGAGAACGCGGAGCAATGCGCAGGGGATCGTGGGACGGTGAGCCGAGCAGTAGAAAAAGTTCAGCTCTGATCTATGCCACGGCCTTGAGATCTTCCTTTCATGGAACATACTATAGTTTCCGCCTGTCATTAGTTCCAGGCAAGGACAACCAAAAAATATGGAGGAAATCCAATCATCGCTGTGTCTGGTTTTCCAATTCTGTATGATTTTGTTTTGGTACAATACAGAGACAAAATCATAAGGTCAGTGGCATGGAAGAGGATTGCAGAGCTGGTTTGTTTGTGCTGCTAGCTAGCTATGAACGTCAAGAAGCCGAAAAACTGTGATCAAAGCCACCAAATTGTGAAATTTGTTTACCAAAGGATATACATTACCAGTAACACGCAGTATAACATGGTAAAATTAATTCTTAGTGTATAATTTACTATCTGGTATTTTAGCATTATGATTCTGAAATGTAATAGCTTATGGCTCTTTAATTATACTTGTGTCATGACATTGATCATTACAGCTTACTTCCTGTAAAATACTTCGGCCTGCATGCAAATGCATGGATACTTTGGGTAAAGGTATTGTGGCGTTGATTTGCAAACATTGTTGTGCAAATCTCTCTTTACCCCTCATCAACACCAACACCTCTGTATGCCCCCATGCCATTGACATTCTGATTTGGTGTCTATTCTAAAATAATTTTCAGCAAATGAACAAGGTAGAATTAAAATGCTCACCACCCCACATTATTTTACTTTTTTATATTTTTATTTAGCTTACAAGTTGCCAGGTCTTTAGTTTCATGCACCTAGAGTACAAGGGTTGGATATGCACTAAACCATTTAATGTCGGAAAAATAATGTGGAAAATGTGCCTTGTGGTTAGCCTCATATACAGTATCTAATAGTATCATTTTAAATTGAGAACATACACAACCGTTCACAAGTCTGGATACACAGACTCATTCCAGTTTCTTTATTATTATTTTTTCTACATTGTAGAATACTAGTGAAGACATAGGCCTACATGTGTTTAATACTTTTTTGGTTACTACATCAAAATATATTTGAGATTCTTCAAAGTAGCCACCCTTTGCCTCAATGACAGCTTAGCATACTCTCGGCATTCTCTCAACTAGCTTCATGAGCTAGTCAATTAATTTAAATTAACAGATGTGCCTTGTTAAAAGTTAATCTGTTGAATTTATGTCCTTCTTATTGCATTTGAGCCAATCAGTTGTGTTGTGAAAAGGTAGGGGTGGTATACAGAAGGTAGCCCTATTTGGTAAAAGACCAAGTCCATATTATGGCAAGAACAGCTCAAATAAGCAAAGAGAAATGGCAGTCCACCATTACTTTAAGACATGAAGGTCAGTTAATCTGGGAAAGTTTCAAGAACTTCGAAAGTTTCTTCAAGTACAGTAGTAAAAAGCGATGTGATGATACTGGCTCTCATGAGGACCGCCACAGCAAAGGAAGACCCAGAGTTACCTCTGCTGCAGAGGATAAGTTCATTAGAGTTACCAGCCTCAGAAATTGCAGCCCAAATAAATGCTTCACAGAGTTCAAGGAACAGACACATCTCAACATCAACTGTTCAGAGGAGACTACGCTGATCAGGCCTTCATGGTCGATTTGCTGCAAAGAAACCACCACTAAAGGACACCAGTAAGAAGAAGAGACTTGATTGGGCCAAGAAACATGAGCAATGGACATTAGACTGGTGGAACTCTGTCCTTCGGTCTGTTGAGACCAAATTTGAGATTTTTGGTTCCAACCCCCATGTCTTTGTGAGACTCAGAGTAGGTCAACAGATGATCTCTGCGTGTGTGGTTCCCACCACGAAGCATGGAGGAGGGTGTTATGGTGTGGGGGTGATTTGCTGGTGATTTATTTAGATTTCAAGGCACACTTAACCAGCATGGCTACCACAGCATTCTGCAGCGATACACCATCCCATCTGGTTTGCGCTTAGTGGGACTGTTATTTGTTTTTCAACAGGACAATGAACCAACACACCTCCAGGCTGTGTAAGGGCTATTTGACCAAGAAGGTGCGTGATGAAGTTCTGCATCAGATGACCTGGCCTCCACAATCGCCCGACCTCAGGTGAAATGGTTTGGGATAAGTTGGACCGTAGAGGGAAGGAAAAGCAGCAAACAAGTGCTCAGCATATGTGGGAACTCCTTCAAGACCCTTGGAAAAGAATTCCAGGTGAAGCTGGTTGAGAGAATGCCAAAAGTGTGAAAAGCTGTAATCAAGGCTCTAGGGTGGCTACTTTGAAGAATCTCAAATATAAATTATATTTTGATTTGTTTAACAATTTTTTGGTTACTACATGATTCCATATTTGTTATTTCATAGTTTTGATATTTTCACTATCCAAACTTTTGTCTGGTACTGTATATGACAGTTACGCCATCATACTGTAGGCCGATGGCTGCATTGGGGATGCATGCCATTATGACAAGCTGTAAAATGTGTTCACATGGCTGAATCCTGAGACAGAGTGACAATCAAATAAAACCGTTTGGAGAGCTCACAACTGGACAAAAAGCTGATGTTAATTTGAGAAAGCAACACAGAAACACAGACAGATCCCATTCACACATTTTTATTGTAGAATTTTGATCTGTGATGAATGAACATTGACACTATTTCATCTTGAAAAACGTTTTAAAGTTAACAGTTAACACAACTTTAAACACTTCACTTCAATGAACCAACATTGAATTAATCAGCATATAATTTAAAAATGCACAAATAATATAACTTGTTTGTAATTGTAATACATCTTTAGTAAGTAGGCTATTATTACTAAAGCATACTTTCGGGTGAACAAAAAAGTTCATTCCAGAGGTGGCCAACTTGCTCCACTCCCTGATCTACTGTATGAGCAGACTTCAATTACAGCCCAGCAGTAATGCACATTATTATCGATTTAAGTTTTACAAGTTGAATAAGGTGTGTTAGTGCTGGGCTGGAACAGAAGCCTGCACACCCAGCATACCTCTAGGAGAAGGATTGGCCTGCTACAGTTTTAATATACATTTGTAGCCTATATTGTTTGTGGCTTTTAAGTGTATTGTTATATACAACATTTCCTAACTTAAGTACAACCCATGGCATACAAGGATGTGCCAGCAGTCTCTTGGGACATTCACTGAGACCTCTTCATCTGCAGACAGGCTTTCACAGCTTTCCATATCCGAGGACAGACATCACAAAGACACAGACTTCATTATATTACAATTAGGGCTGACTATTATCTTTCTGTCTGTCTTCATAGTTTTCCTCTCTAGGTATCAAAATGTCATCCCACAACCTGCACTATCTAGCTAGTACACCTACTCCCTTTTGTGACAGCTGGAGGAGAATAACATTGGTGTTATTTACAAATGCATTTGAAGCGTGAGTTTTTAATCTACAATTTTAAAAAGGCCGACATCAAGATAAGTTAACTAGCTGATGATATTTCACTGAGCTATAGTATGTAAAGTTGGCTGGTTAGCTAACAAGCAGCTCATTATCCTACACACAGTGGCCTGCTGTAGCTAAGTAGATAGCTAATAATACATTGTTTTTTAACATTTTCTAAATGTATTTACTTACTTGAATAGGTTCATGCCTACGCCCACGAAGTAGCCAGTCTTTTGGAGCGAAGAGAAGGAGGCATCACTTCTGGTCAAAACATACAGTAACAGGCCGCATACCTTGCATTTAAAAAATAAATAAATAATTTCACCTTTATTTAACCAGGTAGGCCAGTTGAGAACAAGTTCTCATTTACAACTGCGACCTGGCCAAGATAAAGCAAAGCAGTGTGACACAAACAACACAGTGTAACACATAAACAAACGTATCGTCAATAACACTGTACATTGTGTGCAAATGTAGAAGAGTAGGGATGTAAGGCAAGAAATAGGCCATAGAGGCAAAATAATTACAATTTAGCATTAACACTGGAGTGAGAGATGTGCAGAAGATGAATGTGCAAGTAGAGATACTGGGGTGCAAAGGAGCAAAAAAATAAATAACAATATGGGGATGAGGTAGATTCGATGGGCTATTTACAGATGGGCTATGTACAGGTGCAATGATCGGTAAGCTGCTCTAGCAGCTGATGCTTAAAGTTAGTGAGGGAGATATAAGAATCCAGCTTCAGTGATTTTTGCAATTTGTTCCAGTCATTGGCAGCAGAAAACTGGAAGAAAGGTGGCCAAAGAAGGAGTTGGCTTTGGGGATGACCAGTGAAATATACCTACTGGAGCGCGTGCTACGGGTGGGTGCTGCTTTGGTGACCAGTGAGCTGAGATAAGGCGGGGATTTACCTAGCAAAGACTTATAGATGATCTGGAGCCAGTGGGTTTGGTGACGAATATGGCTGGCCCTCGCTTCATATTCATTGACTTAAATGTAAATGAATATGAAGCGAGGGCCAGCCAACGAGGGCATACAGGTCGCAGTGGTGGGTTGTATATGGGGCTTTGGTGACAAAACGGATGGCACTGTGATAGACTACATCCAATTTGCTGAGTAGAGTGTTGGAGGCTATTTTGTAAATGACATCGTCGAGGATCGGTAGGATAGTCAGTTTTATGAGGGTATGTTTGGCAGAATGAGTGAAGGATGCTTTGGTGCGGAATAGGAAGTCGATTCTAGATTTAATTTTGGATTGGAGATGCTTAATGTGATTCTGGATGGAGAGTTTACAGTCTAACCAGACACTTAGGTACAGTGGGGCAACAAAGTATTTAGTCAGCCACCAATTGTGCAAGTTCTCCCACTTAAAAATATGAGAGAGGCCTGTAATTTTCATCATAGGTACACTTCAACTATGACAGACAAAATGCGAAAAAAATCCAGAAAATCACATTGTAAGATTTTTAATGAATTTATTTGCAAATTATGGTGGAAAATAAGTATTTGGTCTATAACAAAAGTTTATCTCAATACTTTGTTATATACCCTTTGTTGGCAATGACAGATGTCAAATGTTTAGTTTGACACTTTCCATTTTTGGAAAGTAGAAATAAAATAATATGAGCAAATAACCAAATATTGTGAATTTCATATTCGTAACATGTGAATTGGTTACATCCCTACGTATTAGATAGTTTGTCTGGAAGTAGTCAGTAGTATCTAATACGTAGGGATGTAACCAATTCACATGTTAAATATAGTTTGTCTGGAAGTAGTCAGTAGTATATTTAACATGTGAATTGGTTACATCCCTACGTATTAGATAGTTAGTCTGGAAGTAGTCAGTAGTATATTTAACATGTGAATTGGTTACATCCCTACGTATTAGATAGTTAGTCTGGAAGTAGTCAGTAGTATATTTAACATGTGAATTGGTTACATCACTACGTATTAGAGAGTTTGTCTGGAAGTAGTCAGTAGTATATTTAACATGTGAATTGGTTACATCTCTACATATTAGATAGTTTGTCTGGGAGTAGTCAGTGGTATATTTAACATGTGAATTGGTTACATCCCTACGTATTAGATAGTTTGTCTGGAAGTAGTCAGTAGTATATTTAACATGTGAATTGGTTACATCCCTACGTATTAGATAGTTTGTCTGGAAGTAGTCAGTAGTATATTTAACATGTGAATTGGTTACATCCCTACGTATTAGATAGTTAGTCTGGAAGTAGTCAGTGGGTATATTTAACATGTGAATTGGTTACATCCCTACGTATTAGATAGTTTGTCTGGAAGTAGTCAGTAGTATATTTAACATGTGAATTGGTTACATCCCTACGTATTAGATAGTTTGTCTGGAAGTAGTCAGAGGGTATATTTACATCTACGTATTAGATAGTTAGTCTTTTGTTAGATGTTTGTCTGGAAGTAGTCAGTGTATATTTAACATGTGAATTGGTTACATCTCTACATATTAGATAGTTTGTCTGAGAGTAGTCAGTGGTATATTTAACATGTGAATTGTGTATTAGATAGTTTGTCTGAAGTGTGTGTGTGTGTAACATGTGAATTGTTGCATCCCTACGTATTAGATAGTTTGCTTTCCCCCCAGAAAACACTATTGGTTTTGATTTCAACTGACTTGAATAAGGCTGATAGTTATGTGACAAAGACTTACTGTTCCTGTCTGTGTGTGTTTTCAATGCTGTCCAGTGGGTCCAGCCTTCAGTTCCCCATATTGTGTGTGTGTAAGGGAGGGCCTGCTGGAAGGAACTAAGTCTGGATATTGATATTAACAGTGTCCCGTATTAGATAGTTTTCTGGGAGTAGTCAGTAGTATATATAACAATTGTCACCTCCATCACAATAAACAGACAGGTTTACTGCTATTCTCCATGAAACTCTCTCCCTCTGTAGAAAACACACACTCCCGGTACTCTGCTTCCGTACATCAGATATGCTTTAGACCCGTACTCTTCACTACAAGGGCATCCTGAGTTCATGATTTGTTAAAGCTCATATTACAAAGGTTACCAACACAGATGCATATTTATTTAAAATTGATCCTAGGTCATAAACAGTGGATAACAATTGGGGAAACTACGTATTAGATAGTTTGTCTGGAAGTAGTAGGTATATTTAACATGTGAATTGAACTCTGTAAAACCAACACCATGGTACAACCGGCAATTGATCTGATGTTCAGTGTGTGTGTGAGAGAGATGCTCTGTTGTACTGAGTACTTGTTCAGCAGTACACTGCAACCGTAAGTAAGCATTTCACGGTGAGGTCTACCCCCTGTTGTTTTCGGTGCATGTGATTGATTTGATTTGAACCACCCACAGGATGACGAGGCGTTGTAAATGTGGTCCACAAACGTGCCGTGGTTTCTTGATATGGAGCATATTGTATCGCCGTATTAGATAGTAGCAGAATGCATGTGAATTGAGCCTCAGATAGTTTGGACCTAGTGTGTATATTTAACATGTGAATTGGTTCATCCACAATCCCAGTCAACAAGATACTGTCCCACATGCCACTCTATTCCCTGTACTGCACTAGTTAGTAGTATATTTAACATGTGAATTGGCAACCCAAGACTGGAAGTAGTCTAGTATATTTAACATTAAAGCATCCCTCTTATAGTTTTGAAGTAGTCAGTAGTATATTTAACATGTGAACGTTACCCCCCTCGGTGCAGCCGCAGAAGTAGCCCAACCCCTACCCTGCCCTATCCCACTGTCTCTCCATCCTGCCTTTATTAGGAGACAGTGGCAGGCAGGCTGTGTGTTTAGGTTAGCAATGTGCTGCTCTGAGATAGTTAGTCTGGAAGTAGTCAGTAGTATATTTAACATGTGAATTGGCCCATCCTGATAGTTTTCAGAAAGTATATTTAACTCTGGCTTCCACATGAGAGCTGGAAGTAGTCACGTATATTTAACATGTGAATTGGTTACATTCCTGTATTAGATAGTCATTGGAGCTGACATTTTCGTATTAGATAGGTCTGGAAGTAGTCAGTGCAGAATTCTCCCGTATTAGATAGGTCTTATATGGGTATCGATGAGCGGAGGATTGAGTTGAAGAGGTGGAGAGACGCACTGAGTTCTGTGGAACATCAACAGAGAGGACAGACTTTCGGAGCAGAGGGGGGGTGATGTGTTAAGGGAAGTTCCTGTCCATAAAATGTGTTTAGTCATGATGGATGATACAACATTGTGACACACACACACACACACACACACTGACCATATATATGTCCTGGTCCAAAAATGAATAAATACTGCCTTTGAGACCTACTCAGGTTAGAAGTTGTGCAACAGGCTCCTTGAGGCCAACTCGTAGAGACAGCATGTAAACCACACACACACGCTGATCTGCTGACGGCTGTCTAAGTAGCCTAACTTAAACACATTTCCTGACATGTAGCAGATTCTCTTATCCAAAATGGACTTAGTGCATTCATCTTAAGATGGCTAGGTGGACCTAGTGGGGAATGTCTTACAATCCCATCACAGGCATGGAGAGTTGTCTGCACTAGGGGGGCAACAAGACTATCACAGGCTTATCTTTTAGAGAGTTGTCAGAGGTGCAGCCTCAGAAGGGGCAACCCTGCCCATACTGTCTCTCCATCCTGCCTTTATTAGGAGACAGTGGCAGGCAGGCTGTGTGTTTAGGAGAGTTGTCAGAGGTAGAGGGGGGGCAACAGACATATCACAGGCATAGAGAGTTGTCAGAGGTAGCTGGGGGCAACATACATATCACAGGCATAGAGAGTTGTCGGAGATTGAGTTGAAGAGGTGGGCAACACTGAGTTCTGTGGAATATCACAGGCATAGCAGAGTTGTCAGGGAGGTCCTTAAAATGTGTTTAGTCATGGGCATTGTGACACACACATACACACACACATGACCATATAGAGTTGTCAAATGAATAAATACTGCCTTTGAGGGTTAGAAGTTGTACATATCACAGGCATAGAGAGTTGTCAGAGGTGATCTGGGGGCAGTAGCATAACATATCACAGTCATAGCAGATTCTCTTATCCAAAATGGACTTAGTGCATTCATCTTAAGATGGCTAGGGGGGGCAACATACATATCACAGGCATGGAGAGTTGTCAGAGGTAGGGGGGGCAACATACATATCACAGGCATAGAGAGTTGTCAGAGGTAGAGGGGGCAACATACATATCACAGGCATAGAGAGTTGTCAGAGGTAGAGGGGGGGGGGCAACATACATATCACAGGCATAGAGAGTTGTCAGGAGGTAGGGGGGCAACATACATATCACAGGCATAGAGAGTTGTCAGAGGTAGGGGGGGCAACATACATATCACAGGCATAGAGAGTTGTCAGAGGTAGGGGGCAACATACATATCACAGGCATAGAGAGTTGTCAGAGGTAGAGGGGGGGGGGCAACATACATATCACAGGCATAGAGAGTTGTCAGAGGTAGAGGGGGGCAACATACATATCACAGGCATAGAGAGTTGTCAGAGCTAGAAGGGGGCAACATACATATCACAGGCATAGAGAGTTGTCAGAGCTAGAGGGGGGGGGGCAACATACATATCACAGGCATAGAGAGTTGTCAGAGGTAGAGGGGGGGGGTCGAGGTTAGAAGGAGGATTATTTAAGATCATATTTGAAGGTAGGGCTTCAGATGTTTCTGGAAGATGGGCCTGGACGTTGCTGTCATAGCTTCAACTGGTTCCACCATTGGGGTGCCAGGACAGAAAAGGGCTGGGCTGAGAGGGAGGGGTCAGAGGGCCACCTTCTTATACAGAACCCTTCAACACTCAGACACTAACCATTCAAACTCTCTCCCTGGCTCTGTGACTGAAAAGACCAACTTTGAAGCCTTTTACTGCTGAGGTAGACTACCTTGCCCTGCCTCAGCCTGACCCTGTGGTTTAGTGGCAGGGGTCACTTCACACCTTTGTGTTAGGGACCAGGCTGCCAGGGAACAGTTGGACATGGCTGCAGAGAGACAACAAGTTAGAAAAACTGCAGCACTACAACACACTCCACCGCTGGACCCTTAAGCCTCCACCCTGGACTTCCAGACCGGGCGTTAGTGCGTCACTGACCGTACAACCACTATACACTACTTACTACCACTAGGTCCATCCTTTGTAAAGTTGTGTGTGTCTGTCTTGGGTGTGAAATAAAGTGTGAATTGTGCCCGTCTCCTGCTGGTCATTATCAGTCCTCTGACCGGGACTCTGGGACAGTTGTACCTGTACTAAACTAAATGCCAACAGTGTGCAAAGCTGTCATCAAGGCAAAGGTTGGCTACTTTGAGGAATCTCAAATCTTACATAAAAGAAAAACCCTTGAATGAGTAGGAGTGTCCAAACTTTTGACTGGACTGTTTATGTACAATGTTTTGTATACATTATAATAATCATCTACTTCGTCATTGTTTTTTAAATCGAGCTTCGCGGACCAAGCAGTGAACAGTGTTACTATCCCCCAAAATATCCTGACACGAGGGGAGCTCAAAAGGTTAATGTGCACTGTCATTCTAGAATCAACCACTATTAACAGTCTACCACTAGGATACAGTTCATGACAGCTTTCTGACAAGTCAATAAGGCTCTTTTTAGTTTGACAATGTACAATAAACTTATTGTATAGACCTCCATTATCTTTTTTTTTTGGAAAAGCACATGTATATGTGTGAAACTGATTAGCAAAAACATGGGTTTTTTGTCAGGACCCGGTTACGAACCTGGGTCTCCGGAGTGAGAAACAGTCACTTAACCAACTGAGTAATAGTCAGCAGAACCCAGAAGATGAGGCAGACACAGCAGTACTTAAGACGGTGTATTTAATAAAGTAAAAAGGAGAAGTCCTTCAATACAAAAATGGCAAATCCAAAAGGTGGTAGGAATAGCACAAAAAGCCTCAAGAGATACTCAAAAACAAAAACAGAATTCCACAAGAGCATCCACCGGAATCGACAAGAATACACAGAACACTAGGGCTGGGTGCTAACATAAACACAGAGCACAGAACTGAGGGAAACTAAATTGTTTAAATACAATCAGGGGGAAACGAGGCACAGGTGCAAATAATAATGGGGAACAAGGAAAAAACACAAGGTCAAAAAGCACAATGGGGGCATCTAGTGACCAAAACCCGGAACAACCCTGGCCAAATCCTGACAGAATCCCCCCTAGGAACGGCTCCTGACGTTCCTACCAGCTCTCTCAGGGTGGAGGGCCCTGAACTGACGAATGAGGTCAGGGTCCAGGATGTCTTGGCAGGAACCCAGGAGCGCTCCTCGGGACCGTAGCCTTCCCAGTCCACCAGATACTGCCAGGACCGCTGCACCCGGCGGGAATCCAGTATCCGATGGACGGTATAAGCCGGCTGGCCTCCAATGACACGAGGCGGAGGGGAGGTCTGTCTGCCGGGACAAGGGGAGAAAAAACAACAGGTTTTAACAATGAAATGTGAAATGTGGGATTAATCTTAAGGGATCTGGGTAAGTGTAGGCGATAAGAAACTGGGTTAACTCTCCTGGCAACCTTGAAGGGACCGATGTATTTTGGGACAGCTTGCGAGACTCCACCCGTAGAGGTAAGTCTCTTGTGGAGAGCCAGACTCTCTGGCCGGGGCGCAGGGTAGGCCCGGGACGGCGACGTCTGTTGGCTTGTTGTTGGTACCTCTGTGAGGAACGCATAAGATTAAACGGGTCTTCCTCCACATAAGCCGACAGGGACGAACTTCAAGGCTGAAGGCACTCTGACTTCTGCCTCCTGGTCCGGGAACAATGGAGGAGCATAGCCAAACTGACACTCGTGCGGGGACATACCAGTGGAGGAGGAGCGCAAGGTGTTGTGCACGTATTCGGCCCAAACAATAAAGGATGACCATGTGGACGGGTTGTCACGAGTCATACATCGGAGGGTGGTTTCCAGCTCTTGATTCATCCTCTCTGTTTGGCCGTTGGACTCCGGATGGTACCCTGAAGATAGACTGGCAGAAGCCCCCATGAGTTGGCAGAAGGCCTTCCAAAACCTTGAGGCGAACTGGGGACCTCTGTCAGAAACCATATCTTGAGGAATGTAAGACTCGGAACACATGATTAATTACCAACTCAGCCGTTTCCTTGGCAGAAGGTAACTTAGTCAGAGGGACAAACCTGGTCGCCTTTGAAAACCTGTCGATTATGACTAGGATAGTAGTATTGCCATGGGATGGAGGAAGTCCAGTAATAAAGTCCAATGAGATATGGGACCAGGGTCTGTGGGGAACAGGTAAAGGGTGAAGGAGTCCTTGAGGGCGGAGGTGAGAAGATTTGCCCTGGCAGCACACGGGACAGGCATTGACGAAAGTGGCAACGTCCTCTCTTATGGTAGGCCACCAGAACTTACGCTGGATGAACTCCAAGGTGCGACCTATGCCCGGATGACAGGTGAGGCGAGAGGAGTGCCCCCACAGAAGGACCTGAGTCCTCACTGCCTTGGGGACAAACAACCGATTGGCAGGACCTCCTTTCGGGTCCGGTTCGCTAGCTTGAGCACGTCTCACGGTATCCTCAACTTGCCACGAGATCGGAGCCACAATCTTAGCAGCAGGAAGGACAGGCATGTCCGTGTCATCTCGAATGGCAGGAGCGTAGACTCGGGACAGGGCATCCGGTTTGAGATTCTTCGACCCAGGCCGATAGGTGAGGATAAACTGGAATCGATTGAAGAAAAGAGACCATCTAGCTTGTCTAGAGTTCAACCGCTTCGCCTGCTGGATATACTCCAGATTTTTGTGGTCCGTAAGCACTTGAAACGGGTGAGAAGCCCCTCGAGCCAGTGTCTCCATTCCTTCAATGCCATCTTAACCGCTAGGAGTTCACGGTCCCCCACATCGTAGTTCCTCTCAGTCGGGGTAAGCCGGTGTGAGAAGAAAGCGCACGGATGAAGCTTCTTGTCTTCACCCCTCTGAGACAGGACAGCTCCAACACCAACCTCTGATGCGTCTACCTCCACCACAAATGGTTCATCCGTAGTCGGTAGTATCAGGATGGGAGCAGAGAGAACGCGCTGCTTGAGTCCTTGGAAGGCCGTCTCAGCTTCTCTTCCCCACAAAAACCTTGCATTGCCACCCTTGGTTAAAGCTGAGAGAGGGCTGCCACCAAGCTGAAGTTCTTGATGAACTTGCGGTAAAAGTTTGTGAAGCCCAGGAAACGCTGAACTTCCTTAACGGATTTGGGGGTGGACCAATGACCGCCCCTACCTTCCTGGGGTCCATTTGGACTCGACCGGGTTCCACTACAAATCCCAGGAATTGTACTCGGGATGAATGGAATTCACATTTTTCCGGCTTAACGTACAGATGGCTGTCCAGGAGGCGTTTGATTACTTGTCTGACATGCTTAGTGTGTTCTTGAAGGAGCTCGAAAAGATGAGGATGTCATCCAAAAACGAACACAAATATGTTAAGCATATCCCTAAGCACATCGTTTATGAGCGCTTGGAACACCGCTGGGGTGTTGGTCAGGCCGAAGGGCATCACCAAGTATTCATAGTGACCAGTAGGCGTGTTGAAAGCGGTCTTCCACTCGTCACCAGGTCTGATCCGCACAAGATGGTATGCGTTCCGCAGGTCAAGCTTAGTGAAAACAACTGCTTCCTGGAGCAGCTCGAAGGCTGTGGCCATAAGGGTAGCGGGTAACGGTTACGGACGGTTATGGCATTGAGTCCCCGGTAGTCGATGCAAGGACGTAATCCACCGTCTTTCTTGGCCACAAAGAAAAACCCTGCTCCCGCCGGGAGGTGGATGGACGCATGAGGCCTGCTTCCAGAGCGTCATTTTGATGTAGGTATCCATAGCAGCTCGTTCGGGTGGAATTAGGGAAAGATCCGACCCCTGGGGGGCAAGTGCCCGGAAACAGGTCGATGGGGCAATCGTAAGGTCTATGGGGTGGTAGCATGGTGGCCCTCTGTTTGCTAAACACCAGTTTGAGGTCATGGTAACACTCGGGAACTCGGGTCAGGTCGATGGATTCTAAAGACTCGGGAGTAGAACTCGGGAATTCTGGAAAATACAAGTAGCTTGGCACGAGGACCCCACTGCTTGATAGTGCCCACAGACCAGTCGATGTGAGGGTTATGGCTGTGAAGCCAGGGGTATCCAAGGACGAGAGGGAACTCGGAACAGGAGATCAAATGAAAGTTCATCAATTCCTGGTGTTGTGAAACTGAAAGTCGCAAGGAGGTAGTGACATGAGTGACAAGTCCAGATCCCAAAGGGCTTCCATCCAATGTAGTGACCCTCATGGGTTCACTTAGAGGTTCAGAAGGAACGCCATTCTCCTTCGCCCAGACACCATCCATGAAGTTACCTGCGGCTCCAGAGTCTACCAAGGCTTGAAGGTGAAGCTTGTGGTTGTCCCAGGAGAGGGTGACTGGAATGAGCAGACGGGAGTTGGACGGATGGGAGGAGGTTATGTTTCCGTTACAGTTCCCCCGGTCTGTACGGGACAGAGCGTTTCCCTGGAGCCCGGGACACGTGGAACGGAAATGGCCCGGTTTGCCGCAATATAGACAGCGTCGCTCCCTCATCCGGCGGTCTCTCTCAGCCTGGGAGATGCGTCCAATCTGCATGGGTTCCGATGGAGCCAGCGAGGATAAAGGTGGGGACTCGGAGCTGGGACTGATAGGGGCTAGAGGTCTACGGTTGAGTTCTCTCTCTCTCAGACGCTGGTCAATGCGTGAGGCCAACTTGATCAGGGACTCGAGATTGTCCGGTGGTTCCCGAGTGGCCAGTTCATCTTGGATAGTGTCGGAAAGGCCTTTCAGAAAGCACACCGTGAGCGCCTCGTTGTTCCAGCCACTTGCTGCTGCCACCGTGCGGAACTGGATGGCATAGTTCGTCACGCTGCGCCAACCTTGGTGGAGAGTCAGGAGCTGTTTGGCTGAGTCAGAACCACTGCTTGGGCCTTGAAACACTCGTTTGAATTCCTCAGCAAAGGCAGAGTAGCTGGCACAGCAGGAACTATGGGCATCCCACACAGCAGTAGCCCAGGCCAGGGCTTTTCCGACAGCAGGGTGATGATATAAGCGATCTTAGACCGGTCGGTGGGAAACGTACGAGGGTTGTAGCTCAAAGGAGAGAGAACATTGGGTGAGAAACCCTTTACAAGCACTTGGATCACCTGAGAACCATTGGGGAGGTGGAAGACGAGGTTCAGCCAGGGGTTAACTGCCATGGGTACGTGAATCTGAGGTACTGGGACGGGAACTGTTGCCGGGGTAAGACGATCAGATATTTGCTTAATGGAAGTCAGCATCTCCGACAGAAGATGAGAATGTCTAGCCATTAAGGCCTCTTGCTGAACCAGGGCGGCTTCGTGGCGTTGGACAGTCTCCTGGTGGTGGGACAGCATGGCAAAAGGTCCTGGGAACTGGCTGCCTCTGGGTTCATTTTTGGCTCTGTGTTTCTGTCAGGACCCGGTTACGAACCTGGGTCTCCGGAGTGAGAAACAGTCACTTAACCAACTGAGCCACAAATAGTCAGCAGAACCCAGAAGATGAGGCAGACACAGCAGTACTTAAGACGGTGTATTTAATAAAGTAAAAAGGAGAAGTCCTTCAATACAAAAATGGCAACTTGAGGCGAACTGGGGACCTCTGTCAGAAACCATATCTTGAGGAATGCCGAAGACTCGGAACACATGATTAATTACCAACTCAGCCGTTTCCTTGGCAGAAGGTAACTTAGTCAGAGGGACGAACCTGGTCGCCTTTGAAAACCTGTCGATTATGACTAGGATAGTAGTATTGCCATGGGATGGAGGAAGTCCAGTAATAAAGTCCAATGAGATATGGGACCAGGGTCTGTGGGGAACAGGTAAAGGGTGAAGGAGTCCTTGAGGGCGGAGGTGAGAAGATTTGCCCTGGCAGCACACGGGACAGGCATTGACGAAAGTGGCAACGTCCTCTCTTATGGTAGGCCACCAGAACTTACGCTGGATGAACTCCAAGGTGCGACCTATGCCCGGATGACAGGTGAGGCGAGAAGTGCCCCCACAGAAGGACCTGAGTCCTCACTGCCTTGGGGACAAACAACCGATTGGCAGGACCTCCTTTCGGGTCCGGTTCGCTAGCTTGAGCACGTCTCACGGTATCCTCAACTTGCCACGAGATCGGAGCCACAATCTTAGCAGCAGGAAGGACAGGCATGTCCGTGTCATCTCGAATGGCAGGAGCGTAGACTCGGGACAGGGCATCCGTTTTGAGATTCTTCGACCCAGGCCGATAGGTGAGGATAAACTGGAATCGATTGAAGAAAAGAGACCATCTAGCTTGTCTAGAGTTCAACCGCTTCGCCTGCTGGATATACTCCAGATTTTTGTGGTCCGTAAGCACTTGAAACGGGTGAGAAGCCCCCTCGAGCCAGTGTCTCCATTCCTTCAATGCCATCTTAACCGCTAGGAGCTCTTTTCAAATCCAAAAGGTGGTAGGAATAGCACAAAAAGCCTCAAGAGATACTCAAAAACAAAAACAGAATTCCACAAGAGCATCCACCGGAATGACAAGAATACACAGAACACTAGGGCTGGGTGCTAACATACAAACACAGAGCACAGAACTGAGGGAAACATGCGGGTTTAAATACAATCAGGGGAAACGAGGCACAGGTGCAAATAATAATGGGGAACAAGGGAAAAAACATATGGTCAAAAAGCACAATGGGGGCATCTAGTGACCAAAACCCAGACCCTGGCCAAATCCTGACAATTTTGTCATTTATTCAAAAATGTTTTAAGTTGTATGTAATGTTAGTAGCTTGTAGCCAAGTCAAGATACACCATCATGCAATATTGGCACTCTACACTCGGAACAGACCAAGCGGAACAGATTAAAATATCCTTCCAAGTTTACCTATTTTAAGAAAAGCAGTTGGTTAGTGAATATAAAGTCTAATATCTTTGATTTGCTGATGCAGAATTTGTTACAGGTAATAATCACTGTAAGCTGGTGAGGTTAGTATAGGACTAACTTGTGTCAGGTTATCTGAGCAACTCAGCAAAAAAAGAAACGCCCCTTTTTCAGGACACTGTCTTTCAAAGATAATTTGTAAAAATCCAAATAACTTCACAGATCTTCATTGTAAAGGGTTTAAACACTGATTCCCAGGCTTGTTCAATGAACCATAAACAATGAATGAACATGCACCTGTGGAACAGTCGTTAAGACACTAACAGCTTGACACAGTTATGAAAACTTAGGACACTAAAGAGGCATTTTTACTGACTCTAAAAAACACCAAAAGAAAGATACCCAAGGTCCCTGCTCATCTGCGTGAACGTGCCTTAGGCATGCTGCAAGGAGGCATGAGGACTGCAGATGTGGCCAGGACAATAAATTGCAAGCCTAAAACAGCGCTACAGGGAGACAGGACGGACAGCTGATCGTCCTCGCAGTGGCAGACCACGTGTAACAACACCTGCACAGGATAAAGTACATCCAAACATCACACCTGCGGGACAGGTACAGGATGGCAACAATGCCCAGTTACACCAGGTAAATCCCTCCATCAGTGCTCAGACTGTCCGCAATAGGCTGAGAGAGGCTGGACTGAGGGCTTTTAGGCCTGTTGTAGTAAGGCAGGTCCTCACCAGACATCACCAGCATCAACGTTGCCTATGGGCACAAACCCACCATCGCTGGACCAGACAGGACTGTCAAAAGGTTCACTACAGTCGCGGTTTTGTCTCCCCAGGGGTGATGGTTGGATTTGCGTTTATCGTCTAAGGAATGAGCTTTACACTGAGGCCTGTACTCTGGAGTGGGATCGATCGGTTTGGAGGTGGAGGGTCCATCATTGTCTGCAGTGGTGTGTCACAGCATCATCGGACTGTGCTTGTTGTCATTGCAAGAAATCTCAACACTGTGCATTACAGGGAAGACATCCTCCTCCCTCATGTGGTACCCTTCCTGCAGGCTCATCCTGACATGACCCTCCAGCATGACAATGCCACCAGCCATACTGCTCGTTCTGTGCGTGATTTCCTACAAGACAGGAATGTCAGTGTGCTGCCATGGCCAGCGAAGAGCCCGGATCTCAATCCCATTAAGCACGTCTGGGACCTGTTGGATCGGAGGGTGAGGGCGAGGGCCATTCCTCCCCAGAAATGTCCAGGAACTTGCAGGTGCCTTGGTGGAAAAGTGGGGTAACATCTCACAGCAAGAACTGGCAAATCTGGTGCAGTCCATGAGAAGGAGATGCACTGCAGTACTTAATGCAGCTGGTGGCCACACCAGATACTGACTGATACTTCTGATTTTGACCCCCCCTTTATTCAGGGACACATTATTCAATTTCTGTTGGTCACATGTCTGTGGAACTTGATCAGTTTATGTCTCAGTTGTTGAATCTTGTTATGTTCATACAAATATTTACACATGTTAAGATTGCACAGTTGACAGAGAGAGGACGTTTATTTTTTTGCTGAGTTTATGTCGACGATTGTAATTGGCTGATGATCATTTTGAGACGGAAGTTCAGGTTAAACGTATACTTTTTCCAATGTTCGTAATTATGGACCTGCAGTGTTCACACGTCAGCCTGTCCTTCACGTGTGCCCTTGTTCATTTTGGTGCCTAAGCAGCACTGTGGTCTTGTGAGAGGAAACATCATAGCCTGTGCTAGAGGTTACATTCAGTGATTTATTTTGAAGAAGAAGCCTCTGTGTGCTGTGGGGACTGGGGTCTATTTTGGATTGTGCGTTTGTGTGATGGGTGTTGTGGCCTTTCGGGAAAAGAGACAGCCAGATGTGCCTGGGGATGGGGTGGGGTGGGGGGTGGGGGTCAACGGGGTGGGGTGGGGGGTGGACTCACAGGGATCATGTTTGTTGCCGTGATGGCTGCCAGGAAGGTGGGTGAGGAGAGGAAGGAGAGGGAAAGTGAGCACACACACACACACACAAACACTGGTGGTAAACACTGGGTGACCTCTCTCTCTCCCTCCATCAGGCAGCCACTCAGCTAACACGTTGCCTTATTTGGGTTGACTACTGGGAGTGGAGGGAGGCAGGTGGACTCGGGAGGGGCAAGGGTGAGGCAGAGTTAAACTTGTAAACATTGTCATCTAAGCCCACGTGGTGCCATTCAAGAGAGACAAATCATGTTGTCTTTATAAATGCAAAGCATTTCCAATATCCAAAAGGACGTGTGTGTGTGTGTGTGTGTGTTTGTGTGTGTGTTGCTACACTTTGGTTCTATTTTCATGTTCACTGTGCCTCAGTATAGTGTTGTTCTCTGCAGTGAGTCCAATCTCCATTAACTCTCAGTGGGTACCACAATAGGCTAGCTCTAATTTGCCAGGCATCGACCCTCTGGTATACTGTACATCTCTGCTAATTCACGAACAAAGTCTGCTTCTCAAATGGCACCCTATTCCCTAAGTAGTGCACTACATTTGACCAGGCCCCTATGGGAATATACAGAATATATTCTCTATACACTGAGAGTACAAAACATTAGGAGTACCTTCCTAATATTGAGTTGCTCCCTGTTTTCCCTCAACAGCTTCAATTTGTCTGGTCATGGACTCTACAAGGTGGTGAAAGTGTTCCACATGGATGCTGGCCCATGTTGACTCCAATTCTTCCCACAGTTGTGACAAGTTGGCTGGATGTCCTTTGAGTGTGTTGGACTTTTCTTCACACACACGGGAAACTGTTCAGCATTAAAACCTCAGCAGTGTTGCAGTTCTTGCTACAGAAACCTGTGTGCCTGGCACCTACTACTACTACTACTACTACTACTACTACTACTACTACTACCACCAAAGGCACATAAATAACTTGTCTTGCCCATTCACCCTCTGAATGGTACACATACACAATCCATGTTTCAGTTGTCTCAAGGCTTTAAAAATCCTTCTTTAATGACCTCCCCTTCATCTACACTGATTGAAGTGGATTTAACAAGTGACATCAACAAGGGATCATAGCTTTCACAATGCAATGGGATTCACCTGGTCCGTCTAGGTGATGGAAAGAGCAAAGGTACTAATGTTTTGTATATTCCCTATATAGGGAATAGGGTGGCATTTAACGCAACCTACTGTTTGGTAGGGCTGCCTATGTCTGTGTATAAGTGATGGTGTTAGTAGTTGAGCTCCAGATTCTAACTGGAAACAGACAGTAGTAGTAGCAGTGGTGGTAAAGCATTTCAGTAAATACAGTACAATGCAATGAGGATAATGACATGCAGTTCATTTCAGTAAATACAGTACAATGCAATGAGGATAATGACATGCAGTTCATTTCAGTAAATACAGTACAATGCAATGAGGATAATGACATGCAGTTCATTTCAGTAAATACAGTACAATGCAATGAGGATAATGACATGCAGTTCATTTCAGTAAATACAGTACAATGCAATGAGGATAATGACATGCAGTTCATTTCAGTAAATACAGTACAATGCAAGGAGGATAATGACATGCAGTTCATTTAAGTAAATACAGTACAATGCAATGAGGATAATGACATGCAGTTCATTTCAGTAAATACAGTACAATGCAATGAGGATAATGACATGCAGTTCATTTCAGTAAATGCAGTACAATGCAATGAGGATAATGACATGCAGTTCATTTCAGTAAATGCAGTACAATGCAATGAGGATAATGACATGCAGTTCATTTCAGTAAATACAGTACAATGCAATGAGGATAATGACATGCAGTTCATTTCAGTAAATGCAGTACAATGCAATGAGGATAATGACATGCAGTTCATTTCAGTAAATACAGTACAATGCAATGAGGATAATGACATGCAGTTCATTTCAGTAAATGCAGTACAATGCAATGAGGATAATGACATGCAGTTCATTTCAGTAAATGCAGTACAATGCAATGAGGATAATGACATGCAGTTCATTTCAGTAAATGCAGTACAATGCAATGAGGATAATGACATGCAGTTCATTTCAGTAAATACAGTACAATGCAAGGAGGATAATGACATGCAGTTCATTTCAGTAAATACAGTACAATGCAAGGAGGATAATGACATGCAGTTCATTTCAGTAAATACAGTACAATGCAAGGAGGATAATGACATGCAGTTGATTTCAGTAAATACTGTACAATGCAATGAGGATAATGACATGCAGTTCATTTCAGTAAATACAGTACAATGCAATGAGGATAATGAAATGCAGTTCATTTCAGTAAATACAGTACAATGCAAGGAGGATAATGACATGCAGTTGATTTCAGTAAATACTGTACAATGCAATGAGGATAATGACATGCAGTTCATTTCAGTAAATACAGTACAATGCAATGAGGATAATGACATGCAGTTCATTTCAGTAAATACAGTACAATGCAAGGAGGATAGTTCATTTCAGTAGGGATAATAATAAGTACATATAGTCATGTATACAGGTACAACACTACTGCTGTTGTATTGTGGAATCGTCAGTCGATACATTTAATTAACTAAAAATATGATTCTGAAAAGAAAGAATGGCTATAATAAATAAACAAAATGTACACAGATGATGGTTACACTATGTAATATTAGTTATATCAATCCTTCCGAGTCCCTGCCCTGTTTGATGTTTTAAAGATGGAAGTAGATGCGTGAGCTGGGGATGATGGGCTCGGGGTCCCTCTCCTCATTCGAGACATCATGTTGGCGTCTGCCTTCTGATTCTTGGATCCCAGGCGATAGGCTAGTGTGTAATTGAACTTGTTTAAAAAAACAGAGCCCACCTAGCCCGGCGAGCGTTCAACCTCTTGGCTTCTTGAATGGAGACCAAGTTCTTATGGTCTGTCTAGATTATGAAAGCATAAGGTGCGCCCTCCAACCAGTGTCTCCACCCCTCAAGGGCCCACTTAACGTTCGTCATAAGGATCGGACCAAGGCGCAGCGTGGTATGGGTACATCATTTTTTTAATGAATGAACAAAAAAAACAAACAACCAAATGAAACGTGAAGCTATACAAACTAGTGCTGACAGGCAACTAAACATAGACAAGATCCCACGACTAACAATGGGGAAAATGGCTACCTACAGTGCCTTGCGAAAGTATTCGGCCCCCTTGAACTTTGCGACCTTTTGCCACATTTCAGGCTTCAAACATAAAGATATAAAACTGTATTTTTTTGTGAAGATTCAACAACAAGTGGGACACAATCATGAAGTGGAACGACATTTATTGGATATTTCAAACTTTTTTAACAAATCAAAAATTGGGCGTGCAAAATGATTCAGGCCCCTTAAGTTAATACTTTGTAGTGCCACCTTTTGCTGCGATTACAGCTGTAAGTCGCTTGGGGTATGTCTCTATCAGTTTTGCACATCGAGAGTCTGAAATTTTTTCCCATTCCTCCTTGCAAAACAGCTCGAGCTCAGTGAGGTTGGATGGAGAGCATTTGTGAACAGCAGTTTTCAGTTCTTTCCACAGATTCTCGATTGGATTCAGGTCTGGACTTTGACTTGGCCATTCTAACACCGGGATATGTTTATTTTTGAACCATTCCATTGTAGATTTTGCTTTATGTTTTTGATCATTGTCGTGTTGGAAGACAAATCTCCGTCCCAGTCTCAGGTCTTTTGCAGACTCCATCAGGTTTTCTTCCAGAATGGTCGTGTATTTGGCTCCGTCCATCTTCCCATCCATTTTAACCATCTTCCCTGTCCCTGCTAAAGAAAAGCAGGCTCAAACCATGATGCTGCCACCACCATGTTTGACAGTGGGGATGGTGTGGTCAGGGTGATGAGCTGTGTTGCTTTTACGCCAAACATAACGTTTTGCATTGTTGCCAAAAAGTTCAATTTTGGTTTCATCTGACCAGAGCACCTTCTTCCACATGTTTGGTGTGTCTCCCAGGTGGCTTGTGGCAAACTTTAAACAACACTTTTTATGGATATCTTTAAGAAATGGCTTTCTTCTTGCCACTCTTCCATAAAGGCCAGATTTGTGCAATATACGACTGATTGTTGTCCTAAGGACAGAGTCTCCCACCTCAGCTGTAGATCTCTGCAGTTCATCCAGAGTGATCATGGGCCTCTTGGCTGCATCTCTGATCAGTCTTCTCCTTGTATGAGCTGAAAGTTTAGAGGGACGGCCAGGTCTTGGTAGATTTGCAGTGGTCTGATACTCCTTCCATTTCAATATTATTGCTTGCACAGTGCTCCTTGGGATGTTTAAAGCTTGGGAAATCTTTTTGTATCCAAATCCGGCTTTAAACTTCTTCACAACAGTATCTCGGACCTGCCTGGTGTGTTCCTTGTTCTTCATGATGCTCTCTGCGCTTTTAACGGACCTCTGAGACTATCACAGTGCAGGTGCATTTATACGGAGACTTGATTACACACAGGTGGATTGTACTTATCATCATTAGTCATTTAGGTCGTCATTGGATCATTCAGAGATCCTCACTGAACTTCTGGAGAGAGTTTGCTGCACTGAAAGTAAAGGGGCTGAATAATTTTGCACGCCCAATTTTTCAGTTTTTGGATTTGTTAAAAAAGTTTGAAATATCCAATAAATGTCGTTCCACTTCATGATTGTGTCCCACTTGTTGTTGATTCTTCACAAAAAATACAGTTTTATATCTTTATGTTTGAAGCCTGAAATGTGGCAAAAGGTCGCAAAGTTCAAGGGGGCCGAATACTTTCGCAAGGCACTGTAAATATGATCCCCGATCAGAGACAATGATAAACGGCTGTCTCTGATTGGGAACCATATCAGGCCAACATAGACATACAAAAACACTAGATGACAAAATTCCTAGACATACATCAACTGGAGTTCCCACCCTAGTCACACCCTGACTTAACCGAAATATATAGAAAAACAGAGAATCTAAGGTCAGTGTGTGACATTAACTGCCAAGAGCTCCCGGTTGCCTACATCGTTGTTGCGTTCCGCTGGCGTGAACCGCCATGGTGAGAAAGGTGAATGGGTGCAGTTTCTTGCCCTCCTCGTTCCGTGAGAGCAGGGGCGGTTCTTTCAATCACAAAGGAATGAGAAGGATCAGGATGAACGAGGATGGGTCAGAGGTGTCCGTTGAGCTCCATATCAAACACCTGTAAAACAAAATGGTCAAACCTGAGGCACCGCTGGACCGGCTTGAGTGAGGTGGGATGGGGCCAATCGGCGACCGCCTCAACCTCTATGGGGTCCATTTGAATGCCTGCAGTAGAGATAATGTGACCCAGGAAGGAAACTTGGGATACATGGAACTCACACTCTGCAGGAGGCGTCTCAGGACTTGACGGACGTGCAGTATGTGTTCCAGAAGGGTTTTCTAGGAGATCAGAATTTTGTTGAGGTAAACAAAGACAAACTGATTCAACATATCCCTAAGGGTGTCATTGATCAATGCTTGAAAGTCTACCGGTGAGTTCAGTAATCCAAAGGGCATGACTAAATACTCATAGTGACCACTAGGGGTGTTAAATGCAGTTTTTACTCATCTCCCTCCCTGATTCTCACCAAATTGTAAGCCTTGAGGAGGTCCAGGGTAACGATTCTTGATCGTAATCCGGTTCCGCCCTCTGTAATCGATGCAAGGACACCAACCTCCATCCTTCTTTCCCACAAAGAAGGAGCCTGCACCAGCTGGGAATGTAGAGGCGCGAATGAAACCTGCCTCCAGCGACTCCCGGATGTAATTGTCCATGACTGCTGCTTCAGGGGTCGAGAGGGAGTACAGACGGCCCCGGGGAGAGGTGGAGCCAGGCGGCTTTCTTTCTTACTGAAGGCCTCCCAGAGGGCGAAGTATTCGGGAGGGAGAGCGGAGAAGTCTTGGTCTTCAATGGATGCAGGAGGACACGGCGAGTCTCTTGGTGGGGGTCGAAGAAATTTAGTCTGGCATTCCTTACCCCAGTCCAGTAGGTGTCCCATGGACCAGGAGACTAGGGGGTTATGTAGCGCCAGCCAGTGGTAACCCTAGCATAAGGGGGTTCTCGGGAGCAGTGATCAAAATAAATTAAGAGTCTCTGAGTGGTTCACCTCAACCTGCAGTAGAATGGGCTTGGTCTGATATTCCACCTCACCGGAGCCAATGGCAAAGTCAGCCACTGGTCTGGCCCCTTGGCAGATGTTGAACAGTCAGCTAGCCACTTCTCGTCCGCCGACTGGGTGGTCGAAGGCTAGTCTCAGCTCGGCAATGAAGACTAATATAGAGCTGCAGGATGGTGGCTGCTGTTCCCACTCTGCCGTTGCCCACGCCAGGTCCTTGCCCGAGAGTAGGGAGAGGATGTAGGCAATCATGGCCCGATCAGTGTGGAACGAGGAGGGCTGTATCTCGAACACCAGAGAACACTGAATGAGGAACCCCTTGCATCCTCCCTGGTGGCCGTCATACCGCTCCGGGGCTGGGATCTTGGGTTCCCGGTGCAGTTTCCCTGGAGGAACTACAGGGACACCTGTAGCACTAAGCGAAGAGACTTGTGCATTTACTCCTCGTGGGTTGGAGACGTGCCGTGGTTGTAGGGAATCGGTAAGTACCCGGAGGGTCTCTGAGATTTGGGAGAGTTGTCCTTGCTGACGTCCCAACAGTGCTTCTTACTGGGTTATCACACTCCTGATCAGGGTAATCTCTGCTGGGTCCATGTTTGGGAAGAAGCTTGCTATGATGTGGTGAGGTTGAACTCAGGTGCAGAGAAGGACCAGACGAGGAATCAATGATTAAGGGTAAACATAAATACTTTGCTGAGAAAAGATAACATTAGGATCACAGAAACCAGGAGAAAACAGACACTCACTCACTCACTCACTCACTCACTCACTCACTCACTCACTCACTCACTCACTCACTCACTCACTCACTCACTCACTCACTCGACAAACACACAGAGGGCAACTAAAATCAAGCTTCTGCAAAGAGAACAGCAAACACACCTCTTTTAAAGGGTGAGGAAATTAGGAATAATGAGGAAATAGAAACAGGAAATAGAAACACCTGAGTGTGATAATAGCCTCTAGGGCTGTCTCTGCCGCCCTGTGGTTGTAGAATTTAACTGCTAGAATTTAACTGCTCTTTTCTGGATTTTGATCATTAGCGGGTATCGGCCCAATTCTGCTCTGCATTATTTGGTGTTTTACACCATACACGGAGGATGTTATTGCAGAATTCTGCATGCAGAGTCTCAGTTTGGGTTCTATTACTGATTCAATTATTTTTAGCCAGGTCCTAATTGGTATGTCAAATGTTATGTTCCTTTTGATGGCATAGAAGGCCCTTCTTGCCTTGTCTCTCAGCTTGTTCACAGCTTTGTGGAAGTTTTGTCTGCCACTCTCTCTCACTATCTCTTTCTCTCCATACTCTTTCTGCCTCTCTCTATGCCTCTCTCTCTGCCCCTTCTCTCTTCTGCTTCCCCTCCCTATAGTCTTACTCTATTTGTGATGACTTCGGCAAGGGGTATTTCTTGTCCATTATTGGACACTGTCTGAACTATTTCACCATTGTGCTGCATTATTGAAACCTGTCCAGGTTTCCCACAAGTCTATGCCAGTGTGTGTGTACATGTGTGAGTGGGTGTGGTTGTATGTATCGGGCTCTGTGTGTCTGTGTCTGTGCGTGTGCGTGTGCGTGCGTTTACATCTCTTTCCTGCTACACTCCTCAGTCCTCCTGGCACCGCCCTCCAATCAATTTTCAGCGTTTTTATCATCAGGGCTAATTTCTGTCAGTAATCTGATTAGGGGCTCTGAGAAGCTTTAGCACGCTGTCTCCTGCCTCTCATCTCTCTCTCTTTCCTCCTCTCCCCCCCCCCTCTCTCTTGCTTATACCTGTCTCTCTCTCTCTCTCTCTCTCTCTCTCTCTCTCTCTCTCTCTCTCTCTCTCTCTCTTTGCTCTCCCTCTGTCTCTCTATCGGCGCTGATCTCCCTGTCTGAGCCCACACACACACACCCACGCACACACACACATACAGTGTCTGTCTGTCTTTCAGACTGCTGGTCTGAGCTGGCCTTAATGCTACTTGCCTCGCGGTGTGTGTGTTTGTCTGTGTAGTACCTCACAGTGTAGTACCTCACTGCCACAGTCTGTCAGTCTGTCTGCATCACTGTTGCTGTGACTGTAAGCACCACTAGCTCTGGGAAACCTGGGACAACAGGGAGCCTGTCAGCAGCATATGTTCTGTCCGTCTTCAGCCTCCCTACAAACATGTTCCGGAACCCACGGACCACTAATTATCTGAGCCATGTCAAATACAGTGTCGGTGGGCAAGGTAAGGGCAAGGAGGAGGAGGGGACTCTGGAGTGTGTGTGTGCTAGGCTTTGACTTAGTAGCTTGAACTTATTGACCATTCATAGTAAGTAACTGTCCTTGTGCTGTGCACTGAGTGAGAGATTCCAAGGACATGAGTTACTTTGATTTGGTACATGCTTTCTCAGGGATTCAACTGGCTTTGTGTGTGTGTGTGTGTGTGTGTGTGTGTGTGTGTGTGTGTGTGTGTGTGTGTGTGTGTGTGTGTGTGTGTGTGTGTGTGTGTGTGTGTGTGTGTGTGTAAGGGCTGCTACAGCTGCAGTAGCACTATTGAATAATGAATCAAGTATCTCTTAGTGCATGTGGACTGAAGAAGTGTACCTGATGCTGTTTCTTTATGACTTTTTTTCTCATCTGATAAAAACTTCCCTAGTAGTCAACAGGTGCTTTATCCTTGGCACGTTATTACTGTATTGCTGCAGATCGTTATACCCCTCTCATCCATGTACTTCAGGGCTTGTATGTATCAAGCGTCTTAGGGGTGCTGATCCATTGAGATTTCCGCTAGGATCTGTTAGGTCTTTTATATTCTAAGGAATGGAGAGGGGGGACCTGATGGTAGATCAACCCCCCTACTCTCTCCTATCAGACTATGAAGGCTGATAGAGAGGATGGTTTCCATGACTTTAACTGAGGATGTACACATGGTAAGTCTATTCGCTCCTGTGATTCCTGCCTGCCTTGAGATGAGGTGCAGTTTGTTTAACAGGGTCTATTTTTCACCTTGTGCTTCCCCCTGTGTATTTATAGAAATCCCCTTTCTCCACTGAGCTCACTTTTGACAGACAGTCTCCTAAGCTCATCTTTGGCATGTCCTTTTCGCACGGCTGCCCACGAACCAACTGGACATTGTCATGGGTGGACGACTGACCTGTCTCTGATTTAGATGACCTGATTGACACATTCGCTCCCAGGCCACCACCCATGACAACACCTGCACCCACCCACACATACTCGGGCTGGCTCTAGCTTTTTGGAAGCCACCACCCATGACAACACCTGCACCCACCCACACATACTCAGGGCCGGCTCTAGCTTTTTGGAGGCCACCGCCCATGACAACACCTGCACCCACCCACACATACTCAGGGCCGGCTCAAGCTTTTTGGAGGCCACCGCCCATGACAACACCTGCACCCACCCACACATACTCAGGGCCGGCTCTAGCTTTTTGGAGGCCTGTCATGCAGGCCCCCCGCGCAAGCACTATTAGCGCCCGTTGCTATATCAATGGTGCAATGACCTAATGGGTCGATTTTTGGAGATCATTACAGTCTAAATTACGTTATTTTCATCCCCCACTATGTAAACAAAGCTGATTTTCCATGACAATTTCATTGTTTAAACCAGTTTTGTTTAGCTAATTAGATGAAAACATTACTTCAAACCCCCCCCCCCCCCCACCCCCACCTCACAGCAAAACATTTTAGATAACAGTGGAGGTTGATAAAAATTATTCTTCAATTCATGGACCTTGGTTGGAGAGCAAGGTAGCGGCAGTATTATTAGATCTTTTATTAAAAAGCTGTTGTTTTCGTTCTCATTTTCCAATGGTTATCGATTGATTGATGTATTTATTTTTATTTCCCCTTTATTTAACCAGGTAGGCCAGTTGAGAACACCTTTATTTAACCAGGTAGGCCAGTTGAGAACAAGTTCTCATTTACAACTGCGACCTGGCCAAGATAAAGCAAAGCAGTGTGACACAGACAACAACAAAGAGTTACACATGGAGTAAACAATAAACAAGCCAATAAATAACACAATAAACAAGTCAATTACACAATAGAAAAAATAAAGTCTATATACAGTGTGTGCAAAAGGCATGAGGAGATAATACAATTTAGCAGATTAACACTGGAGTGATAAATGAGCAGATGATGATGTACAAGTAGAGATACTGGTGTGCAAAAGAGCAGAAAAGTAAATGAAATAAAAACAGTATGGAGATGAGGTAGGTAGATTGGGTGGGCTATTTACAGATGGACTATGTACAGCTGCAGTGATCGGTTAGCTGCTCAGATAGTTGATGTTTGAATTTGTGAAGGTAATAAAAGTCTCCAACTTCAGCGATTTTTGCAATTCGTTCCAGTCATTGGCAGCAGAGAACTGTAAGGAAAGGCGGCCAAATGACGTGTTGGCTTTGGGGATTATCAGTGAGATATACCTGCTGATATACCTGCTGGGTGTTGTTATCGTGACCAGTGAACTGAGATAAGGCGGAGCTTTACCTAGCATAGACTTATAGATGACCTGGAGCCAGTGGGTTTGGCGACGATTATGTAGCGAGGTCCAGCCGACTAGAGCATACAGGGCGCAGTGGTGGGTGGTATAAGGTGATTTGGTAACAAAACGGATGGCACTGTGATAGACTGCATCCAGTTTGCTGAGTGTTGGAAGCTATTTTGTAGATGACATCACCGAAGTCGAGGATCGTTAGGATAGTCAGTTTTACTAGGGTAAGTTTGGCGGCGTGAGTAAAGGAGGCTTTGTTGCGAAATAGAAAGCCGATTGGAGATGTTTAATATGAGTCTGGAAGGAGAGTTTACAGTCTAGCCAGACACCTAGGTGTTTATAGATGTCCACATATTCTAGGTCGGAACTGTCTAGGGTGGTGATGCTAGTCGGGCGGGCAGTGCGGGCAGCGAACGGTTGAAAAGCATGCATTTGGTTTTACTAGTGTTTAAGAGCAGTTGGAGGCCACGGAAGGAGTGTTGTATGGCATTGAAGCTCGTTTGGAGGTTAGTTAGTACAGTGTCCAAGGAAGGGCCAGAAGCATACAGAATAGTGAGGTCCTCGTAGAGGTGGATCAGTGAATCGCCCGCAGCAAGAGCGACATCATTGATATATACAGAGAAAAGAGTCGGCCCGAGAATTGAACCCTGTGGTACCCCCATAAAGACTGCCAGAGGTCCGGACAACATGTCATCCGATTTGACACACACACTGAACTCTGTCTGCAAAGTAGTTGGTGAACCAGGCGAGGCAGTCTGATATTGAAGAAGTGAATACCTTATTTAGGCTGGAGTCTGGAGTTAGTCACCGCAGCAGGCATGTGCTGGTTATCTACAGTGTGTAATTCCATCATGTTTCCATTTAGGCTATGATGATGACGTAATATGCTTTATCGTCAGATTGCAATGGAAGATTGAGTCATGGTAAAATGTGGTGGATTCCTGTTTTTGGTCCACTCTGACACATTCTTGATTTGTCTTTGTAATATTTATGTAATCAGTCCTTTTTATCAGTTAAGTCATTGGGGGAGTTTCACCACACTGTTTCACCACACCGTGTGACAGGAAAAATCTAACCAATTAACATACACAGAAGTAGGACATATTTTTCTAACATATTTTCTCTGTCTGTTTCTCCAGGCTTTGGAACTGAGGCTCCAGTCAAACTCTTCACTTCAACCCCATTGCCAACAGAAACTCTAAGGTGGAGGAAACCATTTTGTATGCACTTTTCACTTGTCATATTCTAACATATACAGTCGACCCATTTCACAGTCGTGTTGTGGCACAATTATGCGTCAGAAAGAGAGTGTTTTTATCAAAGAAAGTGAACATTAAACTTCAGATGAACGTTAACAAATGTAAGGTCATTTGATCAGGTTGTTATAGCAAACGTTACACATTGTAATCCTGAAGAGCAACATGAGGCCGATAGCATGTTCTATCTGCTACATCATCAAGATAGGGATAGACAAGGATAAGGGCTCTTCAGACTGGTTTAAGATGAATTCAGACTGGTTTAAGATGAATTCAGACTGTTTTAAGATGAATTCAGACTGGTTTAAGATGAATTCAGACTGGTTTAAGATGAATTCAGACTGGTTTAAGATGAATTCAGACTGGTTTAAGACTAGGCTCCTGATGAGATACCCAGGCAGGCAGAGTACCGCCTCTATGAAACCAGAACAGTCCACAGTCCGGATACAACCCCCACTGTCACCACAAAAACACCGTTACCAACAACAGTACAAGGGCCACAAAATACTCCAGCTTTTAATGCTTACTGGGTAAAATTAGCCCAGTATGCATTAAAAGCTGACATGCCTGGAGCAGCTTATCCTAAGATACTTTGTTCACGTGGCAGAACAGAAGAACTGTAATGCCTACATTCAGGAGTCCCTCCCTCCTATCCTGATGGAATTAGTGTACTTCTGTAACTGACAGCTCATTTTCTGCACCCATTCAAAGCTAGTCTATGTCAATATCCTCCACCCTTTTCCAAAATTGTGCACTTGCACACTTCGCGAAATGGATTTAACAGTGTGAAACATTCCTTTCTACCAATGCTCACACCAATCTAATGTCATTACATATATCACACTAAAGCAGTCGAACGTAATATATCATACGAAACGGGTCAAAGCAACCTGTTGCGATCAAGACGTAGGATACTATACGCCCTATAATTCCTATTATATTGTATGACCGCTCTTACCTTGGTAGGCAAATGTAATGTAACCTAACGTAAAGTAACATAATAAATGGAGTGGCACGGATTTTAGTCAAATATAATCCATTTTGCTCTGAGGCCAGGTTGGAGTGGAGAATCAGAGATACATTAAGTAGAGCTACTATAATTCATTTAATTTGTGAATTATAGGATTTCTATGGTCATGTGGCCATTCGTGAACGTTTCATAGAGTTGTACTGTTTCACATCGGACCATTATGAGAACTTTTGATTGACACGGTCAGAATGTTTCGTTGTGACGGCAGAGATGTTTAGAAGATACTTGCCTGGCTATGTGTCCTTTTGATTGGTCTGGATAAAACCACTAGGACATGATCCTGATCGTTTCCTGGAGGTGTGCCATGTTAGGGTTAGGGGTTAACCTAGTTCTTAGCTAGATCCCTCTTCCCTCACGGAAGTCGAAGCACAGTACAAAATTACCCGAACTGACCCTGGGGACTGACAGTATGTTTATCCACTTAAAGGCAGTAATAGTAGTAGACATGACGGTGTCTTCACAATCTTAAAATGGTTTATCCAAGTCAGCAACTTAGGGGCCTTGTGGTTAGTGTCAGCTCTGAGATTGGAAGTTTGGAGGTTCGATCCCAGCTTGGGTCATACCAAGGACTCTAAAAATGGAACCCTATGCTTGGCACTCAGCGTTAAGGAGTTGGATTAGGGGCCTGCGAGAGACTAGTGTGCTGTCCAGGGGGTGCACTTGTACATCAAGCTGCCTCACGCTACAGAAACATGAGATAGTATCATTTCTTTTAGTCATTTGACCAATATGTGAGATGATATATCCAGTAGGAAATGTGTGGCACCTTACTGAAGACTGGTATACAACTTATATACAGTACATCTTCAATAGCAATATTCTCATGATAAGATGCTAGATTATTTGGAACTCTTTTACTTTCAGCTTTCAGAACGACTTTTCCTTCGGGGACAAGACCGAGCTGGTCAAGAGTGCCACTGATATCGATGCCAATCTTCTGTCAGTCCTACCCAAGGGTGAGCTTCTTCCCAAACACAGACAGCATCCCAAATGGCACCCTATTCTATATACAGTGCACTACTTTTCACATGTAGTAAACTATGTGTAGGGGATTTTAGTTATTGCGATAGGAGTAATGAACTAACTAACAGATTACTGTCGTGCCATGTTTTGTAATATTTTACATATATTTTTTCCCAGTTTCAGAATTAAAGAAACATTTTGAAAGCGTTGTCTCGAGTGATTTAGAAATGAACAGGTATGTTTGCATATGTTGAAATCGTAACCCTTGACAACACTCCCTCTGTCCCTCCTTTCCATACATCCTTCAGTTTTCATCAACTCTCGTAGTTACCTCAGACCATTTCATGTTGTTATTGTGTAGGGCTGCAAAATTCTGGGAATTTTCCAACATTCACAGGTTTTCCTTATGTCTTGCTTACTCCATTCTAATTCTGGGAATTTCCCAACATTCACAGGTTTTCCTTATGTCTTGCTTACTCCATTCTAATTCTGGGAATGTTCCAACATTCACAGGTTTTCCTTATGTCTTGCTTACTCCATTCTAATTCTGGGAATGTTCCAACATTCACAGGTTTTCCTTATGTCTTGCTTACTCCATTCTAATTCTGGGAATGTTCCAACATTCCCAGGTTTTCCTTATGCCTTGCTTACTCCATTCTAATTCTGGGAATTTCCCAACATTCCCAGGTTTTCCTTATGTCTTGCTTACTCCATTCTAATTCTGGGAATGTTCCAACATTCCCAGGTTTTCCTTATGTCTTGCTTACTCCATTCTAATTCTGGGAATTTCCCAACATTCACAGGTTTTCCTTATGTCTTGCTTACTCCACTCTAATTCTGTGAATGTTCCAACATTCCCAGGTTTTCCTTATGTCTTGCATACTCCATTCTAATTCTGTGAATGTTCCAACATTCACAGGTTTTCCTTATGTCGTGCTTACTCCATTCTAATTCTGGGAATTTCCCAACATTCACAGGTTTTCCTTATGTCTTGCTTACTCCATTCTAATTCTGGGAATGTTCCAACATTCACAGGTTTTCCTTATGTCTTGCTTACTCCATTCTAATTCTGGGAATGTTCCAACTAAAATTTTTGGAAAATCTGGAATTTTGCAAACCTCTCCTGTATAAACAAGAGTCACTGTTGAGAACCTCTTTACTGAGGAATATGGTTGTTTTTCACAATTATGTTATATTTTGTTGGTGTATTTCCTATGCTCCCATGCTGCCTTGATTGTGCAATTGTTTTGTACTTGTTGAGAAGCAGGGCGCCCTTGCAAAAGAAACTTTAAAAAATCATAATTAAAAATGGCAATATATGATATTATCATATATATCTATATCCCCCTGTCTGTCTCTGCCTGGTATGAAGCAGGAAGGAAAGGATAGCCAGGCGCCTGGAGGGTATCGAGAGTGAGGCTCCTCTTGCCCTGATACCTAGCTGTGCCGGCCTGGTGGCCAACCGCATGCTGGAGGAGGACCCGCCACGATACACCCGGGCCTCAGACCCCTGTGAGCCAATCATGGGTACGTACCACACAAGGCAATGCAAGCCCTGTATGAAACATATAGTGTCGGCTTGGACTACTGTACTTAGATTTTTAAGCTCCTCGTAAAGAACAGGTGAAGCCTCATAATGTATGCTAGTGAGGGGGATGCATGTGACACCTAGACCCTTATTCAGAGCATGGGTTGTTAGGTGCTGATTATTTTGGGATGGAGAAAGATTATATTTGGGAGAGAGGCATGGTAGGTCTGCATGTATGTTTAACTGTGTGTCTGGGTTTCTCCTGGTTCCACAGTGAGACCATGCCATGTTTGAGACATCGTTGTGTTCATATGATTTAGGGTACGTCCCAAATGGCACCCTGTTCCCTATATCAAAAGTGGTGAACTGTAAAGGGAACAGAGTGCCATTTGGGACACATCCTTACTGTGTGCTTGTCTCCCTCCTCGTTCCACAGTGAGACGTTACAGCAGAGAGCAGGTGGAGGCCCCACAGATGCCGGTGTCCTCCCCAGACAGACAGTCTAGGACCCGGGGCAGACCGGGGGACCATCCTGGACCGGCCGTCCACCCCCATGCAGAGCCTGTCCTATCCTCTTCCGGTGGCCCAGTGGACCCAGCCAGCCTCAGTTCCAAGGCCGAGCGGATCGCCCGCTACAAAGCAGAGCGCCGGCGTCAGCTCTCTGAGCGTTACGGCATCCTCTTGGATCAGGAGATAGACATGGACTACAGTCCTCGCTACTCGCTACGTAGAGAGTCTGACGCCTTGGATAGAGTGGCCCCAGCAGTCACAGAGCGTAGGAGAGACAGAGATAGAGAAAGACATGAGGTGGAGGAGGGAGGAGGGGGGCGGGAGAGTTCCCGCAGAACTCCCCACAGCTCTGGAGTAGGCAGGATCTACATGCAGGCTCACCCTGCTGAGCCTTCTCCTGGCCACGCTCCTGCCCCAGGTCACGGTCCAGCCCCTGCAGGCCCTACCCATACTCAAGCCCCTCAGCCAGCCCGGGGGGGGGCCGGCACCTTCTCAGAGCGGGAGAGGATGATGAACCTGGAGAACTGCCGGCGGGCCCAGGAGAGGACAGGGGGCCTCAGAGGTGCCAGTAACAGGCCCCATGATCATGCCCAGGCCTCCTCCATCCAGCAGCTCAGCCCTCCTCTATCCAGGACCTCCTCCAGAGAGTCCTGCAGCGTGGCGGCCATCCCCAGCTCCCCTCGTACGGCCCGCCGGGCCTCCCTGCCCTCCACACGCTACGGCATCTCCCCCGGGGACCTGTTCATCGAGCAGCAAGCTCAAGCCATCCTCAGCAGACAGGGGTGAGTTCAGATCAGCTTTGATGTCATACTGCACTCTGTCTTCAATGAGTTTGATCTCTGTGCTCAGGTTGCTTTCAATATGAAATAGGTGCAGGTGCTGAGTACAAAAAAAATGAATGTAAATATATTGGCACAGTGATGAATGCTCCCACTGTCTCCGGGGGGCGGAGTGGCTTGGGTAAAAAACAGGTTGCTTTCACCGTTGACTGACCACTTTAAGGAGTAGTTGCAGTATTTTGTTGCGCTTGTGCTGTTGTTGGTAACAGTGTTTTTGTAGTGCCAGTGGGGGTTGTATCCGGTACTCTGCCTGCTTGGGTATCTCATCAGGAGCTGCAGAGGGGCTACAGGGTGGGTTTTTGTGGGGGTAAGGGGGCCATCTATGATGGGGGATTTGTTAACTTGGATGGGTTTCACAGCTTGCCCTGTAAGGGCAGACCTATAGAGTTAGATAGAGTGCTCATCTTTGCCTCTTAAAACAGGCTTTGTGCCAAGTGTGCCCTCTATCCAACTCTATGGCCAGAGCAGAGATGGTAGAGAAAGCGAGACATCTCACTGGCTAATCCTTTCTTGTCAGGTGATGCGAGCAGGGAGGTGACAATAATTATACCAGTGCCAGCTGTTATTGGGCAGTTTCTCATTGAAAATAAATGTTTTCTGTGTAAGTGGGCCTTAACTCTCTTGCATGAACATGCCAGAGATTATGGAGAGGAATCGTGAGCTCATGCAGGAAAGCATGCTAACGCGAGAGAGGGAACGCCCACTTTCAAAGACCGGAACCTTGATAAATGTTTCCAATGGTAAACTGCCTGAGTAAGACATCTTCATGTATCCACCATCTTTGGCCAGACCAGAGAGAGCGAGTGGACAGGGTCTAAATGTCTTGTAGCATTGATTAATATTGATATTTCCGAAATAGTGCACTGCTTTTGACCAGAGGCCTATGGGCCCTGGTCAAAAGTAGTGCACTATATAGGGAATAGGGTGCAATTTGGGACACAACCACAGTATTATAGTAGTCCTAATGACCCAGCACCATTCTAAGCTATGTCGTCATCTTCACCACATTGGTCCTGTAGCCTGGCAGTGTTGTCTCAGAGTGACTGGTCTCTCCAGACAGACTCAGAAGATGATGCCGCTGGCACTCAGTCTGTCATCAGTTGGCCTTCCAGGTACTGTGGTATCTGAACATACTGTAGGGCCTGGGTTCAAATACTTTCCCCATTTGCTTTAGCCTGCAGGTCGGTGGGGTTTCTCATTTAGAGACTTTATTATTGGTTCTATTGCAACAGGCAAGTTCACTCAAGCACATATTTGAAATGATGTCTAATGGTATTTGAACCCAGGTCTGTGTACCGTATGTGTGTGTGTGTGTAGACCCCAAAACATCTACCTAACACATCCTCCCAACAGATAGACAACCTATATAATTTATATGATAATATATCCTGTATTATATATTACTATATAATCATAGTAATCATTCCCCTTTGTCATCTCCAAGTTAACTGCTGTTTTCTAGTTCTCAGTGTGAGGTTTGGATTGCAGTTCTTAACCCCCTCATGTTTCAAATTAACGTTTGGTCTTCTCATCCATTTGAATTATCCTTAAAACTTCTAAGGATGTTATCTCTCAAATGTCATCACGCCTCCTCATCAGGGAATGAGATGGAAACCTGAATGCACACAAGTAATAGAAGTGAATGCTTTGGTCACACGTTAGTGATTGGTCAGATATGTAGTATACAGTAGTAGGACAAGAACTTCCAGTCACAGTGTAGGGTGCAAGATGCAACTGACATTTTGAGTGTGAGATAGTGAGAAAGGATGGGGGAAGCTTGCCTTGAAGCGCTAGGCATCTTGCCATGACATGCGTCATCTGAATTAGGCCCACAGAATATCTCTCCCACATTTCTGAATGACACTTGTAACGTGGTCAGTAGGCAAAAGTAACCTATGCTTCAGAGGGGAGGGGCAAGTCAAATCAAATGTTATTGGTCACATACACATGGTTAGCAGATGTTAATGTGAGTGTAGCGAACTGCTTGTGCTTCTAGTTCCGACAATGCAGTAATAACCAACGAGTAATCTAACCTAACAATTCCGCAACTACTACCTTATACACACAAGTGTAAAGGGATAAAGAATATCTACATAAAGATATATGAATGAGTGATGGTACAGAACGACATAGGCAAGATGCAGTAGATGGTATAGAGTACAGTATATACTGAGTAATGTAGGGTATGTAAACATTATATTAAGTGGCATTGTTTAAAGTGGCTAATGATAAATTTTTACATCAATTTCCATCCATTTCAATTATTAAAGTGGCTGGAGTTGAGTCAGTGTGTTGGCAGCAGCCGCTCAATGTTAGTGGTGGCTGTTTAACAGTCTGATGGCCTTGATATAGAAGCTGTTTTTCAGTCTCTTGGTCCCTGCTTTGATGCACCTGTACTGACCTCGCCTTCTGGATGACAGCGGGGCGAACAAGCAGTGGCTCAGGTGGTTGATGTCCTTGATGATCTTTATTGCCTTCCTGTGACATCGGGTGGTGTAGGTGTCCTGGAGGGCAGGTAGTTTGCACCTGGTGATGCGTTGTGCAGACCTCACTAACCTCTGGAGAGCCTTACGGTTGTGGGCGGAGCAGTTGCCGTACCAGGCTGTGACACTGTGGTCAGGCTGTGGTCATTACTATTGTGCATCTGTAGAAGTTTGTGAGTGCTTTTGTTGACAAGCCAAATTTCTTCAGCCTCCTGAGGTTGAAGAGGCGCTGCTGCGCCTTCTTCACAACGCTGTCTGTGTGTGTGGACCAATTCAGTTTGTCTGTGATGTGTATGCCGAGGAACTTAAAACTTACTACCCTCTCCACTACTGTCCCGTCGATGTGGATAGGGGGGTACTCCCTCTGCTGTTTCCTGAAGTCCACAATCATCTCCTTTGTTTTGTTGATGTTGAGTGTGTGGTTATTTTCCTGACACCACACTCCGAGGGCCCTCACCTCCTCCCTGTAGGCCGTCTCGTCGTTGTTGGTAATCAAGCCTACCACTGTAGTGTCGTCCGCAAACTTGATGATTGAGTTGGAGTCGTGGGTGAACAGGGAGTACAGGAGAGGGTTCAGAACGCACCCTTGTGGAGCCCCAGTGTTGAGAATCAGCGGGGTGGAGATGTTGTTACCTACCCTCACCACCTGGGAGCGTCCCGTCAGGAAGTCCAGTACCCAGTTGCACAGGGCGGGGTCGAGACCCAGGGTCTCGAGCTTGGTGACGAGTTTGGAGGGTACTATGCTGAGCTGTAGTCGATGAACAGCATTCTCACATAGGTATTCCTCTTGTCCAGATGGGTTAGGACAGTGTGCAGTGTGGTTGAGGATGAAAATTGGTGCAATGTCAGAAATGTCGTCTGTGGACCTATTGGGGCGGTAAGCAAAGTTGCCTTTTTTTGGGCAAAGTGGGTCTAAAGGGTGTCAAAATAAAAGGCCTTGACAGCAGCCTGGCCTTGTGATTTGGTGGAGGTGATATGGTCCTTTGTTCCACATATTCTTGTTTTTGTCTCTCAAAGCACTTCATGATGACAGGAAGTGAGTGCTAGTCGTTTAGCTCAGTTACCTTAGCTTTCTTGGGAACAGGAACAATGGTGGCCCTCTTGAAGCATGTGGGAACAGCAGACTGCCGGATAAGGATTGATTGAATATGTCCGTCAAAACACACCAGCCAGCTGGTCTGCGCATGCTCTGAGGATGCGGCTGGGGATGCATGTCTGGGCCTGCAGCCTTGCAGAGGGTTAACACGTTTAAATGTTTTACTCATGTCGGCTGCAGTGAAGGAGAGTCCGCTGGATTTGGTAGCGGGCTGTATCAGTGGCACTATATTGTCCTCAAAGCGGACAAAAAAGTTATTTAGTCTGTCTGGGAGCAAGACATCCTGGTTTTCATCCTGGTAATCCGTGATTGACTGTAGAGCCTGCCACATACCTCTTGTGTCTGAGCCGTTGAATTGCGACTCTACTTTGTCTCTATACTGATGCTTAGCAGGTAGCCCATGTGAGTGGAGTCCTGCTCATCGCTCATGGAGCGGTTGCACACTGCTGCTGTGGCCATGTCCTTTCCTACAGCTTTGCAAAAAAAATAATTCTGAACTCACAATAAAAAAAAACTGCTGGTCCAAATTCGCTCCATTCATTAAAATCACAATTGAACCAACACCCATCTATTTTTTTGACTAATTGGTTTTTAAGTATTGAAACCAACACGTAAGGATTTGAATTAAAAGTATTTGAATAAACATGAAAAGGTGAATGTAAGAAGCTAACATCATTTCAAATAGTCAGATATAAACACTCTTAAAAATGTCAGGAGCCAGACAGGGAGCCTAAGAAGTGGATTATTTTAGCTATATTATTTCAAGGCTATAACCTACAAAGAAATACATTGTGAAGCATTTACAAGTATAAGACAATAGGCTGGTAGGGTCATAAAGCATCACATTAAGCATCTCTGATCCAAAATTAAATCTAGAATCAGCTTCCTATTTCGCAACAAAGCCTCCTTCACTCATGCTGCCAAACATACCCTCGTAAAACTGACTATCCTGCCGATCCTCGACTTCGGCGATGTCATTTACAAAACAGCCTCCAACACTCTACTCAGCAAATTGGATGTAGTCTATCACAGTGCCCACCACTGCAACCTGTATGCTCTCGTTGGCTGGCCCTCGCTACCTATTCGTCACCAAACCCACTGGCTCCAGGTCATCTATAAGTCTTTGCTAGGTAAAGCCCCGCCTTATCTCAGCTCACTGGTCGCCATAGCAGCACCCACCCATAGCACGAGTTCTAGTAGGTAAATTTTACTGGTCATCCCCAAAGCCAACACTTACTTTGGCTGCCTTTCCTTCCAGTTCTCTGCTGCCAATAACTGGAACGAATTGCAAAAAATCACTGAAGTTGGAGACATATCTCCCTCACTAACTTCAAGCATCGGCTGTCAGAGCAGCTTACCGATCGCTGCAGCTGTACACATCTGTAAATAGCCCATCCAACCAACTACCTACCTCATCCCCATATTTATATAAAAAAACTCTGCTCTTTTGCACAACAGTATTTCTACTTGCACATCGTCATCTGCTCATCTATCACTCCAGTGTTAATGCTAAATTGTAATTAGTTCGCCACTATGGCCTATTTATTGCCTTACCTGCTTACTTCATTTGCACACACTGTATACAGATTTTCTATTGTGTTATTGACTGTACGTTTGTTTATCCCACGTATAACTCTGTTGTTTTTTTGTCGCACTGCTTTTATTCATCTTGGCCAGTTCGCAGTTGTAAATGAGAACTTGTTCTCAACTGGCCTACCTGGTTAAATAAAGGTGAAATAAATAAATAAAAATAAATAAAGGGTTCAGCATTTAAACAACATTTTGTTGTATTAAATCATTAGAGTCTATAAATTGCGCATATAGGCTGTAACTTACTAAGAATTTAATACAAATTAAATGAAAAAGAACTTATTAGTGCCTTTGAATTCATTTTTAGAAACACAAGTTTTGCCAGCCTTCTGCTTCAGGCTCATGCGATGGTGCCTGGAGAACAGGTGTTGTGCCAAAAAGCTCCCCCCTGACAGAACCCCCCTCGCGTGAACGCACACGCACTCAATGCTTCATTGCTGCGACTTGCTTGCTAATTGAGATTTCTGATCATGTTCGGCTGCATTTAATTTAATTTTTTATGTTGGTTTGATTGTGCGGGAGGCACTAGTAATTTCTGCAGTTTTCGGTTTAGCTATTTGTTTCAAGTGTATTAGTCTATAAATAAATCTCTTCGCCAAAATTATTCATCATCTCTCCCATGTCTTATTCGACTAGTAGTAGTTCTGAAATGTTTATTACTTGCCTACATTTGACTCCCTCCTCTATGTTTAATATAACACACATACATTCATTATTCATTTGGTTGCTGCTTATACAAATTCGTACTCCTAAATTTTTCGTTTAGAAGTGAACAAGCAATTGCCCAGTTAGTGTCTTCCACATTAATGTCCACCTCCCCACAGAAGTGGCACAGTTGGCTCGTGTCATCTAGCAAGACATAATGTCAAGTAGTCTATACATCTTTACATTTATATGGATATGCAAAGATATACATATTCTTAGTGCCATTTGAAAGGATACACTTTGAAGTTTATGGAAATGTGAAAGGAATGTGGTAGAGTATAAAAGATAATACAAAGAAACAAAGAAAATAAAAAACTGTTTGTATTTTTTTTGTACTATCTTTGAAATGCAAGAGAAAGGCCATAATGTATTATTCCAGCCAAGGTGCAATTTTGATTTTGGCCACTAGATTGCATCAGTGTATGTGCAAAGTTTTAGACTGATCCAATGAACCATTGCATTTCTGTTCCAAATGTTGTGTTAAGACTACCCAAATGTGCCAAATTTGTTTATTAATAACAATTACATGTTCAAAATTGTGCACTCTCCTCAAACAATAGCATGGTATTCTGTCACTGTAATAGCCACTGTAAACTGGACAGTGCAGTTAGATTAACAAGAGTTTAAGCTTTCTGCCAATATCAGATATGTCTATGTCCTGGGAAATTGTCTTGTTACTTACAACCTCATGATAATCGCATTAGCCTACGTTAGCTCAACCGTCCCATGGAAGGGACACCGATCCCAACGAAGTTAGAAATTGAGGAGAGTGACTTCCATTTCTTCTCTCATGATGTTAACATCTTTGTTCGTATTTGAAAAGACAATTGACTCCTCCTTCAGAACACTTTCAGCAAACTGGGAAAGAAATTTGATGGGCATTTCAGTGTTCCCCAACAAATTATATTACATTTAAGATTATAATTCGCAAGCATACAATGACATAGCTATAATATAATTTGACAGTTCTGGTTTGCCTTTTAGTCAGTATACTTTCAGTAGGTTAATTGTACATGTACACTTACTTTCAAGGCAAAGACCCCACAAGAAGTAACATCTTGTTGGCATGGGTGAGGAAGGGTACCACACGCCCATCTGGATATATTACACCCCTTCTCTCTCAGAGATGATCTGAACATATATGTTAATAAACGTACAGCATTTTGAAACACTTTATTGATTACAATATAGAGATTAATAACAGAGGGGAATCTGAGAATGCAGGGATTCCAGCAGGGTGTGAGTTGAAGATTAGTCAAAACTGGAGCTGACAAGGCTCTGATTTAGCATCTTATCTGATGTGGGAGAACTTGCACAATTGGTGGCTGACTAAATATTTTCTTTTTATGACTGACAAAATGAGAAAAAATAATTCCATTCCATAATTCCATTTATTTGCAAATTATGGTAAATAAGTATTTGGTCAATAACCCACTGTGACAGAGGTCAAATGTACTGTTTTATGTTGCTGGTATTTTGTATATCTCCTTTATATCTTGGTGTATATCTTTTTACATTTTAATTTATATTATTATTATCATTATTGTGTTTTCATCTTCAATGCCCTTGCTGATGATGGGGCTTTGTTACTTTGGAGCTCTCTGGGGTCATTCACTAGGAGGGTTCTGGGATTTTGGAGGTTCTGGGGGTGATCCTTTGAGGGTTGATGGGGATGGTGGAGGTGATGGGGGTGTCCTATTGAGGGTTGATGGGGATGGTGGAGGTGCTGGGGTGTCCTTTGAGGGTTGATGGGGATGGTGGAGGTGCTGGGGGTGTCCTATTGAGGGTTGATGGGGATGGTGGAGGACAGGGGTGTCTAAAGAAGAAGTTACAGGTCTGTGGGGATGGTGGAGGTACTGGGGGTGTCCTATTGAGGGTTGATGGGGATGGTGGAGGTATTTTCTCTGTCTGGGGTGTCCTATTGAGGGTTGATGGGGATGGTGGAGGTACTGGGGTATATATATCTTGGTGTATATTTTTTACATTTTAATTTATATTATTATTATCATTATTGAGGGGTGGGGGGTTGATGGGGATGGTGGAGGTACTGGGGTGTCCTATTGAGGGTTGATGGGGATGGTGGAGGTGCTGGGGGCGTCCTATTGAGGGTTGATGGGGATGGTGGAGGTACTGGGGGCGTCCTATTGAGGGTTGGTGGGGATGGTGGAGGTGCTGGGGGTGTCCTATTGAGGGTTGATGGGGATGGTGGAGGTGCCTGGGGGTGTCCTGTTGATGGGGATGGTGGAGGTACTGGGGGTGTCCTATTGAGGGTTGGTGGGGATGGTGGAGGTACTGGGGGTGTCCTATTGAGGGTTGATGGGGATGGTGGAGGTACTGGGGGTGTCCTATTGAGGGTTGATGGGGATGGTGGAGGTGCTGGGGGTGTCCTATTGAGGGTTGATGGGGATGGTGGAGGTGCTGGGGGTGTCCTATTGAGGGTTGATGGGGATGGTGGAGGTGCTGGGGGTGTCCTATTGAGGGTTGGTGGGGATGGTGGAGGTACTGGGGTGTCCTATTGAGGGTTGATGGGGATGGTGGAGGTGCTGGGGGTGTCCTATTGAGGGTTGATGGGGATGGTGGAGGTGCTGGGGGTGTCCTATTGAGGGTTGATGGGGATGGTGGAGGTGCTGGGGGTGTCCTACTGAGGGTTGATGGGGATGGTGGAGGTACTGGGGGCGTCCTATTGAGGGTTGATGGGGATGGTGGAGGTACTGGGGGTGTCCTATTGAGGGTTGATGGGGATGGTGGAGGTGCCTGGGGTGTCCTATTGAGGGTTGATGGGGATGGTGGAGGTGCTGGGGGTGTCCTATTGAGGGTTGGTGGGGATGGTGGAGGTACTGGGGGTGTCCTATTGAGGGTTGATGGGGATGGTGGAGGTGCTTGGGGTGTCCTATTGAGGGTTGAAGGGGATGGTGGAGGTGCTGGGGGTGTCCTATTGAGGGTTGGTGGGGATGGTGGAGGTGCTGGGGGTGTCCTATTGCGGGTTGATGGGGATGGTGGAGGTGCTGGGGGTGTCCTATTGAGGGTTGATGGGGATGGTGGAGGTGTCCTATTGAGGGTTGATGGGGATGGTGGAGGTGCTGGGGGTGTCCTATTGAGGGTTGATGGGGATGGTGGAGGTGCTGGGGGTGTCCTATTGAGGGTTGATGGGGATGGTGGAGGTGCTGGGGGTGTCCTATTGAGGGTTGATGGGGATGGTGGAGGTGCCTGGGGCTGTCCTATTGAGGGTTGGTGGGGATGGTGGAGGTGCTGGGGCTGTCCTATTGAGGGTTGATGGGGATGGTGGAGGTGCTGGGGCTGTCCTATTGAGGGTTGATGGGGATGGTGGAGGTACTGGGGGTGTCCTACTGAGGGCGAAGGGACCTATTGGGGAGGGGATTCTTCATGGAGGCACATTCACTCATAATTTTGTTTATTATATTATTATACATTTATTTTATTTCTTATTTTGTTTGATTATTATATTATTATAGCCGTTTACTGTGATTATGGATATGCACTCATGTTGACATATATTTGAACTTTCTTTTTCGCCCAGAGTACACATTTTGGATTTATTATTGTTATTATTATTTTATTATTACTACTGTACCTACATTATTAAAAACTAAAACAGAAAAGTATAAAAAAATGCAGGAAAAGCCATAAGAGGGAAAAGCACGATGGGATGGATAGAGAGAAGAGTAGAGGGCTCTGAAAACTATTATTGCTGAAATAACCTCTTCCTTTTGTGACGAGAGTCTAATACTTCCACACATCAGAGGACATGATAGGTCACCAACAATTATTCAGAAGTGTGCCAGGCCTTGCAGTCCCAAGATTGAAGGGAGGGAGGCAAGAAAATAGCCTTGCCGAAATACTACACCCCCCCCCCCCCTCTAATTTCCTTCATTTTGTGGCTAGAGTCAGATTCTTTCTGTGGCACACATCTGAGTCAAATACTCTCTATAGAACAAATACTCTCTAAATACTCTCTATAGAACATGCCAGACCTATAGGGCCAAAGTCAATTATGGCCTATTGTATAGGTAATAGAACAAAAATGAACAAAACATTTAAAAGATAATTGTTTTTGTTTATAAATAGCTACAATAACACAGTTATCTACCCAACTCGTTGCTTTCTTTTAGCATGTGCACATAACAAGTAGGTTACACCATCATGCTTTTGGGATACGTGTCTTATCAGATTCCACAATGATTATTTAGTTGTGGACATTACACCACAGCCCTCCCTCCCTCTCTTGGTCCTCATCTTATTAGATTCCACAATGAATCTTTAGTTGTGGACATTACACCACAGCCCTCCCTCTCTGGCTCTTGGTCCTCATCTTATCAGATTCCACAAAGATTCTTTAGTTGAGGACATTACACCACAGCCCTCCCTCTCTGGCTCTTGGTCCTCATCTTATCAGATTCCACAATGATTCTTTAGTTGTGGACATTACACCACAGCCCTCCCTCTCTTGCTCTTGGTCCTCATCTTATCAGATTCCACAATGATTCTTTAGTTGTGGACATTACACCACAGCCCTCCCTCTCTTGCTCTTGGTCCTCATCTTATCAGATTCCACAATGATTCTTTAGTTGTGGACATTACATCACAGCCCTCCCTCTCTTGCTCTTGGTCCTCATCTTTGTAAGTCACCTTGATTTAGCACCTGTGTTTTATCAGCTTCTTAAGGAAAATATTTTACGAACTCCATGACAGTAGCTAAAGCAAGGGGCTATAGCAGCACACAAGTAGACTACAAATGCATTCTGGGCCGGGCGTGCCCTGAGCTCGTGCAGTCAGCACTACTGGAGCGCTACTGGAACGATATTGGGTGGGCGAGAAGACCAACGCTCCAGCCTTTGGGAATCTTGCTCCAAGTTCCAGTCAAATTGGGCACGGTCTGCTCCTCGCTCCACTCCAGCTCTGCTCCGCTCACAGACTCTGTAGCCCACACACACACACACCCACTGGCAAATATTTACAGCTGGCAGGCAGGTGCTGGAATAAGTTTCTGAGTGACAGAGTGAGAGCTTTGCATAAATGCTTCATTGCGATTTTTTAGCACCCCCCCAAAAAATGCCTGGAATGTGAAATATCCTTGTTCACCAGTTCCCATGCTTTTAAAATAACGGTTCTGTTCCGGTTCGGGTTACGTACCTCAAATAATTACATTTTCGCTTCTGTTCCCTGAACCCTCAGGGGAATTCTCTGTATGTACTATGTTGTACATATTTATCTATGTACATATATTCAATTCATAAAGCAGATTCTACCTGTGTCTGAAATGGCACCCTATTCCCTATATAGTGTACTATTTTAGACCAGGACCAAAGGGCTCTGGTCAAAAGTAATGCACTATATTGGGAATAGGGTGCCATAGGGTGCCATTATGTGTGCTCTGAGTTTGATAGGCAGAGGAGTTGGGCTGTATGTGAGTGAGTGCTGATTATTGTAGGTGTTGGGGTGTGAACATTAGTCAGAGGCTCGGTCTAACTCAGCCTTTGTGGCCGTGTCCACTGAGTCAGAAAATGCCAGCTGAGTAAGTATGTCTGCACTCATATAGGTTGCCCACTCACTGAGACAGTCAAAATTACCGTGAAATTGCCTGATTGTTTAAGTCTGAAAACAAACCCTTATTATTCTTGTTGACAAGAGTCAGCTGGATATTGGGGAATTGTGAATTGCTGCTTTCGGCATTTCAGCTAATCAGATTGCGCATTTCTCCTAGCCCGTTTTCTATGATAAATCATGTTTTATTTAGGATTACAATTAGTGCCTTCTTAACTTTCTGTCTAGACACGTAGGCTACACAGTGGATATCACTAGAGTGACTGTGTAGGGTTGTCTAGGCCGCTCTTACGACCGTGAGGAAAGTGTTCGCTAGGCTAGTGGGGTATATTTTTGGAGCGGAGTTTGTCCCAGATTCTCTGCATGACCAGCTGAAGGCAGGGCTGTAGTGTGAGAGGTGCTGGGCCCATGACCGGCCAGCTGAAGGCAGGGCTGTAGTGTGAGAGGTGCTGGGCCCATGACCGGCCAGCTGAAGGCAGGGCTGTAGTGTGAGAGGTGCTGGGCCCATGACCGGCCAGCTGAAGGCAGGGCTGTAGTGTGAGAGGTGCTGGGCCCATGACCGGCCAGCTGAAGGCAGGGCTGTAGTGTGAGAGGTGCTGGGCCCATGACCGGCCAGCTGAAGGCATGGCTGTAGTGTGAGAGGTGCTGGGCCCATGACCGGCCAGCTGAAGGCAGGGCTGTAGTGTGAGAGGTGCTGGGCCCATGACCGGCCAGCTGAAGGCAGGGCTGTAGTGTGAGAGGTGCTGGGCCCATGACCGGCCAGCTGAAGGCAGGGCTGTAGTGTGAGAGGTGCTGGGCCCATGACCAGGCCGGCTGAAGGCAGGGCTGTAGTGTGAGAGGTGCTGGGCCCATGACCGGCCAGCTGAAGGCAGGGCTGTAGTGTGAGAGGTGCTGAGCCCATGACCGGCCAGCTGAAGGCAGGGCTGTAGTGTGAGAGGTGCTGGGCCCATGGCCGGCCAGCTGAAGGCAGGGCTGTAGTGTGAGAGGTGCTGGGCCCATGACCGGCCAGCTGAAGGCAGGGCTGTAGTGTGAGAGGTGCTGAGCCCATGACCGGCCAGCTGAAGGCAGGGCTGTAGTGTGAGAGGTGCTGGGCCCATGACCGGCCAGCTGAAGGCAGGGCTGTAGTGTGAGAGGTGCTGGGCCCATGACCGGCCAGCTGAAGGCAGGGCTGTAGTGTGAGAGGTGCTGGGCCCATGACCGGCCAGCTGAAGGCAGGGCTGTAGTGTGAGAGGTGCTGGGCCCATGACCGGCCAGCTGAAGGCAGGGCTGTAGTGTGAGAGGTGCTGGGCCCATGACCGGCCAGCTGAAGGCAGGGCTGTAGTGTGAGAGGTGCTGGGCCCATGACCGGCCAGCTGAAGGCAGGGCTGTAGTGTGAGAGGTGCTGGGCCCATGACCGGCCAGCTGAAGGCAGGGCTGTAGTGTGAGAGGTGCTGGGCCCATGACCGGCCAGCTGAAGGCAGGGCTGTAGTGTGAGAGGTGCTGGGCCCATGACCGGCCAGCTGAAGACAGGGCTGTAGTGTGAGAGGTGCTGGGCCCATGACCGGCCAGCTGAAGGCAGGGCTGTAGTGTGAGAGGTGCTGGGCCCATGACCAGGCCGGCTGAAGACAGGGCTGTAGTGTGAGAGGTGCTGGGCCCATGACCGGCCAGCTGAAGGCAGGGCTGTAGTGTGAGAGGTGCTGGGCCCATGACCAGGCCGGCTGAAGACAGGGCTGTAGTGTGAGAGGTGCTGGGCCCATGACCGGCCAGCTGAAGGCAGGGCTGTAGTGTGAGAGGTGCTGGGCCCATGACCGGCCAGCTGAAGGCAGGGCTGTAGTGTGAGAGGTGCTGGGCCCATGGCCAGGCCAGCCTTACTTTGAGGAGTATGGACAGGTGAGTGTGGGTCTACCGAGCACACCCCACTGAGGCCCTGCACCAAGCCAGTAGAAACATGGTCTGGGTTGTGTTCCAAATGGTGTCCTATTCCCTAGATACTGTAATGCACACATTTTGACCGGAGCCCTGGTCAAAATTAGTGGACTATATAGGGAATAGGGTGGCATTTTGGACACACACCTCGGGTAGATTGTAAAGCTTGGCTGTTCCCTTGTATTTATTAGCAGACAATGCTATCTGGTTCATTTAATAGCCTCTCTGTTCGACAGACACAGCAGCTAATTTACAAAGAGGTTAACTTTCCAACATGTATATAAGTGGCAATCACTCCAACAAACATAGGATCTACAGTGCAGCCTGTGTGGCCTAGCCTGATCCCAGATCTGTTTGTGATTTTGCCAACTCCATTGCTGTCATTGTCGTAGCCCAACATGAGTGACAAGGACTTGGCATGGTAGCACAAACAGATTGGCACTCAGGTTACATGTGACCTTGTCACATGTAAGTGAATAAGTGAAGTGTTAGATCACAATGGAGATGTGCTGTTGTCTCTATGGAGCGTGTTTATACTGGTTAAACTCCTTCCATGCCATGTCAAATGAAGCGTCAGCCCGTCAATTAGGGGTGGCTTAGTGGTGTACAAGGAGATTAGCGTGGCCTGCGTCATAAATGGCACCCTATTGCCTATTTGGTGCATTACTTTTGACCAGAGGCCTGCCATTTGGGACGCAACCTAACATGACCTTTGGCTGCTAAGAGCAAGGGGTCATAGATAAAAATAGTTTAGGCTCGCTCACATTTTGGCATAGAGAAATCTGAGTCAGCTCGAGATGATATAGCAAGGATTAGTCTTGAACCACAACATGGAACATACATTTACATATTAGTTATTTCAGCAGACACGTTTGTCCAGTGGCTTGACATTTATAGTCGACTTGGTGTGCATTTCAACCTGCATCCCAAATGGTACCCTATTCCCTACCCTATTACTTTTGACCAGGCACTATATTTTGGACACAGTTTTAATGACACATTTCAAATCACTACGTCGTCATTTTGACAAGGGCACTGTGGTACTTTATTTGGGTGTCTTATTGATTGTCTTCAATTTGAAAATGAGTGCTATGGTTCGTTAATTGGTTCTTCCCCCTTTAAGAATCAGAGTAAGAGAGAGAGTATCGAAAGACGAGAGCGCCGTCCAAAGGGCCCCTGCAGAGCGGGGTCCAGCTCCAGAGCCCCCAGTGAAGAGACACCGAGATCGTGCTCACACCACCACAGCTCACTACATGCCCCAACGTGGCCACAGCTCTGACCCTGCCACCTACAAAAGGACTGGCCCCTCCTCTCAGCCCTCCCAACCTGCCTTCGCCCACGTCCCATACCCCCACGCCTCAGCACCACGCACACACACATCAGGCCCCGCCGTGGGCCACCAGGGTACCCATCAGGGGACCCACATGGACCCTCAGCCTTACCTAGCCATGCCGGCCCCTGTGGCCACCAAGCTCCCTGGGGCCCCTGTGGTGGAGGTGGATACTCCAAAGAGGAGGGTGAGCACTGACCACATCTACGCGACCCAGAGGGAGAGCCACAGGGAGGCGCTGAGAGAGGAGGTTCACACCGAGGGGCTGCTGAAGAGCCGGAAGGCCGTGCTGCCCTCAGAGATCCGCCGCAGGGAGAAGAGTGTGGACGACCCCCAGAGAGGGGAGCCCCACCTGGGGCCAGTCAGACGCCATGACGACTCCACCACCTCAACCGCCATGGAGTATGAGAGCTATAGGTCTGGGGGGAGGAGAACGAGTCGGGCGGACTCAGAGGAGTGGGAGGCCAGGGAGCAGCAGCAGCACTGGTCCAGCCACAGCCAGGACACAAAGGAGACAGGTCCAGTCAGTCGCATGGAGACCTCCCACTCCCAGCCCAGCCAGCAGGACCTCCAGGGTCAACACGGCCTGCAGGACCACCAGCAGCACTGGTCCAGCCACAGCCAGGACACAAAGGAGACAGGACCAGTCAGTCGCATGGAGACCTCCCACTCCCAGCCCAGCCAGCAGGACCTCCAGGGTCAACACGGCCTGCAGGACCACCAGCAGCACTGGTCCAGCCACAGCCAGGACACAAAGGAGACAGGACCAGTCAGTCGCATGGAGACCTCCCACTCCCAGCCCAGCCAGCAGGACCTCCAGGGTCAACACGGCCTGCAGGACCAGCAGCAGGGTGACTCGGCCGTCTACCTCCAGAGGGGTGCCTACCTCCCTCAGGCCAGACACAGGAGCATGGAGCCAGCCGGGCAGGCTGGGCCCCCCAAGCTCAAGGTCCGCACGCGCTCCATGTCCGACATCGGCGTAAGTCAGCGCTCGGCTGCCTATAGGAGCATGGAGAGGGCAGCCGCCAGCAGAGAGGCTACCATGGCAGCCCACCTGGCCAGGGAGGGAGGGGTGGGGGTACTGCCCAATGGGGAGGTGGGGACCTTGGATACCAGGGTCTCCGTGGCCCAGCTCCGACATTCATATCTGGAGAACGCCAACAGGAAGCCGGAGCTGTAGGTGGAACAGCATGTTTAATCTCTTTAATCAGTTTGCTTTGTCTAACACTAATATAGACTCTCATCCTAACATGAGGCTTGAGATGTTTCTGCTTGTGTGTTTTATATTGAATAATCAAACGTGATATCAAGAGATCTTCTAAGCTAGTATGGGGGGATAACTTATTATTTGTTTAGCCAGCTGCTTGGACATATTCTGTTATTGTCAGCCTGTTGGGCAAACTTGAGGGGTTTGTTGCTGCATGTTGTGCTGTGTGTGGATTCGGACACAATTGGGCTGGTGACAAAATCCCTCATTTTGGGGACAGTTAATTTTTGCGGTGTGATCGTCTTGTGCGTGACTTCACCTCTAACCTGGATGTCTGGATTGCTGTGGAAGAAAACTGACCTTGCCGTTCGTTCTCTCACTATTATCCTCATTTTCTGTTACCTTCGTCGCTCTCTCCATCCCAACACGTGACCCTACAAAGGGAGCCAACTAAAGTAGAGCTTACTGCCATGGAAGTAGATCCGGCTGCTGGGAGCGCTGATCGGGAGCGTGGCACAGCGCGGAGGCCGCGGCGCTACATCACCCCTGGAGACATCCGCAAGTCCTCTGAGAGATTTAGGACGCAGCCCATAACCACTGCAGAGCGGCTAGAGTCTGATAGGTGAGAGGTTTAGGACTCTGCCCATAACCTCTGCAGAGCGGCTGGAGTCTGATAGGTGAGAGGTTTAGGACAGTCCGTAACCTCTGCAGAGTCTGATAGGTATTGAAGGCCCCGAGGGACAGGTCTCTCAGAAAAGGTACACAGAATACATTTGCTAAGATCACCAGTAGGTGCACTGTGGACAGTGACTTTTCTTTCTTCCCCTGGAGTTTGTGGGATACATGGTGCAGACCATGGGTATTTTATGCTCTCAATAAATGTGTCTCTTGTGCCCTATAGAAAAAGACCATTCTTGAGTGTATTTGGATCAATGTCTTGTTTGTTTTCTCCCTCAGGTCTCGTCTGAGTCCAACCGAGCTACAGAACCCAGAAGGCAAGTATCAGTGGAGATGATTTGCTTGATTTAGTTACCAACACCACTCTTAGTTATTCATTAGTCAGAATGCTCACCATCTGACAACACAATGGATGGACTGAGAGATGTGTTGAGGTTAACAAAGATTAGAATGGTGTTGAACAAGGAATAATCCTCTAGATTCATTTACTGTGTCTGGCAGGGTGATTTTAGGTTACATGTGTTTGAGGTCAAGAAAATACATTCACACCAGGGTTGGGGTCAATTTGTAATTTCTGAAATGAATACAATTCACCCCATGAATTGCTCTCAGTGGGTTTATCTTAGTATTGTGGATGTGTTGTGGACTGACAATTGTTCGCCCTTCCCTTTTTCAGCTGACGAAGAGAAGCTTGATGAGAGAGCTAAGATGAGTGTGGCTGCTAAGAGGTCACTATTTAGGGTACAGTATCTGCCTTGTGTGTAGTTGTTTACAATGAGGGCCGGTTTGCCAGACACACATTAAGCCTAGTCCTGAACTAAAAAGATTTCAATTGACATTCTCCATTGAGCATACTTTCAGTCCAGGACTAGACTTAATCTGTGTCGGGAAACCGTCGCAAATAGTATATTCCCATGGTTTGATGCATGTTGTTGATGAGCAGAGATTTACTATAAGCATGTGTCTCTCCGTTCCACTCCACAGGAGCTGGAGAAGACCACAGATAGCGTCCCCAAACCGCGGTCCCGTAACCCTGCCGTGGAGAGGCGTCTGAGGCGAGTCCAGGACCGTGCGCGCACACAGCCTATCACCAATGAGGAAGTGGACATCGCTCACACGTACGTCTGACTCTCTGATCATTACTAAGTGCTGCCTTGCCGTCATTTTGTTTACAATGGAAGGGTACAAAAAATGACAACACTTGGTCAAAGTAAAGATAATCTTTCCAATCTCTTCTTGTGATGTTCTTGTTTGACTCTTTTCCCCTGTCTACTTCTTTTTTTTCTCTCTGATTCTCTTGTCTGCTGCTTTGTGACTTCTCGCGCTTTTATCTCTCTTTCTCTCTCTCTCTCGCTATCTCTCTGTGACTCCTTTCCCTATGTGACTGTCCCTGTCTATGTGGGACACCTTTCTGCACATATAAAGTGTCTCTGCTCTGTCCTCACAATCGGTGACGGTCCACACCACAGTAGCACGTATCCCCAGCCCCACTGTAGTCAGCACCTCCATGACCAGTTACAGGTGTGTGTGTGTGTGTGTGTGTGCTCAACATGGGCTTACCATGGGTTTACCTAATTGAAATGCAATTAAACCTTGCATGCCTCCTCTCTTCTCTTACTCCATGCAAGACTGATGTTTTTCATCTTCCATTTAGCTTTGCATTTTCTTGAGTGGCAATGCATGGATATTAAGTTATTATTGATTCATTCATAGTGTTTCAAAAAATTGCAGTACATTTCTGAAATCCTAGTTGATTCCGGGTGTCCTTCTTATTCCCTGTGATTCAAGGAATCTTCCAACTAGGATTCCGGGAAAACAAGGGAATCTGGGGAAAGTTACCATCATTTTGAAACGTCATTAATTCATCTGATAGTTAACCCACAGTTCCTAGGCCGTCATTGAAAATAAGAATTTGTTCTTAACTGACTTGCCTAGTGAAATAAAGGTAAAATAAAGAACGTCTGTAGTTGTTGTCTAGAGCTACAGGTGGAATGTACTAGGCAGGCAGACATCTGCTCTACAGTGCCCTCTGCTGTTTATAGTGTTCATAGTGCCCACTCACATGCTGCTTGCTTGTTTTCTCGGAATAGCTGTGTGAAGTTGAAACTTATCGGGGGAATAAACTTGTTTTAACACAGTAGATTCTTTAGTACATTTCAACTCCGCAAGCATTAGGGGAGAGTGGGGTAAGTTGAGCCCATTTTTTACATCCAGCATCACTACATTCAGGGAAATATAGTTTTCTTTCTAACAAAGAACTCTACATATATTTCAGGATTTTGTGTATCCCTGAAAACAATCAGAATTCATGTAAACATATAACCAATTTTTATTTTAAAAGAAGTTGTCTCTTGGCACAACTTACCCCTGGTATGATGGTATGAGGTAAGTTGAGCGTAGGGGCAGGGTATGTTGAGCCACCTTGGGGTAAGTGGGTGATGGTGCTGGTTTATTCAAGGTCTTGCGTGTGGTGGAATTATGGGGAATTAAGTCCAGGTCAAAATTGCATATCTGTAGACACACCTCCATTTCTGTGATCTCCAAAGAATACCTGGCGGACAGATGCATTTACCAATACTTAAGTTCAAGATCAGTATGAGAGAAGGGTGCATGGGAATTGAGTTTAATTGATGCAATTTGTAACTCAGATCTCAATTCCCCCATTATGCAGAAAATGGACTCTTACAAATCTTACAACTATCTACTTTGGTTTTGATACAAGCAACATGAAACCTATAACAATGAATTCAAATGACATTTAAAAAGATCATCTGAATAAATACTTTTTCCATGTTTTGTTCTTGTAACTCTTCAGTTGTCACTAATTAACATGGTCACAAAGTCATAAACCCTGCCTGCTTCTACAATTTGTCCTCTTAAAATCTCATTTCAAGCCTAACCCACACATTAACCATAACCTTAACCACACTGCTAAACTTATGACTTAATGCTAGGTTTAGATTATGACCAAAAAACACATTATTGTTTTCATGTTTTTACAAAGCAATTCTAGTGGAAACAATGAAATGATGACCTCTTCCTAAATATTTGGTCACATGATTCGTTTTGTGTATGGTTTCCTAGAAAAAAGGGTGGCTCAACGTACTCCACTCTCCCCTACTGCTTTCAGTGTTGTTTGTACTCTTTAGGGATAGTTCACCTAAATTACAAGATGGCATAAGTGGATTCCTTGTAAACAGTCCGTGGATGAGATAAGACAGCAATCCATGCTGTCTTTGGTTTTGGTTATATTTTTGGTTTTGTTTACCTAGCCATGTCATTTTGTAATGCGGGTGAGAACTATCCCTTTAAGCTCCTATGTTGAAATGTGTCACACGTCTTCTAAAGCTATGACTGAGGGAGAAAAGGTCAAAGGTAAAGCCAGTTAAAGCTCAGTGTGTCAGGTTCACGTGTCGGGCGAGCGCGTAGCACCCGATTTGTTTACCGACTGAGGTTAAACTTAACATGCTATGAGAACCAACCGTCCATATCCTCTAGTACAGATGGCCGACTGCATGAGACCATGATTATCTCAGTGCAGGCCTCACACATCTACTTATAACTCCTGTTCGCCCAATGGCTACATCTTGATTCTCCACCCTTCTCCATTGTATGCACTTGCCAATGCTGACTACCAGGTTATCCACCATCCTGAGTGCTCCACGTTCCTATGCTTTTAAATCCACGAAGTTATTGTACACTCTTTCAGACTTTATGGAGAATCGGGCTGCAGCGTTTCGGTATCATGATCTGATCAGGAATATCAATGACTGAACTTGATGCTATTCACAGGATACTGTACATGCGTTATGGAGATGAGTATTTAGTTTGATCATAAGTATCACCGGGGCTTAAGCATTATTGTGTTCATGTGGTTGAGCTCAGTGCAAACTTCAGATTTGTCTGACTATTAACCATGTAGTATTGCTACTTCACAGAATGTGTTTTGATTACCTAATTGATTTTCTAGCTCTTGCTAGATACTGTCCGTCAATTGTACAGTATGGTACATTATAATACAGTGTCACATATGGCCCTACAGCTGTTAACTCATAGCAGCACAATCTGCACTCATCCTCTGTGTGTGTGTGTGCTTCCTCCTCCCAGCCTGCAGGGGCATCGCAGCACGGCTCTATGGTGCAGCATTGGAGAGCAGGACGGGGAGAAAGAAAGGGATGGGAGGCCAAAGGAGATGGAGCAGGGCCTGGGCCTGACGAGATAATGGAGGACCTGGGTCCAGATGAGGGACCTTTCAACTCTCAGGTCAAAAATAGAGAATGTGCTCAACTCTTATCTCTTATGTAAACACATTAAAGGGTGTTTGGAAGCAAAAATAGATCACATTGAAAAAAATAGCAAAAAGCCAGCATTCACTTCATAAGTTGCAATTGAATCTTGGTTTTACTTCTCTTTGAACTCATGGCAACATGTCTTAAATTTTACAACTTGATTTGAGATGGGTCCACACCCCGAAAGAAGTCTATGGGCCAGGAGAAACTGTAATCCATGTTTCTTTAAATAGCCACTAAAAACTTCAGCTAACTTGACTTCCGCTAGCTAACATTCAATGGAAGTGGTGCGGACAGAGACCCTAGTGACAGACCACACACTGACATACAGTATGTTACCTTTCCCCTCACAGCCTTGCAGAGAAGATGGCCCTGTTCAACCAGCTGTCCAAGCAGCCCTCAAAGCCTGCTGCAACCATAACCTCCAGGGCGACACCCGCCAGCGCAGAGCCAACAGCCGCTTCCAGACCCAGCCTATTACCCAGGGAGAGGTGGATCAGGTATAGAGTCTTGCCCCTCTCTCAACCCAGATAGACAATGGACATGTTTCACTTATCCACCCTTGTCCAGAAGTGTGCACAGCAGTGGCTGTAGGGAGGTTCCACCATTGTTAAATCCATGCGAGATAGTGTGCAAGTGCACACCTAGGGATAAAATGTTGGGCTTCCTTTCTCTTACTTTTCAAAACTGTAGCCTCTAAGTGTCAAGCCTTACACCGAGGGCCAGTTTCCCTGACCCAAATTCAGCCTCGTCCTGGACTAAAACACCACCAATGGAGATTCTCCATATTTTTGGAAACTAGTTTCTCTTTGCCCTGATACAACTACAGGTTGATCATTCCGTGTAAACACTAAAGAACTTACACAATCACGCCATTAGTAAGTGATCCAAGTCTCAAGAAAATATTCAAGAAAAGCAGCCTAATATTGAACTGAAACATTCATGTGAACTAGTATTAAACAACCCTCTAAGTGAAGTAATGCTGTGCCCGTACAGGAGATAGATCCTATGGTCACCTCTCTTCCTCCTCCACCTCCTCCTCCGTTGACTAAGAGAGAACAAGTAGGAGCCTGCCTAGCAACCTGCCTAAACATTGCTGCTGACTGGTAGTGCCCTGCTCATAGTATCCTAAAAGCTTGTGTGCGTTCGTTTGGCCAGCCCTGATGCCCATTAACAGTATGGCTTGGTGTTTACGGTTAATGAAGATGTTGAAATCTGAGCCCTCACAGGCTCCACAATTTTCATCAGGCATTCACTTTGAAGATGTGACGTAACCACACAGTGTCATTTAAGGGACGACAGTACGCCGTGACGTTATGCTGCTACGTTGTGCTTGCTTACAGAAGACTTTGGCATGGAGGCGCCCTAGTGTTTAGTGACTACAACGATATTCTGCCACAAGATGCTTTAGTATCGTGTTAGCAAGAGAGTTCTGCTCCTCTAAAATGCTTATCCAGTGGCTGAATAAGTCTGCATGAACCCTTCAGTAACACTATTTATAGGAATGTATTGACTCCGATGCATGCAAGGTTGGTTCTTGTGCAAATGCTGTCTTGTCTTGAAAATCGAGTGCACAGTGAAGGTGAATACATCGGTTGAATGAATGTTGATTAGGTCGATGGAGGGCGTCACATTTCGACCCATCGTCAAAGATGGTAGGAAGTTGTGTTCATGCATGCTGCTTGGTTCTAAGGTTGCTGCACTGAAGGTGAAGGTCATTTAAAGAATGGTAAAGGGTAAGTGCTCACTCTCAGGTGAACATCACAGAAGAGTCCTAAAAAGCAGGATGAATTATAATGCACAACATTTTAATGCTGTGATTATTCCCTACTAAAGAAAATGACCTCTTACACTGCTTTCCATTGGTCATTTATTATGAATGGGGTAAATGGGATGTGGTCAGAGGCAATGACTTGTGAATTGTGATGTTATTTGTATGACAGGTATATGTTGTCATACTTGGTAAAAGTAAAGATACCTTGATAGAAAATCACCCAAGTAAAAGTAAAAATCACTCAGTAAAATTCTACTTGAGTAAAAGTACTTGGTTTAAAATATACTTAAGTATCAAAAGTAAAAGTATACATAATTTCAAATTCTTATATTAAGCAAACCAGAATCCCCAAACCAGATACCCCAAAAAACTACTTAAGTAGTACTTTAAATTATTTTTACTTAAGTACTTTACACCACTGCCCAGGCCTGCCTTGACTAAGGTATGTTTTGTTTAGATTTGGCGATAGTGTTTTTGTATGACCAAATGTGAAGAGCTACTTGATCGGTTTCATCACTTACGGTATCTGTTCTGACTGCATGTTGTCCTTTCCCCCGTCCCTTTATCCCCCCGTCCCTTTATCCCTCCATCCCTTTATCCCTCCATCCCTTTATCCCCCGTCCCTTTATCCCCCCCGTCCCTTTATCCCTCCATCCCTTTATCCCCAGTCCCTTTATCCCCCGTCCCGTTATCCCTCCATCCCTTTATCCCTCCATCCCTTTATCCCCAGTCCCTTTATCCCCCGTCCCTTTATCCCTCCATCCCTTTATCCCTCCATCCCTTTATCCCTCCATCCCTTTATCCCTCCATCCCTTTATCCCCAGTCCCTTTATCACCCCGTCCCTTTATCCCTCCATCCCTTTATCCCTCCATCCCTTTATCCCCAGTCCCTTTATCCCCCGTCCCTTTATCCCCGTCCCATCCCTTTATCCCTCCATCCCTTTATCCCCAGTCCCTTTATCCCCCATCCCTTTATCCCTCCATCCCTTTATCCCTCCATCCCTTTATCCCCAGTCCCTTTATCCCCCTGTCCCTTTATCCCCAGTCCCTTTATCCCCCGTCCCTTTATCCCTCCATCCCTTTATCCCTCCATCCCTTTATCCCCAGTCCCTTTATCCCCCCGTCCCTTTATCCCTCCAGCCTTTATCCCTCCATCCCTTTATCCCCAGTCCCTTTATCCCCCGTCCCTTTATCCCTCCATCCCTTTATCCCCAGTCCCTTTATCCCCCGTCCCTTTATCCCTCCATCCCTTTATCCCTCCATCCCTTTATCCCCAGTCCCTTTATCCCCCGTCCCTTTATCCCCCGTCCCTTTATCCCTCCATCCCTTTACTGCCTAAACATTCCCCCGTCCCTTTATCCCCCGTCCTTTATCCCTCCATCCCTTTATCCCTCCATCCCTTTATCCCTCCATCCCTTTATCCCCCGTCCCTTTATCCCCCGTCCCTTTATCCCTCCGTGACCTTTATCCCTCCGTCCCTTTATCCCTAAAAGTCCCTTTATCCCTCCGTCCCTTTATCCCCCCCGTCCCTTTATCCCCCGTCCCTTTATCCCTCCATCCCTTTATTTATCCCCGTCCCTTTATGAAGATCCCTTTATCCCCCGTCCCTTTATCCAGTCCCTTTATCCCCCGTCCCTTTATCCCCATTCCCTTTGAAGATCCGTCCCTTTATCCCTCCGTCCCTTTATTCCGTCCCTTTATCCCCGTCCCTTTATCCCCGTCCCTTTATCCCTCCATCCCTTTATCCCTTTATCCCCCGTCCCTTTATCCCTCCGTCCCTTTATCCCCCGTCCCTTTATCCCTCCATCCCTTTATCCCCCCGTCCCTTTATCCCCCGTCCCTTTATCCCCGTCCCTTTATCCCTCCATCCCTTTATCCCTTTATCCCCGTCCCTTTATCCCTCCATCCCTTTATCCCTCCATCCCTTTATCCCTCCGTCCCTTTATCCCTCCGTCCCTTTATCCCTCCGTCCCTTTATCCCTTTATCCGTCCCTTTATCCCCCTCCCTTTTCCCCGTCCCTTTATCCCTCCGTCCCTTTATCCCTCCGTCCCTTTATCCCCCCGTCCCTTTATCCCTCCGTCCCTTTATCCCCCGTCCCTTTATACCCCGTCCCTTTATCCCCGTCCCTTTATCCCTCTGTCCCTTTATCCCTCGTCCTTTTATCCCTTTAGATCCGTCCCTTTATCCCTCTGTCCCTTTATCCCTCCATCCTTTATCCCTCTGTCCCTTTATGGGGTCCCTTTATCCCTCCGTCCCTTTATCCCTGGTCCCTTTATCCCTTTATCCCTCCGTCCCTTTATCCTCCGTCCCTTTATCCCTCCGTCCCTTTATCCCTTTATCCCTCCATCCCTTTATCCCTTTTATCCCTCATCCCTTTATCCCTTTATCCCTTTATCCCTCCATCCCTTTATCCCTCCGTCCCTTTATCCCTTTATCCCTCCCCTTATATCCCTCCAATGACTTTATCCCTCTATCCCTTTATTCCATCCCTTTATCATACTTTATCCCTCCATCCCTTTAGAAAATCCCCCATCCCTTTATCCCTCCATCCCTTTATCCCCTCCCTTTATCCCTCCATCCCTTTATCCCTCCATTTGTTTTATACTTCCGTCCCTTTATTTGTATCCATAATCCATCCCTTTATCCCTTTATCTCCAAACTTTATCCCAAACCAGATCCCTCCAGTCCATCCCTTTATCCCTCCGTCCCTTTATCCCTCCGTCCCTTTATCCCTCCATCCCTTTATTCCCCGTCCCTTTATCCCGCCTTTTATCCCTTTATCCATTTATCCCTCCATCCCCTTAACCCTTTATCCCTCCATCTCCCTTTATCCCTCCATCCCTTTATCCCTTATCCCTTTATCCCTTTATCCCTCATCCCTTTATCCCTTTATCCCTCCATCCCTTTATCCCTTTATCCCTCAGTCCCTTTATCCCTCCGTCCCTCCATCCCTTTATCCCTTTATCCCTCCATCCCTTTATCCCTTTATCCCTTTATCCCTCCATCCCTTTATCCCTTTATCCCTTTATCCCCTTTATCCCTTTATCCCTCCGTCCCTTTATCCCTTTATCCCTTTATCCCTTTATCCCTTTATCCCTCCATCCCTTTATCCCTCCATCTCTTTATCCCCTCCGTCCCTCCATCCCTTTATCCCTCCGTCCCTCCATCCCTTTATCCCTTTATCCCTCCGTCCCTTTATCCCGTTATCCCTTTATCCCTCCGTCCCTTTATCCCTCCGTCCCTTTATCCCTCCATCCCTTTATCCCTCCGTCCTTTCCATCCCTTTATCCCTTTATCCCTCCATCCCTTTATCCCTTTATCCCTCCATCCCTTTATCCCTTTATCCCTCCATCCCTTTATCCCTCCGTCCCTTTATCCCTTTATCCCTCCGTCCCTTTATCCCTTTATCCCTCCATCCCTTTATCCCTTTATCCCTCTGTCCCTCCATCCCTTTATCCCTTTATCCCTCCATCCCTTTATCCCTCCATCTCTTTATCCCTCCGTCCATCTCTTTTTATCCTCTGTCCCTCCATCCTTTATCCCTTATCCCTTTATCCCTCCGTCCCTCCATCCAGTTATCCCTTTATCCCTCCGTCCCTTTATCCCTCCATCCCTTTATCCTCCGTCCCTCCATCCCTCCATCCTTTATCCCTCTGTCCCTTTATCCCTCCGTCCCTTTATCCCTCCATCCCTTTATCCCTCCGTCCCTTTATCCCTCCATCCCTTTATCCCTCCGTCCCTTTATCCCTCCATCCCTTTATCCCTCCATCCCTTTATCCCTTTATCCCTTTATCCCTCCATCCCTTTATCCCTTTATCCCTTTATCCCTCCGTCCCTCCATCCCTTTATCCCTTTATCCCTTTTTCCCTCCGTCCCTCCATCCCTTTATCCCTTTATCCCTCCGTCCCTTTATCCCTCCATCCCTTTATCCCTCCGTCCCTCCGTCCCTCCATTCCTTTATCCCTTTATCCCTTTATCCCTCCATCCTTTTATCCCTTTATCCTCCCTCCCTTTATCCCTCCGTCCTTTTTCCCTTTATCCCTCCGTCCCTCCATCCCTTTATCCCTTTATCCCTTTATCCCTCCTTCCCTTCATCCCTCCGTCCCTTTATCCCTTTATCCCTCCGTCCCTCCATCCCTTTATCCCTTTATCCCTCCGTCCCTTTATCCCTTTATCCCTCCGTCCCTTTATCCCTCCGTCCCTTTATCCCTCCGTCCCTTTATCCCTCCGTCCCTCCATCCCTTTATCCCTTTATCCCTCCATCCCTTTATCCCTCCATCCCTTTATCCCCCGTCCCTCCATCCCTTTATCCCTTTATCCCTCCATCCCTTTATCCTTTATCCCTCCATCCCTTTATCCCTTTATCCCTCCGTCCCTCCATCCCTTTATCCCCTCCCTTTATCCCTTTATCCCTCCGTCCCTTTGTCCCTCCATCCCTTTATCCCTCCATCCCTTTATCCCTTTATCCCTCCGTCCCTTTATCCCTCCGTCCCTTTATCCCTTTATCCCTCCCTTTATCCCTCCGTCCCTTTATCCCTTTATCCCTTTATCCCTCCATCCCTTTATCCCTCCGTCCCTCCATCCCTTTATCCCTTTATCCCTCCGTCCCTTTATCCCTCCGTCCCTTTATCCCTCTGTCCCTCCATCCCTTTATCCCTTTATCCCTCCATCCCTTTATCCCTCCGTCCCTCCATCCCTTTATCCCTTTATCCCTCCATCCCTTTATCCCTTTATCCCTTTATCCCTTTATCCCTTTATCCCTCCATCCCTTTATCCCTCCGTCCCTTTATCCCCCGTCCCTTTATCCCCCGTCCCTTTATCCCTCCGTCCCTTTATCCTCCATCCCTTTATCCCTCCGTCCCTTTATCCCTCCGTCCCTTTATCCCTCCGTCCCTTTATCCCTTTAACCCCATCCCTTTATCCCTCCGTCCCTTTATCCGTCCCTTTATCCCTCCATCCCTTTATCCCTCCATCCCTTTATCCAACGTCCCTTTATCCTCCGTCCCTTTATCCCCCCGTCCCTTTATCCCCCGTCCCTTTTATCCCTCCGTCCCTTTATCCCTCCGTCCCTTTTTCCCTTTATCCCTTTATCCCTCCATCCCTTTATCCCTCCATCCCTTTATCCCTCCATCCCTTTATCCCTCCGTCCCTTTATCCCTCCGTCCCTTTATCCCTTTATCCCTCCGTCCCTTTATCCCTCCGTCCCTCCATTCCTTTATCCCTTTATCCCTCCATCCCTTTATCCCTCCATCCCTTTATCCCTCCGTCCCTCCATCTCTTTATCCCTTTATCCCTTTATCCCTCTGTCCCTTTATCCTTTATCCCTTTATCCCTCCGTCCTCCATCCCTTTATTTTTTCCCTCCGTCCCTCCATCCCTTTATCCCTCCGTCCCTTTATCCCTCCATCCCTTTATCCCTCCGTCCCTCCATTCCTTTATCCCTTTATCCCTTTATCCCTCCATCCTTTTATCCCTTTATCGCTCCGTCCCTTTATCCCTTTATCCCTCTGTCCCTTTATCCCTTTATCCCTCCGTTCCTCCATCCCTTTATCCCTTTATCCCTCCGTCCCTTTATCCCTCCGTCCCTTTATCCCATTATCCCTCCGTCCCTTTATCCCTCCGTCCCTCCATCCCTTTATCCATCCGTCCCTTTATCCCTTTATCCCTCCGTCCCTCCATCCCTTTATCCCTTTATCCCTCCATCCCTTTATCCCTCCATCCCTTTATCCCTTTATCCCTTTATCCCTCCGTCCCTTTATCCCTCCGTCCCTCCATCCCTCCGTCCCTTTATCCCTTTATCCCTCCATCCCTTTATCCCTCCGTCCCTCCATCCCTTTATTCCTTTTTCCCTCCATCCCTTTATCCCTCCATCCCTTTATCCCTCCGTCCCTCCATCCCTTTATCCCTCCATCCCTATATCCCTCCGTCCCTCCATCCCTTTATCTCTTTATCCCCCGTCCCTTTATCCCCCGTCCCTTTATCCCCCCGTCCCTTTATCCCCCGTCCCTTTATCCCTCCGTCCCTTTATCCCTCCGTCCCTTTATCCCTCCGTCCCTTTATCCCTCCGTCCCTTTATCCCCTTATCCCTTTATCCCCCATCCCTCCATCCCTTTATCCCTCCGTCCCTTTATCCCTCCGTCCCTTTATCCCTCCGTCCCTTTATCCCTCCGTCCCTTTATCCCCCGTCCCTTTATCCCCCTGTCCCTTTATCCCTCCGTCCCTTTATCCCCCGTCCTTTATCCCTATCCCTCCATCCCTTTATCCCTTTATCCCTCCGTCCCTTTATCCCTCCGTCCCTTTATCCCCCCGTCCCTTTATCCCTCCGTCCCTTTATCCCTCCGTCCCTTTATCCGTCCCTTTATCCCTCCGTCCCTTTATCCCTCCGTCCCTTTATCCCTCTGTCCCTTTATCCCTCCGTCCCTTTATCCCTTTATCCCTCCGTCCCTTTATCCCCGTCCCTTTATCCCCCGTCCCTTTATCCCCCATCCCTTTATCCTCCATCCCTTTATCCCTCCGTCCCTTTATCCATCCCTTTATCCCCCATCCCTTTATCCCCCGTCCCTTTATCCCCATCCCTTTATCCCTCCGTCCCTTTATCCCTCCATCCCTTTATCCCCCGTCCCTTTATCCGTCCCTTTATCCCCCGTCCCTTTATCCCCTGTCCCTTTATCCCCCCGTCCCTTTATCCCTCCATCCCTTTATCCCCCGTCCCTTTATCCCTCCGTCCCTTTATCCCCCGTCCCTTTATCCCCCTGTCCCTCCATCCCTTTATCCCTCCGTGTCCCCCGCCATTCACGTCCATTCATTCATTTATTCATCCCTCCTCTCGCTTCCTGCAGCTGCAGAATGGAGGAGGAGGGGTCAAGCTGGAGCCGCTGTCTGCCTCTTTGGTCCGCTCCGTGGCAGCCGTCACCTCCCAGGTCTCGGTCGCCACGGTAACCACAGCGACTTCCAGCAGCAGCAACGTCCACCTTGGAAAATCTACGGCCGTTCCCTACAACCCCCACCACCCCCCCACCACTACCACCCAGGAAAGGGGAGGGGTGAGGTGTGTGTTTCCTCATGTGTCAAATAATTCAGCCTTCACTGGTATTGAAACCATGAATTGCATGTCTGTCTGTCTGTGTGTTTTTTCTCTCTCTCTCTGTCCCCCTCTCTCTCTCTCTGTGTCCCCCCCTCTCTCCTCTCCTCTCTCTCTCTCTGTGTCCCCCCCTCTCTCTCTCTCTGTGTCCCCCCCTCTCTCTCTCAGGTACTTCAGCCTGTGTCCCCCCAAGGCCTCTGTGTGACTCTCTCCTCTGTGTTTCCTCAGGTAAGCCTGATCTGACTTCGGTTTCCCTGGATCTGTTCTCCCCTGGCCCTCCCCTTTCAGAGGAGCAACCGCAGCAGCAGGCTCACAGTAGAAGAGCCGGAGAGAGAGGAGGAGCCAGTCGCTCCTCCACTGGCCACAGAGAGAGAGAGGAGGTGGAGGATGTGTGGGAAGGAGGGGCCAGCAGAGAGGAGAGGGAGAGCTGTGCTAGTAGTGGTGCTGGAGGCAGCAGCAGTAAGGGAAGGCTCCACCCCCCCGACAGGGACAGCAGACAGCAACACTATCAGCCCCCAGCCCCAGAGCCCCAGCCGCGGCACACCAACAGTAGCCAGCGGGAGTCCATCCAGCTTCCCTCTTTGAGGCACGGGAGGGGTGAGTTGCTGGTGGAGCCCAGGCAGCACAGAGACAGAGATAAATACGACAGTAGCAGCAGCATCACCCTGGAGAGGGAAGAGCACGGGAGCTACCTGGGAGAGACACACAGCTCAGAGAGACACACAGAGCTGCAGCACACAGCAGACAGAGAGAACACACGGAGCAGCAGGAGCAGGGAACTCCTCTCAGGTAGGAAACACAGACCATTGTATACCTCCCAAAAGGCACCCTATTCCCTACGTAGCACACTACTTTGACCAATGCTGAACAAACATGCATGTAGATTAGAGGAATATTTCTATGCATTCATTATACGGACGGCTGATGCACTCAAGACGTTTTTTTCAATTCAGAAGAGTGCACTACATAGGGAATATGGCACCATTTGGGATGAGGACGAGGGACATATCTTACTGTCTCCTGGATTATGCAGCATGTTAATTGCATGACTCTTTCCATTGGCTACACACTGTCTCCGTCTGCGGACGGATTTGTCTTAACGCCTAATGCGTCTGTGCTCATCACATCACAGACCCTATCTGACAGACAGGACGACTAGAGACACGGCTTCAGCTGAATCTAATTAGCATATTTGTACATACATTTGTCCCCGCGGCTCCCTTTGTCTGCAAATATAGGACCACTCTTACTGACAAGGTTGTCTGTAATTGTGATTCCAAATGGAAATCAGGTATGATTGAGGTGTGGATATGTTTTTGTGGATGTCAATGGATGGATGTGTTGCAGGCTTCGGTTTACGCATTGGCATTGTGCTCCGCCGTGCCGGTAGGGCAGATAGACAGGGCAGATAGACAGTGAAGATAGACAGTGTAACATGGCTGGCCCATCTGTCTGTGTGTCTGGATGACCGTCAGCAAACATTGTGTCCAGAGGATGCGGGTTCGTCTTTTCTTCACGCATGCGAGAGAGAGAGGGAGAGAACACTCGTAGAGAACAATGGAAAGGAACCCTAAAAGGAACGGAGAACAAATGTCCGTGCATGAATGAGCATTCGAGACGACGGCTGAGCATCAGAGACCGTGTGAACAGAACATGACGATTGTATGCAGGGTCTTGGCAGTCGCGAATGTGTGTCTGGACGCGGTGTGCGCACGTGCGTATGCGTGCATGTGTGCTACGAGGGGCTGCCATTGGGGTCTGCTTCTCCCCCTGTGTGATTATTGATTACACTGTGGATTTATTACAATGCAATTTGTGTGTGCGTGTGTGTGTCTGTCTATATGTCTACAGACACCGAGCACACCAGTGTGTCATTGAGAACTGTGACAACAGAGGCAGCGGCCAGGAGTGTCTCTCACACCTCCAGTAACCAGCGGAAACTGTCTTTCACCCAGTCTCCCCCACAAACTGAGCCCCAGCCATACTCCAAACCTCACCAGCACTTCACCCAGGAACCTCCAGCCCAGCCCAAGCCCCAGGAAAGGGAGAGGAGCTTCACCCAGCCACTACCCAAGCCTTCCTCTCAGCTAATCCCTCACACTCAACCCAGACCCCTGTCCTTATCCCAGCCTCCTCCTCCCCAGACCGCCCCCCAGACTCTGCCCAAGCCCACGTCCTTCTCTCAGCCACTGGTCAAGTCTCAGTCCCTGCCTCTGGACCACAGCGGCCACATCACAGGACACAGTGTCTCCGACCTCCTCTCCCCCAGCGAAACAGAACTCTCAGAGATGTCCTCCAAACAGATGTCCATCAAAGAAAGGTTAGTCTGTGCCTGGGTTTCTGTGATTGGGTAACAATTCCAACTGTAGTTCAAGTGGGGGTGGTTCCTTGGCAGGATATTGTACTGTACGTACGTTTCCAGAAATACTGGTTGGAGGATTCCAAATGTCCTGCTTATTCCCTTCTGATGCCGGGAATCTTCCAACCATCATTTCTATACTTATGGGAAAGTTACCAGAATTTTGTAATTGTCTGAATGGGCTCTCCGTTGTAAAAGATGCAGGTTTTATTCAGGCGACAAAGCGGCTTGCCAAAGATTTCAACTTGATTCGCCTTGTTGTCTGTGTAAAAAACGTGACGATGTAAAGAATATGAGACAGAATGAGGCGGTGGTGAATGAGCCCCTGCCTGCGTCCCAAATGGTAGTCTATTCCCTACATAGTGCACTAGTTTCATAAGGCTCTGGTGAAAAGTAGGGCACCATATAGGGAATAGGCAGCCATTTGGGGCACCCTGTGTCCTTGTGGGATCTAAGTTTCTGCCTCTCTTTGAGGTGAAAGTGATTTATTTCTGGCCACTGTGCATTTCCCTCTTTGTTCCTGGAGAGAGGAGAGGTAGGAGACGGAGATCAGGCTGCAGTCTGTAGACATCCTGAGGTTGTGTCCCAGTGTCCCAAATGGCACCCGTGTTCTGTTCCCTATATATTGCACTACTTATGACCTGACTGCATCCCAAATCCCACTCTGCCAACCCCCTACCCCCCAAAAAGTAGTGAACTATAAATAGAATAGGGTGCCATTTGTGATGCACCCTTAGAGATTAAAAGCTGTTTCAGTAGATTTAGCTACTGTTCAACAGTACTGCTCTCATCTTGGCCATGTCAGACTGTTATTAGCTGGGTTTCCATCCAATTGGCAACAGATTTTCAAGCGAATATTCTAAAATCTGCAAAAAGGAAATATGCACATTTTTCCACCAGTGGCGCGTTTCCACCAAATAGACGTGTTTCCACCAGTGGCGCGTTTCCACCAAACAGACGTGTTTCCACCAAACAGACGTGTTTCCACCAAACAGACGTGTTTCCACCAAACAGACGTGTTTCCACCAAACAGACGTGTTTCCACCAAACAGACGTGTTTCCACCAAACAGACGCGTTTCCACCAAACAGACGCGTTTCCACCAAACAGATGTGTTTCCACCAAACAGACGTGTTTCCACCAAACAGACGTGTTTCCACCAATCAGACGCGTTTCCACCAAACAGACGCGTTTCCACCAAACAGACGCGTTTCCACCAAACAGACGTGTTTCCACCAAACAGACGCGTTTCCACCAAACAGACGCGTTTCCACCAAACAGGCGTGTTTCCACCAAACAGACGTGTTTCCACCAGTGGCGCGTTTCCACCAAACAGACGTGTTTCCACCAAACAGACGTGTTTCCACCAGTGGCGCGTTTCCACCAAACAGACGTGTTTCCACCAAACAGACGTGTTTCCACCAAACAGACGTGTTTCCACCAAACAGACGTGTTTCCACCAAACAGGCGTGTTTCCACCAAACAGACGTGTTTCCACCAAACAGGCGTGTTTCCACCAAACAGACGTGTTTCCACCAGTGGCGCGTTTCCACCAAACAGGCGTGTTTCCACCAAACAGACGTGTTTCCACCAAACAGACGTGTTTCCACCAAACAGGCGTGTTTCCACCAAACAGACGTGTTTCCACCAAACAGACGTGTTTCCACCAAACAGACGTGTTTCCACCAAACAGACGTGTTTCCACCAAACAGACGTGTTTCCACCAAACAGACGTGTTTCCACCAAACAGGCGAGTTTCCACCAAACAGACGTGTTTCCACCAAACAGACGTGTTTCCACCAAACAGACGCGTTTCCACCAAACAGACCTGTTTCCACCAAACAGACGTGTTTCCACCAAACAGACGTGTTTCCACCAAACAGGCGTGTTTCCACCAAACAGACGTGTTTCCACCAAACAGACGTGTTTCCACCAAACAGACGTGTTTCCACCAAACAGACGTGTTTCCACCAAACAGACGTGTTTCCACCAAACAGACGTGTTTCCACCAAACAGACGTGTTTCCACCAGTGGCGCGTTTCCACCAAACAGACGTGTTTCCACCAAACAGACGCGTTTCCACCAAACAGACGTGTTTCCACCAAACAGACGCGTTTCCACCAAACAGACGTGTTTCCACCAAACAGACGTGTTTCCACCAAACAGAGTTTCCACCAAACAGACGTGTTTCCACCAAACAGACGTGTTTCCACCAAACAGACGTGTTTCCACCAAACAGACGTGTTTCCACCAAACAGACGTGTTTCCACCAAACAGACGTGTTTCCACCAAACAGACGTGTTTCCACCAAACAGACGTGTTTCCACCAAACAGGCGTGTTTCCACCAAACAGACGTGTTTCCACCAAACAGACGTGTTTCCACCAAACAGACGTGTTTCCACCAAACAGACGTGTTTCCACCAAACAGGCGTGTTTCCACCAAACAGACGTGTTTCCACCAAACAGACGTGTTTCCACAAACAGCGTGTTTCCACCAAACAGACGTGTTTCCACCAAACAGACGTGTTTCCACCAAACAGACGTTTGTTTCCACCAAACAGACGCGTTTCCACCAAACAGACGCGTTTCCACCAAACAGACGTGTTTCCACCAGTGGCGCGTTTCCACCAAACAGACGTGTTTCCACCAAACAGACGTGTTTCCACCAAACAGACGTGTTTCCACCAAACAGACGCGTTTCCACCAAACAGACGCGTTTCCACCAAACAGACGCGTTTCCACCAAACAGGCGTGTTTCCACCAAACAGGCGTGTTTCCACCAAACAGACGTGTTTCCACCAAACAGACGTGTTTCCACCAAACAGACGTGTTTCCACCAAACAGACGTGTTTCCACCAAACAGACGTGTTTCCACCAAACAGGCGTGTTTCCACCAAACAGACGTGTTTCCACCAAACAGCGTGTTTCCACCAAACAGACGTGTTTCCACCAAACAGACGTGTTTCCACCAAACAGACGTGTTTCCACCAAACAGACGTGTTTCCACCAGTGGCGCGTTTCCACCAAACAGACGTGTTTCCACCAAACAGACGTGTTTCCACCAAACAGACGTGTTTCCACCAAACAGACGTGTTTCCACCAAACAGACGTGTTTCCACCAAACAGACGTGTTTCCACCAAACAGTTTCCACCAAACAGACGTGTTTCCACCAAACAGACGTGTTTCCACCAAACAGACGCGTTTCCACCAAACAGAGTTTCCACCAAACAGACGCGTTTCCACCAAACAGACGTGTTTCCACCAAACAGACGTGTTTCCACCAAACAGACGCGTTTCCACCAAACAGACGCGTTTCCACCAAACAGACGCGTTTCCACCAAACAGACGTGTTTCCACCAAACAGACGTGTTTCCACCAAACAGACGTGTTTCCACCAAACAGACGTGTTTCCACCAAACAGACGCGTTTCCACCAAACAGACGTGTTTCCACCAAACGCGTTTCCAACCAAACAGACGTGTTTCCACCAAACAGACGTGTTTCCACCAAACAGACGTGTTTCCACCAAACAGACGTGTTTCCACCAAACAGACGCGTTTCCACCAAACAGACGCGTTTCCACCAAACAGACGCGTTTCCACCAAACAGACGCGTTTCCACCAAACAGACGCGTTTCCACCAAACAGACGCGTTTCCACCAAACAGACGCGTTTCCACCAAACAGACGCGTTTCCACCAAACAGACGCGCGTTTCCACCAAACAGACGCGTTTCCACCAAACAGACGCGTTTCCACCAAACAGACGCGTTTCCACCAAACAGACGTGTTTCCACCAAACAGACGTTTCCACCAAACAGACGCTGCGTTTCCACCAAACAGACGCTGTTTCCACCAAACAGACGCGCGTTTCCACCAAACAGACGCGTTTCCACTAAAATGACGCGTTTCCACCAAACAGACGCGTTTCCACCAAACAGACGCGTTTCCACCAAACAGACGCGTTTCCACCAAACAGACGCGTTTCCACCAAACAGACGCGTTTCCACCAAACAGACGCGTTTCCACCAAACAGGCGCGTTTCCACCAAACAGGCGTGTTTCCACCAAACAGACGTGTTTCCACCAAACAGACGTGTTTCCAACAAACAGACGTGTTTCCACCAAACAGACGTGTTTCCACCAAACAGACGGTTTCCACCAAACAGACGTGTTTCCACCAAACAGACGTGTTTCCACCAAACAGACGCGTTTCCACCAAACAGACGTGTTTCCACCAAACAGACGTGTTTCCACCAAACAGACGCGTTTCCACCAAACAGACGTGTTTCCACCAAACAGACGTGTTTCCACCAGTGGCGCGTTTCCACCAAACAGACGTGTTTCCACCAAACAGACGTGTTTCCACCAAACAGGCGTGTTTCCACCAGTGGCGCGTTTCCACCAAACAGGCGCGTTTCCACCAAACAGACGTGTTTCCACCAAACAGACGTGTTTCCACCAAACAGACGTGTTTCCACCAAACAGACGTGTTTCCACCAAACAGACGCGTTTCCACCAAACAGACGCGTTTCCACCAAACAGACGTGTTTCCACCAAACAGACGTGTTTCCACCAAACAGACGTGTTTCCACCAAACAGGCGTGTTTCCACCAAACAGACGTGTTTCCACCAAACAGGCGTGTTTCCACCAAACAGACGTGTTTCCACCAAACAGACGTGTTTCCACCAAACAGACGTGTTTCCACCAAACAGACGCGTTGCCACCAAACAGACGTGTTTCCACCAAACAGACGTGTTTCCACCAAACAGACGTGTTTCCACCAAACAGACGGGTTTCCACCAAACAGACGTGTTTCCACCAAACAGACGCGTTTCCACCAAACAGACGCGTTTCCACCAAACAGACGTGTTTCCACCAGTGGCGCGTTTCCACCAAACAGACGTGTTTCCACCAAACAGACGTGTTTCCACCAAACAGGCGTGTTTCCACCAGTGGCGCGTTTCCACCAAACAGCGCGCTTCCACCAAACAGACGTGTTTCCACCAAACAGACGTGTTTCCACCAAACAGACGTGTTTCCACCAAACAGACGTGTTTCCACCAAACAGACGCGTTTCCACCAAACAGACGTGTTTCCACCAAACAGACGTGTTTCCACCAAACAGACGTGTTTCCACCAAACAGACGTGTTTCCACCAAACAGACGTGTTTCCACCAGTGACGCGTTTCCACCAAACAGACGTGTTTCCACCAAACAGACGTGTTTCCACCAAACAGACACGTTTCCACCAAACAGACGTGTTTCCACCAAACAGACGCGTTTCCACCAAACAGACATGTTTCCACCAAACAGACGTGTTTCTACCAAACAGACGTGTTTCCACCAAACAGGCGTGTTTCCACCAAACAGACGCGTTTCCACCAAACAGACGCGTTTCCACCAAACGGACGCGTTTCCACCAAACGGACGCGTTTCCACCAAACGGACGCGTTTCCACCAAACAGACGCGTTTCCACCAAACAGACGTGTTTCCACCAAACAGACGTGTTTCCACCAAACAGACGCGTTTCCACCAAACAGACGTGTTTCCACCAAACAGACGTGTTTCCACCAGTGGCGCGTTTCCACCAAACAGACGTGTTTCCACCAAACAGACGTGTTTCCACCAAACAGGCGTGTTTCCACCAGTGGCGCGTTTCCACCAAACAGGCGCGCTTCCACCAAACAGACGTGTTTCCACCAAACAGACGTGTTTCCACCAAACAGACGTGTTTCCACCAAACAGACGTGTTTCCACCAAACAGACGTTTCCACCAAACAGACGCGTTTCCACCAAACAGACGTGTTTCCACCAAACAGACGTGTTTCCACCAAACAGACGTGTTTCCACCAAACAGACGTGTTTCCACCAAACAGACGCGTTTCCACCAAACAGACGCGTTTCCACCAAACAGACGCGTTTCCACCAAACAGACGTGTTTCCACCAAACAGACGTGTTTCCACCAAACAGGCGTGTTTCCACCAAACAGACGTGTTTCCACCAAACAGACGTGTTTCCACCAAACAGACGTGTTTCCACCAAACAGACGCGTTTCCACCAAACAGACGTGTTTCCACCAAACAGACGTGTTTCCACCAAACAGACGCGTTTCCACCAAACAGACGTGTTTCCACCAAACAGACGTGTTTCCACCAAACAGACGTGTTTCCACCAAACAGACGGGTTTCCACCAAACAGACGTGTTTCCACCAAACAGACGCGTTTCCACCAAACAGACGTGTTTCCACCAAACAGACGTGTTTCCACCAGTGGCGCGTTTCCACCAAACAGACGTGTTTCCACCAAACAGACGTGTTTCCACCAAACAGGCGTGTTTCCACCAGTGGCGCGTTTCCACCAAACAGGCGCGCTTCCACCAAACAGACGTGTTTCCACCAAACAGACGTGTTTCCACCAAACAGACGTGTTTCCACCAAACAGACGTGTTTCCACCAAACAGACGCGTTTCCACCAAACAGACGTGTTTCCACCAAACAGACGTGTTTCCACCAAACAGACGTGTTTCCACCAAACAGACGTGTTTCCACCAAACAGACGTGTTTCCACCAGTGACGCGTTTCCACCAAACAGACGTGTTTCCACCAAACAGACGTGTTTCCACCAAACAGACACGTTTCCACCAAACAGACGTGTTTCCACCAAACAGACGCGTTTCCACCAAACAGACATGTTTCCACCAAACAGACGTGTTTCTACCAAACAGACGTGTTTCCACCAAACAGGCGTGTTTCCACCAAACAGACGCGTTTCCACCAAACAGACGCGTTTCCACCAAACGGACGCGTTTCCACCAAACGGACGCGTTTCCACCAAACGGACGCGTTTCCACCAAACAGACGCGTTTCCACCAAACAGACGTGTTTCCACCAAACAGACGTGTTTCCACCAAACAGACGCGTTTCCACCAAACAGACGTGTTTCCACCAAACAGACGTGTTTCCACCAGTGGCGCGTTTCCACCAAACAGACGTGTTTCCACCAAACAGACGTGTTTCCACCAAACAGGCGTGTTTCCACCAGTGGCGCGTTTCCACCAAACAGGCGCGCTTCCACCAAACAGACGTGTTTCCACCAAACAAGACGTGTTTCCACCAAACAGACGCGTTTCCACCAAACAGACGTGTTTCCACCAAACAGACGTGTTTCCACCAAACAGACGTGTTTCCACCAAACAGACGGGTTTCCACCAAACAGACGTGTTTCCACCAAACAGACGCGTTTCCACCAAACAGACGTGTTTCCACCAAACAGACGTGTTTCCACCAGTGGCGCGTTTCCACCAAACAGACGTGTTTCCACCAAACAGACGTGTTTCCACCAAACAGGCGTGTTTCCACCAGTGGCGCGTTTCCACCAAACAGGCGCGCTTCCACCAAACAGACGTGTTTCCACCAAACAGACGTGTTTCCACCAAACAGACGTGTTTCCACCAAACAGACGTGTTTCCACCAAACAGACGCGTTTCCACCAAACAGACGTGTTTCCACCAAACAGACGTGTTTCCACCAAACAGACGTGTTTCCACCAAACAGACGTGTTTCCACCAAACAGACGTGTTTCCACCAGTGACGCGTTTCCACCAAACAGACGTGTTTCCACCAAACAGACGTGTTTCCACCAAACAGACACGTTTCCACCAAACAGACGTGTTTCCACCAAACAGACGCGTTTCCACCAAACAGACATGTTTCCACCAAACAGACGTGTTTCTACCAAACAGACGTGTTTCCACCAAACAGGCGTGTTTCCACCAAACAGACGCGTTTCCACCAAACAGACGCGTTTCCACCAAACGGACGCGTTTCCACCAAACGGACGCGTTTCCACCAAACGGACGCGTTTCCACCAAACAGACGTGTTTCCACCAAACAGACGTGTTTCCACCAAACAGACGTGTTTCCACCAAACAGACGCGTTTCCACCAAACAGACGTGTTTCCACCAAACAGACGTGTTTCCACCAGTGGCGCGTTTCCACCAAACAGACGTGTTTCCACCAAACAGACGTGTTTCCACCAAACAGGCGTGTTTCCACCAGTGGCGCGTTTCCACCAAACAGGCGCGCTTCCACCAAACAGACGTGTTTCCACCAAACAGACGTGTTTCCACCAAACAGACGTGTTTCCACCAAACAGACGTGTTTCCACCAAACAGACGTGTTTCCACCAAACAGACGTGTTTCCACCAAACAGACGTGTTTCCACCAAACAGACGTGTTTCCACCAAACAGACGTGTTTCCACCAAACAGACGTGTTTCCACCAGTGACGCGTTTCCACCAAACAGACGTGTTTCCACCAAACAGACGTGTTTCCACCAAACAGACACGTTTCCACCAAACAGACGTGTTTCCACCAAACAGACGCGTTTCCACCAAACAGACGTGTTTCCACCAAACAGACGTGTTTCTACCAAACAGACGTGTTTCCACCAAACAGGCGTGTTTCCACCAAACAGACGCGTTTCCACCAAACAGACGCGTTTCCACCAAACGGACGCGTTTCCACCAAACGGACGCGTTTCCACCAAACGGACGCGTTTCCACCAAACAGACGCGTTTCCACCAAACAGACGCGTTTCCACCAAACAGGCGTGTTTCCACCAAACAGACGTGTTTCCACCAAACAGACGTGTTTCCACCAAACAGACGCGTTTCCACCAGTGGCGCGTTTCCAACCAAACAGACGTGTTTCCACCAAACAGACGTGTTTCCACCAAACAGACGTGTTTCCACCAAACAGACGTGTTTCCACCAAACAGACGTGTTTCCACCAGTGGCGCGTTTCCACCAAACAGACGTGTTTCCACCAAACAGACGTGTTTCCACCAAACAGACGTGTTTCCACCAAACAGACGTGTTTCCACCAAACAGACGTGTTTCCACCAAACAGACGTGTTTCCACCAGTGGCGCGTTTCCACCAAACAGACGTGTTTCCACCAAACAGACGTGTTTCCACCAAACAGACGCGTTTCCACCAAACAGACGCGTTTCCACCAAACAGACGTGTTTCCACCAAACAGACGTGTTTCCACCAAACAGACGTGTTTCCACCAAACAGACGTGTTTCCACCAAACAGACGTGTTTCCACCAAACAGACGCGTTTCCACCAAACAGACGTGTTTCCACCAAACAGACGTGTTTCCACCAAACAGACGTGTTTCCACCAAACAGACGCGTTTCCACCAAACAGACGTGTTTCCACCAGTGGCGCGTTTCCAACCAAACAGACGTGTTTCCACCAAACAGACGTGTTTCCACCAAACAGACGCGTTTCCACCAAACAGACGCGTTTCCACCAAACAGACGCGTTTCCACCAAACAGACGCGTTTCCACCAAACAGACGCGTTTCCACCAAACAGACGCGTTTCCACCAAACAGACGTGTTTCCACCAAACAGGCGTGTTTCCACCAAACAGACGTGTTTCCACCAAACAGACGTGTTTCCACCAAACAGACGTGTTTCCACCAAACAGACGCGTTTCCACCAAACAGACGCGTTTCCACCAAACAGATGTGTTTCCACCAAACAGACGTGTTTCCACCAGTGGCGCGTTTCCACCAAACAGACGTGTTTCCACCAAACAGACGTGTTTCCACCAAACAGACGTGTTTCCACCAAACAGACGTGTTTCCACCAAACAGACGTGTTTCCACCAGTGGCGCGTTTCCAACCAAACAGACGTGTTTCCACCAAACAGATGTGTTTCCACCAAACAGATGTGTTTCCACCAAACAGGCGTGTTTCCACCAAACAGGCGTGTTTCCACCAAACAGACGTGTTTCCACCAAACAGATGTGTTTCCACCAAACAGACGTGTTTCCACCAGTGGCGCGTTTCCACCAAACAGACGTGTTTCCACCAAACAGACGTGTTTCCACCAAACAGACGTGTTTCCACCAAACAGACGTGTTTCCACCAAACAGACGTGTTTCCACCAAACAGACGTGTTTCCACCAAACAGACGTGTTTCCACCAGTGGCACGTTTCCACCAAACAGACGTGTTTCCACCAAACAGACGTGTTTCCACCAAACAGACATGTTTCCACCAGTGGCGCGTTTCCACCAAACAGACGTGTTTCCACCAAACAGACGTGTTTCCACCAAACAGACGTGTTTCCACCAAACAGACGTGTTTCCACCAAACAGACGTGTTTCCACCAAACAGCCGTGTTTCCACCAAACAGACGTGTTTCCACCAAACAGACGTGTTTCCACCAAACAGACGTGTTTCCACCAAACAGACGTGTTTCCACCAAACAGACGTGTTTCCACCAAACAGACGTGTTTCCACCAAACAGACGCGTTTCCACCAAACAGACGTGTTTCCACCAGTGACGTGTTTCCACCAGTGGCGCGTTTCCAACCAAACAGACGTGTTTCCACCAAACAGACGTGTTTCCACCAAACAGACTTGTTTCCACCAAACACACGTGTTTCTACCAAACAGACATGTTTCCACCAGTGGCGCGTTTCCACCAAACAGACGTGTTTCCACCAAACAGACGTGTTTCCACCAAACAGATGTGTTTCCACCAAACAGACGTGTTTCCACCAAACAGACGTGTTTCCACCAAACAGACGTGTTTCCACCAAACAGACGTGTTTCCACCAAACAGACGTGTTTCCACCAAACAGACGCGTTTCCACCAAACAGACGCGTTTCCACCAAACAGATGTGTTTCCACCAAACAGACGTGTTTCCACCAGTGGCGCGTTTCCACCAAACAGACGTGTTTCCACCAAACAGACGTGTTTCCACCAAACAGACGTGTTTCCACCAAACAGACGTGTTTCCACCAAACAGACGTGTTTCCACCAGTGGCGCGTTTCCAACCAAACAGACGTGTTTCCACCAAACAGATGTGTTTCCACCAAACAGATGTGTTTCCACCAAACAGGCGTGTTTCCACCAAACAGGCGTGTTTCCACCAAACAGACGTGTTTCCACCAAACAGATGTGTTTCCACCAAACAGACGTGTTTCCACCAGTGGCGCGTTTCCACCAAACAGACGTGTTTCCACCAAACAGACGTGTTTCCACCAAACAGACGTGTTTCCACCAAACAGACGTGTTTCCACCAAACAGACGTGTTTCCACCAAACAGACGTGTTTCCACCAAACAGACGTGTTTCCACCAAACAGACGTGTTTCCACCAGTGGCACGTTTCCACCAAACAGACGTGTTTCCACCAAACAGACGTGTTTCCACCAAACAGACATGTTTCCACCAGTGGCGCGTTTCCACCAAACAGACGTGTTTCCACCAAACAGACGTGTTTCCACCAAACAGACGTGTTTCCACCAAACAGACGTGTTTCCACCAAACAGACGTGTTTCCACCAAACAGCCGTGTTTCCACCAAACAGACGTGTTTCCACCAAACAGACGTGTTTCCACCAAACAGACGTGTTTCCACCAAACAGACGTGTTTCCACCAAACAGACGCGTTTCCACCAAACAGACGTGTTTCCACCAAAGTGACGTGTTTCCACCAGTGGCGCGTTTCCAACCAAACAGACGTGTTTCCACCAAACAGACGTGTTTCCACCAAACAGACGTGTTTCCACCAAACAGACTTGTTTCCACCAAACACACGTGTTTCCACCAAACAGACATGTTTCCACCAGTGGCGCGTTTCCACCAAACAGACGTGTTTCCACCAAACAGACGTGTTTCCACCAAACAGACGTGTTTCCACCAAACAGACGTGTTTCCACCAAACAGACGTGTTTCCACCAAACAGACGTGTTTCCACCAAACAGACGTGTTTCCACCAAACAGACGTGTTTCCACCAAACAGACGTGTTTCCACCAAACAGTGGCGTTTCCACCAAACAGACGTTTCCACCAAACAGACGTGTTTCCACCAAACAGACGTGTTTCCACCAAACAGACGTGTTTCCACCAGTGGCGTGTTTCCACCAAACAGACGTGTTTCCACCAAACAGACGTGTTTCCACCAAACAGACGTGTTTCCACCAAACAGATGTGTTTCCACCAAACAGACGTGTTTCCACCAAACAGACGCGTTTCCACCAAACAGACGTGTTTCCACCAAACAGACGTGTTTCCACCAAACAGGCGTGTTTCCACCAAACAGACGCGTTTCCACCAAACAGACGTGTTTCCACCAAACAGACGTGTTTCCACCAAACAGACGTGTTTCCACCAAACAGGCGTGTTTCCACCAAACAGACGTGTTTCCACCAAACAGACGTGTTTCCACCAAACAGACGTGTTTCCACCAAACAGACGTGTTTCCACCAAACAGACGTGTTTCCACCAAACAGCCGTGTTTCCACCAAACAGACGTGTTTCCACCAAACAGACGTGTTTCCACCAAACAGACGTGTTTCCACCAAACAGACGTGTTTCCACCAAACAGACGTGTTTCCACCAAACAGACGTGTTTCCACCAAACAGACGTGTTTCCACCAGTGGCGTGTTTCCACCAAACAGACGTGTTTCCACCAGTGGCGCGTTTCCACCAAACAGACGCGTTTCCACCAAACAGACGTTTCCACCAAACAGACGTGTTTCCACCAAACAGACGTGTTTCCACCAAACAGACGTGTTTCCACCAAACAGACGTGTTTCCACCAAACAGACGTGTTTCCACCAAACAGACGTGTTTCCACCAAACAGGCGTGTTTCCACCAGTGGCGCGTTTCCACCAAACAGACGTGTTTCCACCAAACAGACGTGTTTCCACCAAACAGACGTTTCCACCAAACAGACGTGTTTCCACCAAACAGACGTGTTTCCACCAAACAGACGTGTTTCCACCAAACAGACGCGTTTCCACCAAACAGACGCGTTTCCACCAAACAGACGTGTTTCCACCAAACAGACGTGTTTCCACCAAACTTCCGTGTTTCCACCAAACAGACGTGTTTCCACCAAACAGACGCGTTTCCACCAAACGGACCTTCTTTCCACCAAACAGACGTGGTTTCCACCAAACAGACGTGTTTCCACCAAACTTTCCGTGTTTCCCACCAAACAGACGTTGTTTCCACCAAACTTTCGTGTTTCCACCAAACAGACGTGTTTCCACCAAACAGACGTGTTTCCACCAGGCTGGCCCTGTTTGAACCAAACAGACGTGTTTCCACCAAACAGACGTCTTTCCACCAAACAGACGTGTTTCCACCTTTCTTTCCTTCTCTTCCCAGGCTGGCCCAAACAGAGTGTTTAACTCTCTCTTCCCACCAAACAGACGTGTTTCCACCTCTCTTCCAGGCTCTCTCCCAGGCTGGCCCTGTTGACCAAACAGAGGTTAACCTGTTTCCACTCTTCCTTTCTTTCCTTCTCTTCCCAGGCTGGCCCAAAAGAGTGGTGAGGAGGTTTTCCACCAAACTTCTTTCCTTCTCTTCCACCAAAGTGGTGAGGAGGTTAACCTCTCTTCTCTTCCTTTCTTTTCTCTCCCAGGCTGGCCCCTGAAGAAGAGTGGTGAGGAGGTTAACCTCTCTCTCCACTTCCTTTCTTTCCACTCTCCCAGGCTGGCCCTGCTGAAGAAAAGGAGGACTTTCCTTCTCTCTCCTCTCCTCTTCCTTTCTTTCCTTCTCTCTCCCAGGCTGGCCCCAAAAGAGTGGTTTCCACCAAACTCTCTCTCTTCTCTTCCTTTCTTTCCTTCTCTCTCCCAGGCTGGCCCTGTTGAAGAAAGTGGTGAGGAGGTTAACCTCTCTCTCTCTCTTCCTTTCTTTCCTTCTCTCTCCCAGGCTGGCCCTGCTGAAGAAGAGTGGTGAGGAGGTTAACTCTCTCTTCCTCTCTTCCTTTCTTTCCTTCTCTCTCCCAGGCTGGCCCAAGACAGACGAGGTTAACCTCTTCCACTCAAACTTTCTTTCCTTCTCTCTCCCAGGCTGGCCCCAAAAGAGTGGTGTTAACCTCTCTCTCTTTCCTTTCCTTTCTCCCAGGCTCCGTGTCTCTCCCAGGCTGGCCCTGTTGAAAAGACGTGTTAACCCCTCTCTCTTCCTTCCAATCTTTCCTTCTTTCCCACCAAACAGACGTGAGGAGGTTAACCTCTCTCTCTCTCTCTCTCTCTCTCTTCCTTTCTTTCCATCTCTTCCCAGGCTGGCCCTCCACCAAACAGACACTTCTCTCTCCCAGGCTGGCCCTGTTGAAGAAGAGTGGTGAGGAGGTTAACCTCTTCCACCAAACTTTCTTTGGCCCTTCTCTCTCCCAGGCTGGCCCTGTTGAAGAAGAAGGAGGTTAACTCTCTCTCTCTCTTCCTTTCTTTCCTTCTCTTCCCAGGCTGGCCCTGTTGAAAAGAGAGGAGGTTAACCTCTCTCTCTCTCTTCCTTTATTTCCTTCTCTCTCCCAGGCTGGCCCTTTCCACCAAACTTCCTTTCTTTCCTTTCCTCCCAGGCTGGCCCTGTTGAAGAAAGTGGTGAGACGTTAACCTCTCTCTTCTCTTCCTTTCTTTCCTTCTCTTCCCAGGCTGGCCCTGTTGAAGAAGAGTGGTGAGGAGGTTTCCACCTCTCTTCCTTTCTTTCCTTCTCTCTCCCAGGCTGGCCCTGTTGAAGAAGAGTGGTGCATGATGATGTCTCTCTCTTCCTTTCTTTGTCTCTCTCCCAGGCTGGTCCTGTCTCTGTCAGGGTTAACCCTCTCTCTCTCTCTTCCTTTCTTTCCTTCTCTCTCCAGGCTCTTCCTTTCTTTCTTCCCTTTCCTCTCTCCCAGGCTGGCCCTGCTGAAGAAGAGTGGTGAGGAGGTTAACCCTCTCTCTCTCTCTCTCTTCCTTTCTTTCCTTCTCTCTCCCAGGCTGGCCCTGTTGAAGAAGAGTGGTGAGGAGGTTAACTCTCTCTCTCTCTTCCTTTCTTTCCTTCTCTCTCCCAGGCTGGCCCTGTTGAAGAAGAGTGGTGAGGAGGTTAACCTCTCTCTCTCTCTCTCTTCTTCCTTTCTTTCCTTCTCTCTCCCAGGCTGGCCCTGTTGAAGAAGAGTGGTGAGGAGGTTAACCTCTCTCTCTCTCTTCCTTTCTTTCCTTCTCTCTCCCAGGCTGGCCCTGTTGAAGAAGAGTGGTGAGGAGGTTAACCTCTCTCTCTCTCTTCCTTTATTTCCTTCTCTCTCCCAGGCTGGCCCTGTTGAAGAAGAGTGGTGAGGAGGTTAACCTCTCTCTCTCTTCCTTTCTTTCCTTCTCTCTCCCAGGCTGGCCCTGCTGAAGAAGAGTGGTGAAGAGGACTGGAGGAACAGGATCAATAAGAAGCAGGAAGTGGTCAAGGTGGCTGTGACTGAGAGACACTCCACAGTACAAGGACAGGGATGGGAGGCAGAGCAGACCTACAAGAAGAAGGTGAGACTCCACACAGCTGGACCTCCAAATTGAATCTTGAAAGAGAAGCCACATTTTGGGCTCAAAGAGATACAAACAAAAGCACTCGGTGGAGATTCACTGTACTGCACTATAACTACAACAGTACAACAAGCAGCATCCCCACACCTCACACCTCACCTCACAAAAACACTCGGTGGAGATTCGCTGTACTGCACTATAACTACAACAGTACAACAAGCAGCATTCACATAAATTGTTCGTGTGCTCATTGTTTTTGATATACTTAAAATTAGATGCACTCTCAAACTTTTTGTTAATGAAAGTGATGCTCACCTTCCAAAAGTGGTCCCTGTTTTTTGTGCACAACGTCTTCCGTTTCGTGACATGCTACACATTTGTTGTGCTTACAATTGTTAGTAGTCTCATTAGGGCACTCTTCCTGGTTGCCATTTTAAAGGGGCCTCTCGTGGTCTTTATGTGAGGGTGCCTTTCATTTCCCCCTTGCCATTCATCAGCCCCATCTGCTCCAGTGAGAGATCAGCTCAGCTTAGTGGGCTGGTGCCCCCTTTATCCCAATTGACTCGCTATTGTGCCCTTCTTTTGACCATAGTTTGACCACAGCCCTATGGGCCTTGATCAAAAGAAGTGCACTATATAGGGAATAGGGTGCTATTTGGGACCAGTGCCTGGGGCCAACACAGCCCTGCATGGAACATATGGGCCAGTCTCCCTGTGGAATTAGCAATCTGGGGTCTTGGAGAAATCTCTTTTCTACTTTACACTGGGACCAGAGCAAGTCAAAATGGCTCACTCTGATTGAAGATTGAGTTTCACTTAAACTAGTGCTAATGCCACCAATATGTCATTTGACAGTATGGTTACAGAATGGCATGTGATTATATGTATTGTTTAATGTAGTCTTTTTACTGTACAGTTTTACGTTGAATTAACGTTGAATTAGTCTACTCTATGCCACTTCACAAACATTCTGGTTGAACTGAGCATATTCAGGTCAGATTATATCTAAAACAGAGACACGCACTTCTTGGAATAATTGAATCGCCCCTCCTTTCTGTTAATGATGTACCCCATTGTGCTGTAATCTGGTCAGATCCTGTCTGTTTGTGTACTTAATACTTCATGTTAAATCCTCCCGTTGATCACACTTCTTCTAAGCCTCATGTTACAGTAGCAACAGTAATGGGTTGAGGCTAGGGTTGTAATTGAAAGATTTTGGGCACTGGCCAGTTTGGCTAGCAGACCGCAATTTCTACTAGCCAAGGTGACATTCTACCAGCCAAGATTCCAAAATATATGTCACGCAATATTTGATAAGACAACATTTCTGTCTTGTTTGGCACATTTTCTACTAGGCTAGCCTCGAACTAGCCTTCTCCCTTTGAATGTGTTCTGTGTTTCCCCTGTCTTCAGGAGAAAGGCATGGTTATTGATGAGTTCGCTGAGGTCACTGTGTCTGACCAGCTGTGGGTAAGGCCTGACGACGTTGCTGTGCCCCAGTGCCAACGGCGGTCCACTGAGCTCTGTGTGTGACCTGCTGCTTCTTTGACTCTTCTGTTCTGTTCTGTTGTTCACTGCTGTTCAGTGTTGCTGTGGTCTGACGAGGGTTGAACGTTCCCCAAATTCCCAGGTTTTCCAGAAATCCCAGCTGAAGAATTCCCTGATTTTCCTACTTATTCCCTCCTTGGAAAACCTGGAAATTTTGGGCAAATTACCAGAAATGTGCTACTCTAGTTGTTCACTACTCTTCAGTGTTATTGTTCACTGCTATTCAGTTTTGCCGTTCACTACTCTTCAGTTGCTGTGGTCGGATGCTATCCTACTTCTGATGGTTTGTGGCTGTGTTATGGGATGCTGGTGATGGACTTGACTCTGCTTCTTTTTCTAAGCTTTCGATTGAACTTCTTGCACTTTTGCTTGGTTTGAAGTCAATATAGCTACGCTACAGTGTTCAGAGACGCGTTTGTTGCTACGTTGCTGCCAGTCACTGCTTGTTTCTCGCCTCAAAATGTTTGCTTTTTGAACTGCACACTGCATAGTAGTGATGGAGACTTTCATCATACAGTGGTTCTTCCTTTCAACCTTTTGAGGTTATGCCACAACTGTTTGTGGTAGACGGTTCACAGATTGTGGTAAATTGCGACATTCCGGCAACTATGGCTGACACTTAAATAACGTGCCATAGAATTCTGCGGCACCCCGCAAGCTGTGCTGCAGTACGCCACAACTTGTAAAGGAAGGACCACTGTAAGTCAGTAGTGACAGAACAATTGGCCTCTCTTCATGACTGTGTCACTGAGACAGTCGTCGCTGGCTTGTCTAGACCAGGGTTTCCCTTATTCGGTTCTGGGTCCCGCCTGTGTCTACGTTTCGTTTTTTGCCCTAGCACCCCACAGCTGATTCAAATAATCAAAGCATGATGAGTTGGTTATTTGAATCAGCTGCGTGATGGGTGTTAGCTACAGCAGCTGCAATGTGCATGGCCAGTTACCGATTAATTCGTATTCAAGCACCTCTGTATATGTTCATGATTAAACACTTAACACTTGCATGCCAGTGGTGGCTGGTGGGACTTTGAATCAGAGGACGGGCTCATAGTAATGGATGGAACGGAATATATGGAACGGTATCAAACACATCAAAGACATTGTTGCCATGAGTTGGATACTGTTCCATTTTTTCCATTCCAGCCATTGCTATGAGCCGTCCTCCCCTCACCAGACTCCTCTGTTGCATGTCTTTGCATTACATGTGAAGTGTATGGATGTGAGGGGCTCAGGCGATGGTGCTCTGGAGATGTTGTTTCTCTTCAAAGGGGAAAATACACTGTGAACCAGATAACAGTTTGACTGGGGAACGCCGGCTAAGTCTGCTTCAGCCATGGAAACATCATCATGACTTCAGACTTGATTTATCCAAAATAATCTCTGTGAGTTGTCCCTCAGTGGCTCTCAGTGTCTCGCTGAATGGTCTCTCTCCTTTGCATCCTTTCTCCAGTAGCGTTGGGGCGGTATCCCGATTGACATACCTTCAAAATACCCCGGTATACGGTATGATCATATACCTGGAAGCCCAACCCTACTCTCTAGCGTTCCTCTGTATATGTCTGCCTGATTGTAACTTTCTTCCCTATCCCTCTCCATTTCCTCCCTCCACATCTCTTCTCCTCTTATCCACGTATCCAATCACCTCTGTCCTTTAGGAGCCTGTCTTTTCCTCCACATATTTTCCTCCAATCTCCCTTGGCCATAAGTGCCAAGTTATTGACCTTCATAGTCAGGTAAGAACACGCACCGGACCTGCCATGTTTCACTGTTCTGCCTGTGTCTCAAATTGCACCCCATTCCTTATGTAGTGCACTAATTTTGACCAGTGCACCTAATAGGGCTCTGGTCACCTATCCCGTATTTAGGGAACTACTTTTGACCAGAATCCTATGGGGACTGGTCGAAAGTAGGGCATTATATTAGGGATTAGGGTGTCATTTAAGACTCCGCCTGCATGCATGTCATTGAAAGGTCTGTCTTTTCCCTGTCCACTAAAATCTCATTTGGTTACGTTAATGATTTGAACACCTCCCCCTATTGCAACTTATCTTACTGTACTCTGTCTCTTTGGTGTGTATGAGTAGTATTACACTATGGAATAGTCCTACAAAGACAAAGCTCCTGTACTTTGTGGCTTTTCCAAGGTTTTGTGGTTCTGTCCTCATATAATCAGAGCAGTTGTGGCTGGTGTCACTTTAAGTCGGAGGATGGACTCATTGTAATGGCTGGAACGGCATGGTTTTTACGTGTTTGATACAATTCCAGCCTCATGGCTATGACTCGTCCTCCGTTCACCAGCCACTACTGATTTCCACTTTATTTTTTGGTTGTCATATTATCAGAGTGGTACAGTGACCTTCAGTGGTGTAGTGGAGGGTAAACACTGTTTACCCACCTTTTGGTTCTCATATTATCAGAGTGGTACAGTGACCTTCAGTGGTGTAGTGGAGGGTAAACACTGTTTACCCACCTTTTGGTTCTCATATAATCAGAGTGGTACAGTGACCTTCAGTGGTGTAGTGGAGGGTAAACACTGTTTACCCACCTTTTGGTTGTCATATTATCAGAGTGGTACAGTGACCTTCAGTGGTGTAGTGGAGGGTAAACTCTGTTTACCCACCTTTTGGTTGTCATATTATCAGAGTGGTACAGTGACTTTCAGTGGTGTAGTGGAATGCATTTAAAGTACAGGGAGCATTACTTTAGTCACAACGAACTGTGATCAACGTTATACTAATACATCACTGGTGACCTCACAGCATTTAACACTATGTGAAACCCTGTACTACCAGTAGGTAACCGTGTGTAACTCTGTGTGTTCAGAGGATGGGAGAGGAGATGGAGAACCAGGCTCAGATGTCCATAGAGGAGAGGAAGCAGATGATCTCAACACGGGAGGAGTCCTGGGTGTCTAAAGGCAAGGGGGTGGCCAATGACTCCACCCAGTACACCGTGGCTGCACGCATGGTCAAGAAAGGTCAGTACACTGTGGCTGCACGCATGGTCAAGAAAGGTCAGTACACCGTGGCTGCACGCATGGTCAAGAAAGGTCAGTACACCGTGGCTGCACGCATGGTCAAGAAAGGTCAGTACACCGTGGCTGCACGCATGGTCAAGAAAGGTCAGTACACCGTGGCTGCATGCATGGTCAAGAAAGGTCAGAGCACGGCCCACTGATGGTCAGCTGTTCGTGCACACAAAATATGTTCTTGAGGCAAGCCGAAGTTCGTAAACCAAAGTCTACACACCTTTGTCGGTGATTGGGCAACAGTAGGGATTCTTCAATTAAGTGTAGGTTGTCATTGTCAACGATAGACGACTCCTTTTCATGTAATTTTTTTCACTTGACAAATACTGCACCAAACATCCTTGTTAGATGTAAAATTGTCTAAGATCTCCTGGGCAAAAATGTCTAAATTAATGACAGATTTCTGGAGTTATCTTAGATTAAATCTGAGTATTTTGAGGAAGTTTATACTGGCTACGGTGTCTCAACATGGACAAACAGTACTATTGCAGCTTTTTTCTTGTTTTTCAAGTGAAGGTCGAAGGTATGCTAGTGTAACCGATGTGATATGGCTAGCTATTTAGCGGTGGTTCGCGCAAATAGCGTTTCAATCGGTGACGTCACTCGCTCTGAGACCTTGAAGTAGTAGTTCCCCTTGCTCTGCAAGGGCCGCGGCTTTTGTTGAGCTATGGGTAACGATGCTTCGTGGGGGACTGGTGTTGATGTGTGCAGAGGGTCCCTGATTCGAGCCCGGGTAGGGGCGAGGGGACGGACTAAAGTTAGACTGCTACACAAGATCACCTGTTTGTTTTGCCTAGTGGAGTTCGGGTAGGCGCCAGCCAAACCAAAGCATGTGCAAGTCCACTGAGGCAACTACATCCAATTTTTAAATAATAATATCAAAACTATTTATTAATAGGCAGGATGGCAGATATATAAAACACCATACATAACAACGTATGAGATGATCACAACAGCTACACACCAATAGATATTAAACGAGAGGTTTTCTTTTAGAAAACCAAATCTCTATTTTTGATGTAAATGGCATGTTCTAGAAGGGTTCAGACACCTTTTTTAAAAACTTTTCTCATCCTCGTTGTGCAGTATGGGGCCACTGAAAAAACATGATCAAAGGCTCCAAAAACATTACTTTTAGAAATGGAAAATCTCTCAGTATAGTGATGCAGATCTTTAAATGTTGTACACATGAAATTGTGCCATTTCTAACTTTATCCGCAAGGTTCCATTCAATTTTGTTGAAACTCGAGTGATACCTCTCTGTCCATTCTACAGGTAACTGCCAAAATAAAGGAAAACTTGAGAAAATGAGGGATTCAAAAGAATATTGAAAGCAGGTTTGTACAATATATGCCAAGGCGCATTGAAACTGTTCTGGTGGCTCATGGTGCCCCAAAGCCCTATTAAGACACTATGTTGGTGTTTCCTTTATTTTGGCAGTTACCTGTAGCAGCAGGCTACACGGAGAATGGCACAGCTGGATAGCGGAAACTGCTCGAGTCGCACAAAAGTAGTGAATATAACGTTGCGGATAAAGATCATTTGTACAACATCTAAAGACCTGCATCACTATGCGGAGATCTTTGCTGTTTCTAAAAAGATGTTTAGGGTGTTTGTTTTGTGTTTTTTCAGGGCCCCCATATTGCACAACAAAGGATGAGAAAGTGATTCGCTGTTTGGAGTAAGATTATAAAAGCAAGTGAAATCACAAGAAAGGTTTCTGGACCCTAGAGGATGATTTTCTTTCCTCTCAGAGTGTGTGTGTGGTTGTGTTTGCAGGTCTGGCAGCCCCCTCAGCCATCAGCCCCATCCTGTCTCCTGTCTCCACCAAACTCAAGAGCAACGTGCCTGTCATCAAACCGCAGGAGGGTCAGTCATACACTTAACTTAATTAATTTCAATTACTTTCCCCAAGTTGTTCTGAAGTTCTGGTCGGAGGGAGGATACATGGATTTCCTGCTTATTTCCTCACGACTCAAGGAATCTTCCAACCGAGATTTGGACGTTACCAGAATTGTTTAACCCTCATCACGATCCTATGAAAACAATCACAACATGACCATAGCATATCTGTCAGGAATATTTGTACCTCTGTTGTCTGATCTGATGTTTTATCCACCAGAAATTGAAGCCAGACCAGAGATGAACTTGGAGTCGGATAAAAAGCTGGATAAATTGGAGACATTTTTGGGACGTCTGAACAGTAAAGGTTGGTGCTAATAGTTTATCAGTTGCCATCAAATGCTTTTCAGTGGCGTAACTGGCTAAAGATGTTTCAAGGGTGTGGGCTTTGTGAGGAAGGAAGCTATTCTGTTCATTAGGCATCGTAAAGTCTGTTACAGTAGTCATTTACAGTAGTGATTGGACTTTTACTGTGTTTCCCCCTAGTGGCAGGTCTTCAGGAGACCACTCTGACCGTGACAGAGAGGGAGCAGATGGGCTGCTCTGGCTTGGACAAGGCTCACTTTACTGTGTTTCCCCCTAGTGGCGGGTCTTCAGGAGACCACTCTGACCGTGACAGAGAGGGAGCAGATGGGCTGCTCTGGCTTGGACAAGGCTCACTTTACTGTGTTTCCCCCTAGTGGCAGGTCTTCAGGAGACCACTCTGACCGTGACAGAGAGGGAGCAGATGGGCTGCTCTGGCTTGGACAAGGCTCACTTTACTGTGTTTCCCCTAGTGGCAGGTCTTCAGGAGACCACTCTGACCGTGACAGAGAGGGAGCAGATGGGCTGCTCTGGCTTGGACAAGGCTCACTTTACTATGTTTCCCCTAGTGGCGGGTCTTCAGGAGACCACTCTGACCGTGACAGAGAGGGAGCAGATGGGCTGCTCTGGCTTGGACAAGGCTCACTTTACTGTGTTTCCCCCTAGTGGCAGGTCTTCAGGAGACCACTCTGACCGTGACAGAGAGGGAGCAGATGGGCTGCTCTGGCTTGGACAAGGCTCACTTTACTGTGTTTCCCCCTAGTGGCAGGTCTTCAGGAGACCACTCTGACCGTGACAGAGAGGGAGCAGATGGGCTGCTCTGGCTTGGACAAGGCTCACTTTACTGTGTTTCCCCCTAGTGGCGGGTCTTCAGGAGACCACTCTGACCGTGACAGAGAGGGAGCAGATGGGCTGCTCTGGCTTGGACAAGGCTCACTTTACTGTGTTTCCCCCTAGTGGCGGGTCTTCAGGAGACCACTCTGACCGTGACAGAGAGGGGAGCAGATGGGCTGCTCTGGCTTGGACAAGGCTCACTTTACTGTGTTTCCCCCTAGTGGCAGGTCTTCAGGAGACCACTCTGACCGTGACAGAGAGGGAGCAGATGGGCTGCTCTGGCTTGGACAAGGCTCACTTTACTGTGTTTCCCCTAGTGGCGGGTCTTCAGGAGACCACTCTGACCGTGACAGAGAGGGAGCAGATGGGCTGCTCTGGCTTGGACAAGGCTCACTTTACTGTGTTTCCCCCTAGTGGCGGGTCTTCAGGAGACCACTCTGACCGTGACAGAGAAGGAGCAGATGGGCTGCTCTGGCTTGGACAAGGCTCACTTTACTGTGTTTCCCCCTAGTGGCGGGTCTTCAGGAGACCACTCTGACCGTGACAGAGAGGGAGCAGATGGGCTGCTCTGGCTTGGACAAGGCTCACTTTACTGTGTTTCCCCTAGTGGCGGGTCTTCAGGAGACCACTCTGACCGTGACAGAGAGGGAGCAGATGGGCTGCTCTGGCTTGGACAAGGCTCACTTTACTGTGTTTCCCCCTAGTGGCAGGTCTTCAGGAGACCACTCTGACCGTGACAGAGAGGAGCAGATGGGCTGCTCTGGCTTGGACAAGGCTCACTTTACTGTGTTTCCCCCTAGTGGCGGGTCTTCAGGAGACCACTCTGACCGTGACAGAGAGGGAGCAGATGGGCTGCTCTGGCTTGGACAAGGCTCACTTTACTGTGTTTCCCCCTAGTGGCGGGTCTTCAGGAGACCACTCTGACCGTGACAGAGAGGGAGCAGATGGGCTGCTCTGGCTTGGACAAGGCTCACTTTACTGTGTTTCCCCCTAGTGGCGGGTCTTCAGGAGACCACTCTGACCGTGACAGAGAGGGAGCAGATGGGCTGCTCTGGCTTGGACAAGGCTCACTTTACTGTGTTTCCCCCTAGTGGCGGGTCTTCAGGAGACCACTCTGACCGTGACAGAGAGGGAGCAGATGGGCTGCTCTGGCTTGGACAAGGCTCACTTTACTGTGTTTCCCCCTAGTGGCGGGTCTTCAGGAGACCACTCTGACCGTGACAGAGAGGGAGCAGATGGGCTGCTCTGGCTTGGACAAGGCTCACTTTACTGTGTTTCCCCCTAGTGGCAGGTCTTCAGGAGACCACTCTGACCGTGACAGAGAGGGAGCAGATGGGCTGCTCTGGCTTGGACAAGGCTCACTTTACTGTGTTTCCCCCTAGTGGCAGGTCTTCAGGAGACCACTCTGACCGTGACAGAGAGGGAGCAGATGGGCTGCTCTGGCTTGGACAAGGCTCACTTTACTGTGTTTCCCCTAGTGGCAGGTCTTCAGGAGACCACTCTGACCGTGACAGAGAGGGAGCAGATGGGCTGCTCTGGCTTGGACAAGGCTCACTTTACTGTGTTTCCCCCTAGTGGCAGGTCTTCAGGAGACCACTCTGACCGTGACAGAGAGGGAGCAGATGGGCTGCTCTGGCTTGGACAAGGCTCACTTTACTGTGTTTCCCCCTAGTGGCGGGTCTTCAGGAGACCACTCTGACCGTGACAGAGAGGGAGCAGATGGGCTGCTCTGGCTTGGACAAGGCTCACTTTACTGTGTTTCCCCCTAGTGGCAGGTCTTCAGGAGACCACTCTGACCGTGACAGAGAGGGAGCAGATGGGCTGCTCTGGCTTGGACAAGGCTCACTTTACTGTGTTTCCCCCTAGTGGCAGGTCTTCAGGAGACCACTCTGACCGTGACAGAGAGGGAGCAGATGGGCTGCTCTGGCTTGGACAAGGCTCACTTTACTGTGTTTCCCCCTAGTGGCGGGTCTTCAGGAGACCACTCTGACCGTGACAGAGAGGGAGCAGATGGGCTGCTCTGGCTTGGACAAGGCTCACTTTACTGTGTTTCCCCCTAGTGGCAGGTCTTCAGGAGACCACTCTGACCGTGACAGAGAGGGAGCAGATGGGCTGCTCTGGCTTGGACAAGGCTCACTTTACTGTGTTTCCCCCTAGTGGCAGGTCTTCAGGAGACCACTCTGACCGTGACAGAGAGGGAGCAGATGGGCTGCTCTGGCTTGGACAAGGCTCACTTTACTGTGTTTCCCCCTAGTGGCAGGTCTTCAGGAGACCACTCTGACCGTGACAGAGAGGGAGCAGATGGGCTGCTCTGGCTTGGACAAGGCTCACTTTACTGTGTTTCCCCCTAGTGGCAGGTCTTCAGGAGACCACTCTGACCGTGACAGAGAGGGAGCAGATGGGCTGCTCTGGCTTGGACAAGGCTCACTTTACTGTGTTTCCCCCTAGTGGCAGGTCTTCAGGAGACCACTCTGACCGTGACAGAGAGGGAGCAGATGGGCTGCTCTGGCTTGGACAAGGCTCACTTTACTGTGTTTCCCCCTAGTGGCGGGTCTTCAGGAGACCACTCTGACCGTGACAGAGAGGGAGCAGATGGGCTGCTCTGGCTTGGACAAGGCTCACTTTACTGTGTTTCCCCCTAGTGGCGGGTCTTCAGGAGACCACTCTGACCGTGACAGAGAGGGAGCAGATGGGCTGCTCTGGCTTGGACAAGGCTCACTTTACTGTGTTTCCCCTAGTGGCAGGTCTTCAGGAGACCACTCTGACCGTGACAGAGAGGGAGCAGATGGGCTGCTCTGGCTTGGACAAGGCTCACTTTACTGTGTTTCCCCCTAGTGGCAGGTCTTCAGGAGACCACTCTGACCGTGACAGAGAGGGAGCAGATGGGCTGCTCTGGCTTGGACAAGGCTCACTTTACTGTGTTTCCCCCTAGTGGCGGGTCTTCAGGAGACCACTCTGACCGTGACAGAGAGGGAGCAGATGGGCTGCTCTGGCTTGGACAAGGCTCACTTTACTGTGTTTCCCCCTAGTGGCAGGTCTTCAGGAGACCACTCTGACCGTGACAGAGAGGGAGCAGATGGGCTGCTCTGGCTTGGACAAGGCTCACTTTACTGTGTTTCCCCCTAGTGGCAGGTCTTCAGGAGACCACTCTGACCGTGACAGAGAGGGAGCAGATGGGCTGCTCTGGCTTGGACAAGGCTCACTTTACTGTGTTTCCCCCTAGTGGCGGGTCTTCAGGAGACCACTCTGACCGTGACAGAGAGGGAGCAGATGGGCTGCTCTGGCTTGGACAAGGCTCACTTTACTGTGTTTCCCCCTAGTGGCGGGTCTTCAGGAGACCACTCTGACCGTGACAGAGAGGGAGCAGATGGGCTGCTCTGGCTTGGACAAGGCTCACTTTACTGTGTTTCCCCCTAGTGGCGGGTCTTCAGGAGACCACTCTGACCGTGACAGAGAGGGAGCAGATGGGCTGCTCTGGCTTGGACAAGGCTCACTTTACTGTGTTTCCCCCTAGTGGCAGGTCTTCAGGAGACCACTCTGACCGTGACAGAGAGGGAGCAGATGGGCTGCTCTGGCTTGGACAAGGCTCACTTTACTGTGTTTCCCCCTAGTGGCAGGTCTTCAGGAGACCACTCTGACCGTGACAGAGAGGGAGCAGATGGGCTGCTCTGGCTTGGACAAGGCTCACTTTACTGTGTTTCCCCCTAGTGGCGGGTCTTCAGGAGACCACTCTGACCGTGACAGAGAGGGAGCAGATGGGCTGCTCTGGCTTGGACAAGGCTCACTTTACTGTGTTTCCCCCTAGTGGCAGGTCTTCAGGAGACCACTCTGACCGTGACAGAGAGGGAGCAGATGGGCTGCTCTGGCTTGGACAAGGCTCACTTTACTGTGTTTCCCCCTAGTGGCAGGTCTTCAGGAGACCACTCTGACCGTGACAGAGAGGGAGCAGATGGGCTGCTCTGGCTTGGACAAGGCTCACTTTACTGTGTTTCCCCCTAGTGGCAGGTCTTCAGGAGACCACTCTGACCGTGACAGAGAGGGAGCAGATGGGCTGCTCTGGCTTGGACAAGGCTCACTTTACTGTGTTTCCCCTAGTGGCAGGTCTTCAGGAGACCACTCTGACCGTGACAGAGAGGGAGCAGATGGGCTGCTCTGGCTTGGACAAGGCTCACTTTACTGTGTTTCCCCCTAGTGGCAGGTCTTCAGGAGACCACTCTGACCGTGACAGAGAGGGAGCAGATGGGCTGCTCTGGCTTGGACAAGGCTCACTTTACTGTGTTTCCCCCTAGTGGCGGGTCTTCAGGAGACCACTCTGACCGTGACAGAGAGGGAGCAGATGGGCTGCTCTGGCTTGGACAAGGCTCACTTTACTGTGTTTCCCCCTAGTGGCGGGTCTTCAGGAGACCACTCTGACCGTGACAGAGAGGGAGCAGATGGGCTGCTCTGGCTTGGACAAGGCTCACTTTACTGTGTTTCCCCTAGTGGCAGGTCTTCAGGAGACCACTCTGACCGTGACAGAGAGGGAGCAGATGGGCTGCTCTGGCTTGGACAAGGCTCACTTTACTGTGTTTCCCCTAGTGGCAGGTCTTCAGGAGACCACTCTGACCGTGACAGAGAGGGAGCAGATGGGCTGCTCTGGCTTGGACAAGGCTCACTTTACTGTGTTTCCCCCTAGTGGCGGGTCTTCAGGAGACCACTCTGACCGTGACAGAGAGGGAGCAGATGGGCTGCTCTGGCTTGGACAAGGCTCACTTTACTGTGTTTCCCCCTAGTGGCAGGTCTTCAGGAGACCACTCTGACCGTGACAGAGAGGGAGCAGATGGGCTGCTCTGGCTTGGACAAGGCTCACTTTACTGTGTTTCCCCCTAGTGGCAGGTCTTCAGGAGACCACTCTGACCGTGACAGAGAGGGAGCAGATGGGCTGCTCTGGCTTGGACAAGGCTCACTTTACTGTGTTTCCCCCTAGTGGCGGGTCTTCAGGAGACCACTCTGACCGTGACAGAGAGGGAGCAGATGGGCTGCTCTGGCTTGGACAAGGCTCACTTTACTGTGTTTCCCCCTAGTGGCGGGTCTTCAGGAGACCACTCTGACCGTGACAGAGAGGGAGCAGATGGGCTGCTCTGGCTTGGACAAGGCTCACTTTACTGTGTTTCCCCCTAGTGGCGGGTCTTCAGGAGACCACTCTGACCGTGACAGAGAGGGAGCAGATGGGCTGCTCTGGCTTGGACAAGGCTCACTTTACTGTGTTTCCCCCTAGTGGCGGGTCTTCAGGAGACCACTCTGACCGTGACAGAGAGGGAGCAGATGGGCTGCTCTGGCTTGGACAAGGCTCACTTTACTGTGTTTCCCCCTAGTGGCAGGTCTTCAGGAGACCACTCTGACCGTGACAGAGAGGGAGCAGATGGGCTGCTCTGGCTTGGACAAGGCTCACTTTACTGTGTTTCCCCTAGTGGCAGGTCTTCAGGAGACCACTCTGACCGTGACAGAGAGGGAGCAGATGGGCTGCTCTGGCTTGGACAAGGCTCACTTTACTGTGTTTCCCCCTAGTGGCAGGTCTTCAGGAGACCACTCTGACCGTGACAGAGAGGGAGCAGATGGGCTGCTCTGGCTTGGACAAGGCTCACTTTACTGTGTTTCCCCTAGTGGCAGGTCTTCAGGAGACCACTCTGACCGTGACAGAGAGGAGCAGATGGGCTGCTCTGGCTTGGACAAGGCTCACTTTACTGTGTTTCCCCCTAGTGGCGGGTCTTCAGGAGACCACTCTGACCGTGACAGAGAGGGAGCAGATGGGCTGCTCTGGCTTGGACAAGGCTCACTTTACTGTGTTTCCCCCTAGTGGCGGGTCTTCAGGAGACCACTCTGACCGTGACAGAGAGGGAGCAGATGGGCTGCTCTGGCTTGGACAAGGCTCACTTTACTGTGTTTCCCCCTAGTGGCGGGTCTTCAGGAGACCACTCTGACCGTGACAGAGAGGGAGCAGATGGGCTGCTCTGGCTTGGACAAGGCTCACTTTACTGTGTTTCCCCCTAGTGGCGGGTCTTCAGGAGACCACTCTGACCGTGACAGAGAGGGAGCAGATGGGCTGCTCTGGCTTGGACAAGGCTCACTTTACTGTGTTTCCCCCTAGTGGCGGGTCTTCAGGAGACCACTCTGACCGTGACAGAGAGGGAGCAGATGGGCTGCTCTGGCTTGGACAAGGCTCACTTTACTGTGTTTCCCCCTAGTGGCGGGTCTTCAGGAGACCACTCTGACCGTGACAGAGAGGGAGCAGATGGGCTGCTCTGGCTTGGACAAGGCTCACTTTACTGTGTTTCCCCTAGTGGCAGGTCTTCAGGAGACCACTCTGACCGTGACAGAGAGGGAGCAGATGGGCTGCTCTGGCTTGGACAAGGCTCACTTTACTGTGTTTCCCCTAGTGGCGGGTCTTCAGGAGACCACTCTGACCGTGACAGAGAGGGAGCAGATGGGCTGCTCTGGCTTGGACAAGGCTCACTTTACTGTGTTTCCCCCTAGTGGCGGGTCTTCAGGAGACCACTCTGACCGTGACAGAGAGGGAGCAGATGGGCTGCTCTGGCTTGGACAAGGCTCACTTTACTGTGTTTCCCCCTAGTGGCAGGTCTTCAGGAGACCACTCTGACCGTGACAGAGAGGGAGCAGATGGGCTGCTCTGGCTTGGACAAGGCTCACTTTACTGTGTTTCCCCCTAGTGGCAGGTCTTCAGGAGACCACTCTGACCGTGACAGAGAGGGAGCAGATGGGCTGCTCTGGCTTGGACAAGGCTCACTTTACTGTGTTTCCCCCTAGTGGCGGGTCTTCAGGAGACCACTCTGACCGTGACAGAGAGGGAGCAGATGGGCTGCTCTGGCTTGGACAAGGCTCACTTTACTGTGTTTCCCCCTAGTGGCGGGTCTTCAGGAGACCACTCTGACCGTGACAGAGAGGGAGCAGATGGGCTGCTCTGGCTTGGACAAGGCTCACTTTACTGTGTTTCCCCCTAGTGGCGGGTCTTCAGGAGACCACTCTGACCGTGACAGAGAGGGAGCAGATGGGCTGCTCTGGCTTGGACAAGGCTCACTTTACTGTGTTTCCCCTAGTGGCAGGTCTTCAGGAGACCACTCTGACCGTGACAGAGAAGGAGCAGATGGGCTGCTCTGGCTTGGACAAGGCTCACTTTACTGTGTTTCCCCTAGTGGCGGGTCTTCAGGAGACCACTCTGACCGTGACAGAGAGGGAGCAGATGGGCTGCTCTGGCTTGGACAAGGCTCACTTTACTGTGTTTCCCCTAGTGGCAGGTCTTCAGGAGACCACTCTGACCGTGACAGAGAGGGAGCAGATGGGCTGCTCTGGCTTGGACAAGGCTCACTTTACTGTGTTTCCCCCTAGTGGCGGGTCTTCAGGAGACCACTCTGACCGTGACAGAGAGGGAGCAGATGGGCTGCTCTGGCTTGGACAAGGCTCACTTTACTGTGTTTCCCCCTAGTGGCGGGTCTTCAGGAGACCACTCTGACCGTGACAGAGAAGGCTGTGAAGGAGGTGATGAGGATGGACGATGAGATCTTCTCCAAGTTCTACCGTCACGTGGCTGACTTCCCACGCATGCCCAGCAGGATCGAGATCGACGAGGACTTTGACGCCATCTTCGGCACTCAGGCGCCCAAGTAAGCGAATCATTTACCAAATAATGATGTCTTTGCTCTAGGGTTGCAACATTCTGTTAACTTTCCCAAAACATTTTCCAGAAATCCTGTTTGGAATATTCCTGGAATCAGGAGGAATTCTGGAGTTACAGGATTTCTGCAAGCCTACTTTGGTTGGAGGAGACATGTGGCATTGGGTGTAGCTCCATTGCATGGAGTTTCACTACATCTACATGTCCTCTCTGCCCCTCTTCCTGTCCCTTTCTCCCTCGCCCCCTCTCTTCCTGACCTCTGTCCCTCCCTATGCAGGTTGACCTCAGCCATAGCGCAGCACAAACGAGCAGTGAGACCGTCTAGGAACGTCCAGTCGTCTAAAAACCCTCTGAAGATGCTGGCGGCCAGGGAGGACATCAGACACGAGTACACTGAGCAGAGACTCAACATCGGCCTCATAGAGAGCAAGAGGATCAAGGATGAGAAGAGTGAGTGTGAGTGAGTGTGTGTGTGTGGTGTGGTGTGTGTGTGTGTGTGTTTCACACAGAGCGTCTAGCCCTCACACGCTCCTTCTCCTGTGAGTTGTAGTGAATAAGACTTCAGAGTACTCGGACGCGGCCCTAGCTGGACTGGCCAGTAAGGAGAACTTCAGCAATGTGAGTCTGAGGAGCGTCAACATCTCAGAGCAGATGTCCAACAACAGCGCTGTGCCGTACAAGAACGTCATGCTGATGCAGGTCAAAGGTGAGATGCCTACTGCGTTACTGAGCTTTATTCATGAGTGCACATTGCTTCAAAATGTAGATAGAGTAACTCCCTGTTTCTGTCAGTTTTCTTTCGTTTCATTCCTAATGAATATGACCTAGATGTGTCTTTAGTATCTTCACCATTCATTTTGGGACTGAGGCATATAGCTTGATCCACAGTACAGATGCATGGGATATATTCTCATCGCATCCCACTTTTAAGGTCGTAAAACGCCTGACAAACTTTGGTTTTGAGGTGAGCTGTATCAATTCAAGACCAGCATTCATTTTGACATGGACCAATGTCATAGGAAAATATGAACAGCACAGAGAATATTCCACAGCCAGGTAGTTCCTGAAGGAAGACAGGTGAGGACAGGTAAAGAGAACACATGAAGTCCTGGAGAACTCTGCGTCATTGAAGTAGGATGTTGCACCCAAACAGCCCACTGTTCCCTTCATAGTTCAGTTCCTTCCACCACAGCCTATATGGCTCCAGTCAAAGTAGTGCACTTTTAGGAAATAGGATGCCATTTGACACGCACACAGGGTCCTGTGTTGTCTGCTAACCTGTGTGTGTGTGTGTGTGTGTGTGTGTGTGTGTGTGTGTGTGTGTGTGTGTGTGTGTGTGTGTGTGTGTTCAACCTGCTAGAGAGCACAAGATATTAGGGCCAGTGATACAAAGGGGAAAGATAAGGAGGAAATGGATTAGAGTTGGAAAGAGAGGGTCATGTTGGGATAGTTAAACATGTGGTTGCACACACACTCTCTCACCAAATCAAGAATGTGATTTCCTGTGCAGATGTGACCGTGTCCACTTTCTAGACTAAAATAATCAAGCCCAGAATAGCAGAGTTGCTCGGATCATGACAGAGAAAGAATTGTATCCTGAGCCTCAGGTTGGTTTTAAAAAAATGTTACCCTATTCCCTAAATACTGTAGTGCACTACTTTTGATCAGAGCCCTATGGGCCCTTGTTCCCTTGAAGCTTTTGTCAGGGAATATGGTGCCATGTAGTGCACTACTGTATATTGGGAATAGGGTGCCATTTCAGACACAATCTCACCCTCTCTCTTATCTACCCAGGCCGCCGTCACGTCCAGACCAGACTAGTGGAGCCCAGAGCCTCGACCCTGAACAGTGGCGACTGCTTCCTCCTGGTTACTCCTCAACACTGCTTTGTTTGGATGGGAGAGTTTGCTAATGTCATCGAGAAAGCCAAAGTGAGTCCCTGTTTCCTGATTATGCGTATGTCTGTGTGTCTGTGTGTCTGTGTGTCTGTGTGTTTGTGTGTCCATGTGTGGGCATGACTGTGTGAGATGGGCGAGAAAGGCAAAGTGAGTCCTTGTCTCTCCAACTGTGTCAGTGTTGAAAAACGACTTCCAGGATTAGGGAAATGTCTTGTGTGTTAATCCCAGTCCTCTAGGGTTGGGTTAGCTATACTTTGTGATTTAAAAGCTTGGGGGTTATTTTAGGGTGCAGACCAATGTGGATGGCCTTTAATGTCTCCCACACAGGCAACAGCTGGTGTTGTGTTGTCGTGTTTTTCTGTTGAAGTAGACAGATGTTCTGTGATATCCTATTGGCCCTGGTCAAAAGTAGTGCAGTTCAATGGACAATCTCTTTGGGATTCAGCCACAGACACACTGATCATTTGTGCTGTTCTCTCATTGTAGGAGCGAGAGCTGCCCCATCTGTTCCTACAGCAGCTCCCATTCCCCACGGGGAGTGTCCTGTCTGTGTATAGTAGACCGTTTCAAACACACTTTAGCTTGATTCCCCCAGGCTACATCGTTTTATTCAATCCTGATATGTATTATACTAGCTACAGTATTTTAAACTGATCTCAACTTGGGTACCATTAGGCAGACATCGAACGACAGTGCGCCCACAGTTAGAGCATGGAGACCCTTGATCTCTCAAGATGAACAATGCCTCATCATTAGAACATAAAATACTACTCGTAGGACAAAACTAGCAGGCTCGGACATTGGCCTAATGCTGACCTATGCCCCTTTCAGGGCTGACAGGATTGGTATTGTACTGCATGTACAGTGTATGTATTTCCGTTAGTGACATTTTCTCTGTCGTTGTGTATCTCTCTCGTACTGTAGGCTTCTGAGCTGGCATTGTTCATCCAGACTAAGAAGGATCTGGGCTGCAGAGCGAGCCAGATCCAGACCATCGAGGAGGGGGTCAACCCCCAGTGCCCTGCGGCCACAGAGTTCTGGAAGATCCTGAGAGGAGAGCAAACCTACCAGTGTAAAAGCAACAGCATCCGTGGCCGTGTCACAATTCTCCACCTCCTAAAATGTGTACTTGCACACTTTGATTTGAAAAGCATTGGTGGAGTCACTGGATGGAGGGAGTGTCTACCATTTGTTAAGTGCACACTTTGGGAAAGAGTGGAGAATTGGCACAAAGTTCACTGGAAAGATGTAGCTACAAGTCATCAGAAGCCTTTATCTGGATATGTAATGTGTGTGTGTGTGTACTCTCATGCCAGGAGAGAGAGAGAGATAGATAGAGAGAGAGAGAGGCCTGTTCCTTGATATGTAGTGTGTGTGTGTGTGTGTCCTCCTACAGCTGCCGGACCACCAGAGGAGGACGAGCTGTTTGAGAGTGCCATCGTGGAGACAAACTGCATCTTCCGTCTGCTGGATGACAAGCTGGTTCCCGATGACGACCAGTGGGGGAAGGTTCCTCACAGCACACTGCTGGAGTCCAAAGAGGTAGGTGATTGGACTGGTCAAGTAAGACATGTGATATATCAGAAATTATGTAATAGAATGATCGTCAACCGAAAATATTGTCCGATAATTATAATATAGTTTATATGGGTTTTATGCACATTTTCTATATAAATAGCTTCTAAAATATGTAAACTGACATGTTTTAATTTGAGTTTCCTTGGAAAGCTGTGAGTGCTCTTGTATGATACAACATCAGTACTTGTTGCATGTACAACTTGTCTAAGTCCCGTCATCAGCTGATTTCAGCCAGTGTGTGGCTGTAGATTGACTTCATTGTTTTAATTAAGGGAATCCTTCCTCTAAAACTGGCTGGCTAGTTAGATAACAAACATACAGTGCAGATAAATGATTCAACTTCATTATTTTTGAAATGATCTTATCACAGCACTGTCAAACCATGGTTGACCAACGCCCTGACCAAAATGGCTGACCTTTATCCCATCATAAGAAGGTTAATGTTAGTATTCTAATTCCTAAATCTATAGTCCTAACCATGGAGATCCTATTAAATTAATTCCCAATTCTATGGTCCTAACTCTCTAAATATATGGCTCTGGTTTCCGTGTGTTGGACGTAGTTTGACTCCGTTCCATTAATTCCATTCCAGCCATTACAATGAGCCCGTCCTCCTATAGCTCCTCCCACCAGCCTCCTCTGCTATCAATGAACTTCATATTATTGCAACCAAATGTTTACCGGAATGGCCATCATTGTGCCCTAGCTGTTGCTCTGTGCCCATTCCGATGCCACACTGGCACACTGTTGTTTTTGTGCCCCCCTGCAGGTGCTGGTGTTTGACTTTGGCAGTGAGGTGTATGTGTGGCACGGTAAGGAGGTGACTCTGGCCCAGAGGAAAGTAGCCTTCCAGCTGGCTAAACACCTGTGGAATGGAACCTTTGACTACACCTGCTGTGACATCAACCCTCTAGACCCTGGAGGATGCAATACACTCATACCCAGGCAGGCAACCAACACACAAACGCGCATGCTCTCTCTCTCTCTCACACACACACAACTCAAATCATCACCTCAGGGACTGTTTGTCCTAGATTTTTTTTAGTATAGGCTAAAACCTGTGCTCTCACTCTCTTGTTCTGTGCGTGCGTGCGTGCGTCGACAGGAAGGGCCAGGGGCGTCCTGACTGGGCCATATTCGGCAGGCTGACCGAGCACAATGAGACTACCCTGTTCAAAGAGAAGTTTCTGGACTGGGCAGACACTAAGAAACCACAACCAAAGAACACCAATGAGCAAGTCAGTGAGCAGAAGGTATGTCCTCCTGACTCTCTCTCATTCCTGATCTTTCTCTTTGTCTCTCTGTCTCTCTTTCACTCTGTCTACCCTTCTCTCTCTCATTCCTGATCTTTGTCTCTCTGTCTCTCTTTCACTCTGTCTACCCTTCTCTCTCTCTCCTTCTCTCTCTCATTCCTGATCTTTCTCTTTGTCTCTCTCTCTCTTTCACTCTGTCTACCCTTCTCTCTCTCATTCCTGATCTTTCTCTTTGTCTCTCTCTCTCTTTCACTCTGTCTACCCTTCTCTCTCTCATTCCTGATCTTTCTCTTTGTCTCTCTCTCTCTTTCACTCTGTCTACCCTTCTCTCTCTCCTTCCTGATCTTTCTCTTTGTCTCTCTCTCTCACTCTGTCTACCCTTCTCTCTCTCTCCTTCTCTCTCTCATTCCTGATCTTTCCCTTTGTCTCTCTGTCTACCCTTCTCTCTCTCTTTCACTCTGTCTACCCTTCTCTCTCTCACTCTCTGTCTACCCTTCTCTCTCTCTCACTCTGTCTACCCTTCTCTCTCTCATTCCTGATCTTTGTCTCTCTCTCTCTTTCACTCTGTCTACCCTTCTCTCTCTCATTCCTGATCTTTCCCTTTGTCTCTCTGTCTACCCTTCTCTCTCTCTTTCACTCTGTCTACCCTTCTCTCTCTCACTCTCTGTCTACCCTTCTCTCTCTCATTCCTGATCTTTCTCTTTGTCTCTCTCTCTCTCTCACTCTGTCTACCCTTCTCTCTCTCCTTCCTGATCTTTCTCTTTGTCTCTCTCTCTCTTTCACTCTGTCTACCCTTCTCTCTCTCTCCTTCTCTCTCTCATTCCTGATCTTTGTCTCTCTCTCTCTCACTCTGTCTACCCTTCTCTCTCTCTCCTTCTCTCTCTCATTCCTGATCTTTCTCTTTGTCTCTCTCTCTCACTCTGTCTACCCTTCTCTCTCTCATTCCTGATCTTTGTCTCTCTCTCTCTCACTCTGTCTACCCTTCTCTCTCTCTCCTTCTCTCTCTCATTCCTGATCTTTCTCTTTGTCTCTCTCTCTCTCACTCTGTCTACCCTTCTCTCTTCCTGATCTTTGTCTCTCACTCTGTCTACCCTTCTCTCTCTCATTCCTGATCTTTGTCTCTCTCTCTCTTTCACTCTGTCTACCCTTCTCTCTCTCTCCTTCTCTCTCTCATTCCTGATCTTTCTCTTTGTCTCTCTCTCTCTCACTCTGTCTACCCTTCTCTCTCTCTCACTCTGTCTACCCTTCTCTCTCTCATTCCTGATCTTTCTCTCTCTCTCTCTTTCACTCTGTCTACCCTTCTCTCTCTCTGCCTTCTCTCTATCCCTTTCATACTTCTTTTGCTATCTGTTTTCATCAGACCCCATGTGCCAAGAGTTTTCTGAATGACACTCTCTCTCTCTCTCTACACCCCTTCCTATCTCCCTCTCTCTTTCTCTCTCAGGAGACGCCGGGGCGGGAGTGCAGACCGTATGATGCAGCATTGATGCTGCCTGTACTCCAGACAGCAGTCAGCACTGTGCTGGATGGGATGGACGTGGGCCGAGGCCACGGCTCTATAGAAGGAGAGGACAGGATGAGGACTCTAGAGATCAGCACGGTGTCGGTGGATGTCTGGCACATCCTGGAGTTTGACTACAGGTCAGTTTCCCCCAAAAATCAATGAACTTGATTTGACATATTTTAAATGACGTATAGAGCTACCTTGGCCATTAGAGTACAACAATACGTACATTAAAATGATCCAGGATTAAAAGCACAATAAAGTCTACCACAATTGTTGTCCTTCCTATTTAAAGTGCAATGCACAGTGGGAAAATGCTCCATAAATCAAATCGGTATTCTTATTTCAGCCGGCTACCCAAGCAGAGTATAGGCCAGTTCCATGAGGGGGACGCGTACGTTGTGAAGTGGAGGTACATGGTGAGCGCAGCAGTTGGCAGGAGGCAGAACCCGGAGCTGAGGAGCGCGGGCCCTGGCAAAGAAAAGTGCTGCTACTTCTTCTGGCAGGGACGGAACTCCACCGTGAGCGAGAAGGGAACGTCGGCCCTGATGACAGTGGAGCTGGATGAGGAGAGAGGGGCACAGGTACTGTCAACCTGTCAACACATCTCAAATGGCACCCTATTCCCTATATACTGCACTCCTTTTAAACTAAGCCCCCATACCAGACCAGAGAGCACTATATAGGGAAAAGGGTGTCATTTTGGATGGAGCCTAAATCCATGCATACATGTATCTACTGTCACTGATCTGAGAGCAGCCCTAGATGCATATGACCTGGGTGAGCGTTGTCCCTCTGTCTCTCCCCCAACAGGTCCAGGTACAGCAGGGGAAGGAGCTCCCTTGTTTCCTCCAGTGTTTCAACGGGGGGATGATCATACACTGTGGGAAGAGAGAGGAGGAAGAGGAGAACACACAGAGTAGGGATCTCTTCTGGTTAGCAGTATGACGTCATAGCCCTCAGTTGGTTAAGCAGTTAGATGCAACTCTACTGTATTAGTAGGAGCGCTGTGGTGTGAATGGAGTTACACAATTCCACGAACTTTCCCCAAATTCCCAGGTTTCTCAGAAATCCTGGTTGGAAAGTTAGTAATTGTGCAACCATATTTGTGAATGTGTGCCATGTTAGAGGGGCTTCTGCCTGTGTGTCTGTGTGTCTGTGATCAGGAGCAGTAGTAAGTATCATACTGACCGTGTGTGTCCGTCTGTTTCCAGCTGAGTGGCGTCTGTACTGTGTGAGAGGGGAGGTCCCCTGACTGTTATTCTAATTAATTCCAGCTGAGTGGCGTCTGTACTGTGTGAGAGGGGAGGTCTCCTGACTGTTATTCTAATTAATACCAGCTGAGTGGCGTCTGTACTGTGTGAGAGGGGAGGTCTCCTGACTGTTATTCTAATTAATTCCAGCTGAGTGGCGTCTGTACTGTGTGAGAGGGGAGGTCCCCTGACTGTTATTCTAATTAATTCCAGCTGAGTGGCGTCTGTACTGTGTGAGAGGGGAGGTCTCCTGACTGTTATTCTAATTAATTCCAGCTGAGTGGCGTCTGTACTGTGTGAGGGGAGGTCCCCTGACTGTTATTCTAATTAATTCCAGCTGAGTGGCGTCTGTACTGTGTGAGAGGGGAGGTCTCCTGACTGTTATTCTAATTAATTCCAGCTGAGTGGCGTCTGTACTGTGTGAGAGGGGAGGTCTCCTGACTGTTATTCTAATTAATTCCAGCTGAGTGGCGTCTGTACTGTGTGAGAGGGGAGGTCTCCTGACTGTTATTCTAATTAATTCCAGCTGAGTGGCGTCTGTACTGTGTGAGAGGGGAGGTCTCCTGACTGTTATTCTAATTAATTCCAGCTGAGTGGCGTCTGTACTGTGTGAGAGGGGAGGTCCCCTGACTGTTATTCTAATTAATTCCAGCTGAGTGGCGTCTGTACTGTGTGAGAGGGAGGTCTCCTGACTGTTATTCTAATTAATTCCAGCTGAGTGGCGTCTGTACTGTGTGAGAGGGGAGGTCTCCTGACTGTTATTCTAATTAATTCCAGCTGAGTGGCGTCTGTACTGTGTGAGAGGGGAGGTCCCTGACTGTTATTCTAATTAATTCCAGCTGAGTGGCGTCTGTACTGTGTGAGAGGGGAGGTCTCCTGACTGTTATTCTAATTAATTCCAGCTGAGTGGCGTCTGTACTGTGTGAGAGGGGAGGTCTCCTGACTGTTATTCTAATTAATTCCAGCTGAGTGGCGTCTGTACTGTGTGAGAGGGGAGGTCTCCTGACTGTTATTCTAATTAATTCCAGCTGAGTGGCGTCTGTACTGTGTGAGAGGGGAGGTCTCCTGACTGTTATTCTAATTAATTCCAGCTGAGTGGCGTCTGTACTGTGTGAGAGGGGAGGTCCCCTGACTGTTATTCTAATTAATTCCAGCTGAGTGGCGTCTGTACTGTGTGAGAGGGAGGTCCCCTGACTGTTATTCTAATTAATTCCAGCTGAGTGGCGTCTGTACTGTGTGAGAGGGGAGGTCTCCTGACTGTTATTCTAATTAATTCCAGCTGAGTGGCGTCTGTACTGTGTGAGAGGGAGGTCTCCTGACTGTTATTCTAATTAATTCCAGCTGAGTGGCGTCTGTACTGTGTGAGAGGGGAGGTCTCCTGACTGTTATTCTAATTAATTCCAGCTGAGTGGCGTCTGTACTGTGTGAGAGGGGAGGTCCCCTGACTGTTATTCTAATTAATTCCAGCTGAGTGGCGTCTGTACTGTGTGAGAGGGGAGGTCCCCTGACTGTTATTCTAATTAATTCCAGCTGAGTGGCGTCTGTACTGTGTGAGAGGGGAGGTCCCCTGACTGTTATTCTAATTAATTCCAGCTGAGTGGCGTCTGTACTGTGTGAGAGGGGAGGTCTCCTGACTGTTATTCTAATTAATTCCAGCTGAGTGGCGTCTGTACTGTGTGAGAGGGGAGGTCTCCTGACTGTTATTCTAATTAATTCCAGCTGAGTGGCGTCTGTACTGTGTGAGAGGGGAGGTCCCCTGACTGTTATTCTAATTAATTCCAGCTGAGTGGCGTCTGTACTGTGTGAGAGGGAGGTCCCCTGACTGTTATTCTAATTAATTCCAGCTGAGTGGCGTCTGTACTGTGTGAGAGGGGAGGTCCCCTGACTGTTATTCTAATTAATTCCAGCTGAGTGGCGTCTGTACTGTGTGAGAGGGGAGGTCTCCTGACTGTTATTCTAATTAATTCCAGCTGAGTGGCGTCTGTACTGTGTGAGAGGGGAGGTCTCCTGACTGTTATTCTAATTAATTCCAGCTGAGTGGCGTCTGTACTGTGTGAGAGGGGAGGTCTCCTGACTGTTATTCTAATTAATTCCAGCTGAGTGGCGTCTGTACTGTGTGAGAGGGGAGGTCCCCTGACTGTTATTCTAATTAATTCCAGCTGAGTGGCGTCTGTACTGTGTGAGAGGGGAGGTCTCCTGACTGTTATTCTAATTAATTCCAGCTGAGTGGCGTCTGTACTGTGTGAGAGGGGAGGTCTCCTGACTGTTATTCTAATTAATTCCAGCTGAGTGGCGTCTGTACTGTGTGAGAGGTGATGTCCCTGTAGAGGGCCACCTCCTGGAGGTAGTGTGTCACTGCAGCAGCCTGCGCTCCAGGAGCTCCATGATCCTCCTGAATGTCAACAAGGCCCTCATTTACCTGTGGCACGGCTGCAAGGCCCAGCAACGCACTCGCCTGGTGGGCCTCACCACCGCACAGAGGGTCAAAGAACAGTGAGTCTCCGCCTCAAATGGCACCATCTTGCCAAAATAGTGCACTACTTCTGCCCAGGTCCTATTCTTTTTCTTGATAATTTACTATGCCAAGTAGTTGACCAGGAAAAACTCTTGTCCCTAGTCATGAAATGTGTAATATGGGATGCTTGCGTCCCAAATGGCACCCTACGCCCAATATAGTGTACTACTTTTGACAAGGGCCCATAGGGCACTTATATGGGGAATAGAGTGCAATTTGGGGGACAACCTGTATATTGTATGTGGAGGATATGAACCACGTGTTGTCTGTTAGATGTCCGTTGGAGGCGGGGCTCCATAGCAGCAGTAAGGTGACCATCACCGAGTGTGACGAGGGATCAGAGCCCACTGGATTCTGGGATGCGGTCGGTAGGAAAGACAGGAAGGCCTACGACTGTATGTTGCAAGGTACAGTATAGTACTGTTATACAAACACACACACAATTGCAGTGAAATTCCTCATTCACAAGAGCACCCCAGTTATTCATTCTGACTTACTTTTACGATTTGTTTGTTTCAGATCCGGGTAAATTCAACTTCACCCCTCGGCTGTTCCAGCTGAGCAGTTCTTCAGGGGAGTTTGTAGCCACAGAGTTCTACCACCCCTCCAGAGTTCCAGACTTGGTCAGCTCTCTGCCCTTCCTTCAGGAGGACCTGTACCAAGCCTCCCAGCCTGGTGAGTCCTAAAATAAAATACAATACAGTACCATACCATACAGTACAACACAAATACTGTATATCAGCCTTGGAAGGGGATGAGGTCTGTTTAAGGTTGATTTACTTGCAATCAAATGTCAGAGCCTGTTTGTTTGATTGTTCCCACCATTAGTACCGTAAAGTTGGGTCCACATTCATCTTGAGGAATCAACCGTCCCTCTGCTCTCACTGTGGCCTTACTATTGGAAATAGCCGATCTAAAATGACTTTCTCTTCCTGTAGCGTTGTTCCTGGTGGATAACTTCCATGAGGTGTACCTGTGGCAGGGCTGGTGGCCCCAGGACAGCGAGAGCCCCGGCTCCGCCAGGATACGATGGGACATGGACAGGAAATAGCTGATCTAAAATGACTTTCTCTTCCTGTAGCGTTGTTCCTGGTGGATAACTTCCATGAGGTGTACCTGTGGCAGGGCTGGTGGCCCCAGGACAGCGAGAGCCCCGGCTCCGCCAGGATACGATGGGACATGGACAGGAAGTGCGCCATGGAAACGGTGCTGCGGTACTGCAGAGGTAGAATGTGATGATGTCATCTGTTTGACATCAGTGTGATATTACACTTTAAATACAATGTCATCTCTGACCTCTGGTATCTCTTGGTTAAATTTAAAGAAGGGCATACATGGTGTTTATCTTTCAAGACCATTGAGTTTCGTTGTACTGTTAACGTGCAAAGCTTTTCACTAAGGACATGTCTCTCTAGTTACGATTTGTTACTGAAGTGTGTCCCAAATTGCATCCCATTCCATAAATAGTGCCCTAGTTTTGATGTCCTCGGGGCTATGGTCAAAAGTAGTACACTATATAGGGTGCCATTGGGGCCGCATGCTAAATGGGTTGCCTTCCACCTATAGAGAAGAATGAGAAGAAGCCTCAGAAATCGTACCTGATCCATGCTGGTCTGGAGCCTCTCACATTTACCAACATGTTTCCCAGCTGGGAGCACAGAGAGGACATCGCAGAGATCACTGAGAGGGTGGGTTATACGCCACACACAGTGATCTGACAGCCCCCGTGTACATTACACACACATACTCTGGCCATACACACACACACGTGTGCAGTGCTCTTATGTCCTTTTTCTTGGGACCATAACAGTGTGTGTGTGTGTGTGTGTGTGTGTATGTGTGTGTATGTCAGGAGGCGGAGGTGTGTAACCAGATCATCCTGGTGGAAGATGTGCTGGCCAGGCTGTGCCAGAACACCTATCCCCTGGCTGAGCTGCTGGCACGTCCCCTACCTGGGGGCGTCGACCCCCTCCGCCTGGAGATCTACCTATCAGACCAGGACTTTGAAGTGAGTTTTAGTTCAATGTTTTTTATTTATCTAACTGCAAACCCTCTCTGAAATAGTTGATATTAACAGATTAAAGGAGTCCAGCTGCAGTTTGTATTAAATACACAATGTGGTGAGACCACCCCTCTCACCATTCAGCACCAACACACCCTGTGAGAAAAGTCAACCTTGATTTAAGACTAAATGGGCTGGTTTCCCAGACAAAGGTGTAGGCCTAGTCCCAGACTAAAAAACTCATCTTAATTGGGAAAGCTTTTTGTCCAGGACTAGGCTAAATCTTTGTCTGGGAAATATTTCTAAAATGTTGTTTTGTTGAAATCAATGCATTGTAGTCATGTTGATATCTGATGTATGCAGTATGTCCATGTTAAACATAAACCAGAGTGTGAGTGTGTGTGTGTGTGTGTGTGAGGTGTGTGTGATCCCCGCTGTGTGATGGATGAAAAGGTCAAAGGGATTTCCACAGATAAGAAGCTCAATACAAAAGCAGAACATGTGAGAAGCAGCACCTTGCTTCCTAGCTGCGGCTTGGAATAAGAGCTGTATCTGGCCTAAAGTAGTGAACCATATAGGGACTAGGATGCCATTGGCGATGGAGAGAGAGACAGCCTGGCCCAGTCAGGTCACCCTCCATTTCACACATTACCTCAATCTGGGTGCACTCCTCTTCCCTCCCACCATTCAACAAGAGAGAGGCCCTCTCCGTTTGTGTTTCTCTATTTACAGAATTCAACACACACACACACACACACACACAAACACACACTGGAGGAGGACAGAGTGGTTGCAGTGTCAGAGCTCACTCTGTGTACTCAGGAAATTAGTTCTCGCTCTCCTTGGGCGTCAACTCCCCTCCTCAAATAGTGTGACCATGGTTACAATGAGGACAGAGGGCCCGGAGAGATGCTTGGTCTTTGGTCTGTAGCATGCCAATGGCACAGATACCAAGCATTTCAGAGTGGTGATCTAGGATCAGTTTCGCCTTTTAGATCACAATGAATAAGATTACATGGACAGAGATCCTAGATCAGCACTCCTACCCTGAGATGGTTGATACCTACTGATGGAATTTGTGATTATCTTACCGTCATTACTTTCATGTCTAATAGCGCTGTAATAAACTCTTAGTCCAGGCTAACTTCTCCTTTCACCTTTCAGGCTGGGTTCTAGGGGATTCAGGTAAGGTGAGTTATTTTATGACTCAGACTATGATGAATGAGCACTGGTGATTATACTTGTCTTCAAGCACACGGCATCTTCACTCACTGTAATAACCTCTGACCACGCTTGTTCACTCTTCTTTTCCCTCTTCCTCTGGGCTGTCCTGCTTGCCTTCTCCACCTGCACCCCTCCACTCCACCTGTCGTTTCTTTCTTTCTCCACAGCAAGGTGGAGAACAGTGGATCACTTCACGTCTTGGTAGCATGGGCTCAGGCGGTTTACTATTGGGAAAAAAGGGTTCCCAAAGGGTTCTTCGGTTGTCCCCATAGGAGAACCCTTTTTGGTTCCAGATGGAACTCTTTTTGATTCCATGTAGAACCCTCTGTGGAAAGGGTTTTGCATGGAACCCAAAAGGGATCTAGCTGGAACTAAAAAGGGTTTTCCTACTTATGGGGACAGCCGAAGAACCCTTTTAGTAACTTCTAATAGATCCTTTTGTTCTCAGTGTGTACTTCTCTGTAAAACGTATTTGACTTTGAACTTTGCTGAGGCCAGAGCATGATAAGCAATGATGGTTCATTATTTGACATGACATTGTTTTGAATTCAGCCAATGTGACTATATATGGGTGACGTATTGAGTTTCTTCCTCTCTCACTCAGTGTAATAATTGGAGCTGTTTCTTTCCCCTATGCAGAAAGCATTGGACATGAAGAGAGAGGAGTACGAAGGATTACCAGGGTGGAAGCAAGTGAACTTAAAGAAAGCCAAAGGACTGTTTTAGTGTAAAGCTAAGCTGAGAGAAATGAAATTCAGCAAGTCTTGGACGACAGTGGAAGTTGATAAAAATGCTGCTTTATTGTTATAACCCACGTGTTTTTGGCTCCTAGCCTTCATCAGGTTGGTTGTGGAGAGAGAGAGGACACAGAGACTGTTGACATGGAGGCCACCAAGCTGTCCCCCTCAGCACTTCCTTCCCAGTGGTGTGACTGAACCCCAGTAGTGGCTGGTGGTACTTTAAAATCAGCGGATGGGCTCATCATTTCAATAGAATGGAATCATTGGAAAGGTGTCAAACTCATGGTTTCCAAGTGTTTGTTGCAATTCCAGTCATTATTATGAGATATCCACCCCTCACCTGTTTCCTCTGCTGAACACACTGTCAGGGACAGCTTCTTTGAGTGGGTCACAGGGAGGGGGGGGGTGGAGGATCTGCTGAGGTGTGCTAGCGTCATGTAGCATATTGTTTTTACCTTTCAGTTATGTAACTATGTAGGAAAATGAAAATTCTGCTAAGCACATTGTATGCGAGTGGCTTTATATCAGGTACTGTACAAAGCAGGACCTGCACTCACTCTTTCTCTCTCTGCTTCAAACTGTACTACAAGTCTCCACTTATGACACCGCTCATGCCATATGAAGTGAAGAGGAAATTCAGCAACTCTTCGAGGACAGTGGAAGTTGATAAAAAGGCTGGTTTATTGTTGAAATAAACCAACAGGTTTCAATTGGTTGGTAGCCTTCATCAGGGTTTAACAGATAAAAGAACAATGGAGGGCAGAGTTTCATACCATGGACATACACACTGATGTGGTCTCTGGGTGTGAGGTTTTAACTGTTGTGTGTGTGTGTGTTTGTGAAGTATTTAGAAGAATTTGTATTTATGTAAAAAAAAAAAAAAAATCTGGTAGAAGGACAATGTATTCAACTTGAAAGTACTGTGTAATATCTGTCAGTAGGAGTGGGTTTTTGGTTCTTGTCAAAAGGTGTAAACATGCCAAGTATGTACCTTTTTTGTTTTGCGTTCTCAAATATGGTACCTGCCTGGGGCTGTCACAATGACATCTAACCTTTACAGGTGCCTGAGAAATGACAAACAGTTGTATTTTTAAAGGCATGGAATTCTTTGTGAAAAACACTTGAATGTTGAATGTATAGTGCCTTGCTTTTGTGTACAGTTTATATACAGAAATTCTAGTCTGCATTTCGAAGACTTTCTTTGTGATAAAATAAATAGTAAATAAACAACAAATCCCCAAATCCAAATAGATTGTTAGTTTGTATTCATTTGAGTGAATCTCAGTTGTATTTTCTTGAATACACACATTCTCCCTCCACTTTTTCAAAATCACATTTGAGTAGAAGATCTGTGGTTCCTCCTTGGAGGATGAGACGAAGAGAGGACGCAAGGAATCTAGGGGAGATTCTCAATTGGGAAACAGTCGGTCCTCTCCTGGACTCTTCCATCGTCCTCTCCTCTGTGACCCGGAAACCGATGTGGTCGAGTGGTAGGGGAGAGTGTCAAGGAATCTAGGGGAGATTCTCAATGGGGAAACAGTCGGTCCTCTCCTGGACTCTTCTGTCGTCCTCTCCTCTGTGAGCCGGAAACCGATGTGGTCGAGTGGTAGGGGAGAGTGTCAATGGGGAAACATTCGGTCCTCTCCTCTGTGACCCGGAAACCGATGTGGTCGAGTGGTAGGGGAGAGTGTCAATGGGGAAACAGTCGGTCTTCTCCTCTGTGAGCCGGAAACCGATGTGGTCGAGTGGTAGGGGAGAGTGTCAATGGGGAAACAGTCGGTCTTCTTCTCTGTGACCCGGAAACCGATGTGGTCGAGTGGTAGGGGAGAGTGTCAATGGGGAAACAGTCGGTCTTCTCCTCTGTGACCCGGAAACCGATGTGGTCGAGTGGTAGGGGAGAGTGTCAATGGGGAAACAGTCGGTCCTCTCCTCTGTGACCCGGAAACCGATGTGGTCGAGTGGTAGGGGAGAGTGTCAATGGGGAAACAGTCGGTCTTCTCCTCTGTGACCTGGAAACCGATGTGGTCGAGTGGTAGGGGAGAGTGTCAATGGGGAAACAGTCGGTCTTCTCTGTGACCTGGAAACCGATGTGGTCGAGTGGTAGGGGAGAGTGTCAATGGGGAAACAGTCGGTCTTCTCTGTGACCTGGAAACCAATGTGGTCGAGTGGTAGGGGAGAGTGTCAATGGGGAAACAGTCGGTCCTCTCCTCTGTGACCTGGAAACCGATGTGGTCGAGTGGTAGGGGAGAGTGTCAATGGGGAAACAGTCGGTCCTCTCCTCTGTGACCCGGAAACCAATGTGGTCGAGTGGTAGGGGAGAGTGTCAATGGGGAAACAGTCGGTCTTCTCCTCTGTGACCTGGAAACCAATGTGGTCGAGTGGTAGGGGAGAGTGTCAATGGGGAAACAGTCGGTCCTCTCCTCTGTGACCTGGAAACCGATGTGGTCGAGTGGTAGGGGAGAGTGTCAATGGGGAAACAGTCGGTCCTCTCCTCTGTGACCCGGAAACCAATGTGGTCGAGTGGTAGGGGAGAGTGTCAATGGGGAAACAGTCGGTCCTCTCCTCTGTGACCCGGAAACCAATGTGGTCGAGTGGTAGGGGAGAGTGTCAATGGGGAAACAGTCGGTCCTCTCCTCTGTGACCCGGAAACCAATGTGGTCGAGTGGTAGGGGAGAGTGTCAATGGGGAAACAGTCGGTCTTCTCCTCTGTGACCTGGAAACCAATGTGGTCGAGTGGTAGGGGAGAGTGTCAATTCGTTAGTAGGTGAACAGGAGAGTATGCTTCCCTCCTCTTACCTAGTTTAGCAGAGGATGCACAAAATAATCCTACCAGGACCTAGCGCAGAAGTGAAGTCAAATCCACCACATCCCCTTTGAATCAGCTGTTGTTTTTTCTCAGAAGAGGAAAGCATGCACACATTTAAAAACATTTTTTTATATAAAATGTCTCGCACAACTAGCTAACACGTTACACTTTTATTTTGGGTTATTCCAACCCTGTAAACATAATTTGCCTGATGATATGCAAGAGTCTCTTTTTTGTTTCCATGTTCCCTCTCCTCACCACCTCTGGAGCAAAACCAACGGATTCTCCCTAGGAAATACAATTGAGATTCACTCTAAAACTTGCTTGACTTTGTAGCGGTTTGTCTTATGCCCAGCAGATGGTGGTCTTTGTCCTAACATCCCTTAAAGTCCCATGCAGTCTTATATTTAAATGATCTCTGTATGTCTAATAAATCCCTGTGTATGTTTATTTTCTGAAAATAACTACAAATATATTTGTATAATTTATTTCCCTGAGCCTCCTTTTGCCATTGAAACAAATGCACAGCCTGATCATGTGGGCGTGTTGATAGAAATTGAAATATATTTACATACACAGCCCTGATTGGAGAATAAGATTGTCTAGTCTAGAGCCTACCCTGCTTACCCCTTCAAAGTAGGAGGATACATGTGCAAATAAAAGATGATTGGTCAGAATATTCAGATCAGATTGTGATGTCATGTAATGGGCCAAAAACTCCAACACACCTGAACTTCCAGGTGTTTTTATTTTTTTCATCTCTTACACTAAAAGGCCATTATCATCACTTTCACAATTTCAGTTTTATTTCATCCTCGTAGTGTGGAAATATACATGAAAATCACGTTGACTGCACTGGCCTTTTAAGTGCCTAACCGTTTCCAGTTCTGTGTGTCATGTATACATTTGCCAAGCATATTAAGATTGTACGAGAGATATTGTTTTCTTAGTGACTGCTGCGTAGTAGTATGGAGAACTAGTTGTTGTGAATTGTACACGTGTTAATTCATTATCTACCTAGCAACTAATATGCTGCATTTATGTTGGTTAATTGTTGGGAGAGAGCAGTAAATAGTTGAGTTGGTGCATGGCTGTAGACCCAGCTAACAATTAACGTTCCCACAACTTTAGTGATCGTTCCCTTAAGCGTCTCATTAGGTCTTTAACTAACGTTTTCATTGGAATGTTCCTGATATGTGCAAGGAATGTGGTTTAGGAAAATATTCCATCAACATCCCACCAAATACACACATTACATGGTTGCCATGTTCTCAAAACATACGACTTTAATGTTCTAGACACGTTTAATGGGAACTTTGAAAAATGTGTGTCCCAATACTATTACACCAGTGAAGGCTGCTGGGGGAGGACAGCTCATAGTAATGGCCGGTACTAAGCAAGTGGAATGGCATCAAACACATGGAAACACAGTGGTTTCAATTTACATATTTGACATATAATTACATTAATCAGGAATTATTATTCCACATTCCTCACCTGGGATTCAAAGTCACAACCTCTTGGTTCACAGAACTCTGATCTTCCTGCTATGCCAGCAGTTAATCTGACTATCATCATTGATCTTATGTACGGATCTCAGCCATTTAAGAGCTTCCTGTTATCTAATGTTGGTGGAGCATATTAACTTTACTTTAATAAGATTCACTTTAAAGTCCATTCACCCTATTGCTTACACCCATCAAGTTGTTTTAGATTGTTACAGGCTTTGTTTTTTCAAATATATTTTGAGGTTGAAGTTAGCACGTTGGGCACTGATTGGCGTCACCTCGTTAGTTAGTATGTGTTACACCTGTGCTGGCTTGTCATCTCGTTAGTCAGAAGGTTTTTCACCTGTGCTGTCAAAGGTGATATTTAACACTGGCTGGCCATGTGCTCTAGTTGGCTGGAGAGATGTGGAGGGCTAACTCCCTATTTGATGTCTGGGGAAAAACAATCCTCTTCCCTGTTTTTGTAACAAAAGGGGGTCTCGTCTGGGATATTGTTTCCCCATGAGTATGGCAGTTGCTCTAATCACCTACTCTGAAGCTCTGCTGTGCCCAGATATGAGTTTTCAAAATACGCATTTGTGTTCGTTTGTCACTGACTTCCACCCGAAGGGGTTATAAGATTGTTGGAATCATTTAAGTTGGTAGCATTTGTGGAAAACCCTAGATATATATACGGAGGTGCATCTCTTCATCATTACCAAGCTTAATGACATCAAAGTTGCACATGACTATTCGAAAGCAGTAGTCAGTCTATACTGCTTTGTTGGAGGAGGAAATCCTTCCAGAGAAGGAGTATGATACAATGTGTGTAGAGTACACCCCATAGATTTACTGCGAGAGGTAGAACTGAAGGTGAAATGGGAACAGAAATTAGAGCTTGAGCACAAGGAAAGGGAAAGAGAACATGCAGACAGACAAGAACAGGAATGTAAGCATGCCGTTTGATTAAGAGAGCTGGATCTGGAAACACTGAATCCAGTCAGGCCGTCCTGCACCCCTCAACATAGTTTGATCTTGGTCAGAATAGCCGACTTGTACTGACCTTTCAACGAAAAAGAGGTGCCACATCCCTAAAATGGCCACTAAATATTTGGTCATTGCTCCTCCAAAATCTTGTGGAAAAAGCTTAAAGTGTAAGCCGCTTTATGATTTCAGATTATGACGCTGTTAAAGCTCCTACCCTTTGGTCCCAGATGCCTACAGACAATTGTTCGGTAAAGTACTAATGTGAAAAGCAGTCCTGAGAAGTTACCTGTACTATGAGGTTTGTCTTTTCTACAGTGCCAAAAGATAAGGATCGGCAGAAAACTGGTTTTTCATATCCGCAAGTTTGTCATATATTGTCATATATATATAGGACGTATACTGTGTCCTATATTGAGAAAAAATTGAGTAGAAGAAGCCATTTCTTCTTGTGGCAGCACTCCAGCCTATTATGTGTCTGGTTGATTTTGGATCAGTTATGTATCAACCCTTTGTTTTAAACGGGTTTGTGTCTTGCATGGAAGTTCCTTTGTATAATGTGGAACTCGAGCCTGATCTTATTTCTGGTTCTGTTGGAGTGAGGCCTAGCCTACTGGTGAAGGGGGTCTCATTCATTTTGGGAACCCAGAGAAGAGGAACCTGGTGGGTTGCCAGAAGAGTACCCGAGAGTGTTCACAGCTTGTGTCGTAACACGTGTCTAAGAAAGTCTAGTGTTGAGGATGTCAGCGATCCCACCATATTCGATCTATCTGAGACATTTATGATCCTGATTTTGGTAAACCTACTGAGTTGACCTCTCCTTTAAAAAACTAAAAGGTGAGTGAGTAAATAGAACCAGTGAAGAAAGAGAGGGTCCCTATAGTTGACACTTTGATGTCTAGGAAGCAGCTGATTGCTGAACAGAGTAAAAAATTTTCCCTCTCCCCTCTTTTTGATGCGATACATCCAGAGGAGGAGTTTGGTGAAGTTTGCATGGGTTACTTTGACAGAGATGGTGTCCTGAGGAAATGGCATTCTCGCACCACTCCTGGGCAAGACGATTGGCCCAGTGTGTCTCAAATTGTTGTCCCAGTTACACTTCAACAAGAGATACTGAGGGTGGCTCACAATGGTCGTATGGCCAGCCATCTTGGAGTCATCAAGATGTCTGACCGTATCTTGAGTAACTTCTGGTCTGAAATAGGATGCTGTGGCTTACTGTAAATCCTGTTGCGTTTTGACAGCGGACAGATAAACCGAACCAAGCTGTATTGGTTGCACCTTTGAAGTCTATTCCTGCTTTTGACTAACCTTTCAGCAGGGTTCTGGTGGATTGTGTTTTTCTTAAATAAAAGTGTTAACCAGTTTCTCGTAACCATCATGTGTTCTGCCACTCGTTTCCCTGAGGCCATTCCACTGAGGAAAATCACAGCTCCCAGTATTGTTGAGCCCCTTGTGAAATTATTTTTAATGTTTGGACATCTTTGAGCAGTGCAATCAGACCAAGTTTTGAATTTCAGCAATTGCTGCTAAAGTTGGGCGTTACCCATTGCCTCTAGTGCCTACCACCCAGAGTCTATGTTGAGAGCTTACTGCTTTGAGTTTTATAAAGACTGAGATGTTCCTCTTTTGATGTTTGCAGTGCAGGAGGTTGTTCAGGAATATCTCGGGTTTTGTCCGAATTAGCTTGTGTTTGAACATCATGTTACAGGTCCTTTGTTCAGGAATATCTTGGGTTTTGTCCGAATTAGCTTGTGTTTGAACATCATGTTAGAGGTCCTTTGTTCAGGAATATCTTGGGTTTTGTCCGAATTAGCTTGTGTTTAAACATCATGTTAGAGGTCCTTTGTTCAGGAATATCTCGGGTTTTGTCCGAATTAGCTTGTGTTTGAACATCATGTTAGAGGTCCTTTGTTCAGGAATATCTCGGGTTTTGTCCGAATTAGCTTGTGTTTAAACATCATGTTAGAGGTCCTTTGTTCAGGAATATCTCGGGTTTTGTCCGAATTAGCTTGTGTTTGAACATCATGTTACAGGTCCTTTGTTCAGGAATATCTTGGGTTTTGTCCGAATTAGCTTGTGTTTGAACATCATGTTAGAGGTCCTTTGTTCAGGAATATCTCGGGTTTTGTCCGAATTAGCTTGTGTTTGAACATCATGTTAGAGGTCCTTTGTTCAGGAATATCTTGGGTTTTGTCCGAATTAGCTTGTGTTTGAACATCATGTTAGAGGTCCTTTGTTCAGGAATATCTCGGGTTTTGTCCGAATTAGCTTGTGTTTGAACATCATGTTAGAGGTCCTTTGTTCAGGAATATCTCGGGTTTTGTCCGAATTAGCTTGTGTTTGAACATCATGTTAGAGGTCCTTTGTTCAGGAATATCTCGGGTTTTGTCCGAATTAGCTTGTGTTTGAACATCATGTTAGAGGTCCTTTGTTCAGGAATATCTTGGGTTTTGTCCGAATTAGCTTGTGTTTGAACATCATGTTACAGGTCCTTTGAGCTTGCTGAGAAGGAGGTTGTTGCAGGGCGACACGTTCAACACCAAAACAAATCTGTTGGAGCACGTTAGCACTTTTCGATACAGACTGCACCGAGCCTGAGTTTGCCAGTAAGAATCTGGAAAAGGCGCAAACAAAAATGTGCGGCACAATCGATAAACCCGAAGCCGCATTTTTGATGTGGGTGACCACGTCCTGTTTTTTTTGCCCATTCTGGGGTCACCGTTGCAAGCTCGCTTTTCAAGCGTTTACCCTATAATGAAAAAAATGTGTCATCTAGATTACACCGGAGTGCAAGAGACCCGGCTATGTCATGTCAACATGTTGAAACCACACTTCACCCGCTAGCTAAGAAGAAGTCCGTGGAGACCTGTGGTGACGTTCTGCCTGTAGCCACTGCTGTCACCATTGACTATAGTCTTCCTCAAGAAAGCAAAGAAAGTCCAATATTCCCTGTGCCTGTGGGACGGCTGAGTAACTCAGAGATTCTAGAAAACCTTTAAGTATTTTTGGCACACTTATCTCCAGAGGAAAAAGGAAACATTTCTGCTTTTAGAATATCAGGGTTTATTCTCAGATGTGCCAACTCAAAGAAATGTACTAGAGCATGACATTGACATTGTGGACTCTGCCCCGAACAAACATGCCTATTGAGTGAACCCTGAAAACCCAAAGAAACGCCGTTGTGAGGTGGCATTCATGCTTGAGCACAGCATTGCACAAGATGGCAAATGTCAGTGGAGTTCGCCCAGTATATTAGTACCTAAGGCGTATGGGTCTCTACGGTTTGTTTTCCGATTTTCAAAAACTCAATGGCGTTACTAAGTCGGAGTCGTACCCTTTACCAAGGGTCGACAACTGTGTGGACCGCGTTGGCGCTGCTCTGTAAAGTTAGCAAGTTCAATCTACTGAAGGGATATTGGCAGATCCCTCTAACTGAGCACGCCTTTTGGTCTCTGCACTGGTCTCTGCACTGGTGCTAGCTGCTCTGAATTTCCGTCATCCATTTGCTTGTACACCGATGCCAGCGATGTAGGAGCAGCGGCCGTGCTCCGATGAGTTTTGTTTTGGTTTTTCTCGTTCCAAGAGGATGAGAGTCAAAGAAACATACTTCATTTTACCCGTTTCTCAAAACGTCAGTTTTAGGCAGCAATTGAAAGAAAACTATATAAGAAAAAGATTGTAAAAATTATAATTTTACAAGGATACATAATATATACATTATTTACAAAGTTGCCGTTCTGTCTAGTATTTAATTGTTGACAGCAGAGTAGACACCATGTGTATATTGTGCTGGCTTGTCATCTCTAGTCAGAAGGTGTTTCACCTATTTAAGAGTGGTTGGCCCAGTGCTCCATTTGGCTTGAGAGATGTGGAGGGTTAACACCTTTAGATTTCTGGAAGACAGTCCTTTGTCTGATCTTCCCTGTTTTTGTTTTGCTCCACTTTTTGGTTTGCTTGCCGTCTGTAAGTTTTAATTGTTTTTTTTCTGTTTGCCTCTTGGGCAAATTTAGTGGGTGTTCATGGTGGGTGTCTTTTAGGTCCCGGTTTCTTGTTGCTGATCAACTTCCAGTGGAAACCCTATGAGTGTCTTTCAGAACCCCTCCTAGCCCATTTAACATATTGTGATTCCTGGGATTTGTCCCAAATGTCTTTTTTCCACATTAAAACTTGGAGATGGAATTCCGTGTTGTGTATTGTTTTGGTATAACTGGCATTAACATTTTGCTTAAATGGCAATTGTGAGAAAGTACAGAAATGCTACTGTAAATATACACATTATGAGAATATGGCATCCCAGAAGCAACACTTCCACCTGGGCCAACGTTCTGCAACAAATGTCACAGATGACACAATAACGAGGGCTGATGTGATTCCTAATCAGAGACACGTTTGTTCTACGTGGTATGTGGTGTGAATTTAAAAAAAAGTAAAGGATAGAGAATTCGCTTTCAGATGCTCAGCTATCTAGAATTCTACCGATTCCTATCTTTTAATGAGAAACTAACTAATTGATATTGTTGGTGTCTTGTAACTGTTACCAAATAATGTAATTGATATATATTGCTAAGAATGTGAGGCTAGCAGGTCTTGAACCCAGGCTACCAGCACCAATGTCAAACACCCTAACCACTGTGCCAATGAAGGATATCTCTAAGGCATACTGTTTGCTTGTTGGCCCAGTATAGTACCGACCTGTCCAGAAGAAACCCTAACCCCTCCTCCCTAGGCACTTGCGTAGATCTGAAAAAACTTGATATGTGTAAGAATAGGGTGAATGGATTTTGATGTGAAGCTCAGCTCTATTAAAAGTATACTCAATAATTGTTTTTATTGATCATGGTGATTCAAGAGTATCATTAATATAGGTTAATATGCCCCACCAACAGACAACTATACAGAAAGCCCTTATATTGTTTAAATAAGTTAATCAAATTAATGATGAGAAATAGTCAAATTAAATAACTGATGCAGACATGGTGGCATAGCAGGAAGATCTGAATGTTGTGAACCAAGAGGTTGTGAGATTATATCCCAGGTAAGGACATGTTGACTAATAATTACTGTATAAATTAACATGCAATATGTAATCAAGTGTGTATACTATCTAAGTTGAAAACACTATGTTAAACCTCCAAAAGTCGAAGCGGCTGGGAAGGTTCTACTGACCTTAACATCTGGAATTGTTTTAAGATGGTCAGACCATGTATCATTTAGCTATTTGATATGTCATTTTAGGACCCTTTAGGTACCCCCCCCCCCAAAAAAAATGATTAGAGCAAATATGCAATTTGGCCTTTGTTACTATAGCCCATAGAAACACATTCAATAACACATTGATGAATGTCAAAAAATACAGTCCAAAAAAAATATTATAAGGAATGTTTCTGATGTTTCTGTCCGATATCTAGGAGATATAGGACATATTTTAGTTTTTTGGATAGTATTTAACCCCTTATTTTTGTTGCCACAAAACTACCTCCATACTTCCATTCAACAGACTTTTATTGATTAGCCCTTAGAAAACTGGACACAAATGTTCTTGCAACATAAAACGTGTCTAGAATGTTGTCTATCCCGAGAACATTGTAACCACGTTCTATATCAATTCTGTTTATCTAGATACTTATTGTAGAAGTCTGAAGTAAATGTCAGGACCCGGTTTCAAACCTGGGTCTCCGGAGTGAGAAACAGTCACTTAACCAACTGAGCCACGAATAGTCAGCAGAACCCAGAAGATGAGGCAGAATACCACAAGAGCGTCACCCGGAATCGACAAGAGCACACAGAACACTAAGGCAGGGTGCTAACATACAAACACAGAGCACAGAACTGAGGGAAACTAAGGGTTTAAATACAATAAGAGGAAACGAGGCACAGGTGCAAATAATAATGGGGATCAAGGGAAAAACATAAGGACAAAAAGCACAATGGGGGCATCTAGTGACCAACAACCGGAACAACCGTGGCCAAATCCTGACAGAATCCCCCCCCTAGGAACGGCTCCTGACGTTCCTACCAGCTCTCTCAGGGTGGAGGGCCCTGAACTGACAAATGAGGTCAGGGTCCAGTATGTCTTTGGCAGGAACCCAGGAGCGCTCCTCAGGACCGTAGCCTTCCCAGTCCACCAGATACTGCCAGGACCGCTGCACCCGGCGGGAGTCCAGTATCCGATGGACGGTATAAGCCGGCTGGCCTCCAATGACACGAGGCGGAGGGGGAGGTCTGTCTGCCGGGACAAGGGGAGAAAAAACAACAGGTTTTAACAAGGAAATGTGAAATGTGGGATTAATCTTAAGGGATCTGGGTAAGTGTAGGCGATAAGAAACTGGGTTAACTCTCCTGGCAACCTTAAAGGGACCAATGTATTTTTGGGACAGCTTGCGAGACTCCACCCGTAGTGGTAAGTCTCTTGTGGAGAGCCAGACTCTCTGGCCGGGGCGCAGGGTAGGCCCGGGACGGCGACGTCTGTTGGCTTGTTGTTGGTACCTCTGTGAGGAACGCATAAGATTAAGACGGGTCTTCCTCCACATAAGCCGACAGCGTCTGACGAACTTCAAGGCTGAAGGCACTCTGACTTCTGCCTCCTGGTCCGGGAACAATGGAGGAGCATAGCCAAACTGACACTCGTGCGGGGACATACCAGTGGAGGAGGAGCGCAAGGTGTTGTGCGCGTATTCGGCCCAAACAATAAAGGATGACCATGTGGACGGGTTGTCACGAGTCATACATCGGAGGGTGGTTTCCAGCTCTTGATTCATCCTCTCTGTTTGGCCGTTGGACTCCAGATGGTACCCTGAAGATAGACTGGCAGAAGCCCCCATGAGTTGGCAGAAGGCCTTCCAAAACCTTGAGGCGAACTGGGGACCTCTGTCAGAAACCACATCTTGAGGAATGCCGAAGACTCGGAACACATGATTAATTACCAACTCAGCCGTTTCCTTGGCAGAAGGTAACTTAGTCAGAGGGACGAACCTGGCCGCCTTTGAAAACCTGTCGATTATGACTAGGATAGTAGTATTGCCATGAGATGGAGGAAGTCCAGTAATAAAGTCCAATGAGATATGGGACCAGGGTCTGTGGGGAACAGGTAAAGGGTGAAGGAGTCCTTGAGGGCGGAGGTGAGAAGATTTGCCCTGGCAGCACACGGGGCAGGCATTGACGAAAGTGGCAACGTCTTCTCTTATGGTAGGCCACCAGAACTTACGCTGGATGAACTCCAAGGTGCGACCTACGCCCGGATGACAGGTGAGGCGAGAGGAGTGCCCCCACAGAAGGACCTGAGTCCTCACTGCCTTGGGGACAAACAACCGATTGGCAGGGCCTCCTTTCGGGTCCGGTTCGCTAGCTTGAGCACGTCTCACGATATCCTCAACTTGCCACGAGATCGGAGCCACAATCTTAGCAGCAGGAAGGACAGGCATGTCCGTGTCATCTCGAATGGCAGGAAAGTAGACTCGGGACAGGGCATCCGGTTTGAGATTCTTCGACCCGGGCCGATAGGTGAGGATAAACTGGAATCGATTGAAGAAAAGAGACCATCTAGCTTGTCTAGAGTTCAACCGCTTCGCCTGCTGGATATACTCCAGATTTTTGTGGTCCGTAAGCACTTGAAACGGGTGAGAAGCCCCCTCGAGCCAGTGTCTCCATTCCTTCAATGCCATCTTAACCGCTAGGAGTTCACGATCCCCCACATCGTAGTTCCTCTCAGTCGGGGTAAGCCGGTGTGAGAAGAAAGCGCACGGATGAAGCTTCTTGTCTTCACCCCTCTGAGACAGGACAGCTCCAACACCAACCTCTGATGCGTCTACCTCCACCACAAATGGTTCATCCGTAGTCGGTAGTATCAGGATGGGAGCAGAGAGAACGCGCTGCTTGAGTCCTTGGAAGGCCGTCTCAGCTTCTCTTCCCCACAAAAACCTTGCATTGCCACCTTTGGTTAAAGCTGAGAGAGGAGCTGCCACCAAGCTGAAGTTCTTGATGAACTTGCGGTAAAAGTTTGTGAAGCCCAGGAAACGCTAAACATCCTTAACGGATTTGGGGGTGGGCCAATCCGCTACCGCCCCTACCTTCCTGGGGTCCATTTGGACTCGACCGGGTTCCACTACAAATCCCAGGAATTGTACTCGGTATGAATGGAATTCACATTTTTCCGGCTTAACGTACAGATGGCTGTCTAGGAGGCGTTTGAGTACTTGTCTGACATGCTTAGTGTGTTCTTGAAGGGAGCTCGAAAAGATGAGGATGTCATCCAAGTAAACGAACACAAATATGTTAAGCATATCCCTAAGCACATCGTTTATGAGCGCTTGGAACACCGCTGGGGCGTTGGTCAGGCCGAAGGGCATCAGCAAGTATTCATAGTGACCAGTAGGCGTGTTGAAAGCGGTCTTCCACTCGTCACCAGGTCTGATCCGCACAAGATGGTATGCGTTCCGCAGGTCAAGCTTAGTGAAAACAACTGCTTCCTGGAGCAGCTCGAAGGCTGTGGCCATAAGGGGTAGCGGGTAACGGTTACGGACGGTTATGTCATTGAGTCCCCGGTAGTCGATGCAAGGACGTAATCCACCGTCTTTCTTGGCCACAAAGAAAAACCCTGCTCCCGCCGGGAGGTGGATGGACGCATGAGGCCTGCTTCCAGAGCGTCCTTGATGTAGGTATCCATAGCAGCTCGTTCGGGTGGAGATAGGGAAAAGATCCGACCCCTGGGGGGGGCAAGTGCCCGGAAACAGGTCGATGGGGCAATCGTAAGGTCTATGGGGTGGTAGCATGGTGGCCCTCTGTTTGCTAAACACCAGTTTGAGGTCATGGTAAGACTCGGGAACTCAGGTCAGGTCGATGGATTCTAAAGACTCGGGAGTAGAACTCGGGAATTCTGGAAAATACAAGTAGCTTGGCACGTAGGACCCCACTGCTTGATAGTGCCCACAGACCAGTCGATGTGAGGGTTATGGCTGTGAAGCCAGGGGTATCCAAGGACGAGAGGGAACTCGGAACAGGAGATCAAATGAAAGTTCATCAATTCCTGGTGTTGTGAAACTGAAAGTCGCAAGGAGGTAGTGACATGAGTGACAAGTCCAGATCCCAAAGGGCTTCCATCCAATGTAGTAACCCTCATGGGGTCACTTAGAGGTTCAAAGGGAACGCCATTCTCCTTCGCCCAGACACCATCCATGAAGTTACCTGCGGCTCCAGAGTCTACCAAGGCTTGAAGGTGAAGCTTGTGGTTGTCCCAGGAGAGGGTGACTGGAATGAGCAGACGGGAGTTGGACGGATGGGAGGAGGTCATGTTTCCCGTTACAGTTCCCCCCGGTCTGTACGGGACAGAGCGTTTCCCTGGAGCCCGGGACATGTGGAACGGAAATGGCCCGGTTTGCCGCAATATAGACAGCGTCGCTCCCTCATCCGGCGGTCTCTCTCAGCCTGGGAGATGCGTCCAATCTGCATGGGTTCCGGTGGAGCCAGCGAAGATAAAGGTGGGGACTCGGAGCTGGGACTGATAGGGGCTAGAGGTCTACGGTTGAGTTCTCTCTCTCTCAGACGGTGGTCAATGCGTGAGGCCAACTTGATCAGGGACTCGAGATTGTCCGGTGGTTCCCGAGTGGCCAGTTCATCTTGGATAGTGTCGGAAAGGCCTTTCAGAAAGCACACCGTGAGCGCCTCGTTGTTCCAGCCACTTGCTGCTGCCACCGTGCGGAACTGGATGGCATAGTCCGTCACGCTGCGCCAACCTTGATGGAGAGTCAGGAGCTGTTTGGCTGAGTCAGAACCACTGCTTGGGCCTTGAAACACTCGTTTGAATTCCTCAGCAAAGGCAGAGTAGCTGGCACAGCAGGAACTATGGGCATCCCACACAGCAGTAGCCCAGGCCAGGGCTTTTTCCGACAGCAGGGTGATGATATATGCGATCTTAGACCGGTCGGTGGGAAACGACGAGGGTTGCAGCTCAAAGGAGAGAGAACATTGAGTGAGAAACCCTTTACAAGCACTTGGATCACCTGAGAACCGTTGGGGAGGTGGAAGACGAGGTTCAGCCAGGGAGTTAACTGCCATGGGTACGTGAACCTGAGGTACTGGAACGGGAACTGTTGCCGGGGTAAGTCGATCAGATATTTGCTTAATGGAAGTCAGCATCTCCGACAGAAGATGAGAATGTCTAGCCATTAAGGCCTCTTGCTGAACCAGGGCGGCTTCGTGGCGTTGGACAGTCTCCTGGTGGTGGGACAGCGTGGCAAAAAGGTCCTGGGAACTGGCTGCCTCTGGGTTCATTTTTTGGCTCTGTGTTTCTGTCAGGACCCGGTTTCGAACCTGGGTCTCCGGAGTGAGAAACAGTCACTTAACCAACTGAGCCACGAATAGTCAGCAGAACCCAGAAGATGAGGCAGACACAGCAGTACTTAAGACGGTGTATTTAATAAAGAAAAAATCCTTAAATACAAAAAATGGCAAATCCAAAAGGTGGTAGGAAAAGCACAAAAAGGCCTCAAAAGAAACTCACAAAAAATAAACAAAAACAAAAAACAGAATACCACAAGAGCGTCACCCGGAATCGACAAGAGCACACAGAACACTAAGGCAGGGTGCTAACATACAAACACAGAGCACAGAACTGAGGGAAACTAAGGGTTTAAATACAATAAGAGGAAACGAGGCACAGGTGCAAATAATAATGGGGATCAAGGGAAAAACATAAGGACAAAAAGCACAATGGGGGCATCTAGTGACCAACAACCGGAACAACCCTGGCCAAATCCTGACAGTAAAATGTAGTATACTATACTACACACTGTAGTATCCCTCAATCATGTGTTGTACTACTATAGTAAATACCACAGTATTATCCACACAAAAACCACTGTAGTAAATACTACAGAAATATCTGCAAAAACACTGCAGTACTTAATTTGCATATACCCTGCCCATTCCTCTCCCCCATATACCGAAACACTACAGTATGCTACAGTCCTCAAAAACACTACAGTAATTACTATACTACTCTTTTTTTGCTACAGTATTTATATTATAGTAAACTGTAAATAATATAGTAAATTCTAAAGTACTCACTGTAATGTCGACAATAACACTACAGTGAAAATGATCGTATTCCTACCATAGTATACGCTATAGTATTTTGTTATACGGGAAGAGTCACTTTCGGATGGTAAAACTTGCTGTATGTGATTTTTTATGGTTGGCTATGGATTGACTGAGTTAGTGATCTTTGTGCACCATGCTTGATCAGCTTCACCTCCTCTGCAACCCTTTTACTGTCCATCAAATGTATATCAAATCAAATCACATTGTATTGGTCACATGTTATTGCAGATGTAGCGAAATGCTTGTGTTCCTATCTCCAACAGTGCAGTAGTATCTAACAATACACACAAACCTAAAAGTAAAAGAATGGAGTAAAGAAATATATAAATATTTGAACGAGCAATGTCGGAGTAGCATTTACTAAAATACAGTAGAATAGAGTACAGTATATACATATGAAATAAGTAAAGCAGTATGTAAACATTATTAAAGTGTCTAGTGCTCCATTATTAAATTGGCCAGTGATTCAATGTCTATGTATATAGGGCAGCAGCCTCTAAGGTGCAGGGTTGAGTAACCGGGTGGTAGCCGGCTAGTGATGGCTATTTAACAGTCTGATGGTCTTGTTTTTCAGTCTCTCCGTCCAAGCTTTGATGCACCTGTACTGATCTTGCCTTATGGGTGGTAGTGGGGTGATCAGGCCGTGGCTTGGGTGGTTGATGTCCATGATGATCTTTATGGCCTTCTTGTGACATCGGGTGATGTAGGTGTCCTGGAGGGCAGGCAGTGTGCCCCAGGTGATGCGTTGGGCAGACCGCACCTCCCTCTGGAGAGCCCTGCTGTTGCGGGCTGTGCAGTTGCCGTACCAGGCAGTGATACAGCCCGGCAGGATGCTCTCAATTGTGCATCTGTAAAGGTTTGTGAGGGTCTTAGGGGCCAAGCTGAACTTCTTCTGCCTCTTGAGGTTGAAGAGGCACTGTTGTGCCTTCTTCACCACACTGTCTGTGTGAGTGGACCATTTCAAATTGTTTGTGATGTGTACGCCGAGAACTTGAAGCTTTCCACCCTCTCTAGGATGCTGCCTAGAAGGATGCTCTCTGGGATGCTGCCTACTTTTGACAAGGGCCCATAGGGCTCTGGTCAAAAGTCGTGCATTATGTAGGGAATAGGGTGCCATTTCTGACGCAACCAGGAGTCTATTCCCTTACAGCCAAAGATCTTACCGCCACACTGGAGTCATTTGCAAGCAAAGTGATGGAGAGAAAGGAGGAAATGCAGCCAGCGTTTTCTCAAAGACCCCACCACGCCCGAGTGAGTGTAAGTGAATTATGTATGAGAATAAAATGCCATACCGACAAATAGCTGTGTGGAGAGGATTGGATTGCCTGAGGGGATTGACTCGGTTGAGGTGTTGGTCACAGTGCACCACTCTGACCCTGCTCCTGAGTACAGTTGCAAAATCCTGGTAACTTTCCCAGGTTTTCCAGAAATCCTGGTTGGAAGATTCACAACATTGGGACGGAGTAAGGGATGGATTGAAATTTACATAATGGGTATCTGGAAGAAAATGGGGGAGGGTCGTGCTTTTTCAATTCAGTCAAGCAGAGGGTTTCGTATCTTTTAAACATAGTCCAAGGGAGGGTCATGAAATTGGTAATTGATGAAATGTCAATATTTTACAGTGTTTTAGAATTAGTTGCTTATTAGGCTATATACAGTGCCTTGCGAAAGTATTCGGCCCCCTTGAACTTTGCGACCTTTTGCCACATTTCAGGCTTCAAACATAAAGATATAAAACTGTATTTTTTTGTGAAGAATCAACAACAAGTGGAACACAACCATGAAGTGGAATGACATATATTGGATATTTCAAACTTTTTTAACAAATCAAAAACTGAAAAATTGGAGTGTATATATATCGATGCCTGATGCCGTCCCTCGTTTCTGACCCAATGTTGTGAATTTCTGATTTCCCGCTGGGCGTGCAATATCAAGTGCGCCTATAGGCTATTCTGTGTGGTCTCAATCAAATTATCCATATAGGCTCCAAAGTGCTCAAGAAGCACGAAGAAAATACATATTTCAAAAAAATCGAAACCGTGTTTGTCTGCTGCCGAACCAATGCTGTGCAATCCTACTGTGGCAGTTCAGGAGGAGCGTCAAAGGATTCTTCCGAAAATAACTGCATGCGGACGAGCCTATAGCCCATGTTCTGTTCAGTTTGAGTAGAACTTAAAGAGGAGAAGGAGGACCAGAGGTCAACTTTGATAGCTTCCTACTACTATAATTGATTTGATCAAAAACAATATGTTTCTTGCCCATGATGTAGTTATTGACCTCACAATAAGCCAGATTTGAGAAGCTTGGGAAGTAATCTTATTCTCACTTTCAATTGATAAAGCTAGAAGACAATAGAAGATGTTTAAACCCAGACAGCCTTTATGGAAACACTTGTGACCCTCTCCCGTTGGGTTAAGCCACAGAAGAAGCATAGCCTGCAGTTAAATTATACATTTTTCTAAGTTGGTAAACCTACTCTGCCTTTTGACAGTTAGACAGCCTACTCTGTCTAACTTTTGAAAGTACAATGCTCAGATTCCCGGATGACGTCTCAGATGTAAATATTTGTAAACAGTTTCGTTACTGTAACGCTCGAAGAGGATGGGTGTGGAGTCAGGCGCAGAGAGCAGAAGTATCTGGGAAAAAACGCTTTAATGTCCAAAACAGGAATACGCACAATGGGTGACGCCGAACACAGGCGTAACATACCAAACCCATGTGCAACAGCGAAAACCCAACAATAATCAGAGTACACCTCTAACATAACAGTAACAAGCCCGCACAAACACAGGCGGGCTTACCGAACTTAAATACCCCAACCCAAAAACCCCAACAAGGAACACGTGAAAACAATTAGATAAAACCAACGAGAAGGGAAAAGAGGGATCGGTGGCAGCTAGTAGACCGGCAACGACGACCGCTGAGCGCCGCCCGAACGGGAAGGGGAGTCACCTTCGGTGATATTCGTGACAGTTACAAACAAGACACCGATTTGACATTGAAGAAATATGATGAGATGAACACATTCCAGGTCTCTCTGTCCTCTTAACCTGTAATTTTGGTAGTTTGTGTGGCAATATTTAGCTAATATGTGAATCTGTTCTACCATGCCCAGAAATCTGCTCCTTTTCCTCTCTGTTCCCAACACACTAGACGACCAGTTCTTATAACCTTTAGCAGTACTCTTATCCTACTCCTACTCAAAAACACCCCAACTACAACATTTTCCATCAAGATAGGCCTGCCAAAGGGGGCAGAGTTGCAATCTACTGCAGAGATAGTCTGTGCCCAAACAATCCGAGCTTCTGCTTATAAAAATTCACCTTTCCAGAAATAAGTCTCTCACTGTTGCCGCTTGTTATAGACCCCCCCAGCCCCCAGCTGTGCCCTGGACACCATATGTAAATTGATTGCCCCCATTTATCTTCAGAGTTCGTACTGTTAGGTGACCTAAACTGGGCTTTGCTTAACACCCAGGCTGTCCTACAATCTAAGCGAGATGCCCTCAATCTCATACAAATGATCAAGGAACCTACCAGGTACAAATCTGTGGACACGGGCACCCTCAAAGATATCATCCTGACCAACTTGCCCTCTAAATAGACCTCTGCTGTCTTCAACCAGGATCTCAGCAATCACTGCCTCATTGCCTGCGTCCGTAATGGGTCCGTGGTCACTGTCAAACGCTCGTCACTGTCAAACGCTCACTAAAACACTTCAGCGAGCAGGCCTCTCTAAACAACCTGGCCCGGGTATCCTGGAAGGACCTCATCCCGTCAGTAGAGGATGCCTGGTTATTCTTTATTTATTAAAAAAATGTAGAACTAAGAACAGATATAGCCCTTGGTTCACTCCAGACTTGACTGCCCTTGACCAGCACAAAACCATCCTGTGGCGTTTTGCATTAGCATTAAATAGCCCCCGCGATATGCAACTTTTCAGGGAGGTCAGGAACCACTAGACACAGTCAGTTAGGAAAGCAAAGGCTAGCTTTTTAAAACAGAAATGCGCATTCTGTAGTACAAATTCCAAAAAGTTTTGGGACACTGAAGTCCATGGAGAATAAGAGCACTTCCTCCCAGCTGCCCACTGCACTGGGTCTAGGAAACACTGTCATCACCAATAAATCTACGATAATCGAGAATTTTAAGAAGCATTTTTCTACGGCTGAACATGCTTTCCACCTGACTATCCCTACCCTGGCCAACAGCTTTGCAACCCCCGCAGCAACTAGCCCAGGCTCCCCTTCTCCTTCACCCAAATCCAGATAGCTGATGTTCTGAAAGAGCTGCAAAATCTTGACCCCTACAAATCAGCTGGGTTAGACAATCTGGACCCTCTCTTTCTAAAATTATCCACCACAATTGTTGCAACCCCTATTACTAGCCTGTTCAACCTATCTTTCCTATCGTCTGAGATCCCCTAAGATTGGAATGCTGCTGCAGTCATCCCCCTCTTCAAAGGGGAAGACACTCTAGATCCAAACTATTAGACTTATACTATCCTGCCCTGCCTTTCTCAAGTCTTCGAAAGCCAAGTTAACAAACAGATCACTGACCATTTTGAATCACACCGTACCTTCTCCACTATGCAATCTGGTTTCCGAGCTGGTCATGGGTGCACCTCAGCCACGCTCAAGATCCTAAACGATATCATAACCGCCATTGATAAAAGACAGTACTGTGCAGCCGTCTTCACCGACCTGGCAAAGGCTTTCGACTCTGTCAATCACCACATTCTTATCGGCAGACTCAATAGCCTTGGTTTCTCAAATGATGGCCTCACCTGGTTCACCAACTACTTCTCAGATAGAGTTTAGTATGTCAAATCTGAGGGCCTTTTGTCCGGACTGCTGGCAGTCTCTATGAGGGTGCCACAGGGTTCAATTCTCGGGCCGACTCTTTTCTCTGTATATATCAATGATCTCGCTCTTGCTGCTGATGATTCCTTGATCCACCTCTATGCAGACGACACCATTCTGTATACATCTGGCCCTTCTTTGGACACTGTGTTAACAAACCTCCAAATAAGCTTCAATGACATACAACACTCCTTCCGTGGCCTCCAACTGCTCTTAAACACTAGTTAAACTAAATGCATGCTCTTCAACCGATCGCTACCCACACCCGCCCGCTCGACTAGCATCACTACTCTTGACGGTTCTGACTTAGGATATGTGGACAACTACAAATACCTAGGTGTCTGGCTAGACTGCAAACTCTCCTTCCAGACTCACAAACCTCTCAAATCCAAAATTAAGGATTTGAGAGGTTTGAAAGCCTCCTTCACTCATGCTGCCAAACATACTCTCGTAAAACTGACTATCCTACCGATTCTCGACTTCGGCAATGTCATTTACAAAATAGCCTCCAACAGACAGCAAACTGGATGCAATCTATCACAGTGCCATCCATTTTGTAACCAAAGCCCTATGCTTCTACACCTGTATTGCTTGCTGTTTGAGATTTTAGCCTGGGTGTAAGATATCAGCTGATGTAAGAAGGGATATCAGCTGATGTAAGAAGGGCTATATTGATAAAAATACATTTGATATACCACCCACCACTGCAACCTGTATGCTCTCGTTGGCTGGCCCTCGCCCCATATTCGTCGCCAGACCCACTGGTTCCAGGTCATCTATATGTCTTTGCTAGGTATAGGTATATTTCACTGGTTATTCCCAAAGCCAACACCCACTTTGGCCGCCTTTCCTTCCAGTTCTCTGCTGCCAATGACTGGAACGAATTGCAAAAATCGCTGAAGTTGAAGACTAAAATCTCCCTCAATAACTTTAAGCATCAGCTATCTGAGCAGTTTACCCATCGCTGCAGCTGTGCACAGTCCGACTGTAAATCACCCACCTAACTACCTACCTCATCCCCATATTGTTTTAATTAACTTTGTTGCTCTTTTGCACACCATTGTTTCTACTTGCACATGATCATCTGCAAATCTAACACTTCAGAGTTAATTTGCTAAATTATAATTACTTCGCTACTATGGCATTTTTATTGCCTTACCGCCTTACTCAATTTGCACACACTGGATATAGTTTTTTCTATTGTGTTATTGACTGTACTTGTGTTTATCCCATGTGTAACTCTGTTGTTTTTTGTCGCACTGCTTTGCTTTATCTTGGCCAGCTCGCAGTTGTAAATGAGAACTAGTTCTCAACTGGCCGACCTGGTTAAATAAAGGTCAAAGAAAAGAAAAGAAAAAAACAGAAGAATCGCACTGGCACATATCTATTCCACGTTGGTTCAACATAATTTCATTGACATGACATGGAAACAGCGTTCCTTTAACCAGTGTGGGCCTAGTGGGATGTGTTCAACTTATTTGGGGGAGATTTGCAAGATACTGGTTCTTAATAACATTTTCCTATTACTAAATGTTGCATTCCTCCTATGTTTCTACACGTTTTTAATGTTGGATACCTGGGGGAGTTAATTGATGAGCATAACAAGTCATGACAAAGACATCAATAATAATCAGTCCTGTGACACTGTGCCATATGCTCTTCTGTACAGAACCAAACACATCATCAATATAGCTGGCCGATGCTAACATGCTGCATGTCTGGCTACTTTCTTGTATCTCTAATTGTCCTCTGATACAGATCCCTTCTGCTTGATCACATGGTCTGTGTCCCAAATGGCACCCTAATCCCTATATACAATAGTGTACTATGCTTGATGTTTCTCCTCCGTGTGAAATACACTGCAATACAGATCCTTTCCTTCGGAAAGACCACACTGTAGATGATTCATGAGAGAAAAAGACTTGATGAATTGCTTCCCTACTGCCTCCATGCTGGATGGCACTGTAACTATAACGCTGGAGTTATTAGCCCACATTTAGACTCGGTCCTTGTTGAGTCAGGCCTACTATAATTGTCAGGCCTCTTCTCTCTTGGTGGTCTCACACCCTTATCCCCTCTGGAAGCATAATGCTAGGCAGCATAGTGTAAAATGGTCCCAAAATGACCAACTACAGTATTTGTCTACGTGAAAAAGGGTTATAGGAATAGATTATTTAAGTGATAATGCCCGAGAAGCCGGTGTTCAGAGGATATATTGGCACGGTTGTTGTTAGGCCCGAGACGAAGCAAACCGTGCCAATATATACACCAAACACTGGCTTCGAAGGCATTATCACTTTTAAACAATGGGTTACCAACATATTCAAATAATGATTTACATATTTTCCTTAAAAACATTATTTTGGTTGATTTATTCGTGCCATTTTATCCTTCCAACAGTTTAAGCTGTTTTCTAGTGACATTTATTTGGATATATCCATAATAATGAGCTAATGATGTGCGATTTCACCTGGCATGCTCTCTCATCAGGACACTGTTGTTCAGAGGAGCCAGCCAACAACACAGCTGCTTCAAACTGAAGCTGGAAAGACTGCAAACTAGCTGCACTTTTTAATTTGACATGTTTTCTATTATTTATTTTTTTGTATATATCTGTTGTGTATATATATATAAATTATGCTGATTCATGATTTTGACTGACTGAGAAAAGCTTCCCTCCTGTCTGTCTTTATTTATTTTTATTTCACCTTTATTTAACCAGGTAGGCTAGTTGAGAACAAGTTCTCATTTACAACTGCGACCTGGCCAAGATAAAGCATAGCAGTGTGAACAGACAACACAGAGTTACACATGGAGTAAACAATTAACAAGTCAATAACACAGTAGAGAGAAAAAAGAAAAAAAGGGGAGTCTATATACAATGTGTGCAAAAGGCATGAGGAGGTAGGCGAATAATTACAATATTGCAGATTAACACTGGATTGATAAATGGTCATGTACAGGTAGAGATATTGGTGTGCAAAAGAGCAGAAAAGTAAATAAATAAAAACTGTGGGGATGAGGTAGGTGAAAATGGGTGGGCTATTTACATATAGATTATGTACAGCTGCAGCGATCGGTTAGCTGCTCAGATAGCTGATGTTTGAAGTTGGTGAGGGAGATAAAGGTCTCCAACTTCAGCTATTTTTGCAATTCGTTCCAGTCACAGGCAGCAGAGTACTGGAACGAAAGGCGGCCGAATGAGGTGTTGGCTTTAGGGATGATCAGTGAGATACACCTGCTGGAGCGCGTGCTACGGATGGGTGTTGCCATCGTAACCAGTGAACTGAGATAAGGCGGAGCTTTACCTAGCATGGCCTTGTAGACGACCTGGAGCCAGTGGGTCTTGCGACGAATATGGGGCGAGGGCCAGCCGACTAGAGCATACAAGTCGCAGTGGTGGGTAGTATAAGGTGCTTTAGTGACAAAACGGATGGCACTGTGATAAACTGCATCCAGTTTGCTGAGAAGAGTGTTGGAAGCAATTTTGTAGATGACATCGCCGAAGTCGAGGATCGGTAGGATAGTCAGTTTTACTAGGGTAAGCTTGGCAGCGTGAGTGAAGGAGGCTTTGTTACGGAATAGAAAACCGACTCTTGATTTGATTTTTGATTGGAGATGTTTGATATGGGTCTGGAAGGAGAGTTTGCAGTCTAGCCAGACACCTAGGTACTTATAGGTGTCCACATATTCAAGGTCGGAACCGTCCAGTGTGGTGATGCTAGTCGGGCAAGCGGGTGCAGGCAGCGATCGGTTGAAAAGCATGCATTTGGTTTTACTAGCGTTTAAGAGCAGTTGGAGGCCACGGAAGGAGTGTTGTATGGCATTGAAGCTCGTTTGGAGGTTAGATAGCACAGTGTCCAATGATGGGCCGAAAGTATATAGAATGGTGTCATCTGCGTAGAGGTGGATCAGGGAATCGCCCGCAGCAAGAGCAACATCATTGATATATACAGAGAAAAGAGTCGGCCCGAGAATTGAACCCTGTGGCACCCCCATAGAGACTGCCAGAGGACCGGACAGCATGCCCTCCGATTTGACACACTGAACTCTGTCTGCAAAGTAATTGGTGAACCAGGCAAGGCAGTCATCCGAAAAACCGAGGCTACTGAGTCTGCCGATAAGAATATGGTGATTGACAGAGTCGAAAGCCTTGGCAAGGTCGATGAAGACGGCTGCACAGTACTGTCTTTTATCGATGGCGGTTATGATGTCGTTTAGTACCTTGAGTGTGGCTGAGGTGCACCGTGACCGGCTCGGAAACCAGATTGCATAGCGGAGAAGGTACGGTGGGATTCGAGATGGTCAGTGACCTGTTTGTTGACTTGGCTTTCGAAGACCTTAGATAGGCAAGGCAGAATGGATATAGGTCTGTAACAGTTTGGGTCCAGGGTGTCTCCCCTTGAAGAGGGGATGACTGCGGCAGCTTTCCAATCCTTGGGGATCTCAGACAATATGAGAGAGAGGTTGAACAGGCTGGTAATAGGGGTTGCGACAATGGCGGATAGTTTCAGAAATAGAGGGTCCAGATTGTCAAGCCCAGCTGATTTATACGGGTCCAGGGTATGCAGCTCTTTCAGAACATCTGCTATCTGGATTTGGGTAAAGGAGAACCTGGAGAGGCTTGGGCGAGGAGCTGCGTGGGGGCCGGAGCTGTTGGTCGAGGTTGGAGTAGCCAGGCGGAAGGCATGGCCAGCCGTTGAGAAATGCTTGTTGAAGTTTTCAATAATCATGGATTTGTCGGTGGTGACCGTGTTCCCTAGGCTCAGTGCATTGGGCAGCTGGGAGGAGGTGCTCTTGTTCTCCATGGACTTCACAGTGTCCCAGAACTTTTTGGAGTTGGAGCTACAGGATGCAAACTTCTGCCTGAAGAAGCTGGCCTTAGCTTTCCTGACTGACTGCGTGTATTGGTTCCGGACTTCCCTGAACAGTTGCATATCGCGGGGACTGTTCGATGCTATTGCAGTCCGCCACAGGATGTTTTTGTGCTGTCTCATCCCGACTCTTACAAGTTCATTACTATGTGAGAGCTGGAGATAGAATTTCAATACTGCAAAAAAAGGTTGCAAATGTCAGAGAGACAGACAGCAAGGTTTATACAAATATCCGCTATTGAAAGACAATTGCAGCTCTAACATAAATAGGAGAAAATGTCTAGATGATTTATGGAAGTCCAGAGAGGATGTACGATAACATTTTTAAAAACATTGTTGTGTCAAGATCACAGCTTATTTATCTCATGATCACAACATAACAAAAGTTTCTATTGGACAAATTCAGGTAGGTCTATCCCCATTTAATTCCGTTTGCTTCTATTTAAGAAGCGTTTTTCAGCAGAATATGTGGAATGAATACACCCTTGACCACCGACATATAAAGTTCACGTTCATTGCAGCCACATACAAACAGCATTGTCACTTTAATTGTATAATTCCCCCTCTCACCTTTTCTTTTGGCTTGTGGTGTTGTGTTGTGTTGTGCACTGATGTCTGTGACCAGGTCGAAAAAACCTTTCCAAGCCGACATAGTTGTCACCATATTAGCTAACGTCATAGTCAACATACAGTTGAAGTCGGAAGTTTACATACACCTTGGCCAAATACATTTAAACTCAGTTTCACAATTGCTGACATTTAATCCTAGCAAAAATTCCTGTCTTAGGTCAGTTAGGATCACCAATTTATTTTAAGAATGTGAAATAATGTGAAATAATAGTAGTAGAGAGCTTTTTTATTTCTTTCATCACATTCCCAGTGGGTCAGAAGTTTACATACACTCAATTAGTATTTGGTACCATTGCCTTTCAATTGTTTAATTGGGTCAAAAGTTTCAGGTAGCCTTCCACAATATGTTGGGTGAATTTTGGCCCTCCTTACAGAGCTGGTGTAACTGAGTCAGGTTTGTAGGCCTCCTTACTCGCATGCGCTTTTTCAGTTCTGCCCACATCTTTTCTATAGGATTAAGGTCAGGGCTTTGTGATGGCCACTCAATGCCTTGACTTTGTTGTCCTTAAGCCGTTTTGCCACAACTTTGGAAGTATGCTTGGGGTCATTGTCCATTTGGAAGACCCATTAGCGACCAAGCTTTAACTTCCTGACTGATGTCTTTAGATGTTGCTTCAATAAAGCCACATAATTTTCTATCCTCATGATGCCATCTATTTTGTGAAGTGCACCAGTCCCTCCTGCAGCAAAGCACCCCCACAACATGATGCCGCCACCCCGTGCTTCACGGTTGGGATGGTGTCCTTCGGCTTGCAAGCCTCTCCTTTTTCCTCCAAAAATAAAGATGGTCATTATATGGGGGTTTCAGGGTAGAGGTGTACATTTGACCTCCATCATCTAGGATGTGACAATGGTAAATAAAATCTCTTAATTTTCCGGATGAGGAGGGCTTTTAGCGGGTGGAATAGTAGGGAGCAATTTGAGGTTTACTTAATAGAAAGGTAAAGATCATGGTACAGCTATATAGACACTCAATCATCATGTTACTTTTTAATGGTACATTTACAAACATATACTTTGATAAAAATAATTGAAAGTTGTGTCTCATTATGATAGGTGGTGAAATAAGTATAGCCAGGTACAATTGTAATGGTCTAGCAGATAATAAGAAAAGACTATCAGTATTTACCTGGCTAAAAGAGAAGGAATATAATATATATTGTTTACAGGAAACTCATTCAACAGTTTTAGATGAAGTTTTGTGGAAAAAGAACTGGGGGGGGCGAAATATACTTCTCCCAAAGAAATTCAAAAGGGGTGATGATATTAATTAACACTACAAACTATCACCCTCAGGCACTTAAGGAAATCATGAATGTCATGGATATATTAGTGGATATATGGAGGCTTAAATACCCTGATCTAGTGAGATATACATGGAGGAGGTTTAATACCCTGACCTAGTGAGATATACATGGTGAAGGTTTAATACCCTGACCTAGTGAGATATACATGGAGGAGGTTTAATACCCTGACCTAGTGAGATATACATGGAGGAGGTTTAATACCCTGACCTAGTGAGATATACATGGAGGAGGTTTAATACCCTGACCTAGTGAGATATACATGGAGGAGGTTAAATACCCTGACCTAGTGAGATATACATGGAGGAGGTTTAATACCCTGACCTAGTGAGATATACATGGAGGAGGTTTAATACCCTGACCTAGTGAGATATACATGGAGGAGGTTTAATACCCTGACCTAGTGAGATATACATGGAGGAGGTTTAATACCTGACCTAGTGAGATATACATGGAGGAGGTTTAATACCCTGACCTAGTGAGATATACATGGAGGAGGTTTAATACCCTGACCTAGTGAGATATACATGGAGGAGGTTTAATACCCTGACCTAGTGAGATATACATGGAGGAGGTTTAATACCCTGACCTAGTGAGATATACATGGAGGAGGTTTAATACCCTGACCTAGTGAGATATACATGGAGGAGGTTTAATACCCTGACCTAGTGAGATATACATGGAGGAGGTTTAATACCCTGACCTAGTGAGATATACATGGAGGAGGTATAATACCCTGACCTAGTGAGATATACATGGAGGAGGTTTATTACCCTGACCTAGTGAGATATACATGGAGGAGGTTTAATACCCTGACCTAGTGAGATATACATGGAGGAGGTTTATTACCCTGACCTAGTGAGATATACATGGAGGAGGTTTAATACCCTGACCTAGTGAGATATACATGGAGGAGGTTTAATACCCTGACCTAGTGAGATATACATGGAGGAGGTTTAATACCCTGACCTAGTGAGATATACATGGAGGAGGTTTAATACCCTGACCTAGTGAGATATACATGGAGGAGGTTTAATACCCTGACCTAGTGAGATATACATGGAGGAGGTTTAATACCCTGACCTAGTGAGATATACATGGAGGAGGTTTAATACCCTGACCTAGTGAGATATACATGGAGGAGGTTTAATACCCTGACCTAGTGAGATATACATGGAGGAGGTTTAATACCCTGACCTAGTGAGATATACATGGAGGAGGTTTAATACCCTGACCTAGTGAGATATACATGGAGGAGGTTTAATACCCTGACCTAGTGAGATATACATGGAGGAGGTTTAATACCCTGACCTAGTGAGATATACATGGAGGAGGTATAATACCCTGACCTAGTGAGATATACATGGAGGAGGTTTATTACCCTGACCTAGTGAGATATACATGGAGGAGGTTTAATACCCTGACCTAGTGAGATATACATGGAGGAGGTTTATTACCCTGACCTAGTGAGATATACATGGAGGAGGTTTAATACCCTGACCTAGTGAGATATACATGGAGGAGGTTTAATACCCTGACCTAGTGAGATATACATGGAGGAGGTTTAATACCCTGACCTAGTGAGATATACATGGAGGAGGTTTAATACCCTGACCTAGTGAGATATACATGGAGGAGGTTTATTACCCTGACCTAGTGAGAGATACATGGAGGAGGTTTAATACCCTGACCTAGTGAGATATACATGGAGGAGGTTTAATACCCTGACCTAGTGAGATATACATGGAGGTTTAATACCCTGACCTAGTGAGATATACATGGAGGAGGTTTAATACCCTGACCTAGTGAGATATACATCGCACTACCCCGCCTTTACGACACGGAGGATCGGTCCACCGAACCTACTCCCATTCTTCCCGCCTCGAAGCTGATAGCACCAGTAGTATGGGAGGTGGCCTCGGACATCGAGCGGGCGTTACGGGCGGAACCCGCGCCTCCTCAGTGTCCGGCGGGGCGGAAGTACGTGCCGCTTGGTGTCCGGGACCAACTGATTCGGTGGGCTCACGTCCTACCCTCCTCGGGTCACCCTGGGTGGCGAGGACAGTGGGGAGCCTTCGGGGGAGGTATTGGTGGCCCACCTTGGCTAGGGACATTAGGGTTTATGTTCCATCGCCTCATCCGGATCACCCTGCGCCTCGTCCTCCGGGTCGACCTCGAGTCCGGTGTTGGCGCGCTTCTAGAGCCGCGCGTCGGGGGGGGGTACTGTTCGGGTGGCGCTCGGCGGTCGTCGTTACCGTCCTACTAGCTGCCACTGATTTCTTTCCTCCCCCTCATGTGTTTATTGGTATCACCTGTTTTAGTTTGTTGTAATTAGTTGGGCTTTATTAGTCAGCCGGCCCGCCCGTTTCTTTGTGCAGGATTGATTTTTGTAACCCTGGTGTTTGTTATTGTCGAACGTGTTGATTTATGTTCGTGTATAGTGCTGTACTGTTTCGTTCCCTGTGTCTGGGGCATTTTGTTTTGAGCACCCAGTGTTTAGTGGGGTGGCCGTGGTTCACCGTGTGTGCCTGGCTTCCCACTCACGACACCCAGTACCTTACATCTCTAGCTTTAGTGATTTTTGCAATTCGTTCCAGTCATTGGCAGCAGAGAACTGTATGGAAAGGCTGCCAAATGAGGTGATGGCTTTGGGGGTGGCCAGTGAAATATACCTGCTGGAGTGCGTGCAACAGGTAGGTGTTGCTATTGTGACCAGTGAGCTGAGATAAGATGGGGATTTACATAGCAAAGGCTTATAGATGACCTGGAGCCAGTGGGTTTGGCAACGAGAGCAAAACGGATGGCACTGTGATAGACTTCATCCAATTTGCTGAGTAGAGTGTTGGAGGCTATTTTGTAAATGACATCGCCGAAGTCGAGGATCGGTAGAATAGTCAGTTTTACGAGTGTATGTTTGGCAGCATGAGTGAAGGAGGCTTTCTTGTGAAATTGGAAGCCGATCCTAGATTTAATTTTCGATTGGAGAAGTTTAATGTAGTCTGGAATGAGAGTTAGATCATGGCTAGCCCTACTCTGCAGTAACTAACTTAGCTAGCTATAATTTTTTACACCTTTATGATAGCAAATTGTGGTAATCTTTTGATAATAACAATTGTTCGTTTTGAGTTTAAGTACAAAAATCTAACTGAGTTAATAATGGATTTCAAATTGCTGAATGTTAACTTGCTGAACACTGGCAGCTGTAGCCTACTAGTTACCCCACATTAGCTAAACATTCGTATGCTGTAACTTTCGACACTGCACTGTATATGTGTGTATTACTAGCACAGACATAAACATAATGTTAAGCTGTTAATCTGTCTGTTAATGGAGCCAAAGGTCTAACAAACCAGTTATGCACTAGGGGTCGCTATTCAAATTTTTGGATTAAAAACGTTCCCGTTTTAAACAAGATATTTTGTCACGGAAAGATGCTTGACTATGCATATAATTGACAGCTTTGGAAAGAAGACACTCTGACGTTTCCAAAACTGCAAAGATATTGTCTGTGAGTGCCACAGAACTGATGTTACAGGCGAAACCCAGATACAAATCCAACCAGAAAGTGCCGCATTTTTAGAAACCGCCTCATGCCAATGACTCCTTATATGGCTGTGAATGAGCTACGAATGAGCTTACGTTTTCCACGTATTCCCCAGGGTGTCTACAGCATTGTGACGTCTTTTTCCGCATTTCCATTGAAGAATAGCTGTAAGGGAGCATATTTAGCAAGTGGTCACATGGTGTCTCCCGCAGAAAATCTTGCGTAAAATACTGAGGTAGCCATTTTTCCATTCGCTTCTTATGAGAAACCAATTGCCTCGACGGATACCTTATCGAATATATATGTTAAAAACACCTTGAGGATGGATCCTAAACAACGTTTGCCGTGTTTCTGTCGATATTATGGAGTTAATTTTGAAAAAAGTTTGTCGTTGTAATGGTAGCATTTTCCGGTCGATTTCTCAGCCAAGCATGATGAATAAACGGGAGCTATTTCGCCTACAAAAATAATATTTTTGGAAAAAAGTAACATTTGCTATCAAACTGGGAGTCTCCAGAGTGAAAGCATCCAAAGTTCTTCAAAGGTAAATGATTTAATTTGGTTGCTTTTCTTATTTTTGTGAAAATGTTGCCTGCTGCCAGCAGAGCCTAGCATAGCATTATGCCATGATAAACCTATACAAATGCTTGTCTAGCGTTGGTTGTAACGCATATTTTGAGATGACAGTGTTGTTAACAAAAGGCTAAGCTTGTGTTTGCATGTATTTATTTCATTTCATTTGCGATTTTCATGAATAGGAAAAGTTACTAGGGGTATTTATGTACGCTTCGTTATGCTAATTCGTTTGAGGCTATGATTACGCTCCCGGATCCGGGATTGCTCGTCGCAAGAGATTTTAACTTACACAGCGACTCAACTTTCATAAAAGTTGTTCAGGAAACCTATACCTGATGCTGAACCTCAAAACTTACTTCAAATATAATGCTTTCCCCAATCGTGAAAAGAGCTTGTGGAGCTGTGGAAATATTCTCTCTTCTTCTGTATGTTCTTCTTATTCTTCTGTATCTCGCAACTAACGTTAATATTCTCTCCTCATCCTCGATTTGAAAAAATGCTCCGCCGAACGTCAACATAAATGCTTCTTTCAATAAGAGGTGAAATTAGCATCAAACTACCAGCAGCGAATGGCATTTTGGGGTGGCAGCCACGCCGGAAACCCCTCTGGCTCCGCTTCTGCATATATCCTCTCTGGGCTTCCAAAGCTTTTTTTACAGTGGAGATGAAGTTTATGAATAGAGTGGTTGGGCTGATGAGACATTGGATTGCGCACTGAAATTGAACAGTGAATAGGCATTTCAATGTCACAGCCTTAGCCGGTGGTAATTTGTGGAATAGACACCGCCTTGAATGTGGTTTTAACCAATTAGCATCCAGAATTAAAGCCACCCCGTCTAAAAGGAAAGAAGTATGTTCTCCTTGTGATGTTCAGAGGCCGAGGAACAATGTAGCAAAAATTTAGCAAAACAATTCCGAAATGTAATAAATGTCATAATTTGATGGATTTATGACTTTGGTACAGTAATCAAACACTTGGCTGAACATTTTTAGCAGTTGGTCTATCAACTCAGGGGAAAAAATATACAAAAGAATACAATCTCAGCTGCTGGAAAATATATTTATAATATATTTTGTACTAACTGTATTGCTCAAATTGATCCGAGAATATAAATGATGTCGGCCGAATCGAACATAAGGGAAGGGTTAAACCTGTAATGGAAAAGGGGAAAGAGAGACATTGGGAATCAATGCCATTAACTGGCAGCAACTGTATTTCACTCTGCTTGGGGGTTGTGGCTGGCTGGCTTAGGGCCTACTTGGCTGAGCGTAGGTATGGTTGTCCTGAAGGCCTCCAGGTGCCTGCATCAATGATGCCCTTATGAACAGTCTGTAAGCGTGTTCATGTTAGTGAACCTCCACGCGAAGATCCCTTTAAGCATTTCTTAAAGGACACGTTCAGGTAGTCCCTTTGGCCCATTTGCTGTGTCTAGAAGTCTAGAAGGAGCATGAGAGAAAAAGAAGAGGGCGTTTAATTACAGCTCAGCCATTCACTTACACAGGGCCACAGTGTAATTCCTCCAGCTGCAAGCCTCATTTGCATTTAACCATCAAGCCTGAGACGGAAATGGGAACGGGGTGTAACACACTCTATGAGAGCGGTAGCAGAAGAGAGAAAATGTGGTAATTACAGCCTGCTTCCCAAATAGCACTCTATTTCCCTATAGTGCACTACTTTTGACCAGAGCCCTGTGGGCCCTGTTCAAAAGTAGTGCTTTATGTAGGGAGCAGGGTGCCATTTGGGAAACCCCCATAGACCAAGCTGTGAGTTGGGAAAGGATGGCTTGGCTTCCTTCCTCATCCACCCTTTTCATCTGCTTGTTCAATGCTTCATTCTCCCACATACACCCTTACTCTCTAAACTGCACCACTACAGGGGGCTAAAAGCATTGTTTTTCGTAGACTCAGAATTCTGAAAATGCTTTATCACTATATCAGGGTCCCAAATGGCACGCTATTCCCCCATATAGTGCTATATAGGAAATACAATGACATTTGGGATGCAATTTAGATCTGGTTCAATACATTCTCCTAAGCAGGATGTTATCATTTAGGCACACACATACATTTAGGTCATGCTTGGACCCTTGGCTGCAGTCAGTTAGCTACCATACTGCTCCACCTCTTTGTGCTGAGTATCAGAGCACATTTTTTACATACCTGCCTGTCACATGCTGTCTGTGTCTGTGATAGCAGGATCGTATTCGCTAGGCACCAAAGAAAACAGGGAGGGTCTACCATTTTCATCTTCCATTGCAAAATGTTTTTTGTTTTGTTTTGAGCCCTAATGTATCTGTCAATTGTTAGCCTGGGAGACACAGAGATGTTAGGTCTCTATGGAGCACTAGATGGCAGACAGGAACACCAGACCCCCCATACTCAACTACACACAGAGTTATCATAACAACATCACAGATGGAGAGGGAGAGAGAGAGAAAATTTGAATGGTAAAATCCCTTGTAATGGACTCTCCAGTACTTGAACATTCAACCCTCAGAAGTCATGCACCAATGCGCTGTGTAAGAAAAACAGAGAGATGGACTTTTTGTCTTACTTTGACATCCTCATTATACTAAAAACACCACATTACCCCCCCCAACAAAAAAAAACATACATACCCCCCTAAACCCCCCCACATTATTCAAAATTATATTAAACAAAAATTCAACACTAAGGCACACAGAGACCATCCCTTTAAATAATAACACAGGGTCAGTTGCCCTCTACCTCTGATCCGGTTTCTTCTCGTTAGCCATACGGCCAACTTGGCCTGCCCAAACATAATTTATTTTCACTGTTAAAATAACTGTGGGCCAAAACAAACATCCCACAGAAAACACCACCCCCAACCTTATACACAGGCAGTCCAACAGAGACAATACCGGCATCACCCTCGGCATCACCCTCGGCATCACCCTCGTACACACAGGAAAAAAGCATGCAGAACAGTTTCAGTTGATACACAAGAGGGACACCCCTCCCAGACCCCCGGGTCAAACCGAGCCAACCAGCTATTTCTGGCCAGGGCCACACGAACCACCTTTCACTGGAGGTCTACTGTCCTTTTCAGCCCTGGGAGCAGCTGAACCTCCACCTTTGATGCTTCCTCACTGCCTTCCTCACTGCCTTTCAGTTTAAGGTTCCTCACCTTGACACTGAGATCACACAACGCCAGGGTCGGAGTGTTGCAGTAAAAGTCAGTATGTCTTTGGGACCGTACTGCCAGTCCCCGGTCTCTGCTGTCAATTGGCCGACCAAACCCTCCTGGCCTCAGGCCGCGTCTCATGGACTTCCCCCAATGACCCTCAGTTAGCACTATTCGGAATCCTTGGGAAATCCCTACATTTAACCCCTAGCCGTCCCCTAACCCTAACCTAAACCATAGCCCTAACCTTAAGACATAGAGAGACAGAAAGATTAACATTGAGATTGAGTGTTCTATTCCTAATCACAATACTGTCTTTGGTTCTTGTTCTCGCACAGACAACAATCCTGATATTTCAACAGAATGCCCACTTTGAGACACAAGGAGAGGCAGCTTGCTGCTCGTCTCGTCTCTCTGCCGGACGGGTGTCTTCAGCAGGAGTGAAGTGTTCAGGTAAATAATGAATGTTTCACACACGCATCACGTGTCACGGGCCACAGGAGGCAGGGGTGGGGAGTAACATGTAAGGGATTACAAAAAACGGTAACTGTAATCCGTTCTGTTACCAGCATAAATATTGTAATCAGATTACAGATTACTTTTGAAAAGTTAGATGATTACTTCTCGGATTACTTTTAAATTCAGAAAGGACGCAAAAAAAAATATTTGACACTTTTCTGTTTTCTCAATGACATTCAAATCAGCATTGAAAATATCAGCCTGAGTGAGTCTGACCACAAGTCAGAGACCACTATGATGACACGCCAAATGTGTTAGATATATCCGGGAAAAGAGCAGGAATTTGTAGGCTACAGTCCAGCTATGTCTTTCAATGGTGCAACTGTTGTCAGCATCCACAGATGATCCAATTTAAATAAACTCTTGAGGGTCAGGATGACAGCAGTGGTGTAGTCTACGTCGATACGGATATCACTTATTATTGATATCAACATAGCGCACTGATGTGAATCACACTGCTGCTCTCTCATTTAGCTATTTGCGCCTCACGGATTGTGGTTGTTTTGGATGGCTGTTCACAAATCTAAATGTGTATTTGAACCCATTAATGTTTGAATTCAACCATTATTGGGTTGCCTATCAATCATTGTTTCTGAAAAATGCGCTCTTGCAACAGCTGCACAGTGTGGATCCAGGACTATGTAATAAAAGTGGGGCTTTTATTGCTCAATCTAATTCATGCTGATAAAAAAATGGACAGATGCTCAAACTCGCACACTTTTGATAGACTTAAAAGGGGCAATCTGTAGTTGCTACATCCATTATTGGACTTATACATTACATATACACTACCGGTTAAACGTTTTAGAACACCTACTCATTCAAGGGTTTTTCTTTATTTTTTGTATTTGTAGAATAAAAGTGAAGACATCAAAACTATGAAATAACACATATGGAATCATGTAGTAACCAGAAGTGTTAAACCTATCAAAATGTATTTTATATTTGTGATTCTTCAAATAGCCACCCTTTACCTTGATGACAGCTTTTCACACTCTTGGCATTCTCGCAACCAGGCACCTAGAATGCATTTCAATTAACTTCTTTAAAATTAATTTGTGGAATTTCTTTCCTTCTTAATACATTTGTTCAGTTGTGTTGTGACAAGGTAGGGGTGGTATACAGAAGATAGCCCTATTTGGTAAAAGACCAAGTCCATATTATGGAATGAACAGCTCAAATAAGCAAAGAGAAACGACAGTCAGTCAATATGGAAAATTTCAAGAACTTTGAAAGTTTCTTCAAGTGCAGTCGCAAAAACCATCAAACGCTATGATGAAACTAGCTCTCCTGAGTGCAGCCAAAGGAATGGAAGACCCAGAGTTACCTCTGCTGCAGAGGATAAGTTCATTACAGTTAACTGGCTCTCATGAGGTCCGCCACAGGAATGGAAGACCCAGAGTTACCTCTGCTGCAGAGGATAAGTTCATTAGAGTTAACTGGCTCTCATGAGGTCAGCCACAGGAATGGAAGACCCAGAGTTACCTCTGCTGCAGAGGATAAGTTCATTAGAGTTAACTGGCTCTCATGAGGTCCGCCACAGGAATGGAAGACCCAGAGTTACCTCTGCTGCAGAGGATAAGTTCATTAGAGTTAACTGGCTCTCATGAGGTCCGCCACAGGAATGGAAGACCCAGAGTTACCTCTGCTGCAGAGGATAAGTTCATTAGAGTTAACTGGCTCTCATGAGGTCCGCCACAGGAATGGAAGACCCAGAGTTACCTCTGCTGCAGAGGATAAGTTCATTAGAGTTACCAGCCTCAGGCCTCCTGAGTGGCGCAGTGCATCGCAGTGCTAGCTGTGCCACTAGAGATTCTGGGTTCGAGTCCAGGCTCTGTTGCAGCCGGCTGCGACCGGGAGACCCATGATGCGATGCACAATTGGCCCAGCGTCGTCCGGGATAGGGGAAGATTTGGCCGGCAGAGATGTTCTTGTCCCATTGCAACTCCTGTGGCGGGCCGGGCGCAGTGCACGCTGACACGGTTGCCAGAAGCACGGTTATTCCTCCAAAACATTGGTGTGGCTGGCTTCCCGGTTAAGTAGGCATTGTGTCAAGAAGCAGAGCGGCTTGGTTGGGTTGTGTTTTGGAGGACGCACAGCTCTCGACCTTAGCCTCTCCCGAGTCTGTACGGGAGTTGCAGCAATGAGACAAGACTAACTACCAATAGGATAACATGAAATCTGGGAGAAAAACAGGGTAAACAAAAAAAAGAGTTGCCAGTCTCAGAAATCCAAATAAATGCTTCACAGGGTGAAAGTTACAGACACATCTCAATATCAACTGTTCAGAGGAGACTGTGTGAATCAGGCTTTCATGGTTGAATTGCTGCAAAGAAACCACTACTAAAAGACACATAATAAGAAGAGACTTGCTTGTGCCAAGAAACACGAGCAATGGGCATTAGACCGGTGAAAAGTCCAAATTGGAGATTTTTGGTTACAACCGTCGTGTCTTTGTGAGATGCAGTGAGGGTGAACGGATGATCTCCTCATGTGTGTTTCCCACGTAAAGCATTGAGGAGGAGGTGTTATGGTAGGGGGGTGCTTTGCTAGTGACACTGTCTGTGTGATTTATTTAGAATTCAAGGCACACTTAACCAGCATGGATACCACAGCATTCTGCAGCAATATGCCATCCCATCTGGTTTGCGCTTAGTGGGACTATCATTTGTTTTTCAACAGGACAATGACCCAACACACCTCCAGGCTGTGTAAGGACTATTTTACCAAGAAGGAGGGTGATGGAGTACTGCATCAGATGACCTGGCCTCCACAATCACCCAACCTCAACACAATTGAGATTGTTTGGGATGAGTTGGACTGCAGAGTGAAGGAAAAGCAGCCCGCAAGTGCTCAACGTAAGTGGAAACTTCTTCAAGACTGTTGGAATAGCATTCCAGGTGAAGCTGGTTGAGAGAATGCCAAGAGTGTGCAAAGCCGTCGTCAAGGCAAAGGGTGGCTATTTGAAAAATGTCAAATAAAAAATATATTTGTTTAACACGTTTTTGATTACTACCATATGTGTTATTTCATAGTTCTGATGTCTTTACTATTATTCTACAATGTAGAAAATAGTAAAAAATAAAGGAAAACCCTTCAATGAGTAGGTGTTCTAAAAAATTTAACCGGTAGTGTATACATACAGTACCTGTCAAAAGTTTGGACACACATATGGGTTTTCAATGGTTTTTCTTTATTTTTACTCTTTTCTACATTGTAGAATAATATTGAAGACTTCAAAACTATGAAATATGACATATGTATCATATAGTAACCAAGAAAGTGCAAAACAAATCAAAATAGATATACAATTTGAGATTCTTCAAAGTAGCCACCGCCTTATTCCGTTTGTAGCGCACTACTTTTGACCCATAGGGCTCTGGTCAAAAGCAGTGCACTATATAGGGAAAAGGGTGCCATTTAAGACACACGCTTCATGTCCAGATGTAATCCAGATGGCTGGCCACAGTGGAGCCCTGATCCTAGCCCTCCCTCACCCAGAGTTCAGATATCAACCTCAATGATCCCTGGAGAAAGCTCCATCACAATTACAGCTCAGATTACATCACAGGATGCTAGCAAGGACTGAATCCATACCGTCCTAAATGTTCCCATATTCCCTATATGGAGCACTACTTTTGACTAAAACCTTATGGGAATACAGATGTCGAATTTAATTTGATCACCTTGTTGCAGGAGAACTTTCCTGCAACACACACATCTATAATGTTTAGAGGGTTATAAAAAGGCTTTTAAGGTTTGTAATTTCCCCTTATGAAAAATGTATCAACCTCTACAAAAATGTCCATGAATTATAATCCACATAAACATTCACATTTCCTGTTGCTGCAGGGTTATTTTCATGCGTAGGAGACTGGTTCAAATTATGATCCTACATCTGTAGGGTACTATTTGGAATGCCCACCTTACTTTCCTAAGGCAGGTGTAACAAGTGCGCTGAGAGTTGGAACAGAAGTTCAGTGAGTGTTTTAATAAATAAAATGAACAATGAACACGAAACACAAACAACGCACCGACATGAAAAAATAGTCAATATAACCTGAGTAAAGAACCAATGGGAGTGACAGATAAAGGGAAGATAATCAAGGAGGTGATGGAGTCCTGGTGAGTGTCATGAGGCGCAGGTGCACGCTTGACGATGGTAACAGGTGTGGTAACAGGGATAATCAGCAGCCTGATGACCTAGAGACAGGAGAAGAGTATACGTGACAGCAGACCCTATGCTTCCACACTCAGATACACACAGATGCGGAAAACCTCCACCAAGCAGATCTAGAATCCTTCCTCTTCTGTTGGGCTCAATGTTACCTTGTGAAATTCTTTGAAGTCATGTGAGATATATGCAGTAGAACCTCAAACCAAAGTAGGTCAACAAGGGTTTGTCTCAAATGGGACGGTATTAGAGCTCTATGTGCCTTGGTCAAAAGCACTATATAGGGAACAGGGTGCCATTTGGGATGCAGACACAGGCTGAGAAACCTTCCTCGTCTGTTGGCCTCAACGTCACTTAGTGAATCTCTTTGAAGTCACGTGAGGTGTATAGGAAGAGTATATGCAGAAGGCAGTAGGCTGTGGTCTGTGTTCACTGAGCTAATTCAAAGACATAATGAGCTACAGCACATCAATCCATCGTGGAGGCATGTTAGATGTGCTGTCTAGCGTCTGTCTAATGTGGTAAAAGTACTTTAATACAAACCCAATTCAGTTGGCTTCTTTAATACTTGAACTAATATGTTGTCAGTGCACTCACAACAGCCAGCCAATCAACATGCTGTGACTTATCACATTTCCTGGTTATTATTACAGTCTCCTTGACGACATAAGAAAGGAAGTGGAACCTTTGAAGGGATAATTGCTTGACTTTCTGTGGCATCTCAAGGGATTGAGAAGTCTAAAGACTATGTTTAAAAAGCTGCTCTGTGTTGAATTAAAGCACGTTTAGGGGTTAGGACAGCTTAAAGCTCATGAATAATGTCGTAACCAATTGAATAACATTTCACCTTCTCTCTATACCTGACAATACCAGATAATAGCCTTGTACTTTCTTATTTTCTGGAAATCATATCAAATCCACTTTAAGCCATAGAGCATTGTTTGGTTATTTTGTTGAGTGAAATGTACGTTTTGAAAATTGAGTTTTGAAGTTCCTCACAATTCTCAGCCAGTTCAATATTTCCAGTTATTTCAATTCTTGCTTTGCCTCTCCACCAACCACTACTCAACCACTACTCAAACTACTGTAAGATTACAGGGACATGGAGAAAAGAATAAAGACATTGATGTCTTCAACATGAAACACAAGATATTGCTACATTTATCAGGAATGTTGGTAGAGGATTTTACCTCAAAGGAATTTTTAGAAAACAATTAACACCTTATTTTTAAAACATTACACTGTGCAAAGGTTAAATATGTATCTTTTCCAGGTAGTAGCACTGTAGCACTAATTCCCAAAAGTTTTTGGGACACTGTAAAGTCCATAGAGAATAAGAGCACCTCCTCCCAGCTGCCCACTGCACTGAGGCAAGGAAACACTGTCACCACTAATAAATCTACCATAATCAAAAATTTCAATAAGCATTTTTCTAGAGCTGGCCATGCTTTCTACCAGGCTACCCCTACCCCGCTCAACAGCTAGTAACTCCCACAGCAACTTAACTCCCCCCCCCCCTCCCCCCGCTTCTCCTTCACCCAAATCCAGATAGCTGATGTTCTGAAAGAGCGGCAAAATCTGGACCCCTACAAATCAGCTGGGCAAGACAATCTGGACCGTCTCTTTCTGAAATTATCCGCCACAATTGTTGCAACTCCTACTACTAGCCTGTTCAACCTCTCTTTTGTATCGTCTGAGCCAAACTGTTACAGACCTATATCCATCCTGCCCTGTCTTTCTTCGAAAGTCTTCGAAAGCCAAGTTAAAAAACAGATCACTGACCATTTTGAATCCCACCATACCTTCTCCACTATGCAATCTGGTTTCCGAGCTATTCTTGGGTGCACCTCAGCCACGCTCAAGGTCCTAAACGATATCATAACCGCCATCGATAAAAGACAGTATTGTGCAAACTGCTTCATCAACCTGGCCAACGCTTTCGACTCTGTCAATCACCGCATTCTTATCGGCAGACTCAATAGCCTTGGTTTCTCAAATGACTGCCTCGCCTGGTTCACCAACTACTTCTCAGATAGAGTTCCGGGTGTCAAATCGGATGGCCTGCTGTCCGGACCTCTGGCAGTCTCTATGGGAGTGCCAGAGTGTTCAATTCTCGTGCCGACTCTTTCCTTTGTAGATATCAATGATGTTGCTCTTGCTGCTGGTGATTCTCTGGTCCACCTCTATGCAGACGACACCATTCTGTATACTTCTGGCCCTTCTTTGGACACTGTGTTAATAAACCTCCAAACGAGTTTCACTACTCTGGACAGTTCTGACTTAGAATATGTGGACAACTACAAACACCTAGGTGTCTGGTTAGACTGTAAACTCGCCTTCCAGCCTCACATTAAGCATCTCCAATCCAAAATTAAATCTAGAATCGGCTTCCTATTTCACAACAAAGCCTCCTTCACTCATGCTGCCAAACATACCCTCGTAAAACTTACTATCCTACCGATCACCTTCCAGTTCTTTGCTGCCAATGACTGGAATGAATTGCAAAAATCACTGAAGCTGGAGACCTATATCTCCCTCACTAGCTTTAAGCATCAGCTGTCAGAGCAGCTTACCGATCATTGCACCTGTACACAGCCCATCTGTAAATAGCATACCCAACTACCTCATCCCCATATTGTTATTATTTGTTGTTGTTGCTCTTTTGCACCCCAGTATTTCTACATCATCATCTATCACTCCAGTGTTAATGTCAGTGTTAATAAATTGCAATTATTTTACCACTGTGGCCTATTTTCCTTTACCTCCCTAATTTTACTACATTTGCACACACTATACATAGATTTTTCTATTGTGTTCTTGACTGTAGGTTTCTTTATCCCATGTGTAACTCTGTGTTGTTGTTTTGTCACACTACTTTGCTTTATCTTGGCCAGGTTGCAGTTGTGAATGAGAACTTGTTCTCAACTGGCCTACCTGGTTACATAAAGGTGAAATAAAACATATAAAATATATATGTAAAAAACAACTTCAAAACATTAATACATTACAGCAGTTACATTGCGAGTGTGTGAGCGAGAGAGAGAGAATTATTGCACTTTATCTCTGTTATCTTGCTTTCATTTCCATTCCTTTCTAGTGGTGGAATGAGCTGATCTCACAGGAGCACCTCCTCTTCACCTCCATTTAGCTCATTCTGTCTGAAGCCCTTCGATCGCATTTCCCCATCACCTCCGAACGCACGTAATGCAAACACACACACACAGGCCTATTCTCTGCCACCTTGGCTTCCAGTTCTCTGAGGCTGCCTGCATAACCCTCTCTGATTAAAACTGAATGCAGAGGAGAGGAGAGAAAAAAGAATGATGCAGAGGCAAATAGAGTAAGGAGAATGATGAATGTGGTTTTGAGATTGCTTTTGGTTCCTCCTTCACAAACTCCTAGATGTGATACTGTAGCTTCTGCTTTTAATAATCTGTGCCTATAAAGGTGTGTCATGGTGTATAAGGTGTATGCTTTCTCAGATAAGGAATGTAGTGAGTGACATGACCTCAATTTCTTTCGGAGGATATGAAGTTTGAAAAGGCACAGTGAATGCATCCCAAATGGCACCCTATTCACTATACAGTGCTGGGTGCCATTTGGGATGCAGCGAGTGTAATCTCTATGTACACGGAGCAAAAATATAAACGTAACATGTAAAGTGTTGGTCCCATGTTTCATGAGCTGAAATTAAACATTCCAGAAATGTTCCATGCACAGATAAATCTTATTTATCTCAAATTTCTTGCACAAATTTGTTTACATCCCTGTTAGTGAGCATCTCTCCTTTGCCAAGGAATATCAAGAAGCTGATTAAACAGCATGATCATTATATGGGGGCAATAATAGGCCACAAGAGGAGTGGGACAACTTTCCACCATCCACAGCCGGATCAACTCTATGCGAAGGAGATGTGTCGCGCTGCATGAGGCAAATGGTCACACCAGACACTGACTGGTTCTCTGATCCACACCCCTACCTTCTTTTAAGGTATCTGTGACCAACAGATGCACCTGTATTTCCAGTCATGTGAAATCCATAGATTAGGGCCTAATTAATTCATTAATTGATTTTCCATTGACTGATTTCCATATATCAATTGTAACTCAGTAAAATCTTTGAAATTATTGCATGTTGCGTTTATATTTTTATTCAGTATAAAGGACATTTTCGTCCATACTTCTGAATGTCTTTTGCAGCCATTTGCATACCGTGTTTGCCATTAGTCAGTAGGGCTGTATAGCAGTAGCAGAATTGTTGCATATAGAAACTACGGTCATGGTTGAAATGATGTCTGTATGCACACACACACACACACACACACACACACACACACACACACACACACACACACACACACACACACACACACACACACACACACACAGACGGCTGCTGTCACCATCTGATGAATACCCCCAAGGTGCACTGTGTCACCTTTCTAAATTAAATCTGTGGCTCTCTGTTTATCCAACCTAATAAAACAAAGGAGGACTTGACCTTCAGGCTGGTTCACAGCAGAACACACACATATTGCACACACACAAACACGCACGCACAGATGGACACACACACGCACTCAAACACACACATGTACACACATTCCCACAAACTCACACATGCATGCACAGTCCCATATAGACTCATCAATCATCATCATCCTCTGCTCTTCATCATTTGTATCTATAAAGACTCCCCCAAGTGCGTGACCAAGGCTCATTTCGCTTAGTCGTGAGAGGAGGATTGTGGGCCAGGGAAGCTCAGCACTGATCCGTCAGAGACCACTCTCCTTAGCTACCGTTGAGCGGGACTGCATTTCAAATGGCACCCTATTCCTTATGTATTGCACTACTTTTGACCAGAGCCCTATGGGATTCCCTATGGGCCATGGTCAAATGTGCACTGTATAGGGAATAGGGTGTAATTTGGGACGCAGCCCTGGAGCGAGCCGTCATAACGGAGACGGATGACAACGTCACGAAGGGAATGAGTCAGGGGAGTCAGACGGTGGCACAAAGGACCAGTGTACAAGGACAGTCTGTCTGTCTTAACTGTCGTGTCTCTGTCTGGATGATTTGCTCTGTTTGCTGACTTCCCTGATTCCTTACCAGGTAGCACCCTATTCCGCATTTTGTGCCATTTTGGATGCAGCGCGGGAATTATCTGTTGTCTATCTTGATGATTAGATTATATGTCTGGACAGCACATATAGTGCCTTCAGAAAGTATTCATACCCCTTGACTTTTGGTATTTTACAGCCTGAATTAAAAATGGATTAAATATACAGTATATTTTTCTCTCGCCAATTTACATACAATACCCCATAATGACAAAGTAAAAACTTTTTATTTATTTTTGCAAATGTATTGAAAATGAAATACAGAAATAGCTCATTTACATAAGTATTTACACAGTCTACACTTTGTAGAAGCATCTTTGGCAGCGATTACAACTGTGAGTCTTTCTGGATGAGTCTCTAAGAGATTTCCGCACCTGGATTGTGCAACATTTGCCCATGATTCTTTTTGAGATTGTTCAAGCTCTGTCTAATTGGTTGTTGAACATTCTCTGTCTTCTTGGTATGTAACTCCAGCTCCAGATTTTGTCTTGTATTTTAGGATATTGTCCTGCTGAAAGGTGAGTTCATCTCCCAGTTTCTGATGGAAAGCAGACTGAACCAGGTTTTCCTCCAGGATTTTGCCTGTGTTTACAGCAGCTCCACTCCGTCCCTTTTCTATCCTGAAAAAGTCCCCAGTCCTTAACGATTCCAAGCATACCCATTTAATGATGCAGCCACCACTATGCTTGCAAATATGGGGAGTGGTACCCACTAATGTGTTGTATTTGCCCAAAATATTTTTTGCAGTATTACTTTAATGGTTGCAAACAGGATGCATGTTTATTCTGTACAGGCTTCCTTCTTTTCACTCGGTCAATTGGGTAAAAAAAATTACAAAAATCTACCAATAGGTGCCCTAGTCCTTGTGGTTGAATATGTGTATGAAATTCACTGCTTGACTAAGGGACCTTAGGGACCTTATGTGTGCCGTACAGATATGAGGTAGTCATTCAAAAATCATGTTCATCACTATTGTTGCACACAGAGTGAATCCATGCAACTTATTATGTGACTTGTTAAGCAGATTTTTACTCCTGAACTTATTTAGGCTTGTCATAACAAAGGGGTTCTATACTTTTAAGTTTTTCATTTTTCATTAATTTGTAAAAATGTCTAAAACGTCATTCCACTTTGACATTTTGGGGTATTGTGCGTAGGCCAGTGAAAAACATCTAAATTTAATCTGTTTTAAATTCAGGCTAACACAACAAAATTTGGAAAAAGTCTAGGGTGTGAATACTTATCTGGATGAGCTGCCCCAGTCTAAACAATGACCTCTGGTGGAGAAACTGGGCTCCCTGGACCATCACATCTGGCCTTAGGAGGGGGTTGCAAAATTCCTGTAATTTTCCCCAAATTCCAGGTTTTCTGGAAGTCCGGGTTGATGGATCCCAGGTTTCCTGCTTATTCTCCCATGATTCAGGGAACATTCCAACCGAGGTTTAAGAATTTGTGGGAAATTACCCGGCTTTTGCAACCCTACATCTGCCTCCAGGAAGAATGCAACAGAGAACAGATAGATAAAGTATGTTGTGTTATTCGTGCATGACATTGTTTTAAGTACTCTGACTCATATTTTTCTGAGGTACACAGAAACATAATGTCTCATACTTATTTGTAACGATGGATGGCTCACTCTAAACCCTCATCCAAACCTTTTTTTGCGCTTTCACCACTTACCAACATTACATCGTTCACTACGCCCCCCTATTTACACACCTCACCTGTATTCTCTGCAAAATGTACTTCCTAAATAACACCTGATTCCTTATTTAGCACACTACTTTTGACCAGGGCCCATAGGGTTCTGGTCAAAAGTAGTGCACTATATGGTGAATAGGGTGCCACAAAGTCTCTTCCTTCTAAAGTACAACAGCAAGGTAGGATAGAGAATTATCTTGGACTACAGGAAAATGAGGGCTGTGCATGCTCCCATTCACATCGACAGTGCTGTAGGGGAGCAGGTCGAGAGCTTCAAGTTCCTTGGTGTCCACATCACTAAAGACTTATCATAAACGAAACACACCAAGACAGTCGTGAAGAGGGCACAACAATGCCAATTCCCCCTCGGGAGGCTGAAAATATTTGGCATGGGTCCTCAGATCCTCAAACATATCTACAGCTGCAAGAGTATCACCGCTTGGTATGGCAACTGCTCCGAGCTACAGAGTGTCATGACATTGCCCTCTTTGGGTACAGCGAGCACCATCCCCCTCTCTCTGCACCATCCCCCTCTCTCTCTTCCCCCTACACCAGGCTCTATTAGGCAGGTCATAAATTCCTGGAGGAAATTCTTCCTCATGACCAGACAGTGTAGAGAGAGAGAGTGAGTTTTCATAGAGAGAACAAAGGAACTTCTTCTGCCTCACAGAACTTGAGAACTGAACAATATTCATGTTCTGGAGAATGTTTAAACGGTCGGGGAAGTAGCCAGCTTACGAACTGGTCCGTTTGGTACTATTTTGTGAAAATCATGAGAGATAATACAGCCACATTACCATAACCATGTTTATACAAGAGTCTCAGTTGTAAGGCTTGCATCTAATTGTTGTATAAAATGAATGGGTAAAGATTAAACAAATTGTGAAATGATGTAATGTGATTTTAAAATGTTCAACCTCTCTGAGATATGAGAGCGCCAAATTTAAATAAATTACTATTAAAATGTATCTTTGATGAAATCACACATGCAAGATAGCAAATTAAAGCTACACTTGTTGTGAATCCAGCCAATGTGTCAGATTTAAAAAATGCTTTACGGTGAAAGCAAACAATGCTATTATCTGAGGATAGCACCCCAGTAAACAAAGCATATTTCAACCCTGCAGGCGCGACACGACATACAGAAATAAAAATATAATTCATGCCTTACCTTTGACGAGCTTCTTCTATTGGCACTCCAATATGTCCCATAAAAATCACAAATGGTCCTTTTGTTCGATTAATTCCGTCGATATATATCCAAAATGTTCATTTATTTGGCGCGTTTGATCCAGAAAAACACTGGTTCCAACTTGCGCAACGTGACTACAAAATATCTCAAAAGTTACCTGTAAGCATTGTCCAAACATTTCAAACTACTTTTGTAATACAACTTTAGGTATTGTTATACGTAAATAATTGATCAAATTGAAGACGGGATAAACAGCGTTCAATACAGGATGATATCAAAGTGTAGCAAGCATTTCTGGTCACGCGCCTCTATCTAACAGTACACTTCAAGTTACCCTCATTCTTCTTCATTACACAAAGGAAAAACCTCAACCAATTTCTAAAGACTGTTGACATCCAGTGGAAGCGATGGGAACGGCAAGCCCCTGCCTTTATAATTCTAGATTCCCAATGAAAACCCATTGAAAAGAGTGACCTCAATTTTTTTTATTCCTGGATGGTTTGTCCTCGGTGTTTCGCCTGCCAAATAAGTTCTGTTATTACTCACAGACATCATTCAAACAGTTTTAGAAATGTCAGAGTGTTTTCTATCCAGATCTACTAATAATATGCATATCCTGGCTTCTGAGCCTGAGTAGCAGACCATTTACTTTGGACACGCTTTTCATCCGGACGTGAAAATACTGCCCCCTATCCCAAAGAAGTTAATGAAGGAAACTCCAATTCCCTTTGGAGTTTAACTAAATCATAGGCCCACCCCATGAGCACAGACATTGATCTGGCGTCATGGGGCAGCCCCTTTCTGCTCTTCCCGAAAATAACCCCTACCTTGGTCATTTATCTTCAGACCATGCTTCTCTCAATTACGAGAGGGCTACGGTTTGAGTAGAGACCAGTTTACCTCGATAACCACGAAGGTTTCAGACAATTGCTGAATTCTTAACCATACCACGTGGTTCAACTCTGAGACTATCGAACCGACAGAATAGGAACAAATCTTTGATACTAATTACTAGTCTGCAGCTAGGAATTCGACATCATTGAACGTGAAGACCAACAACTGCCAAAACATCCATTCTGTAACAACACTGAACGTTACTCTGGACTATACATTCTAACCACGGCAGAGAGAGAGAGAGAGAGAGCAGACACACTCTCCAACAGAAACAAACTTTCCAACCGAGACCACAACGACACACTGAGCGTAAACATATATATTGATTGCAGTTATTCCCGAATGAGTGAGCGTTCATGTGCAAAGGATTAGCATTTAAATTGTTATAATTATCAACTTTGCAGTGTCTTTTATCTCAGTCGACCCCCACTTCCCTTTTGTCCACCAAGCCGGGATACCGGTTTATCCCACAAGGGAAACTCTGCTATCATTTCCTTGTAACTATCTAATGTTTGTTTGTTTATGCATTTCTGTGATTATTTAGTTCGTAAATAAATGAATTAAGACAATTGATGTATGGATGACTCATAGTGAAGACTGGGTTCGTGCAGACAACCAACAATTTCTGACGTTTGGAATGAGACTAATCTAAGGTAAAGAATAATTCATACATTAGAAGACTAATTGATCAGATATTAAAATATCTGAAAGTTACAGTGGGGTAAAAAAGTATTTAGTCAGCCACCAATTGTGCAAGTTCTCCCACTTGAAAATTTACAAGCCTCTCTCATATTTTTATCATAGGTACACTTCAACTATGACAGACAAAATGAGAAAGAAAATCACATTGTAGGATTTTTACTGAATTTATTTGCAAATTATGGTGGAAAATAAGTATTTGGTCAATAACAAAAGTTTATCTCAATACTTTGTATGTACCCTTTGTTGGCAATGACAGAGGTCAAATGTTTTCTGTAAGTTTTCACACACTGTTGCTGGTATTTTGGCCCATTCCTCCATGCAGATCTCCTCTAGAGCAGTGATGTTTTGGGGCTGTTGCTGGGCAACACGGACTTTCAACTCCCTCCAAAGATTTTCTATGGGGTTGAGATCTGGAGACTGGCTCGGCAACAACAGGACCTTGAATAGCTTCTTACGAAGCCACTCCTTCGTTGGTGGTGTGTTTGGGATCATTGTCATGCTGAAAGACCCAGCCACGTTTCATCTTCAATGCCCTTGCTGATGTAAGGAGGTTTTCCCTCAAAATCTCACGATACATGGCCCCATTCATTCTTTCCTTTACACGGATCAGTCGTCCTGGTCCCTTTGCAGAAAATCAGCCCCATAGCATGATGTTTCCACCCCCATGCTTCACAGTATGTATGGTGTTCTTTGGATGCAACTCAGCATTCTTTGTCCTCCAAACACGACGAGTTGAGTTTTTACCAAAAAGTTATATTTTGGTTTCATCTGACCATATGACATTCTCCCAATCTTCTTCTGGATCATCCAAATGCTCTCTAGCAAACTTCAAATGGGCCTGGACATGTACTGGCTTAAGCAGGGGGACACCTCTGGCACTGCAGGATTTGAGTCCCTGGCGGCGTAGTGTGTTACTGATTGTAGGCTTTGTTACTTTGGTCCCAGCTCTCTGCAGGTCATTCACTAGGTTCCCCCGTGTGGTTCCGGTATTTTTGCTCACCGTTCTTGTGATCCTTTTGACCCCACAGGGTGAGATCTTGCGTGGAGCCCCAGATCGAGGGAGATTATCAGTGGTCTTGTATGTCTTCGATTTCCTAATAATTGCTCCCACAGTTGATTTCTTCAAACCAAGCTGCTTACCTATTGCAGATTCTTCCCAGCCTGGTGCAGGTCTACAATTTTGTTTCTTGTGTCCTTTGACAGCTCTTTGGTCTTGGCCATAGTGAAGTTTGGAGTGTGACTGTTTGAGGTTGTGGACAGGTGTCTTTTATACTGATAACAAGTTCAAACAGGTGCCATTAATACAGGTAACGAGTGGAGGACAGAGGAATCCCGGATCCGGGATCCTATTTATAGCCTCAAGCTCATTAGAATAATGCAACGTTAACTATTCATGAAAATTGCAAATGAAATGAAATAAATATATTTGCTCTCAAGCTTAGACTTTTGTTAACAACACTCATCTCAGATTTTCAAAATATGCTTTTCAACCATAGCTAAACAAGCATTTGTGTAAGAGTATTGATAGCTAGCATAGCTATAAGCCTAGAATTCAGCCAGCAACATTTTCACAAAAACAAGAAAATCATTCAAATAAAATCATTTACCTTTGAAGAACTTCAGATGTTTTCAATGAGGAGACTCTCAGTTAGATAGCAAATGTTCCGTTTTTCAAAAAATATTATTTGTGTAGGACAAATTGCTCCGTTTTGTTCACGTTTGGCTATGAAAAAAACCTGTATCCAGTTATAGCCTCAAGCTCATTAGCATAACATAACATTAACTATTTATGAAAATCGCAAATGAAATGAAATGAATGTGCTAGCTCTCAAGCTTAGCCTTTTCTTAACAACACTGTCATCTCAGAATTTCAAAATATGCTTTTGAACCATAGCAAAACAAGCATTTGTGTAAGAGTATTGATAGCTAGCGTAGCATTTAGCGTAGCATTTAGCAGGCAACCTTTGCACAAAAACCAGAAAAGGATTCAAATAAAATCATTTACCTTTGAAGAACTTCGGATGTTTTCAATGAGGAGACTCTCAGTTACATAGCAAATGTTCAGTTTTTCCTGAAAGATTCTTTGTGTAGGAGAAATCGCTCCGTTTTGTACATCATGTTTGGGTACCAAAAAAACCCCGAAAATTCAGTCATCAAAACGGCGAACTGTTTTCCAAATTAACTCCATAATATCGACTGAAACACGGCAAACGCTGTTTAGAATCAATCCTCAAGGTGTTTTTCACATATCTCTTCGTTGATATATCGTTCGTGGATGTCTACTTTCTCCACTGAATCGCTTGGAAAAAGACGTGCAGTTGAAGATGACACACCAATTTTGACAGAGGACACCGGGCGGACACCTGGCAAATGTAGTCTCTTATGGTCAATCTTTCAATGATATGCCTACAAATACGTCACAATGCTGCAGACACCTTGAGGAAACGATAGATCGGGCAGGCTCATTCCTTGCGCATTCACAGCCATATAAGGAGACAATGAAAAACAGAGCCTCAAAAATCCTGCTCATTTCCTGTTTGAAGTTTCATCTTGGTTTCGCCTGTAGCATCAGTTCTGGGGCACTCACAGACAATATCTTTGCAGTTTTGGAAACGTCAGTGTTCTCTTTCCAAAGCTGTCAATTATATGCATAGTCGAGCATCTTTTTGTGACAAACTATTGCGCTTAAAACGGGCACGTTTTTTTATCCAATAATGAAATAGCGCCCCCATAGATGTAAGAGGTTAAAGAAGTTACAGGTCTGTGAGAGCCAGAAATCTTGCTTGTTTGTAGGTGACCAAATACTTATTTTCCACCATAATTTGCAAATAAATTCATTAAAAATCCTACAATGTGATTTTCTGGAGAGAAAAAAATCTAATTTTGTCTGCCATAGTTGAAGTGTACCTATGATGAAAATTACAGGCCTCTCTCATCTTTTTAAGTGGGAGAACTTGCACAACTTGTGGGTGACTAAATACTTTTTTGCCCCACTGTATATTAGGAAAATTATAACTTTGTAATCTGATTATTTTCCTTGGTGCCCCGACTTCCTAGTTAATTACAGTTACATGATTAAGTTACTTTAATCACGTAATAATAATTACAGAGAATTTATTTGATAAAAAGAAGTCTTCAGTTTAATGATACCAAAGACACGACAAGAGGATAGTGAGCACGGCCCAGTACATCACTGGGGCCGAGCTTCCTGTCATCCAGGACCTCTATACCAGGCAGTGTTAAGGAAGGTCCAAAAAATTGTCAGACTCCAGCCACCCTATTCATAGACTGTTCTTTCTGCTACCACACGGCAAGCGATTGCCAATTCTGGGACCAAAAGGCTCCTTAACAGCTTCTACCCCCAAGTAATAACATGGGTGAACAGTTAATCAAATGTCTACGTAGACTATTTACGTTGACCCCCTTATTTTATTCTTCTTTATTTGCACTGACACTCTTGCACATGCTCGATGTACACTCACTGGAAAATGTCTTACTAAGTAAAACTTCCAAAAGGACTAATCCAAGGTAAACAAGGAGTTGGAGCACTCACCTAAACAAAGCAGAGATGTATGTATTTTTGCTCACTTTAATCCATTATACAGGATGCGAACAGATGACTGTTGTGTCGACGTCAAGCTGACGTCTTCCTCAAAGGCCCATCTGAACGCTACACTCACTGGACTCTAACTGAACACTCTCAAATACTATACTGACACTCTGACATGCACACACACACACACACACACACACACACACACACACACACACACACACACACACACACACACACACACACACACACACACACACACACACACACACACACACACACACACACACACATTCACATTCCTTCACACTCTTCTCATACGCTGCTGCTACTATATGTTTATTATCTATGCATAGTCACTTTACCCCTACCTACATGTACATAATACCTCAATTACCTCAACTAACCTTTACCCATGTACATTGACTCGGTACTGGTACCCCTTGTATATAGCCTCGTTATTGATTATTCTATAGTTACTATTTTCACTTGAGTTTATTTAGCAAACTTTTCTTACTTACTTTTTAAAGATTCTGCATTGTTGATTAAGGGCTCGTAAGTAAGCAAATTCACAGCAAGGTCTACACCTGTTGTATTCAGCGCATGTGACAAATACAATTTGATTTGAGGACGAATGAGGATGCTCTGCTCTGCTCAGACAGACTCCTCATGTTAATTTGTATTCTGCATTAGGGGGGACTTTACAGCAGGGCTTTCTCTCTCCCTCTGATAGTCTGATTCATCCTCTACAGCAGACTGCCCCTGGTTGGCGTCTCATCTTCACTCAGAACAGCCACACCACAACATCCCAGATCTTCTCCATTGAAGCAGAGGACGTTAGATGAAACAGCATGATGACAAAAAAAGTGCTACCTCTGTACCTAACAAGCACTGTGTCTGAGTGCTTCCCGAATGGCAGAGTCTAACAAGCCCTGGTCTAAAGTAGTGCACTAAATAGGGAATAGGTTGCCACTACATAGAGTGCCATTGTCACTACATAGGGAATAAAGTTGCCATTTGGGACACACACAGATAAAACAGCATGATGAGTCAGAATATATTCTCTCTCTGTACCTAACAAGCTGCGCTGGCTGTCTGTCTGCATCATTACTGCATTGTATTCTGCTGTAACACCTCTGCATGGTAGAGACACGGAGACATGAGAAAACATACAGTGGATTAGTTATTAAGGCTTTGTTTTTTCCACTAGATTTGACAGTGGTAGATCTGACAGGACTGTTCGGGCAGGAGATCACAGCAGCAAAATGGGAGGGTGTGAATGAAGTGTAATTGTAATGGTAGGATTAGTCGGGGGCAAACTTTTTAAATGCCGTTGCGGTTACCTCCTAACCCCCGAAAACTGAACAGCTAGCTAGCTGTTTTCCAAATACATTTTGAGAGGATAGAAGAATGGTATGAAGGGGTGTGGTGATAAGTTCACCATCTGTAGCTGCTGATTTGAATAATCCTCCTGTTGCTGCTGACGGTATATTCATGGCATCTTAAAGTCTTACGTCCCAGCCACCAAGTGAAGACGAGCATTTCTGCAAATAATTCAACAGGCCTAGATGGAAAAAGAAGGCATAGCCTGTCTCCTATCCCCCGTAATAAAAGCCCCATCGTGAAATAGAAGGCACTCGATAATGCATTCATCATGCATATTTCAAGCCTCAGACATCCACTTCATAGTCATTATGCCAAATCACATCAGAGGCTCTCAGGCTATCTTTATCTGATAATGAAAAATGCCATCCATTCTTAAGGGTTACATAGGTATTACAGACTCAGGTGATTTTTTGTAATCCGTACATATCTATCTCACAATGCTAATTTTAAAAGTGCTTCATGTTGGAATATGTTTCCCTTTGTTTCTAACAGGTACACAGTTTTGGGAATCCTGACCCGGGACGGGAGGGAGAGGGGCATGAACATAGAGATCCTATTCCGTGTGAGAGAACCATGCCATGTTCCCCATTACAGGTTGTGTTTTAAAAGTGCTTCATGTTGGAATATGTTTCCCTTTGTTTCTAACAGGTACACAGTTTTGGGAATCCTGACCCGGGACGGGAGGGAGAGGGGCATGAACATAGAGATCCTATTCCGTGTGAGAGAACCATGCCATGTTCCCCATTACAGGATGATTTTAAAAGTGCTTCATGTTGGAATATGTTTCCCTTTGTTTCTAACAGGTACACAGTTTTGGGAATCCTGACCCGGGACGGGAGGGAGAGGGGCATGAACATAGAGATCCTATTCCGTGTGAGAGAACCATGCCATGTTCCCCATTACAGGATGATTTTAAAAGTGCTTCATGTTGGAATATGTTTCCCTTTGTTTCTAACAGGTACACAGTTTTGGGAATCCTGACCCGGGACGGGAGGGAGAGGGGCATGAACATAGAGATCCTATTCCGTGTGAGAGAACCATGCCATGTTCCCCATTACAGGATGATTTTAAAAGTGCTTCATGTTGGAATATGTTTCCCTTTGTTTCTAACAGGTACACAGTTTTGGGAATCCTGACCCGGGACGGGAGGGAGAGGGGCATGAACATAGAGATCCTATTCCGTGTGAGAGAACCATGCCATGTTCCCCATTACAGGTTGTGTTTTCAAGGTGGAAGCACCGCACCACAGTTGGACCACATTAAAGACATTATACCACTGCTTTTCTTTCCTCAGCATGGCACCCTATTCCTTTATAGTGCACTACTTTTGACCTTGGCCCATAGCGTATGCCAGTATGGTCCCATTTAGGACCCAGTCATACCTGGAGTAGCCCCTCTGCACTCTGGGGTGGTTTGTGTTTATGCTTTGTGTTTCTTCAGTCTTTTTTCCCTTCTCTGTGGCAGGAAGGGGTTACTTTACACATGTCCTGCTCTACTCCCTGTGCTCCTGGCTGTTTCTGGGACTGCCTGCCTGCCGTCTTGATGTTAAACATTCCCAGGCTCTCCTAACCTCCTGGCCTATCAGCTCCCAGGTGAGTGTGTGGGCGGATCTCTTTTCTTTTTCTCTCCATCTCTCTCGCTCTCTGTTTTCATCTGTCAGTTTCTCCCTGTCTCTCTTTCTTTCCCTCTCTCTCCTTTCCCACTCACTCTCCCTCCTCTTCTCCACTAATGAAGACAAGGTAGAGCACTCTGTCTTTACGGTGTGCCAGTTACGGGCATGGTGGTGTGCATGTTTATCCTTCAGATGGATACCAGAGAATGAGAGCCTTCCCAATCCAATGTGTGCAATGCAAACGGAATGGGATTTCTGTTGGTGTGTTTAGTATTTTAACATACGGTGTGTGTTCATCCTTCAGATAGATACCAGAGAATGAGAGCCTGTGTGTACGGTTGACTGTCAGTACTATCATTCAGCCCCAGTCTGAATATATCCATGATGATGTTGTGGAAATAAACCCAGCATCAGCTCTTTCATTCTGTTTTCCCATAATCCTCTGCTCTACAGCTGTTCATAGACATGCTGTATGGGTTTGTTTAGGTTGTGTCTACTCAGTCAAAACTGCATCCGCTGTCCAAAGGATATGATAACAAGGAGCAGACCTTCCCCCACATACCAAACCTGTCTAAATGTAGCCATGTGATGCAGTGCCTGTCTGTCTGTCTGTCTGTCCCTCCCTCTCCCTACCGCCATGTCCCCTCCAGGGAGCGTATCTTAAATCATTTCCAGAGCTCTGTGTCCACACAGCTGAGAAAAACAAAAATAGAGAAATCTTCAGTGTTTACAAGGTAGCACTGCCGATCTTGCTGTTCCTGGCAGAGGTAGCTAGTATTGTGTGTGTGTGTGTGTGTGTGTGTGTGTGTGTGTGTGGACGTGTTTAACTATACTTGTGGGGACCAGAAGTTCCCACAAGAATAGTAAACAAACAAAACAAAAAAACTAATTTGACCAACTGGGGACATTCTGTTAGTCCCCACAAGGTCTATTTATAGGGGGTTTAAGGTGAGAATTAGGTTCAGGGTTAGAATTAGGTTCAGGGTTAGGAGCTAGGGTTAGTTATAGGGTTAGGATTAGGAGCTAGGTTCAGGGTTAGGGTTCAGGTTCGGTTATGGGGTTTAGGGATAGGGTTAAGGTAAGGGTTAGAGGTTAGGGAAAATAGGATTTTAAATGGGACTGAATTCTGTGTCCCCACAAGTTTAGTTGTACAAGACTGTGTTTGTGTGTGTTGTTCCCATTGGGCTTATGTGAGTAATAAGAAGTTGTGAACAGAACAGAACGGATACTGGAAGGTTAGCTGGCAGCTCCAGTTCCAGCCATCCCATCTGTGGCTCGTAGCCATTAGATCATGGCCATCCTAGTTAAGGTATTCCCATGGGTCCCACTGTGGTCTAATGACTGAGGTGTGATAACTATTTACTAGGCTTTACAGCTGAAGCATTATGCTCTCAGCACCTGGGAAAGGCCTAGACATTTAGACATATATCTTAACCCCAGAAACCCAAAGGTGTTAGTGTTACAATGGAGTGATTTTTTAAATGATATTTTGTCTATTTCAGGAACATTTCTACGGACTTTGTGAATTCATTCGTTTTCAAAATCTTGGGGGAAAAGGGTCATAGCGGATGAGTCATGTGGAAAGGCAGGAGTTCCTTTATTAAGTCTATAAATATGGAGACTTACAGAACAAAGCTTATGTCAGAAAGTCATGATAAAACTAAAGATAAAGCAACTCCTTTTTATATCACCTTCAAAGTGACAAATACCTCGAGCAGCAAGTACTGTATGTCTGCATGACTTTGAAACTGGCTTTGCTGTTCTTAGCTCATTTCCTGATTTGAGTGAAGTTTAAAAAGAAAGGGTGGTCTCTTTTTAAGCACACCTAAATAAAGTGTGTGTGGTTAAAAAAACGGTGTTTTGCCAGCTACCTGCTCACAATCTCAGGATCAACAGGACACCACCCACACATCTCCATGGCTTTTGATGTTCTTTATTTAGATGAGCCTATTCGCTGTGCTGCATATCCTGTCTGTTCTGTTATTTTGCTCTCCCAGGGCATATGGGCTTTACTTCCTCATTCCCTCCCTCCAGCCCTGCACTGGCATCCTAGTGTTGCCTGGCTACCCAGGCTCCTTGTTTCGGCCTACACCACGCCAATGGCACGTTAGTTTCTTCTCCGCAATGATAAAGTTCATGGTCAGATGACACGAAGATACAGCACTTTTGCATCGCTCACCAGTGGTGGGTTTGGCCCTCGAAAGAACAATGCGTATGGAGAAAATACCTTATATCTACTGTGTTGGTGGGTCTCTGGTGTTATGGGCGGCAGGGTAGCCTAGTGGTTAGAGTGTTGGACTAGTAACCGGAAGGTTGCAAGTTCAAACCCCCAAGCTGACAAGGTACAAATCTGTCGCTCTGCCCCTGAACAAGCAGTTAACCCACTGTTCCTAGGCCGTCATTGAAAATAAGAATATGTTCTTAACTGACTTCCCTGGTTAAATAAAGGTGAAAACAAAAAAATGGGTCTGTTTTGCTTCCACTCGTCCTGGGGCCCTTATTAAGGTCAAAGGCTTCTTGACCTTTACCAAGTACTAGGACATTTTAGCCCACAATCTGATTGCCTCTGCAAGGAGGTTGAAACTTGGCTGCGAGTGAATCTTCCAGCAAGACAACCCAAAGCACACATCAAAATCCACAAAGAAATGGTTATTGACCACATAATCAACATTTTGCAATGGCCGTCTCTGTCTCCGGATTTAAACCCCATTGAAAACCTGGGGTTTGAATTGTGTTCTCCAATCATTTTTTCTCCAAAACATTTTAGAAAAAGGCTCAGTGTCATTATCCTCGCAATGGGCGGGTGCTGGAGTATTGAAAATGAGGCATCCAATAATTTAGACTCTTATCTGAGATTTTGTTTAAAAATCTCTTTCTCTGAGCAAATGTATTAGTCTAAAATAAATGTGAGCATACAAAATCTCCATATTTGTATTATTTATTTTATTCTGTCTTTTTTGCTCATCTTAATCAAGGGACCCAATAATTCCGGTCCCCACTGTAGGTAACAGGTTGTTATTTGGGACAAGCCAATACTGTACTCTGGTTAAAGCGTATCTATAGGACTTTGGTCCTGTCTCAAATGACATCCTATTCCCCATATACTGTTAAGTGCACTAATTTTGATCACAGTACTTTTGGCCAAAGCACATACGATCAAAGTAGTGTCGTAGGGAATAAGTGTGTCATTCAACATTTGCTTTTATTTGCTTTTTTAATAAAACCTCTGTGTTTTGGGATATGAACATAGCAATTTTGTGAAGTATTCCATCAAGGGTTGACTTGAAGGTGACGTCCCCTTATTCAAACTAAAACACAGACTATACACAGGACATAAATGCCGACCGGATTATCTACCAAGAGAATTCTCTTCGATTATAATCACAGCCGTGTATATCCCTCCCAAGCAGACACCTCGACGGCCCTGAAATAACTATGTAAACTGGAAACCACATATCCTGAGGCTGCTGGGGATTTTCACAAGGCTAATCTGAAAACAAGGCTCCCAAAATGTTATCAACATATCGAATGCGCGACCAGTGCTGGCATCATTCTGGATCATTGCTACTCTAACTTCCGTGACGCATACAAAGCCCTCCCTCACCCTCCTTTCATTAAATCTGACCACGACTCCATTGTGTTGCTCCCTGCCTATAGACAGAAACTAAAACAGGAAACACCTGTGCTCAGGTCTGTTCAATGCTGGTCCGACCAATATGATTCCACGCTTCCAGGTTGCTTCGATCTGGGATATGTTCCGGAAAGCTTCAGACAACAACATTGATGTATATGATTGATTCGGTGAACGAGTTCGGTGATGTTGTACCCACGGTGACTATTAAAACCTTCCCCAACCAGAAACCGTGGATTGATGGCAGCATTCGTGCAAAACTGAATGCACGAACCACTGCTTTTAATCATGGCAAGGCAACCCGAAAACATGACCAAATACAAACAGTGTAGCTATTCCCTCTGCAAGGCAATCAAACAAGCTAAGCCTTAGTATAGAGACAAAGTAGAGTCGCAATTCAACGGCTCAGACACAAGAAGTATGTGGCAGGGTCTACAGTCAATCACGGATTACAAAAAGAAAACCAATCCTGTCGCGGACACCAACGTGAGTTAAACATTTAAACGTGTTAACCCTTGCAGGGCTGCCGGCCCAGACGGCATCCCAAGCCGTGTCCTCAGGGCATGCACAGACCAGCTGGCTGGGGTGTTGACGGACATATTCAATCAATCCCTATCCCAGACTTCTGATCCCACATGCTTCAAGAGGGACACCATTGTTCTTGTTCCCAAGAAAGCTAAGGTAACTGAGATAAACGGCTATCACCCCGTAACACTCACTTCCGTCATCAAGTGCTTTGAGAGACTACTCAAGGATCATATCACCTCCACCCTACCAGACTCCCTAGACCCACTCCAATTTGCTTACCGCCCCAATAGGTCCACAGAGTATGCAATCCCAATCACATTGCACACTGCCCTAACCCATCTGGACAAGAGGAATACCTATATAAGAATGCTGTTCATCGATTACAGTTCAGCATTCAACACCATAGTACCCTCCAAACTCGTCATTAAGCTCGAGACCCTGGGTTTCCCTGTGCAGCTGGGTCCTGGACTTTCTGACGGGCCAACCCCAGGTGGTGAGGATAGGAAACAACATCTCCACCACCGCTGATCCTCATCTCTGGGGCCCCACAAGTATGCGTTCACAGCCGTCTCCTGTACTCCTTGTTCACCCATGACTGCGTGGCCATGCACGCCTCCAACTCAATCATAAAGTTTGCAGAAGACACTACAGCGGTAGGCTTGATTACCAACAACGACGAGACGGCCTACAGGGAGGTGGTCAGGGCCCTCGGAGTGTGTTGTAATACTCAACGTCAACAAAACAAAGGAGATGATCGTGGACTTCAGGAAACAGCAGAGGGAGCACCCCCCTATCCACATCGACGAGACAGTAGTGGATAAGGTGGGAAGTTTTAAGGTCCTCGGCGTACACATCACGGAAAAACTGAAATGGTCCACCCACACAGACAGCGTGGACCTGGACTTCGGTGCAGAGGAATGCTCCGAAACTTGGAGCTGGACTGGACGCCGTGCCCGGACTGGGCCCCGATGCAGAGGAAGGCTCTGGCCATGGAGCTGGACTGGACACCGTACCCAGACTGTGTGCCGGCGCCGATGGAGGCTCCTGCCATAGAGCAGGACTGGACTCCTTGCCTGGATTGGGCACTGGCGCAGAGGAAGGCTCCGGCTTTGGAGCTGGACTGGACGCATTGCCTGGAAGCTCCGTGGACCGTCACTGGAGGTTCCGGACTGTGGACCGTCACTGGAGTTTCTGGACCGTCGCTGGAGGTTCCGGACCGTGGACTGTCGCCGGAAGCTCCGGACCGTGGACCGTCGCCCGGTAGCTCCGGACTGGGGACCGTCGCCGAAGCTCTGATCTGTGAACCGTCGCCGGAAGCCTGGTGCGTGGAGTCGGCACAGGTGGCACCGGACTGGTGACACACACTTCAGGGCGAATGCGAGGAGCAGGCACATGATGTACCGGACTGGGAAGGCACACTGGATGCCTAGTGCGTGGAGCCGGCACCGGACTGGTGACACACACCTCAAGGTGAGTGCGGAGAGCTGGCACAGGACGTACAGGCCTGGGGAGGAGTACTGGAGACCAGGGGCGTGGAGCCGGCACAGATTTTACCAGACTGATAGCACACTCCTCAGGTCGATTATTGAGAGCTGACTCAGGTGGCATGAGACTGATAACACGCTCCTTAGGGTGAATGTCGTGCCTCAGACACCAACACAACAACTTTCTCATTTCTCTCTCCTCCAATTTCTCCATCTTCTCCCAGATCGGCCCTGGTTCACTCCTCGGCTCCGCCGACCACCCCGTGTGCCCCCCCCCCCCTAAAATAATTTTGGTTGTCTTTTGGGGTTCCTTTGTGGCCTCGAACCCCGGCGTCGTCACTGTCCTCCCTTCTCTCCTTGCGTCTGCTTCCTAGGAAGGCTTTCGTGTCCTCCCATTATTTCCTCCCAAGTCCAGGATATCTTCTGCTCCTTGATCTCCGCCCAAGCCCAGAATACCTTCTCCTCCTGCGCACGCTGCTTGGTCCTGGTGTGGTGGGATTTTCTGTCACGATCATCAAAATAACATTCGGACCAAGGCGAAGCGTGATATGGGTTCCACATCGTTTTATTCGTGAAACGCACAAAAAACAACAGAGCAAACAACACGTAAATGCTCACAGGCAACTACACATAAAAAAAGATCCCACAAAAACCGGTCGTGAAATGGCTGCCTAAATATGATCCCCAATCAGAGACAACGCTAAACAGTTGCCTCTGATTGGGAACCATACCAGGCCAACATAGAAATAAAATAACCTAGATTACCCACTCTAGTCACACCCCAACCTAACCAAAATAGAGAATAAAAAGGCCCTCTATGGTCAGGGTGTGACACTCAGTGCCTCTTTGCTTGACATCATGGGAAAATCAAAAATCGGCCAAGACCTCAGAGAGAAAATTGTAGAACTCCACAAGCCTGGCTCATCCTTGGGAGCAATTTCCAAACGCCTTCAGGTACCAAGTTCATCTGTACAAACAATGGTACGGAAGTATAAACACCATGGGACAATGTAGCCGTCATACCACTCAGGAAGGAGAGGTGTTCTGTCTCCTTAAAATGATCGTACTTTGGTGCAAAAAGTGCACATAAATCCCAGAACAACAGCAAAGGACCTTGTGAAGATGCTGTAGAAAACAGGTACAACAGTATCTATATCCTCAGTAAAACGAGTCATATATCGACATAACCTAAAAGGCCGCTCAGCAAGGAAGAAGCCACTGCTCCAAAACCGCCAAAGAAAAGCCAGACTACGGTTTGCAACTGCACATGGAGACAAAGATCGTACTTTTTGGAGAAATGCCCACTGGTCTGATGAAACAAAAATAGAACTGTTTGGCCATAATGACCATTGTTATGTTTGGAGGGAAAGGGGAGGCTTGCAAGCCGAAGAACACCATCCCAACCGTGAAGCACAGGGGTGGCAGCATCATGTTAGGTGCTTTGCTGCAGGAGGGACAACAATTGTTAACAGACAGATTATTTAACAAATAATTCACTGTATCACAATTCCAGTGGGTCAGAAGTTTACATACATTAATTTACAGCTTGAAAAATTCCAGAAAATGATGTCATGGCTTTAGAAGCTTCTGATAGGCTAATTGACATAATTTGAGTCAATTGGAGGTGTACCTGTGGATGTATTTCAAGGCTGTAAGGGGTATGTGACTGGCTGCAGGGAAGTCAGACGCAGGAGAGCAGAACTGGGTAATAACCGGACCAGTTTAATATGCAAAACCAACGGCATCCAGAACAACAAAATATGGGTAAAAAATAACCCGTTGCGAACCTGTCAGAGTGCACAAGCACTTTACAACAAACAATTTCACACACAGACATGGGGGGGGGGGCAGCCTTCAGGTACCACGTTCATCTGTACAAACAATAGTACGCACGTATAAACACCACAGGACCACGCAGACATTATACCACTCAGGTAGGAGACACGTTCTGTCTCCTAAAGATGAACGTACTTTGGTGCGAAAAGTGCAAATCAATCCCAGAACAACAGCAAAGGACCATGTGACAATGCTGGAGGAAACAGGTACAAAAATATTTATATCCACAGTTAAACGAGTCCTATATCGATATAACCTAAAAGGCTGCTCAACAAGGAAGAAGCCACTGCTCCAAAACAGCCATAAAAAAGCCAGTCTATGGTTTGGAACTGCACAACGGGGACAAAGATCGTACTTTTGGAGAAATGTCCTCTGGTCTGAGGAAACAAAAAATAGAACTGTTGGCCATAATGCCCATTGTTATATTTGGAGGAAAAATGGGGAGGCTTGCAAGCCGAAGAACACCATCCCAACCGTGAAGCACGGGGGTGGCACCATCATGTTGTGGGGTGTTTTGCTGCAGGAGGGACTGATGCACTTCAAAAAATAGATGGCTTCATGAGGAAAGAAAATTATGTGGATATATTGAAGCAACATCTCAAGACATCAGTCAGGAAGTTAAAGCTTTGTTGCAAGTGGGTCTTCTAAATGGACAATGACCCCAAGCATACTTCCAAAGTTGTGGCAAAATGGCTCAAGGGCAACAAAGTTAAGGTATTAGAGTGGACATCACAAAGCCCTGACCACAATCCCATAGGAAAAGTGTGTGCAGAGCTGAAAAAGCGTGTGCAAGCAAGGAGGCTTACAAACCTGACTCAGTTACACAAGCTCTGTCAGGGGGAATAGGCCCAAATTCACCCAACCTTTTGTGGGAAGCTTGTGGAAGGCTACCCAAAACATTTGACCCAAGTTAAACAATTCCAAGGCAATTGTCACGACTCCGACCGAAGGTGGCTCCCCTTCCCGTTCGGGTGGCGCTCGGCGGTCGTCGTCGCCGGCCTACTAGCTGCCACTGATTATTTCCTCCCCCTCCTTATGTGTTTATTTAGTGCACCTGTTTTGAGTTGAGTATAATATTAGTGAGGCTTTATTAGTCAGCCGGCCCGCCTGGTTCCTTGTGCGGGATTAATTATTGTGACCCTCTGTTTTGTGTAACTTGTGTGCATGTCTGTGGGTTTCGTGTTTTCCCATTTCGTGGGTTTTTCTGGACAGTTTAAGTCCCCCTGTTTAGGGCGTTTTGTTTGTTTATACGCCCTGTGTTTTCGTGGGGTTGGCTTATGTTCGCCGTTTTTTTGTGCATTAAAGTAGCACTCCCCTGAACTCTCTGCTTCCTGCGCCTGACTTCCCACCCACTACACTCAGAACGTTACAGAATCCCGCACCCTGAGGAATGGAGTCAGCAGGAGCAACAGCCACTCCCCTCCCATCGATGGAGGAAAGGGTTCTACATCATACCACCGTTTTCCATCGGATCGGAACGGCTATGGATCAGGTGATGGAGAGAACGGACCGATGGGAGAGAAGCGGTCTCCTCTCTCCACCTTCGGCTCCCCCCCCCCTCAGGACTCCCCATCTCCTGACTCCAGCACCCTCCGTCTTACGCTCCCGAGGGTCTATGATGGAGCGGCGGAGGGGTGCCAGGGGTTCTTACTCCAGCTGGAACTGTACCTGGCCACCGTAAGACCCACTCCCTCGGGAGCGGAGAGGGTGAGTGTCCTCATCTCCTGCCTCACGGGTCGTGCTCTGGAGTGGGCGAACGCAGTCTGGAATGGTCCAGACTCAGCGCGGGAGCACTACCCCGGGAGAACGACTATTCCATATCCGGCAGGAGAAGAGGAGCGCCCAGGCGTTGGACCTTGGCAGCGGGATCTGGGTGGAACGACAGGGCCCTTATCGACCCATTACCGGTGTAGTCTCCGGGAGGACGTCCGCAGGGAGCTAGCGTGTCGGGACACCACTCTTTCCCTGGATGAGCTAATTGACATGTCCATCCGACTGGACAATCTTCTGGCTGCCCGCGGGTGTTCGGAGAGGGTCCTGTGTGTTCCACCACCCAGCACCTCCGCTCCCGTTCCGATGGAATTGGGAGGGGCTTTGCCGAGGGGTACCGGAGGAGGAGGCTCCCTCTGCACCAGCTGTGGTCGGAGAGGACACACGGCCTATCGGTGCTGGGGGGGTCCGTCTGGGAGTCGAGATGGCAGGCGGAACATTTCTCGATCACCCCAGGTGAGTCAGCACCAAACTCACCCAGAACCCCCTGTTGGTCACATGCTTGTCTTGATTTTTTTCTTAAATTTTTCCCCTCTTCCCAGCATAGGGCGCTAGTCGATTCGGGTGCAGCTGGGAACTTTATGGATCGCGGACTCGCTATTAAATTAGGTGTTCCGCTTGTGCCGATAGATTCTCCCTTTCCCGTGCAGTCCCTAGATAGCCGGCCATTAGGGTCAGGGGTGGTCAGGGAGACCACGGTTCCACTGGACATGGTAACGCAGGGGAATAATAGGGAGTGATCAGTCTCTATATTATTGATTCGCCTGCGTTTCCAGTGGTGCTAGGGATTCCCTGGCTGGCCCGGCACAATCCAACATTTTTGTGGAGACATGGGGTTCTCCAGGGGTGGTCAGAGGAGTGTTCTGGAAGGTGTCTGGGAGTTTCCGTCGGTGCCACATCGGTGGAGAGTCCAGACCAGGGTCCCACAGTGTGCATTCCCCCCGAGTATGCCGATTTGGCAATCGCTTTTAGTAAAAAGAAGACGACTAAATTACCACCACATCGACCGGGAAGGGATTGTGCGATAGATCTCCAGGGTAACGCTGCGCTTCCCAAGAGTCAAGTGTACCCATTGTCCCAAGAGGAGACACTGGCTATGGAGACATATATTACGTAGTCTCTGGGACATGGGTACATTCGGTCCTCCATTTCACCCGTCTCCTCAAGTTTCTTTTTTGTGAAGAAAAAGGAGGGAGGTTTGCGTCCGTGTATTGACTATAGAGGTCTAAGTGCCATCACAGTGGGGTTCAGCTACCCACTACCTCTCTTTGCTACGGCAGTGGAATCCTTTCAGGGAGCGCAGCTCTTCACAAAATGTCTTCTCAGGAGCGCGTATCGCCTGGTGCGTATTCGGAAGGGAGACGAGTGGAAAACCGCATTTATTACCACATCGGGCCACTATGAGTACTGCGTCATGCCGTATGGATTAAAGAATGCTCCAGCCATTTTCCAATCCTTTGTAGACAAGATTCTCAGGGACCTGCACGGGCAGGGAGTGGTTGTTTATATCAATGACATTCTGATCTACTCTGCCACTCACGCCGCGCAAGGTGCTTGGTAGACTGCTGGAGCATGACCTATACGTCAAGGCTGAGAAGTGTGTTCTCCAGACGAGCCGTCTCCTTACTGGGTTATCGCATTTCCACCTCGGGGGTGGAGATGGAGGGTGACCGCAGTAAGGCCGTGCGTAATTGGCCGACTCCGACCACGGTAAAAGAGGTGCAGCGGTTTTTGGGTTTTGCCAACTACTACCGGAGGTTTATCCGGGGTTTTGGCCAGGTAGCGGCTCCAATTACCTCACTGCTGAAGGGGGGCCCGGTGCGGTTGCGGTGGTCAGCAGTGCATCCTGTAGCTCTAACTCCAAAAAGTTCTGGGACACTAAAGTCCATGGAGAACAAGAGCACCTCCTCCCAACTGCCCACTTCACTGAGGCTAGTTAACACGGTCACCACCGATAACTCCATGATAATCGAAAACTTCAACAAGCATTTCTCAACGGCTGGCCATGCCTTCCTCCTGGCTACTCCAACATCGGACAACAGCCCCCCCCCCCACCCGCGCAGCTACTCGCCCAAACCTCTCCAGGTTCTCCTTTCCCCAAATCCAGATAGCACATGTTCTGAAAGAGCTGCAAAACCTGGACCCGTACAAATCAGCTGGTCTTGACAATCTGGACCCTCTATTTCTGAAACTATCTGCCGCCATTGTTGCAACCCCTATTACCCGCCTGTTCAACCTCTCTTTCATATCGTCTGAGATCCCCAAGGATTGGAAAGCTGCCGCAGTCATCCCCCTCTTCAAAGGGGGAGACACCCTGGACCCAAACTGTTACAGACCTATATCCATCCTGCCCTGCCTATCTAAGGTCTTCAAAAGCCAAGTCAACAAACAGGTCACTGACCATCTCAAATCCCACCGTACCTTCTCCGCTGTGCAGTCTGGTTTCCGAGCCGGTCACGGGTGCACCTCAGCGACGCTCAAGGTACTAAACGATATCATAACCGCCATCGATAAAAGACAGTACTGTGCAGCTGTCTTCATCGACCTGGCCAAGGCTTTCGACTCTTTCTTATCGGCAGACTCAGTAGCCTCTGTTTTTCTAATGACTGCCTTGCCTGGTTCACCAACTACTTTGCAGACAGGGTTCAGTGTGTCAAATCGGAGGGCATGCTCTCCGGTCCTCTGGCAGTCTCTATGGGGGTGCCACAGGGTTCAATTCTCGGGCCGACTCTTTTCTCTGTATATATCAATGATGTTGCTCTTGCTGCGGGCGATTCCCCGATCCACCTCTATGCAGACGACACCATTCTGTATACTTCCGGCCCGTCCTTGGACACTGTGCTATCTAACCTCCAAACGAGCTTCAATGCCATACAACACTCCTTCCGTGGCCTCCAACTGCTCTTAAACACTAGTAAAACCAAATGCATGCTCTTCAACCGTTCGCTGCCTGCACTGGCATGCCCGACTAGCAGCACCACCCTGGATGGTTCCGACCTAGAATATGTGGACATCTATAAGTACCTAGGTGTCTGGCTAGACTGTAAACTCTCCTTCCAGACTCATATCAAACATCTCCAATCTAAAATCAAATCTAGAGTCGGCTATCTATTCCGTGACAAAGCCTCCTTCACTCACGCCGCCAAACTTACCCTAGTAAAACTGACTACCCTACCGATCCTCGACTTAGGCGATGTCATCTACAAAATAGCTTCCAATACTCTACTCAGCAAACTGGATGCAGTTCATCACAGTGCCATCCGTTTTGTTACTAAAGCTCCTTATACCACCCACCACTGCGACCTGTATGCTCTAGTCGGCTGGCCCTCGCTACATATTCGTCGTCAGACCCACTGGCTCCAGGTCATCTACAAGTCCATGCTAGGTAAAGCTCCGCTATATCTCAGTTCACTGGTCATGATGGCAACACCCACCCGTAGCACGCGCTCCAGCAGGTATATCTCACTAATCATCCCTAAAGCCAACACCTCATTTGGCCGCCTTTCGTTCCAGTTCTCTGCTGCCTGTGACTGGAACGAATTGCAAAAAAAAAAAAATCGCTGAAGTTGGAGACTTATCTTCCTCACCAACTTCAAACATCTGCTATCTGAGCATCTAACCGATCGCTGCAGCTATACATAGTCTATCGGTAAATAGCCCAACCAATTTTACCTACCTCATCCCCATACTGTTTATTTATTTACCTTTCTGTTCTTTTGCACACCAATATCTCTACCTGTACATGACCATCTGATCATTTATCACTCCAGTGTTAATCTGCTAAATTTTAAATATTCGCCTACCTCCTCATGCCTTTTGCACACAATGTATATAGACTCTCTTTTTTTCTACTGTGTTATTGACTTGTTAATTGTTTACTCCATGTGTAACTCTGTGTTGTCTGTTCACACTGCTATGCTTTATCTTGGCCAGGTCGCAGTTGCAAATGAGAACTTGTTCTCAACTAGCCTACCTGGTGAATAAAGGTGGGGGGAAAAAAATAAAAAAATCTTCTGTATGCCACCCCTACATTGTCACAAAAAAATCTGATTGGCTCATATGCATTAAAAAGGAAAGAAATTCCACAAACTAACTTTTAACAAGGCATGCCTGTTAAATTAAATGCATTCCAGGTCACCTCATGAAGATGGTTGAGAGAATGTCAAGAGTGTGCAAAGCTGTCATCAAGGCAAAGGTTGGCTACTTTTAAGAATCTCAAATATAAAATATATTTCAATTTGTTTAACACTTTTTTGGTTATTACATGATTCCATGCAAATCAGATGTGCTTGCAAAAATGTATGCCATCAAAAAACATTGTGCTACAGCAAAGCATATAAATAAATCACTATTCTACAAAGTAGAAAATAGTAAAAAGAAAGAAAAATCCTGGAATGAGTAGGTGTCCAAACTTTTATTTTTTTATTTTTATATTTAATACATTTGCAAAAAAAAAAAAAAACCTGTTTAGCTTTGTCATTATGGCAACAATGTAGTTTATGCACTGTCTCCAAATTTCCTTTTTGTCCTCTGGCGCAAGACTGAGTTGGTACACCGTGCTCTCGAAAAGGTACCCAAGACTGAGTTGGTACACCGTGCTCTCGAAAAGGTACCCAAGACTGAGTTGGTACACCGTGCTCTCAAAGGTACCCAAGACTGAGTTGGTACACCGTGCTCTCGAAAAGGTACCCAAGACTGAGTTGGTACACCGTGCTCTCGAAAAGGTACCCAAGACTGAGTTGGTACACCGTGCTCTCAAAAAGGTACCCAAGACTGAGTTGGTACACCGTGCTCTCGAAAAGGTACCCAAGACTGAGTTGGTACACCGTGCTCTCAAAAAGGTACCCAAGGTATGGTGATGGACTGAGATGTCATCCTTCAGGACATCAATTTCACTGCAACTTGTACATCGGACAGGATTAACTACAAGAATGTCAGGTAGACACAGTTGGTCTTGTCCATGTACATGGTGTGGAGCACATCCACACAGCTCACTGGCATTGGTCAACTCAAAGTGGAGTTTCAGTTCTTCCCACTGGCTCAATCGATAGCCAACGTGTGGCACACATTGGTGATTTCTGCAGTGGTTTCTGGCCACAATTAATGGTGGCATACACTGCTTTGTACGCCTCGCTTAGTTTTGGGGAAATCGAATACCAGTTGTAGGTTTCCGTGATTAAGTACTCAACACTCCGAGGGATGGTTTCGTTGGGTGCTGCACTGTCAGCCAATTGTAAAGAATGGTACACACGGGATGAGTACCAAATTGGGTAATGCACATTCTTCCTTTAAAATCTTGTGCACCCAGTCATCACAGACACATTATCAGTGCCAATACCCTGAAGATTCTCTTTTTTTAAATTACACTTCTCAAGAAACTCAACTACCGCCTTTGCTATTGATCTGGCATCGCCCGCTCCAATTCAACCAGCCCGAGAAATGTGGACACAACATTAAGCCATACCTAAATGGTCGCATGCTAGCAGTGAACAATGCTCCGCAATGGCCATTGCCATAGTAGCTTCTGAGCTTTTGCAGTTATCCACTTTCTTAACCAACTGTGGTAATGTAGACTGCGTTGTGGGGTTGTATGGTTTTGATTTGTTTATATGCTTTGCTGTAGTACAATGGTTTTTGATGTCATACATTTTTGCAAGCATATATGATTTGCAGAACACACAGTATGCCTGACAATCATCCCCATTACTGGCTTCAGCCACCCATTAAATTCAGGTACAGACTCCCACTCTTTTCTGTACTTCTGGCTGTACAATTGTGATTGAGACATGTTGATTGATGTTGTAAGTTCTGATCAAGATCAAACATTTGTGACCAACTACATACTACTGCTGCTGGAGTCTGCCAACAATGATTTGCAATTTGCTGAAATTGCTGCAGGCCTTCTGCTGCCTGTGCACAAACTGAGCACCTGCTGCTAACGTCAATCACAATACACTTTTGCAGCCAGGCACGTGACTGAGTGTGACAGAGAAAATAGTTTTTGTGTCATTTAGAGGGAAAATGCATGCATTTTAGCATTTGAGTCACTTTTGAAAAGTTGCTAAAAGTTCCAACTATATTTTTTAAAGTCGCTAAATTTGTTGCTAGGTGCTGTTTGAAAGAAAAGTTGCTAAATCTAAAGTTGGCATCACTGGTGTAGCTAGCTCCCGCCGCACACCCCCTCCCTTTGTGCTTCTCTGCCTTTGTGTGCGCCATTGCTGTGACTTCTGTTGCACAGACCGCTTCTCCCACTCTCGTTTGCGGCAGAATTGTGTGGGAAAGGTTGATAAATACTATCAAAACCAACCATAGAAACTCCACAAAGGAAGCCTGAAAAGTAGTTACATTTTTGCTAGCCTCTTTTACCAGTAAAAGTCGCTGGACAAAGTCACTAAATTGGCAACACTGATGAATATTGATGGTAAACGAGGCCAAATCAGGAAGTGCAGATGACTTTTAAAGTCATGTTCTAAAATGCTTCAGACATTATTAAGTAACAAATGTTCCTCTGTCGGAATTTCAGTACCTCCACAAAACATTTCACACAAGTTTCTACATTACACACGTGGTTCTACTTGGTGTTTTATTTTTACTGCATTCTGGGAATGTTCTAAAAATGGTGTGCCTTAATAAAACCAGAGTAAAATGTGTTCAGAACCTCCCTGCAACCTAAAAATGCATGTTCCCAGAACAAGAAACATTTTCACTTCTGTTCTCAGAACGTTTAAAAACATTCCGTTTTACGGGTCAGGAAACATATGGCTTTGTTCCCACAACCAATGTGAAAGTAAAAATATACATTCCAAGAAGCCAAATGTGGCATCTGGATGGTATCAATCATAGAGATGCTATCATTCCTGTAATAGTTTTATATAATTATGCCGTATCAATAGTATCAGGCATCTGTCTCATGTCTGTCTGAGTACCACTTACAGTACCATCACATATCGAAACTAAGATACTGTAAGAAGTTTTGCAAGTCTCCAACACTTCCTGCTGTAATGTGACTTTAAAACCAGAGACATCTTTTATCTCCTCCTCATAAGAGTCACATCCACTTTATTGAATAATGCATCACACATCAGCTCCATTTTCATAAGTGTCTGGGCTTGTTAAAATGTTTTTGAGGCTTACAGCTCTCTGGAGGTGCTCCATGTGTTGGGATCTCCATTATTGAGGAGCTCTGGGATCTCAATGAGATGTTATTGAGCTGGAGCTAGTCAACATCAATGTCTTTAACAAAATATAGATACTACATCCTCTATCATGGCCATCCACAGCATGTCTGCATCACAAATGGTCCACTAGTGCCCTATGTGGTGAATAGGGTACCATTTGAAGTGTTCATTTCATCAACAACAATTGTGAATAAAATATTCGTCAAACTATTTTTTTGTGCCAATTGACCAAGAAAAAACTATAACTAAATGAAAATGATTAGTCCTATCAACTGACTAAAACAAGACAAGGTGAAATTATCTCTGTGACAAAAACCTGACTACTAAATGGACTGGACAAGGGTTTTTGGAGAGTGAGAGCTTTTTAGTGATAAGCACAATGATTAATAGCAGCACAGATTCGCAGTGCTGTTCTGTTCAGCAGTAGGAGGACGCACCACACCAGATACACAGCCTAGCCTACATCAGCTGGTGTGCTGAGGGGGAGCAAGCAATGAGTTTGGGCAGACAGGCACATTGTACTGGCGACTCTCTTGCTTCCCCGTAGCTAACCAGTCACCTCCAGCTTTCTAGTTAGTACCTGTTATCATGTTTCAGGGAAGACCCAGATGCAGACAATGTCAAAGTAACAAAAGTGTATTACTAGAACAGGGGGCAGGAAAAACGACAGGTCAAGGGCAGGCAGAGGTCAGTAATCCAGATCAGAGTACAAAAGGTACAGAACGGCAGGCAGTCTCGGGGTCAGGGCAGGCAGAGGTCAATAATCCAGGTTGGTGTGACAAGGTACAGGACAGAAACGGCAGGCAGGCTCAGGGTTAGGGCAGGCAGAAAGGTCAAAACCTGGAAAACTAGAAAACAGGAACTAAAAACAGACAGAAGCAAGGGGAAAATGCTGGTAGGCTTGACAAACAAACATACTGGCAACAGACAAACAGAGAACACTGGTATAAATACACTGGGATAATGGGGAAGATGGGCGACACCTGGAAGGGGGTGAAGACAAGCACAAAGACAGGTGAAACAGATCAGGGTGACACCCTTTGCCTGGTTAATAAATAAAAGCTGCTTTACAAAATTAAAAACAATAGCAGCATTCAGGTGAAAAGTAAAACAAGAGTTCTCTCCCTTGAGGAAAAACACATCTTTTAATGTATAGTCTTGCTCAATCCTCGCACTTCCCCCACTGCATTTCATAGCCAGGTTCTGTTGCCAATGTACTAGCAAAATCTCTTTCTATTCTTCAGAAGAAACAACTTAATTCTAACGATTACCATTCAAAATATATGACCCATAATACTGGCCCTACGTTTTTTTATTTCTATTGTGCATTGGCAGGATGCATTTTACATTCATGAAGCATGCTGTTCTAAAACACGGATACCTGTGGACCGGAACATTAACCATTTGTTTAGGTTACACCATATTAGCTAGTTATAGCTAGCAACCTGCAGCGTGTTCAGCAGGATGCCGTCATGCCCTGACCTTAGAGAGCCTTTTATTTCTCTGTTTTTGGTTAGGTCAGGGTGTGATTAGGGTGGGCATTCTAGGTTTTCTGTTTCTATGTTTTCTATTTCTATGTTGTTTTTGCCATGTGTGGTTTCCAATCAGAGGCAGCTGTCTATCGTTGTCTCTGATTGGGGATCATATATAAGTTGTGATTTTCCGTTTGGGTTTTGTGGCGAGTTATTTTCTGTTCAGCTGTTTTGTTGCCTGACAGAACTGTGCACTTTCGTTTTTTCTACTTTGGTATTTTGTTGCGGTGTTCAGTTGAATTTAAAATCATGAACGCCTACCATGCTGCACCTTGGTCTCCTTCTTCAACCCACAAGAGTCGTTACAGACACAACGTTCTGGAACTTTCAAATAGAACAGCCTTGTCTCATAGACGAGACATAACATAGTAAATGTAAATCCAGGACACTCAAATTAGTAAGACAGATGGTTTGGTATGGTTACATAAGACAGATGGTTACTTAATGCAAAAATGAAAGTAGCATTTTCAGGGTGGATGGGTGAGCGTATAACACAAACGTCTAGCAACCCAAAGGTTGCCAGTTTGAATCTCATAGACAATGTTTGTATTTGAACCTTAATAGGGTACGTGGGACAGTAGCTTCCCACCTGTCAACAGCCAGTGAAACTGCAGGGCGCCAAATTCAAAACAACAGAAATCCCATAATTAAAATTCCTCAAACATACATGTATTTTACACCATTTTAAAGATACACCTGTTGTAAATTCAGCCAGTGTCCGATTTCAAAAAGGCTTTACGACGAAAGCAAACCAAACGATTGTTAGGTCTGAGCCAAGTCAGAGAAACACAGCCATTTTTCCAGCCAAAGAGAGGATTCACATCAGAAATATAGATAAAATTAAGCACTAACCTTTGATGAGCTTCATCAGATGACACTCATAGGACTTCATGTTACACAATACATGTATGTAAAGTTCATATTTATATCCAAAAATCTGAGTTCACATTGGTGCGTTATGTTCAGTAGTTCCAAAACATCCGGTGATTTTGCAGAGCCACATCAATTTACAGAAATACTCATAATAAACATTGATAAACGATACAAGTGTTATTTACAGAATTAAATATATACTTCTCCTTAATGCAACCACTGTGTCAGATTTCAAAAGAACTTTACGGTTAAAGCAAACCAAGAAATAACCTGAGTATGGTGCTCAGACGACAAATCAAGCCAAATTGATATCCGCCATGCTGGAGTCAACAGTCAGAAATAGCATTCACTTACCTTTGATGGTCTTCATCAGAATGCACTCCCAGGAATCCCAGTTCCACAATAAAGGTTTGATTTGTTCGATAATGTCCATCATTTATGTCCAAATAGCTACTTTTGTTTGCACATTTTATAAACAAATCCAAAGTCACGAAGTGCGTTCTCTAGGAGCAGACAAAATGTCAAAAAGTTCCGTTACAGTCCATAGAAACATGTCAAACGATGTATAGAATCAATCTTTAGGATGTTTTTAACATAAACCTTCAATAATGTTCCAACCAGAGAATTCCTTTGTCTGTAGAAGAGCAATGGAACGCGAGGTCGCTCTCACGTGAATGCGCGACACTGAGCTCGTGGCTGCTGCCAGACCTCTGACTCATTCCCCTCTCATTCGGCCCCACTTCACAGTAGAAGCATCAAACAAGGTTCTAAAGACTGTTGCCATCTAGTGGAAGCCTTAGGAAGTGCACCATGACCCCATAGACACTGTATTCGATAGGGCAAGAGTTTAAAAAAAAAAAAAAACTACAAACCTCAGATTTCCCACTTCCTGGTTGGATTTTTGTCTGCCATATGAGTTCTGTTATACTCACAGACATCATTCAAACAGTTTTTGAAACTTCAGAGTGTTTTCTATCAAAATCTACAAATCTACTATATTCATATTCTAGCTTTTAGAGAGTAGCAGGCAGTTTAATTTGGGCATGCTTTTCATCCAAAATTCCCAATGCTGCCCCCTACCCTGGAGAAGTTAACCCTGACGTCTAGGCTAGCAAACATTGGCCAGCTAGCTAATGTTAGCCATCTAGATAGAATTCGTAACAAATTGTACATTAAAAAAATTCTGAACATAATACTAATTGTAATTCATAGCGAAGGACATCCAGAAATGCATTCATACCATAAGAAACATAACATATCAGACTAAATGGAGTGCCTCAGAATTAGGTACAGAATAATACAAAATCCTCTGAGACCAGGTTGGATAGAAATATGATATGTAGAACAAACATGCCTCTCTGACATGTTGAATAAGGAATAATGTTGGCTCTATTCATTGAATTCCTATCTGCACATTTTGAGAACGTTTTGCAACTGAACATGGCCCTGATAACATTACCAGTAGCCTGTATGAAAACATTTGGTGGCACAGAAAGAATGGAAAATGCGAACAATTTGTTGAGTAAATATCTCTTACCACTACACTATATCTGACTGGGTAACTAACTTACTTTTGTGTTCACGTGGACCCTGTCACTCAGACTTGAGCACTTGAACTAGGGCTCGAGCAAGGGGGATTGGACGTCAGCCATAGGGACTTGTGACTTGACTTGACCCGTGACTCAGACTTGGACTCAAGCACTTGGGACTCGATTCGGACTCAAGATTTAGTGACTCGACTACATCACTGGGCAGAACAGTCATTAGCTCCCGTTCAAAGATCTCAGACATTTCCATATGCCTAAAAAGCTTATTTAATTTTTTTTTTTTTTTTTTTTTTTTTTTTTGTACACATTTGTTTACATCCCTGTTAGTGAGCATTTCATCCTTTGTCAAGATAATCCAGACACCTTACAGGTGTGGCATGATCATTACACAGGGGCACCATGTACTTGAGACAATAAAAAGGCCACTTTAAAACAGTCTTGTCACACAACACAATGCTTCAGATGTCTCAAGTTTTGAGGGATCATGCAATTGGAAAGCTGACTGCATGAATGTCCACCAGAGTTGTTGCCAGATAATTTAATGTTAATTTCTCTACCATTAGCCACCTACAACGTCATTTTAGAGAATTTAGCAGTACGTCCAACTGGCCTCAACCACAGACCACGTCTAACCATGCCTGCCCAGGACCTCCACATGCTGAGGAGAATTTTTGTCTGTAATAAAGCCCTTTTGTGGGGAAAACTAATTATGATTGGCTGGACCTGGCTCCCAGTACATTGGCCTGGCTCCCAAATGGGTGGGCCTATGCCCTCCCAGGCCCACTCATGGCTACGCCTCTGCCCAGTAATGTGAAATCAATAGATTAGGGCGTAATTAATTTCAATTTACTGATTTCCTAATATGAACTGTAACGTAGAAAAATCTTTGAAATTGTTGCATGATGCGATTACTGTATAGTTTTGTTCTGTATACAATGTGGTGGCTGAGGCGTCTATGGAGCATGACAACAATGGCAATGATGCGACCGAGTGACGGAGGTGCATCACATACTACCATCTGGTGCTTGAGCTTCTCTCCCTTTCTCTCTTAGGGTGAAACTTCAACTTAAGTACATTGACTTAACCTGACTAACATCAATCTATTTCCAACGTAATCATCATGTTTTAATCAACATCTGTTTTTCATCTTATCCACTGGGCGGGTGAAATTGTTGAATTGCATACTTGATAAGACATTTGATTTAACCTTAACCTTTCAATGTTGATAGTAATGTTGATAGTAAAATGAAATGTTTGAATCAATGTCATTGTTTTAACGTCATGCCATCAATCTAAATAAAGAGATACTGTACTTATTTTGAAATAAAATAAGAAGCCACAATCAAATGATTTCTGCCTCGACTGGTATATGAAGGATAATGTACATCAGTGAGAATGAGTCAACCATCCAGATGCTTACCTCCAGGTACAGTGCTTAATTGAGGAAACAAACTGTCTTTGTTTCTGCTGAGCTATCATGTCAACTCATGCATGTTAAAACATCAGAAGCCTCCTTCCTAAGTTTGTTTTATTCACTACATTAGCACACTCTGCCAACCCTGATGTCCTAGCCGTGTCTGAATCCTGGCTTTCCATCCCCAACTACAACATTTTCCGACAAGATAGAACTGCCAAAAGGGGTGGAGTTGCAATCTACTGCAGAGCGAGTTCCAGCTGTGCCCTGATTGCCCCCATCTATCTTCAGAGTTTGTACTGGTAGGTGACCTAAACTGGGATATGTTTAACACCCCGGCCATCCTACAATCTCAGCTAGATACCCTCAATCTCACACAAATGATCAAGGAACCTACCAGGTACAACCCTAAATCCGTAACCATGAGCACCCTCTCAGATATCATCCTGACAAACTTGCCCTCTAAATACACTTCTGCTGTCTTTAACCAGGATCTCAGCGGTCACTACCTCATTGCCTGTGTCCGTAATGGGTCCGCGGGAAAACAACCACCCCTCATCCTGACAAACGCTCCCTAAAACATTTCAGTGAGCAGGCCTTCCTAATCCCATCAGTAGAGGATGCCTGGTTATTCTTTAAAAGTTCCTTCCTCACCATCTTAAATAAGCATGCCCCATTCAAAAAAGTTAGAACCAGGAACAGATATAGCCTTTGGTTCTCTCCAGACCTGACTGCCCTTGACCAGCACAAAAATATCCTGTAGCGTTCTACATTAGCATCGAACATCCCCCGTGATATGCAACTTTTCAGGGAAGATAGGAACAAATATACACAGGCAGTTAGGAAAGCTAAGGCTAGCTGAAATTTGCATCCTGTAGCACAAACTCAAAAAGTTCTGGGACACTTTAAAGTCCATGGGGAATAAGAGCACCTCCTCCCAGCTGCCCACTGCACTGAGGCTAGGAAACACTGTTAGTACTGATAAATCCACTATAATTGAGAATTTCAATAAGCATTTTTCTACGGCTGGCCATGCTTTGTACGTGGCTCCCCCTACCCCGGTGAACAGCCCTGCGCTACCCACAGCAACTCGCCCAAACCTCCCCACTTTTCCTTCACCCAAATTCAGATAGCTGATGTTCTGAAAGAGCAGCAAAATATGGACCCCTACAAATCAGCCAGGCTGGACAATCTGGACCCTCTCTTTCTAAAATTATCTGCCGAAATGGTTGCAATCCCTATTACTAGCCTGTTCAACCTCTTTCGTATCATCTGAGAATCCCATAGATTGGAAAGCTGCCGTGGTCATCCCCCTCTTCAAAGGGGGAGACACTCTAGACCCAAACTGCTACAGACCTATATCTACTCTACCCTGCCTTTCTTAGGTATTTGAAAGCCAAGTTAACAAACAGATCACTGACCATTTCGAATCTCACCGTACCTTCTCCGCTATGCAATCTGGTTTCAGAGCTGGTCATGGGTGCACCTCAGCCACACTCAAGGTCCTAAACGATATAATAACCGCCATCGATAAGAGACATTACTGTGTAGCCTTATTCATCAACCTGGCTAAGGCTTTCGACTCTGTCAATCACAACATTCCTATTGGCACACTCAACAGCCTTGGTTTCTCAAATGATTGCCTCACCTGGTTCACCAACTACTTCTCTGATATAGTTCAGTATGTCAAATCGGAGGGCCTGTTGTCCGGACTTCTGGCAGTCTATGGTGGTGCCATAGGGTTCAATTCTCGGGCCGACTCTCTTCTCTGTATACATCAATGATGTCGCTCTTGCTGCTGGTGATTCTTTGATCCACCTCTACGCAGATGACACCATTCTGTATACTTCTGGCCCTTCTTTGGACACTGTGTTAACTAACATTCAGATGAACTTCAATGCTATACAACTCTCCTTCCGTGGCCTCCAACTGCTCTTAAATGCAAGTAAACCTAAATGCATGCTCTTCAACCGATCGCTGCCCGCACCTGCCCATCCGTCCAGCATCACTACTCTGGACGGTTCTGACTTAGAATATGTGGACAACTACAAATACCTAGGTGTCTGGTTAGACTGTAAACTCTCCTTCTAGACATTAAACATCTCCAATCCAAAATCAAATCTAGAATCGGCTTCCTATTCCACAACAAAACCTCCTTCACTCATGCTGCCAAACATACCCTCGTAAAACTGAATATCATACCGATCCTTGACTTCGGCGATGTAATTTACAAAATAGCCTCCAACACTCCTCTCAGCAAACTGGATGTAGTCTATCACAGTGCCATCCATTTTGTCACCAAAGCCCCATATACTACCCACACTGTGACCTGTATGCTCTCGTTGGCTGGTCCTTGCTACATATTCGTCGCCAAACCCACTGGCTCCAGGTCATCTATAAGTCTTTGCTTGGTTAAGCCCTGCATTATCTCAGCTCACTGGTCACCATAGCAACACCCACCCGTAGCACGCACTTCAGCAGGTATATTTCACTGGTCATCCCCAAAGCCAACACTTCCTTTGGCTGCCTTTCCTTCCAGTTCTCTGCTGCCAATGACTGGAACGAATTGTAAAAATCACTGAAGCTGGAGACTTAACTTTAAGCACCAGCTGTCAGAGCAGCTTAACGTTCACTGTACCTGTACACAGCCAATCTGTAAATAGATAAATATTGTTATTTATCTTCTTGCTTTTTTGCACCCCAGTATCTCTACTTGCACATCATCATCTGCACATCTGTCACTCCAGTGTTAATGCTAAATTGTAATTATTTTGCCTCTTTGTGTCACGTCCTGACCTTAGTTCCTTTTGTATGTCTCTATTTTAGGTTGGTCAGGGCGTGAGTTGGGGTGGGCATTCTATGTTTTGTTCTTGTGTTTATATTTCTATGTGTTTGGCCTGGTATGGTTCCCAATAAGAGGCAGCTGTCAATCGTTGTCTCTGATAGAGAACCATACTTAGGTAGCCTGTTTTTCCACTCTTGTTTGTGGGTGGTCATTTTCCGTTTCAGTGTTTTCACCATACGGGACTGTTTCGGTTTTCTGTTGTTTTTTGTGTTCAGTGTAATACATATGACGAACACTTACAACGCTGCATATTGGTCCGATATTTCCTACTCCTCCTCAGAAGAGGAAGACGACAACAGTTACACTCTGGCCTATTTATTGTCTTACCTCCCTTATCTTCTACACTTGCACACAGTGTATACAGAATTTTCTATTGACTGTACGTTTGTTTATGTGTAACTCTTTGCTGTTGTTTTTGTCGCACTGCTTTGCTGTATCTTGGCCAGGGCGCAGTTGTAAATGAGAACTTGTTCTCAACTGGCCTACCTAAGTTAAATAAAGGTGAACATCTTTAAAAAAAAATTTTTTTACAAAAGATATGTACTGCTTCCATGCTCATTTACATAATTATGCCCCGCAAATAACATTGAATAGTTGAAAGTAACTCCTCTAACCTATTTTAAACAAGCTTTGTGAAAGTACATTTGGAGTGAGGTTGGGTTTATTTCGGATACATTCAAATCTGATTTGCCAAAAGGACACCATCATTTTAACGTGTAGCTAGGTATACTATCACTCATTCATGATGGATCTTTAGGATTTGCCCTCTAAATATGTGTAAAAAAACACTAATGATAAAGGTGTTTGTAAACCTGTTCGCAATTTCATCTGACAGCTGCACCCGATTGACCTGCCTTATTAGTAAGGGTAACCTACGATAATTAACGACAGAACACAACCAAATCAAGCTAATCAAGCCCTGTGGAGAAGATAATCAATGAAGCGATAAGACGCAATCATTTTGTCACCAATATATGAGAAAGAAGATGAGTAGACGGGCCAGTACATTGCAATAAACCTTAGTGAACTATTAACAGAAAATCTTTACAAAAGAATACATATAGGACCAGATCAGCCTTGTACATCAGGACGTAGAACTGCAACTCATTTAGACTCATCTTCCTCAGGCACCGCTCTCATTTTCCCTCTGATTCAGTATGGCTGGCTGTTCAGGGACTATGAGTTCTAACGGACCTCGTGGCACCTATATATGCAAATGGAACTTTGTTTGTTCGACTACTGCAATTTAGCTATTGTTAAACAACGGTGGTGTAAATTCCATGCAGATGTTTTAGCTCTGGCAGAGTACATCGATAATGTAACATCTGACATTTCTACTGATACGAGTGTAGATGGTAGCTTGAGTGACACCTCCAGTGTTACAACAGGTGATCGTGCTAAAAGTTTTGATAGTGCTGGGCTTGAGAGGTCGTCTGAGTGTGTGTGAAGCAGGATCGTCTCAAACTGCAACGAATGCCGATATATGTGGGAAGCTGGCATTGTGGGCTAAGGAAAACAAATCAAATGTATTTATATAGCCCTTCGTACATCATCTGATATCTCAAAGTGCTCTACAGAAACCCAGCCTAAAACCCCAAACAACCTCACCAGGGGTGCAGTAAATCGTTTATTGGTAATTCTCAGAGAAGAGGGGCTGAATGTTCCAAAAGATGCACACACACTTATGTATACACCGAGAGACTACAACTCCATTGAGAAATGTAAGGGTAATTATGCATATTTTGGTGTTGAGCATGGGTATAGTGAAGTCTCTGGTTGAGCATCCAGATGTCATTGAAGATTCAAAAGATTTCAAAATCAACGTTGATGGTGTTCGTCTCTTCAAATCATCTAGCTACCAACTTTGGATTTGGATTACCATGTCATAATCAAAGCTTTTCTTCGTGATGCACCAGTGTGACCCTTGCTAAAATGCATCAAATCCCATAGAGGATATTTTGCATGTGAAAGATGTCAGATTAAAGTCTCTTGGAACGGAAGGGTTGCAATCTGAGGGGACACATCCAGAGAGAAATGATGGTGAATTCAAAAACTTCTGGTAACTACTGCTCCATTGATAGATGCTGGAGATTCTTGTATTTCAGGGTTTACATTAGATTATATGTACAATACCAGTCAAAAATTTGGAAACACCCACTCATTCAAGGGTTTTTCTTTATTTTGACTATTTTCTACATTGTAGAATAATACTGAAGACATCCACACCATGAAATAACACATATGGAATCATGTAGTAAAAAAGTGTTAAAGAAATTAAAATATTGTCACGCCCTGGTCGAAGTATTTTGTGTTTGTCTTCATTTATTTGGTCAGGCCAGGGTGTGGCATGGATTTTTGTGTGGTGTGTTTGTATTGGGATTGTAGCTTAATGGGGTGTTCTAGTTAAGTCTATGGTTGTCTGAAGTGGTTCTCAATCAGAGGCAGGTGTTTATCGTTGTCTCTGATTGGGAACCATATTTAGGCAGCCATATACTTTGTGTGTCGTGGGTGATTGTCCTTAGTGTCCTTATGTTCCTGTCTTGTGTACTAGTTTGCACCAGTATTAGGCTGTTTTTGTTACGTTTATTGTTTTCTAGTGTTTGTATTTAGATTCGTGTTGCTTCAGTTTAATAAACATGGATCGCAATCTACACGCCGCATTTTGGTCCGACTCTCCTTCTCACCTAGAAAGCCGTAACAAATATTTTATATTTGAGATACTTTCAAGTAGCCACCCTTTTTCTTGATGACAGCTTTGCACACTCTTGGCATTCTCTCAACCAGCTTCACCTGGAATGCTATTCCAACAGTCTTGAAGGAGTTCCCAAATATGCTGAGCACTTGTTGGCTGCTTTCCTTCACTCTGTGGTCCAACTCATCCCAAATAATCGCAATTGGGTTGAGGTTGGGTGATTGTGGAGGCCAGGTCATGTGATGCAGTACTCCATCACTTTCCTTCTTGGTCAAATAGCCCTCACACAGCCTGGAGGTGTGTTGGGTCATTGTTCTGTTGAAAAACAAATGATAGTCCCACTAAGCACAAACCAGATGGGATGGCATTTCTCTGCAGAATGCTGTAGTAGCCATGCTGGTTAAGTGTGCCTTGAATTATGAATACATCACCAACAAGGCATCATCACACCACCTCCTCCATGCTTCATGGTGGGAACCACACATGCGGAGATCATCCATTCACCTACTCTGCTTGTTAATAAAGACATGGCGGTTGGTACCAAAAATCTCAAATTTGGACTCATTAGACCAAAGGACAGATTTCCACCGGTCTAATATTCATTGCTCATGTTTCTTGGCCCAAGCAAGTCTCTTCTTATTGGTGTCCTTTAGTAGTGGTTTCTTTGCAGAAATTTGACCATGAAGGCCTGATTCACACAGTCTCCTCTGAACAGTTGAGGTTGACGTGTTTGTTAGTTGAACTCTGTGAAGCATTTATTTGGGCTGCAATTTCTCAGGCTGGTAACTCTAATGAACTTATCCTCTGCAGCAGAGGAAACTCTGGGTTTTGCTTTCCTGTGGTGGTCCCCCATGAGAGCCACTTTCAACATAGCGCTTGATGGTTTTTGCTACTTAGCTTAAAGAAACTTCTTGACATTTTCTGATTGACTGACATTTTTTTTTCTTAAACGAGGCCTTAGAACACGCAAACTTTCTTCCTCTCAGAAAACCAAGTTGTCAGAGGCTCTGATCTCTTTTCAAGGCTTATTGCCAAAATAATTTGCCCAACATCCTCGGTCACTGGCAATATTTGACCGATGGAAGGGCACTTAGTACAGGCAGTTTTTGCTCTAGACGGGTCCCATAGTATGGAAGGATGTTTCCAAAAAACCACTTTATGTCCCTTCGTGTAGCCATGTCAATTTAGCGAGATTCAGATGATGACATAATTACCTTGATTATGCCAAACAGCTACTGATGCACTTTGTTGAGATGAGCAAGACTGTCTACAGTGATACAGTTACAGCGTCCTCCTCCAGGACATTTGTCAAAGAAATAAAAGACAATGGAAACATTATCTATGATGTTATTTACCACACTCGGACTGACAACTTCTTCCATCTTGCATGTGCCTCCAAAGATTTCAACATCATATCTCAAATATCTGCAAAGGGTGAAGCGGGCTATGCACCTGTACGGAGAATGCACCCGGAGCATGAGAGATAAACTATTACCATATTTGTTTCACTTTAAAATGATTTCATGGTGTGTTGCTTGTAAAGCGCATATTTTGTGTTCTATACAGAACCCTGAGAAATGTTCTCATATCGATGATGAATATGAAAGGAAACATGAGAAGAGGGCCTTTGACAACTCCAACCTGAAATTTGCACTTGGACGCAGTGGGAGACCCAATGAGTAAGGGGATGAGAGTTCTTCAAAGCCTGTTCCAACAGGGCCTTTAAAAAAAGTATTGTACATCTAATTTGTGTTTCCAGAAGCCTGTACATCTATTTTGTGGCGCAATACATTTTAATTTCAAACGTTCTTGACTAAGACCAAACTTTTTGCGTAACAGTTTTTACATGGACTAAGGCTTAAACAATGCTCTTTCAAGTTACTGCTCTAATTGTGTTACACAGAATGGCAATAGCCAACAGTAGTATAGACCCTAAATCTGCAAGATACAATTCTACACATGGTGCCAAATGTATTGCACGCATCGAGACGTGCCCTGTATAGGGAGAACCACATGTTTGTGTTCAGAGAAAAAAAGAAAAGACCAAGATATGAGAATATGCTGTAAAACATTTGTAAAAGGAAATGCTGAGATATGTCTTGCATGTATCTTTTGAGGTTTTATGTTTTGGGGGTGATGTCCCTACAGCCCCCTTTTAGTCTGTGAGTATGGTTTCCAGGGATCAAATACATCAGTATATGTAGAGAGTGCTGTGTGGGGGAGAATGTATCTGGCAAATGGATCAACTTGAAGCCCGCCAGGGGCCAGCACATTACATTGATCCCAATGAGACTCTCAAAGACTCATGGATAGAGGTGGGGCATTCTATGTGGGTGTGTGTGTTAGGGGGTGTGTCCCAAATGGCACCCTATTTCCTTTATAGTGCACTACATAGGGCTTTGTTCAAAGGTAGAGCACTATATAGGTCTTTGGTGCTATTTGGGACACAAACATTAACACAATTACCCTAGACACACGTGCACAAAGCCGACTTACATTGTTATGTTAAGACATTCCCTAGGGGATGCTGGGGGTTTCTATGAGACAGCCAAGTAAATGGATGCTCATTTTAATATAAAAAAACTGAACCATCAGAACCAATATCTTCTGCTAGGCTTCAAACGAATCAACCCTCATGACGCTAGACCAGGGCTGCCCAACCCTCATGACGCTAGACCAGGGCTGCCCAACCCTCGTCCAGGAGATGTACCTTCCTGTGGTGTTCAGTCCAACCCTAATTTAACACACCTGATTCTACTTATTAGCTGCTCAACAAGACCTTACCTAGCTGAATCAGATACGTTAAATTAGGGTTGGACTGAAAACCTACAGGACAGTAGATCTCCAGGAAGAGGGTTGGGCAGCCCGACGCTAGACACTTAGCTTTGAGTTACATTGCAGGTGGTTCTCTATATCAATGACATTCAGAGATGAGCTAGGAATAGGAGGAATAGGAGAGACTACAGCATGTCATTTCTGTTATTTGTGTCCTTTATCTGTCCCCTCGTGATGTGACGAAACCTTTTAGGGGAGTGTGCTTAATTCAGAATGACAGGAGGGCCGGGGTGTGTGGCTGCATGTCTGTGAGTCACAATTAGCCACAGGTGGCCCTTTTTACAGAGGCCTTATGATGACAAATTGATTGTCTCTAACAACAGACTCATCACTCAGGCTAATTTTCCTCCACCAGGCAGAAGAGAGAGAGAGAAAAGGTATCTTGTGTTACCCAAATGGCACCCTTTTCCCTATATAGTGCACTACTTTTGACCAGATCCAAAAATTGGTAAAAGTAGTGCTCTATACATGTATAGGGTGCCATTTGGGACGCGGCCTCTGTCTCCATTGCTAACCGACTGGAGGGGATTGGGCTCCTCATTAGAATTAGCAGAGAGATGCACAATCAATCTGTTATTCAGAGAATCTGAGCACTAAGCCTGAGTGCTAAGAGCTTTTGACAGCGCGGAGACACACACACCACAAAGAGAATGGGCAATTGACGTATAGATACTGCAGCGCATGCGAGAGGGAAGGAAGAAGGGAGGAAAGAAAGAGGATAGCAGGGTGGATGGTAGAATACGGACCCATACAGGAAATAATACATTTCAATATAAACTGAACTAAAATATGAATGCAACATGTAAAGTGTTGGACCCATGTTTCATGAGCTGAGATAAAATATCCTAGAAATGTTCCATACACCCAACATCTTATTTCTCTCATTTTATACACAAATTTGTTAACACCCCTGTTAGTGAGCATTTCCCCTTTGCCAATACACTGTATTTCTTACACCTGACAGGTGTGGAATTTCAAGAATCTGATTAAACAGCATGATCATTACACAGATGCACCTTGTGCTAGAGACATTAAAAGGCCACTCTAAAATGTGCAGTTTTGTCACACAACACAAGGCCACAGATGTGTCAAGTTTTAAGGGAGCGTGCAATTGAAATGCTGACTGCAGGGCTGTCGCCAGATAATTTAATGTCTCTACAGTAAGCCACATCGTTCTAGAGAATTTTGCAGTACGTCCATCCGGCCTCACAATCGCAGACCACATGTAACCATGCCAACCCAGGTCCTCCACATCCAGCTTCTTCACCTGCGGGATCGTCTGAGACCAGCCACCCGGGAAGCTGATGAAACTGAAGAATTTCTGCACAAACTGACAGAAACCATCTCTCCAGACATGTCACCCATTGAGCACGTTTGGGATGCTCTGGATCGACTTGTACGACAGCGTGTTCCAGCAACTTCCCACAGCAATTGAAGAGGAGTGGGACAACATTCCACAGGCCACAATCAACAGCATGATCAACTCTATGTGAAGGAGATGTTGTGCTGCATGAGAAATATGAGGCCGACTCTTTTCTCTGTATAGAGCAGTTGGAGGCCACAGAAGGAAAGTTGTATGGCATTGAAGCTCATCTGGAGGTTAGTTAATACAGTGTCCAAAGAAGGACCAGAGGTATACAGAATGGTGTTGTCTACGTAGAGGTAGATCAAAGAATCACCAGCAGCAAGAGCGACATCATTGATGTATACAGAGAAGAGAGTCTGCCCGAGAATTGAACCCTGTGGCACCCCCATAGAGACTGCCAGAGGTCCGGGCAACAGGCCCTCCGATTTGACATACTGAACTCTATCAGAGAAGTAGTTGGTGAACCAGGCGTGGCAATCATTTGAGAAACCAAGGCTGTTGAATCTGCCAATAAGAATGTGGTGATTGACAGAGTTGAAAGCCCTGGCCAGGTCGATGAATACGGCGGCACAGTAATGTCTCTTATCGATGGCGGTTATGATGATAGGATCTTGAGGGTGGCTGAGGTGCACCCATGACCAGCTCTGAAATCAGATTGCATAGCGGAGAAGGTACGGTGGGATTCGAAATGGTCGGTGATCTGTTCGTTAACTTGGCTTTCAAAGACCTAAGAAAGGCAGGGTAGAATAGATATAGGTCTGTAGCAGTTTGGGTCTAGAGTGTCTTCCCCTTTGAAGAGAGGGATGATCGTGGCAGCTTTCCAATCTATGGGAATCTCAAACAATATGAAAGAGAGGTTGAACAAGCTAGTATTAGGGGTTGCAACAATTTCGGCAGATCATTTTAGAAAGAGAATGTCCAGATTGTCTATTCCGGCTGATTTGTAGTGGTCCAGATTTTGCAGCTCTCTGGATTTGGGTGAAGGAGAAGTGGGGGAGGTTTGGGCGAGTTGCTGTGGGGAGTGCAGGGCTGTTCACCGGGGTAGGGGGGCCAGGTGGAAAGCATGGCCAGCCGTAAAAAAAATGGTTGTTGAAATTCTCAATTATAGTGGATTTATCGGTGGTAACAGTGTTTCCTAGCCTCAGTGCAGTGGGCATCTGGGAGGGGGTGCTCTAATTCTCCATGGACTTTACAGTGTCCCAGAACTTTTTTGAGTTTGTGGTACAGGATGCAAATTTCTGCTTGAAAAAGCTAGACTTAGCTTTCCTAACTGCCTGTGTATATTTGTTCCTTTCTTCCCTGAAAAGTTGCATATCACGGGGGCTGTTTGATGCTAATGTAGAACACCACAGGATATTTTTGTGCTGGTCAAGGGAAGTCATGTCTGGAGAGAACCAAAGGCTATATCTGTTCCTGGTTCAAACCTTTTTGAATGGGGCTTATTTAAGATGGTGAGGAAGGCACTTTTAAAGAATAACCAGGCATCCTCTACTGACGGGATGAGGTCAATATCCTTCCAGGATACCCGGGCCAGGTCTATTAGAAAGGCCTGATCGCTGAAGTGTTTTAGGGAGCGTTTGACAGTGATGAGTGGAGGTCGTTTGACCACAGACCCATTATGGATGCAGGCAATGAGGCAGTGATCACTGAGGCTTTGGTTGAAAACTGCAGCAGTGTATTTGCAGCATTCCCCAAGAGAGGATGGCTTTCACTTCAGCAGTAATAAATTCATGAACTTCTTTGAGGAAAAGATCATGATCTTAAGAAAGCGAATTACGGACTCCTCTTTAAATCTGCGTATTCCTCCAAAGCTCAGTTGTCCTGAGTCTGCACAACTCTGCCAGGACCTAGGATCAAGAGAGACACTCAAGTGTTTTAGTACTATATCTCTTGACACAATGATGAAAATAATAATTGCCTCTAACCCTATTCCAACTAAACTACTGAAAGTGCTGCTTCCTGTGCTTGGCCCTCCTATGTAGAACATAATAAACGGCTCTCTATGTGTACCAAACTCACTAAAAGTGGCAGTAATAAAGCCTCTCTTGAAAAAGCCAAACCTTGACCCAGAAAATAAATAAAAATATCGGCCTATATCGAATCTTCCATTCCTCTCAAAAATGTTAGAAAAAGCTGTTGCACAGCAACACACTGCCTTCCTGAAGACAAACAATGTATACGAAATGCTTCAGTCTGGTTTTAGACCCCATCAAAGCACCGAGACTGCATTTATGAAGGTGGTAAATTACCTTTAAATGGTGTCAGACCAAGGCTCTGCATCTGTCCTCGTGCTCCTAGACCTTAGTGCTGCTTTTGATACCATCGATCACCACATTCTTTTGGAGAGAATGGAAACCCAAATTGGTCTACACGGACATGTTTTGGCCTGGTTTAGATCTTATCTGTCGGAAAGATATCAATTTGTCTCTGTGAACGGTTTGTCCTCTGACAAATCAACTGTAAATTTCGGTGTTCCTCAAGGTTCCGTTTTAGGACCACTATTGTTTTCACTATATATTTTACCTCTTGGGGATGTCATTCGAAAACATAATGTTAACTTTCACTGCTATGCGGATAACACACAGCTGTACATTTCAATGAAACATTAAACAAAATTGCCCTCGCTAGAAGCCTGTGTTTCAGACATAAGGAAATGGATGGCTGCAAGCTTTCTACTTTTAAACTCGGACAAAACAGGGATGCTTGTTCTAGGTCCCAAGGAACAAAGTGATCTTCTGTTGAATCTGACAATTAATCTCAAATAAAACTGTGAAAGACCTCGGCTTTTCTCTGGACCCTGATCTCTCTTTCGACGAACATATCAATACTGTTTCAAGGACAGCTTTTTTCCATCTATGTAACATTGCAAAAATCAGAAACGTCCAAAAATGATGCAGAAAAATTAATCCATGCTTTTGCTACTTCTAGGTTAGACTACTGCAATGCTCTACTTTCCGGCTACCCGGATAAAGCATTAAATAAACTTCAGTTAGTGCTAAATACGGCCGTTTTCTGTAAGTCTTTACAAGGTTTTCACACACTGTTGCTGGTATTTTGGCCCATTGTTCCATGCAGATCTCCTCTAGAGCAGTGATGTTTTGGGGCTGCTGCTGAGCAACACGGACTTTCAACTCCCTCCAAAGATTTTCTATGGGGTTGAAATCTGGAGACTGGCTTGGCCACTCCAGGACCTTGAAATGCTTCTTACGAAGCCACTCCTTCATTGCCCGGGCGGTGTGTTTGGGATCATTGTCATGCTAAAAGACCCAGCCACGTTTCATCTTCAATACCCTTGCAGATGGAAGGAGGTTTTCACTCAAAATCTCACGATACATGGCCCCATTCATTCTTTCGTTTACACGGATCAGTCGTCCTGGTCCCTTTGCAGACAAACAGCCCCAAAGCATGATGTTTCCACCCCCATTCTTCACAGTAGGTATGGTGTTCTTTGGATGCAACTCAGCATTCTTTGTCCTCCAAACACGACGTGTTGAGTTCTTACCAAAAAGTTATATTTTGGTTTCATCTGACCATATGACATTCTCTCAATCTTCTTCTGGATCATCCAAATGCTCTCTAGCAAACTTCAGACGGGCCTGGACATGTACTGGCTTAAGCAGGGGGATACGTCTGGCACTGCAGGATTTGAGTCCCTGGCGGCGTAGTGTGTTACTTACTGATGGTAGGCTTTGTTACTTTGGTCCCAGCTCTCTGCAGGTCATTCACTAGGTCCCCCCGTGTGGTTCTGGGATTTTTGCTCACCGTTCTTGTGATCATTTTGACCCCACGGGGTGAGATCTTACGTGGAGCCCCAGATCGAGGGAGATTATCAGTGGTCTTGTATGTCTTCCATTTCATAATAATTGCTCCCACAGTTGATTTCTTCAAACCAAGCTGCTTACCTATTGCAGATTCGGTCTTCCCAGCCTGGTGCAGGTCTGCAATTTTGTTTCTGGTGTCCTTTGACAGGTCTTTGGTCTTGGCCATAGTGGAGTTTGGAATGTGACTGTTTGAGGTTGTGGACAGGTGTCTTTTATACTGATAACATGTTCAAACAGGTGCCATTAATACAGGTAATTAGTGGAGGACAGAGGAGCCTCTTAAAGAAGAAGTTACAGATCTGTGAGAGCCAGAAATCTTGCTTGTTTGTAGGTGACCAAATACTTATTTTTCACCATCATTTGCAAATAAATTCATTAAAAATCCTACAAATCCTACAATGTGATTTTCTGGATTTTTATCTGTCATAGTTGAAGTGTACCTATGATGAAAATTACAGGCCTCTCTCATCTTTTTAAGTGGGAGAACTTGCACAATTGGTGGCTGACTAAATATTTTTTTGCCCCACTGTATATGCATATTATTATTAGTAAAGGATAGAAAAAGCCTTTCTAGGGAATTTTTCGTAGCCACCGTGCTTGTACACCTGCATTGCTTGCTGTTTGGGGTTTTAGGCTGGGTTTCTGTACAGCGCTTTGACATATCAGCTGATGTAAGAAGGGCTATATAAATACATTTGATTTGATTTGGAGGGCAAGTTGGTTAGGATGATACCTATAAGGGTGCCCGTGTTTACGGATTTGGGGTTGTACCTGGTAGGTTCATTGATAATTTGTGTGAGATTGAGGGCATCAAGTTTAGACTGTAGGATGGTAAGGGGTGTTAAGCATGTCACAGTTTAGGTCACTGAGCAGCACGAGCTCTGAGGATAGATGGGGCAATCAATTCACATATGGTGTCCAGGGCACAGCTAGGGGCAGAAGGTGGTCGATAGCAAGCAGCAACGGTAAGAGACTTGTTTCTGGAAAGATGGATTTTTAAGAGTAGAAGCTTGAATTGTTTGGGTACAGACCTGAATAGTAAGACAGAACTCTACAGGCTATCTCTGCAGTAGATTGCAACACAGTTCTGGCCCTCTCTACATATTCGGCCGGCGCGCTCTACATATTCGTCGCCAGACCCACTGGCTCCAGGTCATCTATAAGTCTATGCTAGGTAAAGCTCCGCCTTATCTCAGCTCACTGGTCACGATAGCAACACCCACCTGTAGCACGCACTCCAGCAGGTATATCTCACTGGTCATCCCCAAAGCCAACACCTCCTTTGGTCGCCTTTCCTTCCAGTTCTCTGCTGCCAGTGACTGGAACGAATTGCAAAAATAGCTGAAGCTGGAGACTTATATTTCCCTCACTAACATCAGCTATCTGAGCAGCTGTACATAGTCCATCTGTAAATAGCCCACCCGATCTACCTACCTCATCCCCATATTGTTTTTATTTGCTTTATTTACTCTTTTGCACACCAGTATCTCTACTTGCACATCATCATCTGCTCATTTATCACTCCAGTGTTAATATGCTGAATTGTGAATAACTTTGCTACTATGGCCTATTTATCTCCTCACGCCATTTGCACACACTGTATATGTACTTTATTTTTTTATATTGTGTTATTGACTGTATTTTCATGTGTAACTCTGTTGCTGTTTGCGTCACACTGCTTTGCTTTATCTTGGCCAGGTCGCAGTTGTAAATGAGAACTTGTTCTCAACTAGCTTACCTGGTTAAATAAAGGTTAAATAAATAAAAATGGTGGTCCCACCCAGATATTGACTGGTTTTCTGATCCACGCCCCTACCTTTTCTTTTTAAGGTATCTGTGACCAATAGATTAGGGCCTAATGAATATATTTCAATTGACCGATTTTCTTTATATGAACTGTAACTCAGTAATAATGGTGCCGGAGGAGATAGCTGCCATTTTACAGTCCCCTAACCAATTGTGCTGTTGTGTGTGTGTGTTTTTATTTGTAACTTATTTTGTACATAATGTTTCTGCCACCGTCTCTTATGACCAAAAGGCTTCTATACATCAGGACAGCGATTACTCACCTCGTACTGGAAGAAGAGCTTCTAGATATCAGGACAGCGATTACTCACCTCGTACTGGAAGAAGAGATATCAGGACAGCGATTACTCACCTCGTACTGGAAGAAGAAGAGATTACTCACCTCGTACTGGAAGAAGAGATATCAGGACAGCGATTACTCACCTCGTACTGGAAGAAGAGCTTCTACATGAGCGATTACTCACCTCGTACTGGAAGAAGAGCTTCTAGATATCAGGACAGCGATTACTCACCTCGTACTGGAAGAAGAGCTTCTACATGAGCGATTACTCACCTCGTACTGGAAGAAGAGCTTCTAGATATCAGGACAGCGATTACTCATATACTGGAAGAAGAGACAGCGATTACTCACCTCGTACTGGAAGAAGGAAGAACCTCGTACTGGAAGAAGAGCTTCTAGATATCAGGACAGCGATTACTCACCTCGTACTGGAAGAAGAGCTTATACATATCAGGACAGCGATTACTCACCTCGTACTGGAAGAAGAGCTTTCTAGATATCAGGACAGCGATTACTCACCTCGTACTGGAAGATTTTTTCTTTAAGGAGTCGGATGGGAAGGATTTACTTCAGACACACGACAAGGCCCAAATCTACGTGATTTGCATGATAAAGAGACAGAGATATTGGGGATGTAGGTCGGGCTGCCTTGTGACGATCCGATGGCGATCTGCCTCTACCGTCAGTACTATTAGCCAACGTACAATCATTGGATAACAGGAAAATAGACTGGAAGAAGACGATCATAGACTGGAAGAAAGCTTCTAGATTCAGGACCTACCACCTCGTACTGGGACATTAAATATGATTTAATAATTTATGTTTCACCAAGTACGTGTACAATCATTGGATAACAAAATAGACTACGATCATAGACTAACTACGATTCCTACCAACGGGACATTAAATATGTAATAATTTATGTTTCACCAAGTCGTGGCTGAACGACGACATGAATAACATACAGCTGGCGGGGTTTACGCTGTATCGGCAAGATAGAACAAGACAGGGGGTGGTGGTCTATATTTGCAAACAACAGCTGGTGCACAAAATCTAATAGTAAGGAAGTCTCTAGGATTTGCTTGCCTGAGGTAGAGAATCTCATGATATTTACCAAGAGAGTTTTCATCTATATTCTTCGTAGCTGTCTATTTACCACCACAAACCGATGCTGGCACTAAGACCGCACTCAATGATGTCAGATATGTGCGTATTGGTAGGGAAGTCAGGTGCAGGAGAGCAGAGATTTGTGAACAGGCGCACACTTTATTTAGGCAAAAGTGCAAAATGCGCAAAACAGTCACAAGAATTATGTTTAACAATAAACATCTTTGTGAAAAAATAACACGGAAAAAACAAGCCAGTCAACAATACACACGTAACACAAACAATCTTACACAAAGACATGATGGGGAACAGAGGAATAAAGACATGCCGCCCGAACAAGGAGAGGAGCCGACTTCGGTGGAAGTCGTGACAAATGAGCTGTATAAGGCCATAAGCAAACAGGAAAACGCTCATCCAGAGGCGGCGCTCCTCGTGGCAGGGTACTTTAATGCAGAGAAACTTAAATCTGTTTTACCTAATTTCTACCAGCATGTTAAATGTGCAACCAGAGGAAAATCAACTCTAGACCACCTTTACTCCACACACAGAAACACGTACAAAGCTCTCCCTCGCCCTCCATTTGGCATATCCAACCATAATTATATCCTCCTGATTCCTGCTTACAAGCAAAAATTAAAGCAGTTAGCACCAGTGACTCAATAAAGAAGTGGTCAGATGACACAGATGCTAAGCAACAGGACTGTTTTCATAGCACAGACTGGAATATGTTCAGGGATTCTTCCATTGGCATTGAGGAGTACATCACATAAGTCACTGGCTTCATCAGTAAGTGCATTGATGACATCGTCCCCACAGTGACTGTACTTACATACCCTAACCAGAAGCCATAGATTACAGTCAACATCCGCACTGAGGAAACATGTAGAGCTGCAGCTTTCAAGGAGCGGGACTCGAACCTGGAAGCTTATAAGAAAAACCTGCTATGCCCTCCGACGAACCATCAAGAAGGCAAAGCTTCAATACAGGACAAAAATATAACCGTACAACACCGGCTCCGACGCTCGTCATATGTGGCAAGGCTTTCAAGCTATACAGACTACAAAGAGAAGCACAGCCGCGAGCTTCCCAGTGGCGCAAACCTACCAGTCGAGCTAAATTACTTCTATGCTCGCTTCGAGGCAAGCAACACTGAAGCATGAATGAGAGCATGCTATTCCGGACGACTATGTGATCATTCTCTCCGTAGCGAGTAAGACCTTTAAACAGGTCGATATTCGCAGGGCCAGACAGATTACTAGGACGTGTACTCCGAGCATGCGCTGACCAACTAGCAAGTGTATTCACTGCCATTTTCAACCTGTCCCTGACTGAGTTTGTAATACCAACATGTTTCAAGCAGACCACCATAGTCCCTGTGCCCAAGAACACTAAGGTAACCTGCCTAAATGACTCCCGACACGTAGCACTCACGTCTGTTTAAATGAAGTGCTTTGAAAGGCTGGTCATGGCTCACATCAACACCATTATCCCAGAAACCCTAGACCCACTACAATTTGCATACTGCCCCAACAGATCCACAGATGACGCAATCTCTATTGCACTCCACACTGCCCTTTCCCACCTGAACAAATGGAACACCTATGCGCGCATGCTATTCAATGACTACAGCAGTGGATAACAACACATCTGCCGTGCTGATCCTCAACACGGGGGCCCCTCAGGGGTGCGTGCTCAGTCTCCTCCTGTATTCCCTGTTCACTCATGACTGCATGGCCAGGCACGACTCCAACACCATCATTAAGATTACATTCGTCACAACAGTGGTATGCCTGGTCACCAACAACGATGAGACAGCCTATAGGGAGGACATCAGAGACTTGGCCATGTGGTGCCAGGATAACAACATGAGCAAGACAAAGGAGATGATTATGGATTACAGGAAAAGGAGGACCGAGCACGCCCCCATTCTCAACAACGGGGCTGTAGTGTAGCAGTTTGAGAGCTTCAAGTTCCTTGGTGTCTACATCACCAACAAACTATCATGGTCCAAACACATCAAGACAGTCGTGAAGAGGGCACGACAAAGCCTCAGGAGACTGAAAAGAATTGACCTGGGTCCTCAGATCCTCAAAAAGTTATACAGCTGTACCATCGAGAGTATCACTGTCTGGTATAGCAACTTCTCGGCCTCCGACCGCAAGACACTACAAAGGGTAGTGCGTACGGCCCAGTACATCACTGGGGCAAAACTTCCTGCCATCCAGGACCTCTATACCAGGTGTCAGAGGAAGGCCCTAAAAATGGTTAAAGACTCCAGCCACCCTAGTCATAGACTGTTCTCTCTGCTACCACACAGCTAGCGGTACCGGAGCACCAAGTCTAGGTCCACAAGGCTTCTAAACAGCTTTTACCCCAAGCCATAGGATTCCTGAACAGCTAATCAAATGGCTACCTAGACTATTTGCATTGACCCCCCGCCCCCCCCTGCTACTACTCTCTGTGTATTATCTATGCATAGTCACTAACTCTACCTACAAGTACATATTACCTCAATTACCTCGACTAACCTGTGCCCCTGCACATTGATTCTGTGCCGGTACCCCCTGTATATAGCGTCACTACTGTTATTTTACTGCTGCTCTTTAATTATTTTTTATTTGTTACTTTTACTTAACACTTATTTTTCTTAACACTGCATTGTTGGTTAAAACTTCTTCGGGATAAGGGGGCAGCATTTTCACTTTTGGATGAATAGCATGCCCAAAATCAACTGCCTGCTACTCATCCCCAGAATATAAGATATGCATATTATTAGTCGATTTGGATAGAAAACACTCTGAAGTTTCTAAAACTGTTTGAATCATGTCTGTGAGTATAACAAAACTGTCTTTTCAATGGGTTTTCATGGGGAATCCAGATTTCTAATCGACTTTCCTGCAGTTTCTACCGCTTCCACTGGATGTCACCAGTCTTTAGAAATTGGTTGAGGTTTTTCCTTTGTGTAATGAAGAAGTTCGGCCATCTTGAAAGAGGGTCACTTGAAGTGGACTGTTTGATAGATGCGTGTGACCAGAAAAGTAGCATCAGTTTATCTTTTTGTATTGAACACAGATCATCCCGTCTTCAATTTGATTGATTATTTACTTTAAGAAATACCTAAAGTTGTTTAACAAAAGTAGTTTGAAATGTTTTGGCAAAGTTTACAGGTAACGTTTAAGATATTCTGTAGTAACGTTACGCAAGTTGAAACCAGTGTTTTTCTGGATCAAACGTGCCAAATAAATGGACATTTTGGATATATATGGACGGAATTAATTGAACAAAAGGACCATTTGTGATGTTTATGGGACATATTGGAGTGCCAACAAAAGCAGCTCGTCAAAGGTAAGGCATGATTTATATTTTTATTTCTGCTTTTTGTGTCGCGCCTGCAGGGTTGAAATATGTTCTCTCTCTTTGTATACGGAGGTGATACACTCGCCTAAAAGCCTTTTTGAAATCTGACATGTTGGCTGGATTCACAACACGTGTAGCTTTAATTTGGTGTCTTACATGTGTGAATTCATGAAAATTAGAATTTTATAATATTTTATTTGAATTTGGCGCTCTTCATTTCCCTGGCTATTAGCCAGGTGGGACGATAGCGTCCCACCTATCCCAGAGAGGTTTTAAGGGCTTGTAAGTGAAGCATTTCACTAAGGTCTATACGTGGTATTCAGCACATGTGACATAACATTTGATTTGGTTTGATCTTTGAAACGGTTGTATGTTGCATTTATGTTTTTGTGCATTGTGTTTAGCATCACTTAACATGTATTTCAAATACATGTAGATACATTTGCATCTTCGTTAAAATTGATGTTATGCCAGTATTCCAGAAATGCATGGCTATGACATCTACGCAGAGCGGCTCCTAATTTGGCTTCTTAAATAAATTTTTACATACTGGTCCATGGAAATCATTTTTGGGGCCACCAAGCCAAAATGTTGGCAGTGATATCATTTAAATTGTGATGGTGAGTAAAAAACATTTATAAATTCTGTCATAAACATATGTTCAACTTCATTAACAAGTTTTCCCATCTCAAGAGGTTACACAAATACTTGACTCTCTTCAGCTTTAATAATGGAACAAATCTAGAGATCAGGCACTAGGCTGAATTCTTTTGTTAGTTTCATTTTTAGAGATTTAACCAAAAACTATACATCGTACAACACTCCTCGATATGTCAAATTGTAGGCCTTCTAATTCCAGTGACTGATAATATTGTCTCTATAGGCTCTACACTGGACAGTTAGCGGTTGTGTAGGTGGACCTAAGCCTTCTCATGCTCACTTTTCAATTGCTCATTGTATGTCAATCTCCAAAAGACTAACTGTGCTGTACAAATCAAGTCTAACACAAATATGGGGATGTAAGGTTTTACTAGTCTATTCTTCATGGGCCTCTTTGTTTTATTTTATCTGGCATAGCAAATATACGCAAAAATTGCTCCAAGACTGTCAGCTCAAAGTTTAGAGGGTAAGAGGGTTTACGTGTTTTGCTCGACCCACTCACTTTTCACCACAAAACTGCAGAAAATGGCCAAAAAGAGTAGAACCAGCTCACCTGCTTTTACACTATTTGATTATTAGATGCTCAATGTTTGTTTCTAAAATAAATATCTTAAAAGAGATACATTCACCCTATTAAAAGGGACAGATGTAAATGAAGCACTAATCACAGTAACCCGAAAAAATTACTTTGTCAAAGCAACAAAATAACTAGGGTTTTACAATGATGGTGAAAACTTGGGGAAATGTTAGGGTTAGTGGATTAAAACCTTCCTAGAGGTCACAGAACGTGCACAGAAGGACGTATCAAAATGCAGAATTTTGGAGCATTAGCAAGTCTTTATTCATATTGATTTTTTTAAATTGTCTATAGTACAGTGGCTTGTAAAAGTATTCACCCCCCTTGGAATTTTTCCTATTTTGTTGCTTTACAACCTGGAATTAAAAAGGATTTTTTGGGGGGGTTGTATCATTTGATTTACACAATATGCCTGCCACTTTGAAGATGCAAAATATGTTTTATTGTGAAACAAACAAGAAATTAGAAAAAAAAACTGAAAACTTGAACGTGCATAACTATTCACCCCCACAAAGTCAATTCTTTGTAGAGACACCTTTTGCAGAAATTACAGCTGCAAGTCTCTTGGGGTATGTCTCTATAAGCTTGGCACATCTAGTCACTGTGATTTTTGCCAATTTTTCAAGGCAAAACTATTCCAGCTCCTTCAAGTTGGAAGGGTTTCACTGGTGTACAGCAATCTTTAAGTCATACCACAGATTCTCAATTGGATTCTCAATCAGTCTGGGCTTTGACTAGGCCATTCCAAGACATTTAAATGTTCCCCCTTAAACCACTCGAGTATTACTTTAGCAGTATGCTTAGGGTCATTGTCGTGCTGGAAGGTGAACCTCCGTCCCAGTCTACAATCTCTGAAAGACCAACAGTTCCCTAAAGAATTTCCCTGTATTTAGGTCCATCTATCATTCCTTCAATTCTGACCAGTTCCCCAGTACCTGCCAATGAAAAACATCAGCATGATGCCGCCATCAACATGCTTCACTGCGAGGATGGTTTTCTCGGGGTGATGGAGGTGTTTTGGGCTTTGTGCCAGACATAGCGTTTTTTTTGATGGCCAAAAAGCTCAATTTTAGTCTCATCTGACCAGAGTAATTTCTTCCATATGTTTGGGGAGTCTCCCACATGAACTTTTGGTGAACACCAAATATGTTTGCTTATTGTTTTTCTGGCCACTCTTCCGTAAAGCCCAGGTCTGTGGAGTGTACGGCTTAAAGTAGTCCTATGGACAGATACTCCAATCTCCTCTGTGGAGCTTGGCAGCTCCTTCAGGGTTATCTTTGGTCTCTTTGTGGCCTCTCTGATTAATGCCTTCCTTGCCTGGTCCATGAGTTTTGGTGGGCGGCCCTCTCTTGGCAAGTTTGGTGTGGTGCCCTATTCTTTCAATGTATTTAATAATGTATTTAATGGTGCTCCGTGGGATGTTCAATTATCTTCATTTCACTTTAACAATTTGGACTATTCTGTGTATGTCCATTATATGAAATCCAAATAAAAATACATTTAAATTACAGGTTGTAATGTAACAAAATAGGAAAAATGACAAGGGGGTGAATATTTTGCAAGGCACTGTAAAGGCACTTTTTGTTAAAGTCAATATTGGTGCATAACATACATAACATACTCTTTTTTGGACTTTGGTTGCAATTCTCTCGTCAAATTTGTTTATTTGTCATATGCACATGAATGACATTACATGACCGATAATGTATCATGTTTTTAGCAATATTTGTAGAATTTTAAATGCATTTACAGTTCCTTCAGAAAGTACTCACACCCTTGACAAAGACATCTAAATGTAGATGTGTTTGTCACTGGCCTACACACAAGGCCAGTGGAATTATGTTTAGCAAAAAAAAATTAAATGCATTAACAACGCTGAAATGTCTTGTGTCAATAAGTATTCAACCCCTTTGTTATGGCAAGCCTAAATAAGTTCAGGAGTAAAAATGTGCTTAACAAGAGACATAAGTTGCATGGACTCACTCTGTGTGCAGTAAGTGTTTAACATGATTTTTGAATGACTACCTCATCTCTGTACCTCACACATACAATTGTCTGTAAGGTCCATCAGTTGAGCAGTGAATTTCAAACACAGATTCAACCACAAAGACCAGGGAAGTTTTCCAATGTTTCGCAAAGAAGGGCACCTATTGGTAGATGGGTAAAAAAAAGAAAGAAAAAAGCAGACACTGAAAATCCCTTTGAGCATGGAACAGTTAATAATTACACTTTGGATGGTGTTTCAATACACCCAGTCACTACAAAGATACAGGAGTCCTTCCTAACTCAGTTGCTGAAGAAGGAAGGAAACCGCTCAGGGATTTCCCCATTAGGGCAATAATGACTTTAAAACCTTGTGAGGATCCGTCAATTTTTGTTCAATTTTCGCCCAAAATGACATACCCAAATTTAACTGCCTACAGTTCAGGACCTGAAGCAAGAATATGCATATTCTTGGTACCATTTTGAAAGGAAACACTTTGACGTTTGTGGAAATGTGAAAGGAATGTAGAAGAATATAACACAATAGATCTGGTAAAAGATAATACAAAGAAAAAAACAACTGTTCTTTTGTATTTTTTTGTACCATCATCTTTGAAATGCAAGAGAAGGGCCATAATGTATTATTCCAGCCCAGGTGCAAGTTAGATTTTGGCCACTAGATGAAAGCAGTGTATGTGCCAATTTTTAGACTGAACCAATGAACCATTGCATTTCTGTTCAAAATGTTCTATCAAGACTGCCCAAATGTGACTAATTTGTTTATTAATAACTTTTCATGTTCAAAATTGTGCACTCTCCTCAAACAATATCATGGTATTCTTTCACTGTAATAGCTACTGTAAATGGGACCGTGCAGTTATATTAACAAGAATTTATGCTTTCTGACAATATCAGATACAGTCGGAAGTTTGCATACACCTTAGCCAAATACATTTAAACTCAGTTTTTCACAATTCCTGACATTTAATCCTAGTTATAATTCCATGTCTCCGGTCAGTTAGGATCACCACTTTTATTTTAAGAATGGGAAATGTCAGAATAATAGTAGAGAGAATTATTTATTTCAGCTTTTATTTCTTTCATCACATTCCCAGTGGGTCAGAAGTTTACATAAACTCAATTAGTATTTGGTAGCATTGCCTTGAAATAGTTTAAAGCAACTGGGCCAATCTTCAACAACAAACACAACCATGTGTTAGTCTGCCTTGTGGAGCTGAGCCACAGACTAAGACCTAATACAAGAGCAGGGAAGTGTGTGTGTGTGTGTGTGTGTGTGTGTGTGTGTGTGTGTGTGTGTGTGTGTGTGTGGTATCCCAGCACACCTTGGGGGAATCAGCTGCTCCACAGCACCTCCTTGGCTGGGTCCTATAGGGTACCCTATTCCCTACTGTTTATTGTGCACTACTTTGTCCAGAGCCCATAGGACTCTGGTCAAAAGTAGTGCACTTTATAGGGAATAGAGTGCCATTTCAGACACATCCTCTCATTATTGTTCTACCTGTAGCATGGCCTCTCTTTTAGCTCATTCTGTCTCACATCTGCGATGGAGCCTTTCTGCCTTGTTGAACTCTAATTACAGCATAGATGTAAGTCCCTGGCAGAGATGTGATGGCTGGCTGGGGAATAGGCTGCCTGCCTGCCTGCCTCACACACACACACACACACACACCGGGGTGTACTATCACCAACTAAATCCACACCAGATGAAGAGCTGTAACCCTGGTAGCCTTCAGCCCGTGACTCCGTCCCAAATGGCACCCTATTCCCCATTTAGCCCTAGTCAAAAGTAGTGCACTATGAATAGAGTGCCATTTGGGACTCAACCCATAACATCAGCATGGTGAGCTAATTGCAGGTCTAATACCAGATAGGAGTGGTGCAGAGAGCGGTAATTTACCTCCCCCACCTTAAAATAGGGCTGATGGCTCTCTCTCTCCATGTAGCTGACTCCAGGACCCCAACACAGCTGTGTTCCTCAACACAACCCTCCTCTACGCTCCTCTTCTCAACAAACACTCTCCACTTTGTTTTCCAATCCTTACCTGTTTGGCTGGCTGCAGTCAGGTGCTCTGTGAGGTCATAGAGACTATGTCCCAAATGGCACCCTATTCCTTTTGTAGCGCACAACCTTTGACCCAGAGCCCTATGGGCCCTAGTAACCAGTAGTGAGCTACATAGGGAATAGAATGCCATTTGGGATGCAAACTGAGAGTGGGTGGATGGGTCACTTTTCACCTGTGAGGTTGAAGTCAGGTAATTGGGAATGTTGGACGTCATACAAAAATATGAGTGAAAGGGATTTATAAAAAAAAATAAAAAAATGTTATAAAACTCACTGCCTTGACATGTGACCCCTGTAAAGTCCTGAAAAGAGGACAAGGTTTTAAAATAGATCCACATTTCCGGATTAGATGGGTCTGCTCTCCCGAGGCTGACCTCCAGTAAAAAGGCTTTCTCATCTTCTTTCGTCTTCTCAGTTTAGAGGACTATCACAGAGAGACATCAAAGACTTATGACAGTAAGTTCCAATATGGTTTGTCTGTGATTTTATTTCACTTTCTCTAAGCAGCCAGTATCCTGATCTCCTTCTCTCGTTTCTCATAAAAAATGTCCAATTTATTTGCTCTGGCGTCCATCCACACTGACTGACTGCCTGGAGCCAGATCTAAAACCACCATAAGGCAATGATGATGATGAGCAGCCTGTCAGAAGGAGACTGCATTTTGCTCTTAATTAAAAGGCGATTCAGCCAAGGGTTGTCATGTTCAAAAAGGTATATTGTACATCTGAAGTCTAAAGCGCGATAACATTTCTGTGCTGGTGTACAGTGGTGCTGGTGCCCTGCTGAGCACCAGTAGTTCTGTCAGTGCATTATATTAAATCAGTAGGTCTGCTCAGACTGCTTGAAGAGGATGGCTGAAGCCACAAATGCCTCATCTTTACAGCTAAGTGTTTAAAGATAAATAAGAAGCTTCTCCTGTGTCTCTCTCTCTCTCTCTCTCTCTCTCTCTCTCTCTCTCTCTCTCTCTCTCTCTCTCCAACACTACAGAATAACTCCTGCCATTGAAAAAACACTCTCCATCATCATCATCATCATCATTAATGACCTCAGTGTTTGGTTGGCAGTTCGCAGGGCGTGAGAGAGTCAGGCTATGTCCCAAATGGCACCTTATTCACTATATAGTGGATTACTTTAGGCCATAGCACATATGTTTTCATTTGGGATGCACCCTGCTAGGCCATATGCTCATTACCACCAAATGCTCTGCAGTTCTCAGACATTCTCGCTGTAAAGGAGAAGCTGCCTTACTACTGGAAATAGGAAAAGCCCATTTTGTCAATGTTAGCATGTTCTACATAAATTACTGTTCTAGCATTTCTTTCTTCAACCTTTGTTTCAAAGCCAAACCTTATGAAGCATCTGTGGATTTAGAGAGGCAGTCAGATGTCTTGTATATCGCCAACACAGTGATAGGTGGAATCACATATCTTAAATATATATTTATTTCACCTTTATTTAACCAGGTAGTTGAGAACAAGTTCTCATTTACAACTGTGACCTCGCCAAGATAAAGAGAAGCAGTGCGACAAACGTACAGTCAATAACACAATAGAAAAATCTATGTACAGTGTCTGCAAATGTAGTAAGATTAGGGAGGTAAGGCAATACATAGGCTATAGTGGTGAAATAATTACAATTTAGCATTAACACTGGAGTTATAGATGTGCAATTAGAGATACTGGGTGCAAAAGAGCAAAATGAATTAATAACAATATGGGGATGAGGTAGTTGTGTGGGCTATATACAGATTAGGCTGTGTACAGGTACAGTGATCAGCTGCTTTGACAGCTGATGCTTAAAGTTAGTGAGGGAGATATGTCTCCAGCTTCAGTGATTTTTGCAATTCGTTCCAGCCATTGGCAGCAGAGAACTGGAAGGATAGGTGGCCAAAGAGGTGTTGGCTTTGGGGATGACCAGTGAAATATACCAGCTGGAGCGCGTGCTACGGGTGGGTGTTGCTATGGTGACCAGTGAGCTGAGATAAGGCAGAGCTTTACCTAGCAGAGTTATAGATGACCTGGAGCCAGTTGGTTTGGCAATGAATATGTAGCGAGGGCCATCCGACGAGTGCATACAGGTCGCAGTGGTGGGTGGTATATGGGGCTTTGGTGACAAAAAGGATAATAAGAAAGAGTTTTACTTCCAAACCTCTGTCAATAACAGCTAGTTTTCAGTTTTGCTCTCTCCAATCAGACCAATCCCAGACAGTCCTAGCAAAAGTCTTGCTTGAGAAGTCGATTCTTTTTGACCTTTTAACTAAAAGCCATCATAGTAACTAGGTTTCCATTCGATTGGCAAACATATTTTCAGGCAAATATTTAAGAATATGTATAAAGAAAATATGCCCATTTTCCCACCAGTGGTGCGTTTCCACCAAAAAGAGTTCAAAATCACTGCATGATGACACAAAATGTACTTTTTCGCTTAAGTTTTCGTTAACGAATAAAAATCTTTCCATCACTTTTTTGCACTGATAGTTTTGTCACAAAAACTGTTGCCTTAAATAGCAAATGTGCCTACTCTGGTCTTGGCACGTGCCTTCTAGCCAACAGCTGTGAGATACATTCTATATGATGAGATAATTATGGATATACAGTTGAAGTCGGAAGTTTACATACACTTAGGTTGGAGTCATTAAAACTCATTGTTCAACCACTTAGGACATCCAATTTGTGCATGAAACAAGTACATTTTCCAACAATTGTTTACAGACATATTGTTTCATTTATAACTCACTGTATCACAATACCAGTGGGTCAGAAGTTTACATATACTAAGTTGATTGTGCCTTAAACAGCTTGGGAAATTCCAGAAAATGATGTCATGGCTTTAGAATCTTCTGAAAGGCTAATTGACATAATTTGAGTCAATTGGAGGTGTACCTGTGGATGTGTTTCAAGGCCTACCTTCAACCTCAGTGCCTCGTTGCTTGACATCATGGTAAAATCAAAAGAAATCAGCCAAGACCTCAGAAAAAAAAATGTAGACCTCCACAAGTCTGGTCCATCCTTGGGAGCAATTTCTAAACGCCTGAAGGTACTGCGTTCATCTGTACAAACAATAGTACGCAAGTGTAAACACCATGGGACCACGCAGCCGTCATACCGCTCAGGAAGGAGACGCGTTCTGTCTCCTAGAGATGAACGTACTTTGGTGCGAAAAGTGCACATCAATCCCAGAACAACAGCAAAGGACCACGTGACAATGCTGGAGGAAACAGATACAAAAGTATCTATATCCACAGTAAAACAAGTCCTATATCGACATATCCTGTAAGGCTGCTCAGCAAGGAAGAAGCCACTGCTCCAAACCGCCATAAAAAAGCCAGACTATGGTTTACAACTGCACATGGGGACAAAGATCAACCTTTTTGGAGAAATGTCCTCTGGTCTGAGGAAACAAACATAGAACCGTTGTCCATAATGACCATTGTTATGTTTGGAGGAAAAAGGGAGAGGCTTGCAAGCCAAAGAACACCATCCCAACCAGGAAGCACGGGGGTTGGCAGCATCATATTTTGGGGGTGCATTGCTGCAGGAGGGACTGGTGCACTTCAAAAAATAAATGGAATCATGAGGAAAGAAAATTATGTGGATATATTGAAGCAACATCTCAAGACATCAGAAGTTAATGCTTGGTCGCAAATGGGTCTTGAAAATGGACAATGACCCCAAGCATACTTCCAATGTTGTGGCAAAATGTGTTAAGGACAACAAGGTCAAGGTATTGGAGTGACCATCACAAAGCCCTGACCTCAATCCTATGGAATATTTGTGGGCAGAACTGAAAAAACATGTGCTAGCAAGGAGGCCTACAAACCTGACTCAGTTACACCAGCTTTGTCAGGAGGAATGGACCAGAGTTCACCCAACCTTTTGTGGTTAGCTTGTGGAAGGCTACCTGAACCATTTGACCCAAGTTAACGCAATTTCAAGGCAATGCTACCAAATACTAATTGAGTATGTGTAGACTTCTGACCCACTGGGGATGTGATGAAAGAAATACAAGCTGAAAGAAATCATTCTCTCTACTATTATTCTGACATTTCACATTCTTAAAATGAAGTGGTGATCCTAACTGACCTAAGAAATGGAATTTTTTAATAGGATTAAATGTCAGGAATTGTGAAAACTGAGTTTAAATGTATTTGGCTAAGGTGTATATAAACTTGCGACGTCAACTGTATGTCAAACAGCAGTCAAGCATCCATCATCATGTCAGCAGAATGACCCTCGATATTTATTGGAAAGGAGAATCAAGATCAGCTTTCACTTTCACTACCCTGTGAAGTTCATCATAACTCATTCCATCTGTAGCCTAATAAACTGCATGGTTTCCTGAGTCGTAGTGGGAGGACCACACGCCATATCATCATATCATCATATCTCCAAGTTTACTTCGATATGATGGTTATTACATTAATATTTGCGCATGGGTTACTCAACCCTGCCCCTTAGAGGCTGCTACACTATATACATAGATATGGAATCACTGGTCACTTTAATAATGTTTGCATACTGCTTTACTCATTTCAAATGTATATACTGTATTCTATTCTACTATATTTTAGTCAATGCTATTGCTCGTCCTAATATTTATATATTTCTTAATTCCATTCTTTTACTTTTAGATTTGTGAATTGTTGGATACGTACTGCACTGTTGGAGCTAGGAACACAAGCATTTTGCTACACCCGCAATAACATCTGCTAAATATGTGTATGTGACCAATAAAATTTGATTGGTCCTGGTCAAAAGTAGTGCCCTATTTTGGGAATAGGGTGCCATTTGGGACGCACTTCTGAATGGTGCAATGCAACCATTCCCGGGTCAGGATGCGCCAGGGCTGCTGATCTAGGTGGGATTGCTAATGATGGAGGGAGGCTGGCAGTTACAGAAACACGAAGAAGAGGAGGAGAGGAGGGGTGAGGAGAGCTTTTCCACAATGCTGCAGTTCCTTTTTTCAATAATTCAAACAGCGCTAGCTTGCTAGGTCATGGCTGATTCCACTATCTGGCTGTGCTATAAAGAGAGAGCCATGTCAGAACAATAGAGATGCGCGGGCACGTTATCTGCCCCACCGCACCACCTGACTATTCAAAGAGCCTGTAGCGACATGGGAGAGATAGTTATCATAAACAGATGAAGGATGGAGGGTTCTGCTTTTCATTTCTCTCACCTCTTATTTCCATTTTCAATCTTGTTCAGACAGAGGCAAAGTACTCTAACAAGGTTCTTTTCTGAGATGGAGTGTTAAATTAATAATATTCACACGTTTTTTTTACAAAATATAAAATGTTGCTGTAAGTAATTAGACAAGTAGAGTTTCGTTATGTTTCGCTGGAATGGAATGTTCGTATCCTGTTAATCTTTGACTGATATATGTGGTTGTCTCACCTAGCTAGCTGAAGATGAATGTACTGACTTTGACTGATATATGTGGTTGTCTCACCTAGCTAGCTGAAGATGAATGTACTGACTTTGACTGATATGTGGTTGTCTCACCTAGCTATCTGAAGATGAATGTACTGACTTTGACTGCTATATGTGGTTGTCTCACCTAGCTAGCTGAAGATGAATGTACTGACTTTGACTGATATGTGGTTGTCTCACCTAGCTATCTGAAGATGAATGTACTGACTTTGACTGATATGTGGTTGTCTCACCTAGCTATCTGAAGATGAATGTACTGACTTTGACTGATATGTGGTTGTCTCACTTTGACTGATATGTGGTTGTCTCACCTAGCTATCTGAAGATGAATGTACTGACTTTGACTGATATGTGGTTGTCTCACCTAGCTATCTGAAGATGAATGTACTGACTTTGACTGATATGTGGTTGTCTCACCTAGCTATCTGAAGATGAATGTACTGACTTTGACTGATATGTGGTTGTCTCACCTAGCTATCTGAAGATGAATGTACTGACTTTGACTGATATATGTGGTTGTCTCACCTAGCTAGCTGAAGATGAATGTACTGACTTTGACTGATATGTGGTTGTCTCACCTAGCTATCTGAAGATGAATGTACTGACTTTGACTGCTATATGTGGTTGTCTCACCTAGCTATCTGAAGATGAATGTACTGACTTTGACTGATATGTGGTTGTCTCACCTAGCTATCTGAAGATGAATGTACTGACTTTGACTGATATGTGGTTGTCTCACCTAGCTATCTGAAGATGAATGTACTGACTTTGACTGATATGTGGTTGTCTCACCTAGCTATCTGAAGATGAATGTACTGACTTTGACTGATATGTGGTTGTCTCACCTAGCTATCTGAAGATGAATGTACTGACTTTGACTGCTATGTGGTTGTCTCACCTAGCTATCTGAAGATGAATGTACTGACTTTGACTGCTATATGTGGTTGTCTCACCTAGCTATCTGAAGATGAATGTACTGACTTTGACTGATATGTGGTTGTCTCACCTAGCTATCTGAAGATGAATGTACTGACTTTGACTGATATGTGGTTGTCTCACCTAGCTATCTGAAGATGAATGTACTGACTTTGACTGCTATATGTGGTTGTCTCACCTAGCTATCTGAAGATGAATGTACTGACTTTGACTGATATGTGGTTGTCTCACCTAGCTATCTGAAGATGAATGTACTGACTTTGACTGCTATATGTGGTTGTCTCACCTAGGTATCTGAAGATGAATGTACTGACTTTGACTGCTATATGTGGTTGTCTCACCTAGGTATCTGAAGATGAATGTACTGACTTTGACTGATATGTGGTTGTCTCACCTAGCTATCTGAAGATGAATGTACTGACTTTGACTGATATGTGGTTGTCTCACCTAGCTATCTGAAGATGAATGTACTGACTTTGACTGCTATATGTGGTTGTCTCACCTAGCTATCTGAAGATGAATGTACTGACTTTGACTGATATGTGGTTGTCTCACCTAGCTATCTGAAGATGAATGTACTGACTTTGACTGCTATATGTGGTTGTCTCACCTAGCTATCTGAAGATGAATGTACTGACTTTGACTGCTATATGTGGTTGTCTCACCTAGCTATCTGAAGATGAATGTACTTACTGTATATTGATATGGATAAGAGCATCTGCTAAATGTAAATATTTTGCATACAGATCTCATATTACTGTAATGATTCAATTTTTGATTTTTTTTTTTTGGGGGGGGGGGTATTATATTACAGTACCAGTCAAAAGTTTGGACACACCTACTCATTCCAGGTTTTTTGTTTTATTACTATTTTCTACATTGTAGAATAATATTGAAGATATCAAAACTGTGAAATAACACACATGGAATCATGTAGTAACCAAAAAAGTGTTAAACAAATCACAATATATTTTATATTTGAGATTCTTCAAAGTAGCCACCCTTTGCCTTGATGATAGCTTTGCACACTCTTGGCATTCTCTCAACCAGCTTCATGAGGAATGCTTCTTCAACAGTCTTGAAGGAGGTCCCACATATGCTGATCACTTGTTGGCTGCTTTTCCTTCACTCTGAGGTCCAACTCATCCCAAACCATCTCAATTGGGATGAGGTCGGGTGATTGTGGAGGCCAGGTAATCTGATGCAGCACTCCATCACTCTCCTTGGTCAAATAGCAGTCACTTCTGTCATCATGAAGTGCTTTGAGAGACTAAAGGATCATATCACCTACACCGTACCTGTTACCCTAGACCCACTGCAATTTGCATACCGCCCCAATAGGTCCACAGACAATGCAATCACCATCACACTGCACACTGCCCTTTCCCATCTGGAAAAGAGGAATACCTATGTAGGAATGCTGTTCATTGACTACAGCTCAGTATTCAACACCATAGTACCCTCCAAGCTCTTTATTAAGCTTGAGGCCTTATGTCTCAACCCCGCCCTGTGCGATTGGGTCCTGGTCTTCCTGACCGGCAGCCCCCAGGTTGTGAAGGAAACAACATCTCCACTTTGCTGATCCTCAACACTTGGGCCCCACAGGGGTGTGTGCTCAGTCCCCTCCTGTACTCCCTGTTTTCCCATGACTGTGTGATCATGCACACCTCAAACTTGATCATCAAGTTTGCAGTCACAACAGTAGTAGGCTTGATCACCAACAATGACGAGACAGCCTACAGGGAGGAGGTGAGGGTACTTGGAGTGTAGTGTCAGGAATGCAACCTCTCTCACTCAACATCAACAAAACAAAGGAGATGATCATGGACTTCAGGAAACAGCAGAGTGAGCACCCCCCTATTCACATCAACGGGACAGCAGTGGAGAAGGTGGAACGTTACATTTCTCTGCGTACACATCACAGACAGTGTGGTGAAGAAGGTGTAACAGTGCCTCTTCAACCTCAGGAGGCTGAAGAAATTTGGCTTGTCACCTAAAACCCTCAAACTTTTACAGATGTTCAATTGAGAGCATCCTGTCGGGTTGCACCACTGCCTGGTACGGCAACTGCACCCACCCAAAACCGCAGAGCTCTCCAGATGGGGGTGCGGTCTGCACAATGCATCACTGGGGGCAAACTACTTGCCCTCCAGGACACCTACAGTACCCGATGTCACACAAAGATCATCAAAGACAACAACCACCCGAGCCACTGCCTGTTCACCCCACTACCATCCAGAAGGTGAGGTCAGTACAGGTGCATCAAAGCTGGCACCAAGAGACTGAATATAGCTTATATTTCAAGGCCATCAGACTGTTAAGGGGTCGATAATCCAGAGTAGTGGGGCCAAGGTAGAGGACGGCAGGCACGCCCAGGGTCAGGTCAAGCAGAGGTTGATAATCCAGAGAAGGCACAGGATGGTAGGCAGGCTCAGAGTCAGGACAGGCAAGGGTCAAAACCAGGAGGATGAGAAAAAGAGAGACTGGGGAAAAGCAGCAGCTGAGACAAAACGTTGGTTGACTTGAACAAATAAGAAAACACAGGTATAAATACCCAGGAGATAAGTAGGGAAGGTGGGCGACACCTGGAGGGGGGTGGAGACAAGTACAAGGACAAGTGAAAAAAGTCAGGGCATGACATTACCCCCCACCCCCCTCTAGGGATGCCACCTGCTGTCCTACTTGGACGCATACCTGGTTGAGCGTGGTGTCAGCGTTGGAATTCAGAGATTAGGCCTGATTCCAGGATGTCCCTAATGGAGACCCAGCACTTCTCCTCTGAGCCATAACCCTCCCAGTCAACCAGGTACTGGAATCCCCTGCCCTCAGGTCGAACCTTCAGGAGACATCTCACCCTGTACGCCAGTTGGCCGTCGATGAGATGGGTGGGAGAGGGGTGGGCCTGGAAACAGGAGACAAAGGGCTGTGAGACATGGGTTTAGATCTAGACACATGAAAAGTAGGAAGTAAATGGAGGGTACGGGGCAACAGAGGACGAACAGCAGAAGGGCTATTGATTTTGGAGCAGTGGGGAAAAGGTCTCGGGGGTGTGGTGGTGGGGCTATAGCGGTGTGCCAGCGCATCCGGCTTAACCTCCTTGGGTACCGGTTGGTGTTGTGGAAGAAAAGTGGCCCGGGACTTACTGAACCCCTCCCGGAGGTCCTGGAACACCGCGGGAATGGTGGAGAGGTTCGGGGAAATTTCCAAGCCCCCGGGGAGACGTCCCGGGGCAGGCAGAGCTGATATCAGGCAATGGGCGTGGAGGAACGGGCTCCAGCCCATGATGGCACCAGTAGACCAGTCAATTGAGGGATTGTGTCGCTGGAGCCAAGAGAATCCCAATACCACAGGAACCTGCAGTGACTCAATTAGCAGGAATTGGACCATCTCGCTGTGGTTCCCCGACACTCATTGGTTGATGGGGGTGGTATGCTGGGTGACCCGGCCTATAGAGCGCCTGTTCAGAATGCTAACATCCATGGGAATGGAGAGGGGTTGAGTGGGTTGCCCATCTCAGACACCAGGGTAACGTCCATAAGACTCATATCAGCCCATGAGTCTATGAGTATCTGGAGAGACTTGGACTGGTCGCCCCACAGCAGGGTTGCATGGCGAGGGGGGAGAGTAGGGTGAGAAGCAACATTATCCTTAAGACCCAATGGAGTACCCATTAGGACCAATGAGCTAGGTCTCTTGAAGTGACAGGTAGACACATAATGACCGGCAGTACCGCAATACGGACAACTCTGGGTATTAAGCCTGTGTACGCATTCGGCTCGAGACAGCCTAGTCCTGCCGAGCTGTATCGACTCAGTAAGGGGCAAATCGACAAATCGGAGACTCTTGGGGACGAAGATGCCGGGGACTTCCGGAGTTCATCAGATGCAAGGTGGGATCCTTGAGTGAGTGATTGGGACCGCATTCAGACCTCTTCTCCCTCCTACGTTCCCGTAGCCAACCAACGATCCGGATGGTTAAAGCAATGAGTGAGTTGAGATCTGTTGGTAGTCCCGGGGCTGCAAGCTCGTCCTTTACTTCCTCCAATAATCCGTGCAGGAACGTGTTGAACAGCACTTCTGGGTTCCAGGCATCCTCTGCTGCTAGCATGCGGAAATCCACCGCATAGTCTGCCACACTGAGGGAGTCCTGCCAAAGCTCGAATGGGCAGCCTCTCTCCCACCGCAGGCTCAAACTTCTCACCTCTGCCACGAATACCTCCAGACTGAGGCAGACGGCGGATTGTTGCTCCCACACCGCCGTGGCCCAGGTGAGTGACCTCCCGGACGTAATAATGTTCTGGAATCTCCATCGTAGTGCTCCGGGGAGGTAAGCGGGGTTCCCGGGAAACCGGGGTGACGGCGTTGCTACCAGCCGTGTTACAAAGGGTCTGGGAGGTTACCGTCGTGGTAGTAGGGCTGCCTAGTAGGCAACCCACAGAATTGCTTCTGCAAAGCGTCCAATGTTAGGTCGTGACGTTCGGCAACATCCTGGAACCCTTCCATCAGACCACAAAGCAACTCCTCGTGTCTACCAATGAGGGGTCCTTGGGAGGAGATGGCATTGGGAGATAGTCCAAGTCTGCTGTGTCAGACATGGCCATTTCGTACTATCAGGTAAGACCCAAGTACAGACTGTGTTGAAGTAACAATGTTTATTGCAACAACAGGAGCAGGTAACCGGCAAGTCAAGGCAGGTCGATAATCCAGAGTAGTGGGGCCAAGGTACAGGATGGCAGGCAGGCTCAGGGTCGGGTAGAGGTCGGTAATCCAGAGAAGGGGCAAAGGCACAGGACGGCAGTCAGGCTCAGAGTCAGGACAGGCACGGGTCAAAACAAGGAGGACGAGAAAAGGAGAGACTGGGGAAAAGCAGGAGCTGAGACAAACCGCTGGTTGACTTGAACAAACAAGACGAAGTGGCACAGACAGACAGGCGACACCTGGAGGGGTGGAGACGAGCACAAGTACAGGTGAAACAGATCAGGGCATGACATCTTGCCTATGCCAGTCGGTTATTGCTCATCCATATATTTTTATGTATATATTCTTAATTCATCCCTTAAAACTTCTTAGGGATAGGGGGCAGTATTTTCACATCCAGATTAAAAGTGTGCCCAAAGTAAACTGCCTGGTACTCAAGCCCAGAAGCTAGGATATGCATTTGTAGATTTGGATAGAAAAATCCAGGGGGGAAAAATTGAGGTCATTGTGTTTCCCAATGGGTTTCTATTGAAAGCCCTATTTAATAGGAACCTGGTTGCAGTTCCTATGGCTTCCACTAGATGTCAACAATCTTTAGAAATTGGTTGATGTTTTTCTTTTGAGAAATGAAGAAGTATGGCTGTTCTTTGTGGAATGTCACTCCATGTGGACTATACTGTTTGATGCACATGAACTGGAGCTCGCTTCACATTGTTTTTATCCGGTATTGGAAACAATTGATCCCGTCTTCAATTTTATCGATTATTTACATTTTAGGATACCTGAGGTTGGATTAGGAACGTTGTTTGAAATGTTTGGACCAAGTTTACAGGTAACTTATTAGATACTTTGTAGTCATGTTGGGCGAGTTGGAACTGGTGTATTTCTGAATCAAAAGCGCCAAATAAATGTACATTTTGGGGATATAAAGAAGGACATTACCAAACAAAAGGACCATTTGTGATGTTTCTGGGACATTGGAGTCCCAACAGAAGAAGATCTTCAAAGGTAAGGCATTTACAATTGTCACGCCCTGGTCGTAGTATATTGTGTTTGTCTTTATTTATTTGGTCAGGCCGGGGTGTGACATGGGTTTATTGTGGTGTGTTTTGTCTTGGGGTGTTGTTGGGTGTGTGGCTTAGTGGGGGTATCTAGCATAGTCTATGGCTGTCTGGAGTGGTTCTCAATCAGAGGCAGGTGTTTATTGTTGTCTCTGATTGGGAACCATATTTAGGCAGCCATATTCTTTGAGTATTTCGTGGGTGATTGTTCCTGTCTCTGTTGTCACCAGATAGGCTGTATAGGTTTTCACGTTCCGTTTGTCGTTTTGTATTGTTAGTTATTTCATGTCGAGTTCCCTTTCATTAAAGAACATGAATAACCACCACTCTGCATTTTGGTCCGCTTCTCCTTTGACAGACGAGAACCGTTACAACTATATTGTTATTTCTGACTGTTGCCACCTGCCTGGTTGAAAATTACTTTCATGTGTTTGCTATGCGGGGCGCTGTCCTCAGATAATCTCATGGTCTGCTTTCGCCATAAAGCCTTTTTGAAATCTGACACTGCGGCTAGATTAACAATAAATTAAGCTTTAAGTGTATTACACTTATATTTTCGTGAATCTTGAATATTGATATTTCTGTAGTTTGAATTTGGCACTCTGCAATTTCACTGGATGTTGTCAAATCGATCCCGCTAAAGGGATTGGCGCGCCAAGGGATCACTAACAGGTTAACTTAGATTTGTGTGTATTTGTTATGTACTTGAGTGAAGACCCAAAAGCGGTTTTAACAGAAAACAGAGTTCTTTAATAAAAAACAGGAATGGCATAAATCCTCTTCCAACGTAGTCAATGGAACAAAAGAACGTAGTATAATGCAGGATGCACCTGCCAGGCAGACTCCGACAGGATAGGACAAGGTGGAAGCAAACGGGACGACAGCTTGCTTCTGGTATCAAAAACACAAACAAGAATCAGACACTGAAAGTAGCAGGAACAGAGAGAGAAATAGAGACCTAATCAGAGGGGGAAGAGAGAACAGGTGGGGAAAGAGTGAATGAGCTAGTTAGGGGAAATGTAGAACAGCTGAAGAATGAGAGACAGAGAAGGTAACCTAAAAAGACCAGCAGAGAGAGACAGAGTGAAGAGAAAGGACAGGAACAGACATAACAAGACATGACAGTACCCCCCCACTCACCGAGCGCCTCCTGGCGCACTCGAGGAGGAAACCTGGCGGCAACGGAGGAAATCATCGATCAGCGAACGGTCCAGCACGTCCCGAGAGGGAACCCAACTCCTCTCCTCAGGACCGTACCCCTCCCAATCCACTAGGTACTGCTGACCACGGCCCCGAGGGCGCATGTCCAAAATCTTACGAACCCTGTAGATGGGTGCGCCCTCGACAAGGATGGGGGGAGGGACGAGCGCGGGGCGCGAAGAACGGGCTTAACACAGGAGACATGGAAGACCGGGTGAACGGACGAAGATAGCGCGGGAGAAGAAGTCGCACTGCGACAGGATTAATGACCTGAGAAATACGGAACGGACCAATCGGGGCCAACTTGCGAGAAGCTGTCTTAAGGGGAAGGTTCTGAGTGGAAGATCTCTGACCGCAACAATATCTAGGACTCTTGGTCCTACGCTTATTAGCGGCCCTCACAGTCTGCGCCCTATTACGGCAAAGTGCCGACCTGACCCCCTTCCAGGTGCGTTAACGCTGGACAAAAGCCTGAGCGGAGGGGACGCAGGACTCGGCGAGCTGAGATGAGAACAGCGGAGGCTGGTACCCGAGGCTACACAAAAGGGGATAGACCGGTAGCAGACGAGGGAAGCAGTTGTGGGCGTACTCTGCCCAGGGAGCTGTTCTGACCAAGACGCAGGGTTACGAAAAGAAAGGCTGCGTAAATGCGACCAACAGTCTGATTGGCCCGTTCGGCTTGACCGTTAGACTGGGGATGAAAGCCGGACGAGAGACTGACGGAAGCCCCAATCAAACGGCAAAACTCCCTCCAAAATTGAGACGTGAACTGCGGGCCTCTGTCGGAAACGACGTCCAGAAGGAAGGCCATGAATACGGAAAACATTCTCGATAATGATCTGAGCCGTCTCCTTAGCAGAAGGGAGCTTATCGAGAGGAATGAAATGAGCCGCCTTAGAGAATCTATCGACAACCGTAAGAATAACTGTCTTCCCCGCTGATGAAGGCAGTCCGGTGATAAAATCTAAAGCGATGTGAGACCACGGTCGAGAGGGAATGGGAAGCGGTCTGAGACGGCCGGCAGGAGGAGAGTTCCCAGATTTAGTCTGCGCGCAGACCGAACAAGCGGCGACAAATCGACGCGCGTCACGTTCCCGAGTGGGCCACCAGAAACGCTGGCGAATGGAAGCGACGTACCCCGAACGCCGGGGTGGCCGGCTAACTTGGCAGAGTGGGCCCACTGAAGAACGGCCGGACGAGTAGGAACGGGAACGAACAGAAGGTTCCTAGGACAAGCTCGCGGCGACGGAGTGTGAGCGAGTGCTTGCTTTACCTGCCTCTCAATTCCCCAGACAGTCAACCCGACAACACGCCCGTCAGGGAGAATCGGGGTCGGTGGAGACCTCAGAAGAACTGAAGAGATGAGATAAAGCATCAGGCTTGGTGTTCTTTGAGCCCGGACGATAAGAAATAACAAACTCGAAACGAGCGAAAAACAGAGCCCAACGAGCCTGACGCGCATTGTCGTTTGGCTGAACGGATGTACTCAAGGTTCCTATGGTCAGTCCAAACGACAAAAGGAACAGTCGCCCCCTCCAACCACTGTCGCCATTCGCCTAGGGCTAAGCGGATGGCGAGCAGTTCGCGATTACCAACATCATAGTTACGTTCTGACGGCGATAAGCGATGAGAGAAAAAACGCGCAAGGATGGACCTTGCCGTCAGAGAGAGAGCGCTGAGAAAGAATGGCTCCCACGCCCACCTCTGACGCGTCAACCTCAACAACAAACTGTCTAGAGATGTCAGGTGTAACAAGAATAGGAGCGGATGTAAAACGATTCTTAAGAAGATCAAAAGCTCCCTGGGCGGAAACGGACCACTTAAAGCACGTCTTAACAGAAGTAAGGGCTGTGAGGGGAGCTGCCACCTGACGAAATTACGGATGAAACGACAGATAGAAATTAGCGAAGCCCAGAAAGCGATAAGCTGGCGTGACTTAGGAACGGGCCAATCAATGACAGCCTGGACCTTAGCGGGATCCATCTTAATGCCCTCAGCGGAAATAACGGAACCGAGAAAAGGGACAGAGGCGGCATGAAAAATGCACTTCTCAGCCTTCACATAAAGACAGTTCTCCAAAAGGCGCTGGAGGACGCGTCGCACGTGCTGAACATGAATCGAGAGAGACGGAGAAAAAATCAGGATATCGTCCATGTCAACGAAAACAAAAATGTTCAGCATGTCTCTCAGGACGTCGTTAACTAGTGCCTGAAAGACAGCTGGAGCGTTAACAGGCCGAAAGGAAGAACCCGGTATTCAAAGTGCCCTAACGGAGTGTTAAACTGCCTCTTCCACTCGTCCCCCTCCCTGATGCGCACGAGATGGTAGGCGTTACGAAGGTCCAATTTGGTGAAAAACCTGGCTCCCTGCAAGATCTCGAAGGCTGAAGACATAAGAGGAAGCGGATAACGATTCTTAACTGTTATGTCATTCAGCCCTCGATAATCCACGCATGGGCGCAGGGACCCGTCCTTCTTCTGAACAAAAAAAAACCCCGCTCCGGCGGGAGAGGAGGAGGAGACTATGGTACCGGCGTTGAGCGAAACCGACAAATAATCCTCGAGAGCCTTACGTTCGGGGAGCCGACAGAGAGTATAATCTACCCCGGGGGGAGTAGTTCCCGGAAGGAGATCAATACTACAGTCATACGACCGGTGTGGAGGGAGAGAAGTGGCCTTGGAACGACTGAACACCGTGCGCAGATCGTGATACTCCTCCGGCACCCCTGTCAAATCGCCAGGCTCCTCCTGTGAAGAAGAGACAGAGGAAACAGGAGGGATAGCAGACATTAAACAGGTCACATGACAAGAAACATTCCAGGATAGGATAGTATTACTAGACCAATTAATAGAAGGGTTATGGCGCACTAGCCAGGGATGACCCAAAACAACAGGTGTAAAAGGTGAACGAAAAATTAAAAAGAAATGGTTTGCTATGATTACCAGAGACAGTGAGGGTTAAAGGCAGCGTCTCACGCTGAATCTTGGGGAGAGAACTACCATCTAAAGCGAACAAGGCCGTGGGCTCCCCTAACTGTCTGAGAGGAATGTCATGTTCCCGAGCCCAGGTCTCGTCCATAAAACAGCCCTCCGCCCCAGAGTCTATCAAGGCACTGCAGGAAGCAGATGAACCGGGCCAGCGGAGATGGACCGGAAAGGTAGTGCGTGATCCAGAAGGAGAGGCCTGATAGTTGCGCTCACCAGTAGCCCTCCCTTTACTGATGAGCTCTGGCTTTTACTGGACATGAGGTGACAAAATGACCAGCGGAGCCGCAGTAGAGACAGAGGCGATTGGTGATTCTCCGTTCCTTCTCCTTGGCCGAGATGCGGATACCCCCAGCTGCATAGGCTCAGCATCCGAGCCGGCGGAGGAGGGTGGCAGTGATGCGGCAGGTGGCAGTGATGTGGAGAGGGGAGCAACGGAGAACGCGAGCTCCTTTCCACGAGCTCGGCGACGAAGATCAAACCGTCGCTTATGCGAATAGCGAGAGCTATTAAGGAGTCCAGACAGGAAGGAACCTCCCGGGAGAGGATCTCATCCTTAACCTCGACGAGGAGACCCTCCAGAAAACGAGCGAGCAAAGCCGGCTCGTTCCAGTCACTAGAGGCAGCGAGAGTGCGAAACTCAATAGAATAATCCGTTATGGATCTATTCCCCTGACATAGGGAAGACAGGGCCCTGGAAGCCTCCTCGCCAAAAACAGAACGGTCAAAAACCCGTATCATCTCCTCCTTAAAGTCCTGATACTGGTTAATACACTCAGCCCTCGCCTCCCAGATTGCCGTGCCCCACTCACGCGCCCGTCCAGAGGAGAGAAATGACGTTTGCGGGCTGCGCTCCTGGAGTAAGTGTTGGGCTGGAGAGAGAACACCACATCACACTGAGTGAGGAATGAGCGGCACTCAGTGGGCTCCCCAGAGTAACACGGCGGGTTGTTGATCCTGGGCTCCGGAGACTCGGAAACCCTGGAAGTGGGCGGTGGATCGAGGCGGAGTTGGTGAACCTGTCTTGTGAGGTCGGAGACTTGGAAGGCCAGGGTCTCAACGGCATGTCGAGCAGCAGACAATTCCTCCTCGTGTCTGCCTAGCATCGCTCCCTGGATCTCGACGGCGGAGTGAAAAGGGTCCGGAGCCGCTGGGTCCATTCTTGGTCTGATTCTTCTGTTATGTACTTGAGTGAAGACCCAAAAGCGGTTTTAACAGAAAACAGAGTTCTTTAATAAAAAACAGGAATGGCATAAATCCTCTTCCAACGTAGTCAATGGAACAAAAGAACGTAGTATAATGCAGGATGCACCTGCCAGGCAGACTCCGACAGGATAGGACAAGGTGGAAGCAAACGGGACGACAGCTTGCTTCTGGTATCAAAAACACAAACAAGAATCAGACACTGAAAGTAGCAGGAACAGAGAGAGAAATAGAGACCTAATCAGAGGGGGAAGAGAGAACAGGTGGGGAAAGAGTGAATGAGCTAGTTAGGGGAAATGTAGAACAGCTGAAGAATGAGAGACAGAGAAGGTAACCTAAAAAGACCAGCAGAGAGAGACAGAGTGAAGAGAAAGGACAGGAACAGACATAACAAGACATGACAGTATTAGGTATGTCACACCCTGACCATAGTTTGCTTTGTATGTTTCTACGTTTTGTTTGGTCAGGGTGTGATCTGAGTGGGCATTCTGTTACATGTCTAGTTTGTCTATTTCTATATTTGGCCTGATATGGTTCTCAATCAGAGGCAGGTGTTAGTCATTGTCTCTGATTGGGAACCATATTTAGGTAGCCTGTTTGGTGTTGGGTTTTGTGGGTGATTGTTCCTGTCTCTGTGTTTGCACCAGATAGGGCTGTTTTGGTTTTTCACATTTCTTGTTTTGTTAGTCTATTCATGTATAGTTTCTTTATTAAAGAACCATGAATAATAACCACGCTGCGTTTTGGTCTGCCTCTCCTTCAACTCAAGAAAACCGTTACAAGATAGTTGTTGTGGAATTGTTCGATTACTTGTGAATTATTGCTGCATTGTCGAAACTAGAAGCACAAGCATTTTGCTACACTCGCAATAACATCTGCTATGCATGCGTATGTAACCAATCAAATTTGATTTCATTTCATTACAATGACCATAATCCATTTGTGTGCCTACTTGTCTGGTCTGTTTCTTTTGTGCCTGTTATATAAGAGTCAGAATAATATGTGATTGCGTGATCGAGAAGGATAGAGCAGTTGCTTTGCAAGGCCTCTACCTGAAAATACATACAGTGATTGGTGGTTGGTATTCAGCAGTCAAAACTATGCCTTATTTACGTTGAAGAGCTTCTAAAATAGGGATTTTGTCAGAAAGCATTGGCAGCAGCTCTATAGAGATGAGATTATGACTTGGAATTAAGTAAAGTCTTAAATTAAAACAAGTGTAATATGCACAACGACTGAAATATTTGAGTAAAGTAATGTGAGTAAATGATGGTTAATGTGTGATAAGCAGTATTGGGCATTATAAATGATGGTTAATGCGTGATAAGCAGTATTGGGCATTATAAATGATGGTTAATGTGTGATAAGCATTATAAATTATGGATGGTTAATGTGTGATAAGCATTGGGCATTATAAATGATGGTTAATGTGTGATAAGCAGTATTGGGCATTATAAATGATGGTTAATGGTGATAGTATTGCATAAAAATGATGGTTAATGTGTGATAATTGGGCATTATAAATGATGGTTAATTGGGCATTATTATAAATGATGGTTAATGTGTGATAAGCAGTATTGGGCATTATAAATGATGGTTAATGCGTGATAAGCAGTATTGGGCATTATAAATGATGGTTAATGTGTGATAAGCAGTATTGGGCATATAAATGAAATGATAAGCAGTATTGGGCATTATAAATGATGGTTAATGTGTGATAAGCAGTATTGGGCATTATAAATGATGGTTAATGTGTGATAAGCAGTATTGGGCATTATAAATGATGGTTAATGTGTGATAAGCAGTATTGGGCATTATAAATGATGGTTAATGTGTGATAAGCAGTATTGGGCATTATAAATGATGGTTAATGTGTGATAAGCAGTATTGGGCATTCACTACCATCATGGGACTTATATTCGCTATGTTATTCTGTTGTTACAGCATTCAACCAACATAATACATAGTGCATTTCATGTTTAAAAAGATCATCAAAATCGAACCGACCTCAAAAAACACTAATCTCTCAGCACTAGTCATTGAACAACCAATGGCCATGAATAGATGGTGAAGAAAACACACTAATCTCTTTCATAAGTTCTTTAAAAATTAAAGCTAGTTTCCCAACATTTCTGAAAATTAATATATGAACTCTTCAAGTCTTTGCTGGTAAAAAGAAAAATGTATAATGAAACATTGAAACCAAAGTTATCATATACAAAGCAATGGCTACCCAAATAAGGACAGGTCTGGGATAACTATTTAGGCATTCTGTTTTTCTAAAAGGACACAGGATGTCGCAGATGGCAGTCTATTCCTTATATAGTGCACTACTTCTCTGGCCAAAAATAGTGCCCTATATAGAAAATAGGAGTGCAATTTAGGACATACTGTATAGCGTGCGTTCACACAGGCAGCCCAATTCTGATATTTTTTTCCACCAATTGATCATTTGATCAATCACACCAGATCTTTTTACATCAGCTCTTTTCCAGAGTTCATCTGACTTGTCAAAAAAACAATTAGTGAAAAAAAGAAGAGAATTTGAACAGCCTTTACTGAGTCAGCTGCTAAGCCAATAGTGATGACATCATTTCCTGTTTGACTGACATGACCGAGATTTGACCCGACCTTTCTTAGGGAGCCGGAGGTCGGCTCATGTAAGATGTACACACGCACACAAAATCATTCACACATACACATAACTATAGTTTTAACTATGCTTTGTGTAAAGTTTTTAAAAAAATTGTTGAAACAAATTACTTTGGAAGTGACTACAACTATTTGAATAATCCCCAAAATGTACTACTTTTCAAAACAATTTGAATACAGATCTGATAAAGCAAATACTTTTTATAATATTTGCATACAGATCGGAGGATGTGAGTATTTTTCAGAAACTATTGGATTGGCTGCCTTCAACTAATGGCAGGGCTGTATCTGGAACTGCATGTTGAAGATAGAAATAGAATGAATAGAGCACACGCAATCTCCTATACTATGCCAATCTATCTGACATTCATATTTGATCTACACAATACATTTATATCTGAACCTTCTGTAAATGTCCATTCTCCTGAATGTCAATTGTCCCAGATGTACACAATCAATTCAAACCAACATGCCACTGAAAAGATTGTAAACTAATTAATTATATGATACCTGAAAATACTGCAGATTAATTCAAAGACATTTGTAAACAGAAAGATGGATGGTTAGCAATATCAACTTCGAACCCCTTTGTCCATCTGAGGGTAAGTGTTCTTGTTTCAAACACACACTATATCATCTTTAAAGTGATAGTTTTACTCAGAATTCAAATTAACATGATTTTCCACATACCTTGGCTGTAGTTAAATTGAAGAAAGAAGTTTTGGGATATTTGGTTTCCTTTTGACACTTACACATATTTTGTAACTGTTAGCATTATCAGTAGCACTTCACATTAAACTGTTAGCATTATCAGTAGCACTTCACATTAAACTGTTAGCATTATCAGTAGCACTTCACATTAAACTGTTAGCATTATCAGTAGCACTTCACATTAAACTGTTAGCATTATCAGTAGCACTTCACATTAAACTGTTAGCATTATCAGTAGCACTTCACATTAAACTGTTAGCATTATCAGTAGCACTTCACATTAAACTGTTATTGCATCTGTGTAATAAAACTGTAATTACTTTTGGAGCAACATTTTATTAGCATGTTACATAATATTTTGGCAATTGCAATTGAATTGCATAGCAATGAGCTTAGTTTTTATAACTACTGTACAAATGAGGGATAATGAACTTGATGTGTTACTTTATTACCTTATGTCTCACTCATGAAAATATATTTTTAGTCCTTTTTGAAGCTGCAAAAGTGGTCTACTCAAATGTTTAGGTGATTCCATGTCCTTCATGTATTTAATTCTAGGCTTTATATTAATATCTATCTACCTCCAAACCATGTGCTTATGATCATATATTTAGACTATTTCAACTAACTGTTGTAGTTGTTGGTTCTTTATCAAATATTTGGCAGCCATCAAATACATATTGATTTATTTTCATGTAACTAGCATTAATTTAAAAACCTTCAAATATTTTTTTTCTGAGATTTATTCAAAATACTTTCAAATATGATTTATTTTCAGAGACCTATATTTGAATATCAAATAAAATAGTTCCCTTTTAGGTGAAACTATATAAACTATTTGACTTCCTTCAGTATTTTAAAAGTTTGTATTTTCAAATAAACTACAAAATAAACAGTGCATTCTGAAAATATTCAGACCCTTTAACTTTTTCCCAATTGTTTTTACATTACAGCCTTATTCTAAAATCTACATATATACTGTATTATTCTTATCAATCTACACACACTACCCCATAATGAGAAAGCAAAAACAGTTTATTAGATTTTTTTATGCATGAATAAAAATGTAAATGAATCAAAACTGAAATATGACATTTACATAAGTATTTACATCCAGTGATTTATAAAGTACTCAATGAATATGTACAATTTTCATATATAAATAGGACATATGGAATGTCATTTACACAAACACAAGGCAGGTAAAGGTAGAGCACAGCCTTGAGTATAATGATTCGGTATGACACTACAAGCTTGGCACACCTATATTTGGGGAGTTTCTCCCATTCCTCTCTGCAGATTCCATTCCTCTCAAGCTCTGTCAGGTTGTATGGGGAGTGTTGCTGCACAGCTATTTCCAGGTCTCTCCAGAGATGTTCAGGTCTGGGCTCTGGCTGGGCCACTCAAGGACATTCAGAGACTTGTCCCCGAAGACACTCCTGCATTGTCTTGGCTGTGTGCTTAGGTTTGGTGTCCTGTTGGAAGGTGAACCTTCACCCCAGTCTGAGGTCCTGAGCGCTCTGGAGCAGGTTTTCATCAAAGATTTCTCTGTACTTTTCTCAGTTATCTTTCCCTCTATCCTGACTAGTCTCCCAGTCCCTGCCAATAAAAAACATCCCCACAGCATGATGCTGCCTCCACCATGCTTCACCGTAGGGATGGTGCCAGGTCTCCTCCAGATGTGACGCTTGGCACAACATCTTCCATTTAAGAATGATGAAGGATTGCTCAGTTTGGCCAGGCGGCCAGCTCTAGGAAGAGTCTTGGTGGTTCCAAACTTCTTCCATTTAAGAATGATGGAGGCCACTGTGTTCTTTGGGACCTTCAATGTTGCAGACATTTTTTGGGACCCTTCCCCAGATCTCTGCCTTGACACAATCCTGTCTCGGAGCTCTATGGACAATTCTCTCAAACTCATGGTGTCACGTTTTTTTCAAAATCAAACCCAGAAGCAGACCAGGACAAGGAGAGTAGGAAGAAGGTGAGTATTTATTTACAAGTGAATGTGAATGGGTAGATCTATCCAGGTGGCGTAGCGGGCAGCGGTGGTGAGTTGATGGGAGTAAATAGGTGGATCCAATGGGGTAGCGGAATTCTCCGACGACCAGGCGGGAATGGGGTAAATGATCCGGGTGAGTAACTGAAGACAGAACAAACGGAGGTCAGTTTAAGGCAAGCAATACGTAAAAAACAAAACAAAAATTCTATCCAACTTGAGGCTGATACTATGGCACGACATACTGTTCATGGCTAACGATCCGGCAGGGAATGGATGTCAGGTCCGGGCTTATGAAGAGGAGAGATGATGATCAGGACCAGGTGTGCAGATAGCTGATGGGATACAGGTGCGGGTAATCAGAACTCCCAACTGGCTACCTTGCCCGGCAACCAGACAGGGTGCGTTCCAGGACGCCGGAAAAAAACACTCCAGGACAGAACACAGGCAAAAAACAGACTCAGGAAACGGGATTCGTGACACATGGCTTGGTTTTTGCTCTGACATGCACTGTCAACTGTGGGACCTTATTTAATTATATAGACAGGTGTGTGCCTTTCCAAATCACGTCCAATCAATTTAATTTACCACAGGTGGACTCCAAGTTGTAGAAACATCTCAAGGATGATCAATGGAAACAGGATGCACCTGAGCTACATTTTGATTCTCATAGCAAAGGGTCTGAATACTTATGTGAATAAGGTATTGCTGTTTTTTATTTTTAATACATTTGCTAAAATGTAATTTGCTTTGTCATTGTGGGGTATTGTGTGTAGATTGCAGAGGGGGAAAAAGTATTTCATCCATTTTAGAATAAGGCTGTAACGTAACAAACAACTTTGATTCCTCTTCAGGTGAATGTATTTTAGCAGAAACAGTAACAGCAGAGGGAACCTGACTGACAGCTTCATCTGATCTGCATTCCTTTAGAACTTCCTTATCTTTTCTTTCAGTCTTTCAGACACGCATGTTACATACACACACACAGAACCTTCAGGCTTTCAGACACGCATGTTACATACACACACACAGAACCTTCAGGCTTTCAGACACGCATGTTACATACACACACACAGAACCTTCAGGCTTTCAGACACGCATGTTACATACACACACACAACCTTCAGGCTTCAGACACGCATGTTACATACACACACACAGAACCTTCAGGCTTTCAGACACGCATGTTACATACACACACACATGTTACATACACACACACACAACCTTCAGGCTTCAGACACGCATGTTACATACACACACACAGAACCTTCAGGCTTTCAGACACGCATGTTACATACACACACACAGAACCTTCAGGCTTTCAGACACGCATGTTACATACACACACACAGAACCTTCAGGCTTTCAGACACGCATGTTACATACACACACACAGAACCTTCAGGCTTTCAGACACGCATGTTACATACACACACACAGAACCTTCAGGCTTTCAGACACGCATGTTACATACACACACACAACCTTCAGGCTTCAGACATGCATGTTACATACACACACACAGAACCTTCAGGCTTTCAGACACGCATGTTACATACACACACAGAACCTTCAGGCTTTCAGACACGCATGTTACATACACACACACAGAACCTTCAGGCTTTCAGACACGCATGTTGCATACACACACACAACCTTCAGGCTTCAGACACGCATGTTACATACACACACACAGAACCTTCAGGCTTTCAGACACGCATGTTACATACACACACACAGAACCTTCAGGCTTTCAGACACGCATGTTACATACACACACACAGAACCTTCAGGCTTTCAGACACGCATGTTACATACACACACACACAGAACCTTCACGCTGACCTCAACCTATATACCGTATATACCTCCAACAGCATAACTAACACCGGTTAGGTATTTGTTGTGGAACGCTTTAAACACTTTAGATCTTGTGGAGGACGAGGCATTCCTCAACTGTCTTTAATTGGCATGAGAGAGCAGGGCAGTGTGTGTGTGTGCGTGTGTGAGCATATGTGTGTGTGTTAGCGCTGTCAAGTGCAGTCAGGGAGAGAGGGAAAGAGGGACAGAAGGAGAGCAGCCAAGGCAAGAAAACAACACTGAGGTGGCCACACTGCATTGTGCATTGTACAGCTGGACCTTCCTCACTACATGTAATTTCCTGTGTTCCAAATGGCACCCTATTTCCTATATAGTGCACTACATAGGGAATAGGGTGCCATTTGGGACGCACACCTTTTCTAAACACAAGGATAATGTGTATTGTCCTGTACAGAACAGGGCACCACATACAGTAACATAGAGACTGATTGTCACATCCATAGATTCATTGGGGACAAACATCCTGACAGATTTCCAGGCCATGCCTCTTTCTATCACAGTGCAGCTATGATGTGGTGGAAGTCATAGTGTCATTTGCCCCACGTTTGTCTGTCTGTCCAGTGTCTGCTCAGTTTCAGACCTGGGTTTAAATACTATTTGAAATCCTTTCCAATGGGTTATTTGAGCTTGATTGCGCTTGCCTGGAGCAATAGAACCAATATAATTGTTCTGGAGAAGCATGATCAACTTGCTCTGGCTACCAGGCCATACTCAACCCTCTCCTCGTGCATTGGTGCTGAAATGTCTGTAGTCGTGAATCTGCTGTCTTGTTATAGTCAATTTAATCCTTTTTGGGTGAATGTCCAAATATTCAATTTAAAATATAACCTGTGTGTTGACAACCTAGCTAATGTCCTTATTTCATGGTTCATGGGCATGAAATTAAGTGAAATTGCAATTCCCATTGTGTGGTTAAATCTAATGGAATTTAAATGGATCCTCTCATTAGCATACCGTAATGAGCTTCATAATCTGAATCAGGTTTAGTTCCTGTGCGTTCTTCGTCTTTATTATAAAACAGGTTATCTACATACAGTACATCTACTATTGGGCTACTACTACCAAGACAGAGGGGTGGCCAGAGGACTGGGCTGTGGGCCCTGGTCAAAAGTACAGGGAATAGGTTGACATTTGGCATGCAGACCATGTCTGTCCTTCACCCACTGTCTGTCTGCTCAGAAGGAGAAAATGGTTGTCATGTTTAGCGTGTGACCCTGGAAGGCTTTAGCAGCCAGCTGTTTGGATCCATAAGCCATCTGTGGAGTCAGATGTTAGTAAGGCTCGTACCATTCATTTACATACCAGATGTTTCTCGCTGCCCTGTAGACAGTTCAGTTGGTAGAGAATGGTGCTTGCAATGCCAGGATAGTGTGTTTGATTCCCCGGTCCACCCGTACGTAACATGTATGTACCCAAGACTGTAAGTCGCATTGAATAAAAGCATCTGCGAAATGGCATGTAGTATTATTTAGACCAGAGAGGAGCAGAGAGGGGCACTCGACTCGGGTGTGCTTTGTCTGTCTCTGTGCCCTGATGTTAACACAGTGGTCAGAAAATGACAAAAAAAATCTCTGTCTGCAGTAGAAAATCAAAGGCACCAAAAATACCTTTTGTAATAAAAACAGAATTCAGAGTCAATACCATAGACTGCTGTAATGCATTACTTGGCCTGTGGTTTTTAGACAGGAAAGCTGGTGAGATTCTACCATGTAACGGTCAGTATGAAATGATTGCTCATTTCCTGTGGAGCTGGAGATAGGCTAATAGCCTACATCTGGAGAAATAAAACCTTAACTTGAATTCCCACTGTTCTATCAGTCTATATTAGCATATACAGTGCATTCGGAAGGTATTCAGACCACTTGACTTTTTCCAAATTTTGTTACATAAACGCCTTATTATAAATTGGATTAAATACATTTTTACCTCAGCAATCTACACACAATACACCATAATGACAAAGTGACAACAGGTTTTTAGAAATGTTTGCAAATGTATTAATAGTAAAAACAGAAATACCTTATTTAAATAAGTATTCAGACCCTTTGCTATAAGACTTGAAATTGAGCTCAGGTGCATCCTGTTTCCATTGATCATAGTTGAGATGTTTCTACAACTTGATAGGAGTCCACCTGTGGAAAATCAAATTGATTGGACATGATTTGGAAAGGTCCCACAGTTGACAGTGCATGTCAAAGCAAAAACCAAGCCATGAGGTCGAAGGAATTATCTGTAGAGCTCCGAGACAGGATTGTGTCAAGGCACAGATCTGGGGAAGAGTACCAAAAAATGCCTGCAACATTGAAGGTCCCATAGAACACAGTGGCCTTCATCATTCTTAAATGGAAGATTCCTTTGACCTCATGGCTTGGTTTTTGTGGACAACACCTAGGTAAGGTGTCTGGATAGACTGTAAACTCTCCTTCCAGACTCACATTAAGCATCTCCAATCCAAATTTTAATTTAGAATCGGCTTCCTATTTCACAACAAAGCCTCCTTCAGTCATGCTGCCAAACATACCCTCATAAAACTGACCATCCTACCAATCCTTGACTTCGGCGATGTCATTTACAAAATAGCCTCCAACACTCTACTCAGCAAATTGGATGCAGTCTATCACAGTGCCATCCATTTTGTTACCAAAGCCCCATATACTACCCACCACTGCGACCTGTATGCTCTCGTTGGCTGGCCCTCACTACATATTCATCGCCAAACCCACTGGCTCCAGGTCATCTATAAGTCTTTGCTAGGTAAATCCACGCCTTATCTCAGCTCACTGTTCACCATAGCAACACCCACATGTAGCATGTGCTCCAGCAGTTATATTTCACTGGTCATCCCCAAAGCCAACACCTCATTTGGTTGCCTTTCCTTCCAGTTGACTGGAACGACTGGAACGAAATGCAAAAATCACTGAAGCTAGAGACTTACAGTTTATCTCCCTCACTAACTTTAAGCATCAGCTGCCAGAGCAGCTTACTAATCGCTGCATCTGTACCCAGCCCATCTGTAAATAGCCCACCCAACTACCTCATCCCCATATTGTTATTAATTCATTTTGCTCTTTTGCTCTCCAGTATCTCTAATTGCACATCTATAACTCCAGTGTTAATGCTAAATTGTAATTATTTCACCACTATAGCCTATGTATTGCCTTACCTCCCTAATCTTACTACATTTGCAGACACTGTACATAGATTTTTCTATTGTGTTATTGTCACGACTTCCGCCGAAGTCGGTCCCTCTCCTGGTTCGGGTGGTGTTCGACGTCACTGACCTTCTAGCCATCGCCGATCCACCTTTCATTTTCCATTGGTTTTGTCTTGTCTTCCCTCACACCTGGTTTCAATCCCATCAATTACATGTTGTGTATTTAACCCTCTGTTTCCCCCATGTCCTTGTCCGGAATTGTTTCTTGTAGTGCTTGTGTTATGTCTGGTGGATACCAGGTTTTGTTTGACCCATTCATAGATTGTTCTGTTTACGGTGGTTTTTATGTTTATTAAACGACAACGTTGTAAATCAGTTTTCGCTCTCCTGCGCCTGACTTCTCTGCCGCCAGCACGCACCCCGTTACAATTATTGACTGTACGTTTGTTTATCCCATGTATAACTCTGTGTTGTTGTTTTTGTCGCACTGCTTTGCTTTATCTTGGCCAGGTCGCAGTTGTAAATGAGAACTTGTTCTCAACTAGCCTACCTGGTTAAATAAAGGGGAAATAAAAAAATTTAAACTCTCAGTGAAATTAGTAGTACTGTATCACAGTAACATTTACATGTGCCATTTCAGTCATTTAGCAGATGCTCTTATCCAGCGCGACTTACAGTAAGTGCACTCATCTTCAAATCAAATCCAATTTTATTGGTCACATACACATATTAAGCAGATGTTATTGGGTGTGTAGCGAAAGGCTTGTCTTAAAGAATGTAAATGTCCTATTCCTGGTCGTACTACTTGTCAGTTCCCGCTGGAGAGTTACCACCACTCTGTAATCCAAAAGTTATTTCTAGCTGTATGTAATAACACAAAAAACTTCCTGGGCTAATAATGTAATAAATAACACCCCTCCCCCCAAAATAATGCAAAGTTGCTTAGGAGCTAGAAGCAGAGCTGCCATGTCTGTCGGCGGCATCTTGCATCTTAAGACAGCTAGGCGAGACAACCGCATATCGCCAGGATTTCCGTACACATCTAAAATATATGAATAAAATCTGAGAGCAGAAATATTTTACACATGTTTATAGATTGTCTCACACTTGATTCTTCGATTGTGTGGAGGCATGTCTCACACTTGATTCTTCTCTTAGATTGTGTGGAGGCCTGTCTCACACTTGATTCTTCTCTTAGATTGTGTGGAGGCCTGTCTCACACTTGATTCTTCTCCTAGATTGTGTGGAGGCCTGTCTCACACTTGATTCTTCTCCTAGATTGTGTGGAGGCCTGTCTCACACTTGATTCTTCTCTTAGATTGTGTGGAGGCCTCTCTCACACTTGATTCTTCTCTTTGTGCCAGACTGGGTTGTTTGTATTTCTTCGTATTATTTTTTACTGCTCTATGGTTATAATTATTGCTTGGATAATGTTATTTACAATGATGTATTGATTTATATTTCACTCTTTATGCGGTGCACACTGCACAGGACACTGGAAGAATTATCATTGAATTATTGTCATGTTTGTTTATGTGTCAATTAATCCCGTAAGGGATGGATTGCCAAAGATGATTTGATAGGAAAATAAAATGTAACTCATTCATGTCATTAATTCGTTAACACATTCTAAAAAAGGCCATGCTTGTGCAAGTGACTTTACCCACTGTGATTTCTCCCCTTCTCAGCTGTCTATCACAGCCTCCTGGTTTCCACCAATCATCATGCCTAAAGGCACATTTGGACTCTGATCCCTCCCACTCCAGGTCAGTGTTTTCCGTCAACAGAAGGAGAAAATGCACGTTTGGCTGCGGACCAAGCTATCAGCGAGTTTATCGTAGAAGTGTTTTTGCGTGCATCCGCAATATGACTTCTTCTATGTGTGTGTGTGTTAATGTGTGGTGGTGACATATAAAATACAACTCTGAACATGGACACTTCTGCCTGGTTCTTGCCGGACCGCCTGTAGTGGGTTAGACCAAGGTGAGACAGCTTAAGTCAATAGCAGGTAAGGGCATCTACAACCAACAGCTCACATGGCTCCAGATAGCCATTTCTTCACACATGAAGCTGCCCATGGGCAATCCTTTCGGATGAAAAAACACAAATGTGAAAAATTGGTCCGATTTAAAAGATTTTTGGAAATAAACTCTTCATTTCTTCCTGATGTATTGACACTCATCATTCTGCCATCACCCACCTTGAATGAGATCCACCCAACCAAAGGAGGGTACGGCAATTTAACATTGAGATGGGGCATGAAGAAGAGTGAGCAGGTATGAATATTACATCTGATTTTTATCATTCTGGCAGCTAGACGTGGTGTGATGCCTCGGTCGGATAGAGGCCTCCTCGCCCTGTGCATCCCAAACGGCACCCTATTCCCTATATAGTGCACTACTTTTGACCAGAACCCTATATGCCATGGGGGAAAGTAGTGCATTATATATGAAATGGGGTGCAATTTGGGACAAATCCAGTCTCTCTCTGCCTGTCAAATTCTAGGATATAGGAAAACACAGCCGCGTGCCATCTTGATCTTGACAAAGTGCAATTAGTTCCAAAACATGCAGTAGTCAGAGAGAGGACTCTCGTCTAGTCTACAGTGTAGTCTGGAGGGGAGTTTCGGGGGAGGGTGGCTCTATCTTTCTTACATGGGTTGCGGCCCAAATGCCACCCTACTTCCTTTATAGTGCAAAACTTTTAACAAGGCACCATAGTGTTCTGGTCTAGAAGTGGTGGACTATAATTGGAATAGGGTGCCATTTGAGATGCAGTCAAGGGTTAACCCAGAGGTAGGAGAGACTGTGTGTTGTGTGCTGTTGTGTGTTGTGTGCTCTCTCTCTGTCTCTCTCTCTCTCTCTCTTCCTTTCTCTCTCCTCTGTTCCGTCTCTGCTCTGTCTCCCTTTCACACTTTTTCTTTCTTCCACTCTTTCACTCTCTTTCTCTCTGTCTCCCTCTCTCTCTCTGTCTGTCTCTCTCTCTCTCTCTCTCTCTCTCTCTCTCTCTCTCTCTCTCTCTCTCTCTCTCTCTCTCTCTCTTTCTTCCTCTCTCTCTCCCTCTCTCTGTCTCTCTCTCTCTCTCTCTCTCTCTCTCTCTCCCTCTCTCTGTCTCTCTCTCTCTAACCTCTCTCTCTCTCTCTCTCTCTCTCTCTCTGTGTCTCCCTCTCGCTCTCTCTCTCTCTCTCTTTCTTCCTCTCACCTCTCTCTCTCTCTTTCTTCCTCTCTCTCTCTGCTAGTCATAAGCATCAAATATATTTCAACTATATACAAGGACCCTCCATGAATCTTCAGTGACAGACAGGTATGCATGTGTGGGTGTGTGTTTTACCCACAATGTTGGAGACTATTCTCCATTAAGAGACCATTAAGAGACCTTAAGATTCTCCATTAAGAGACCTTTTCTAAAATATGACATGCTGACTTTTTAGTGCAACCAGTGGCTTGGATCAAACCTGGATCATGTGCCTTTTATGAATGGATTTTTAAAATTCCAATTATGTATTAGTTATTTTATTATTATTTTATTTCACCTTTATTTAACCAGGTAGGCGATTTGAGAACAAGTTCTCATTTACAACAGCGACCTGGCCAAGATAAAGCAAAGCAGTGCAACAAAAACAACAACAGAGTTACACATAAACAAACGTACAGTCAATAACACATTAGAAAGATCTGTCACGACTCCCGCCGAAGTTGGCTCCCCTGCCTGTTCGGGCAGTGCTCGGCGGTCGTCGTCACCGTCATACTAGAAGTTGGCTCCCCTGCCTGTTCGGGCGGTGCTCGGCGGTCGTCGTCACCGTCCTACTAGAAGTTGGCTCCCCTGCCTGTACGGGCGGTGCTCGACGGTTGTCGTCACCGTCCTACTAGAAGTTGGCTCCCCTGCCTGTTCGGGCGGTGCTCGGCGGTCGTCGTCACAGTCCTACTAGAAGTTGGCTCCCCTGCCTGTACGGGTGGTGGTCGGCGGTCGTCGTCACCGTCCTACTAGAAGTCGGCTCCCCTGCATGTTCGGGTGGTGCTTGGCGGTCGTCGTCACCATCCTACTAGAAGTTAGCTCCTCTGCCTGTACGGGTGGTGCTCGGCAGTCGTCGTCACCGTCCTACTAGAAGTTGGCTCCCCTGCCTGTTCGGGCGGTGCTCGGCGGTCGTCGTCACCGTCCTACTAGAAGTTGGCTCCCCTGCCTGTTCGGGCGGTGCTCGGCGGTCGTCGTCACCGTCCTACGAGAAGGTGGCTCCCCTGCCTGTTCGGGCAGTGCTTGGCGGTCGTCGTCACCGTCCTACTCGCCGCCACCGATCCCTTTTTCGTTTGTCTGTTTGTTTTGTCTTATTAGTTACACCTGTGCTCTGTTGTATGGCTTAATGAGCTTCCCTATTTTCAGTACGTGTACCCGCCCTTGTTTTGTGCGGGATTGTCTTTATGTTACCTGTGTGCGTTTTAGGTAGTGGTGGATATATTTTCGGCACCCTGTGTTTTTGGGTAGTCACTTTGTTGTCCGTGCCGTATTAATTGAGCACTTTTCACAACTGGAACTCTGCGCCTGATTCTTTCACCCACCTAGTCCAGCGTGACAAGATCTATGTACAGTGTGTGCAAATGTAGTAAGATTAGGGAGGTAGGCAATAAATAGGCCATAGAGGCTATATAATTACAATTAAGCATTAACACTGGAGTGATAGAAGTGGGGATGATGATGTGCAAGTAGAGATACTGGGGTGCAAAAAAGCAAGAAGATAAACAACAATATGGGGATGATGTAGTTGGGTGGGCTATTTACAGATTGGCTGTGTACAGGTACAGTGATCGGTAAGCTGCTCTGACAGCGGATGCTTAAAGTTAGTGAGGGACTTTAGTTAAGTCTCCAGCTTCAGTGATTTTTGCAATTCGTTCCAGTCATTGGCAGCAGAGAACTGGAAGGCGAAGGCAGCTCAGGACGTGTTTGCTTTGGGGATGACCAGTGAAATACACCTGCTGAAGCGCGTACTGCTGGGTGTTGCTATGGTGACCAGTGAGCTGAGATAAGGCAGGGATTTACCTAGCAAAGACTTATAGATGACCTGGAGCCAGTGGGTTTGGCGATGAATATGTAGCAAGGGCCAGCCAACGAGAGCATACAGGTCGCAGTGGTGGGTAGTTTATGGGGCTTTGGTGACAAAACAGATGGCAATGTGATTGCTGAGTAGAGTGTTGGAGGCAATTTTGTGAATGACATCGCTGAAGTCAAGGATTGGTAGGATGGTCCATTTTATGAGTGTATGTTCGGCAGCATGAGTAAAGGAGGCTTTGCTCCGAAATAGGAAGCCGATTCTAGATTCAATTTTGGATTGGAGATGCTTAATGTGAGTCTGGAAGGAGAGTTTACAGTCTAAACAGACACCTAGGTATTTGTAGTTGTCCACATATTCTAAGTCAGAATCGTCCAGAGTAGTGATGCTGGACGGGCGGGCAGGTGCGGGCAGCAATCGGTTGAAGAGCATGCATTTAGTTTTACTAGCATTTAAAAGCAGTTGGAGGCCACGGAAGGAGTGTTGTATGGCATTGAAGCTCATCTGGATGTTTGTTAACACAGTGTCCAAAGGGCCAGATGTATACAGAATGGTGTTGCCTGCATAGAGGTGGATCAGAGAATCACCCACAGCAAGAGTGACATCATTGATATATACAGAGAAAAGAGTCTGCCTGGAAATTTAACCCTATGGCACCCCCATAGAGACTGCCAGCGGTCAAGACAACAGGCCCTCCGATTTGACACACTGAACTCTATCTGAAAAGTAGTTGGTGAACCAGGCGAGGCAGTCATTTGAGAAACCAAGGCTATTGAGTCTGCCGATAAGAATGGGGTGATTGACAGAGTGGAAAGCCTTGGCCAGGTCGATGAAGACGGCTGCACAGTACTGTCTTTTATCGATGGGGGTTATGATATCGTTTAGGACCTGAGTTGTACCCATGACCAGCTCGGAAACCAGATTGCATAGTGGAGAAGGTACGGTGGGATTTGAAATGGTCGGTGATCTGTTTGTTAACTTGGCTTTCAAAGATTTTAGAAAGGCAGGGCAGGATGGATAAAGGTCTATAACAGATTGGTCTAGAGTGTCTCCCACTTTGAAGAGGGGGATGACCGCGGCAGCTTTCCAATCTTTGGGGATCTCGGAAGATACGAAAGAGAGGTTGAACAGGCTAGTAATAGGGGTTGCATCAATTTCGGCGGATAATTTTAGAAAGAGAGGGCCCAGATTGTCTAGCCCAGCTAATTTGTGGGGATCCAGATTTTGCAGCTCTTTCAGAACATCAGCTGTCTGGACGAAGTGTGAAGGTGGTGAAGGATGAAGGGTGAAGGAGAAGCGGGGAGTACTTTGGCAAGTTGCTGCAGGGGTTGCAGAGCTGTTGGCGCAGGACTGTTGACTGGGGTAGGAGTAGCCAGGTGGAAAGCATGGCCAGCCGTAGAAAAATGCTCATTAAAATGATCGGTGGTGACAGTGTTTCCTAGCCTCAGTGCAGTGGGCAGCTGGGAGGAGGTGCTCTTATTCTCCATGGACTTTATAGTTTCCAAAAACGTTTTGGAATTAGTGCTACAGGAAGCAAATTTCAGTTTGAAAAAGCTAGCCTTAGCTTTCTTAACTGACTGTGTATATTGATTCCTGACTTCCCTGAAAAGTTGCATATCGCGGGGGCTATTCAATGCTAATGCAGAACGCCACAGGATGTTTTTGTGCTGGTCAAGGGCAATCAAGTCCGATCCACCCTTTAAAGAACCTTTAAAAAAAATAAAAAGTCTGGGGTGGACCAAGAGCCATATCTGTTCTTAGTTCTACCTTTTTTAAATGGGCATGCTTATTTAAGATGGTGAGGAAAGCACTTTTAAAGAGAAACCAGGCATCCTCTACTGACGGGATGAGTCAATATCCTTCCAGTATACACGGACCAGGTCTATTAGAAAGGCCTGCTTGCTGAAGTGTTTTAGGGAGTGGTGGACAGTGATGAGGGGTGGTCGTTTGAGCGCAGACCCATTACGGACACAGGCAATGAGGCAGTGATCGCTGAGATCCTGGTTGATGACAGCAGAGGTGTGTTTAGAGGGCAAGTTGCTCAGGAGGATATCTAAGAGGGTGCCTATGGTTATGGACTTAGTAGGTTGGTAGGTTCCTTGATCTTTTGTGTGAGATTGAGGGCATCACGCTTTGATTTTAGGACGGCCGGGGTGTTAAGCATTTCCCAGTTTAGGTCACCTAACAGTACGGACTCTGAAGATCGATGGGGGGCAATCAATTCACATATGGTGTCCAGTGCACAGCTGGGGGCTGAGGGGGGTATATAACAAGTGGCAATGGTGAGAGACTTGTTTCTGGAAAGATGGATTTTTAAAAGTAGAAGCTCAAATGTTTGGGCCACGGACCTGAATAGTATGACAGAACTCTGCAGGCTATCTCTGCAGTAGATTGCAACTCCGCCCCCTTTGGCATTTCTCTCTTGTCGGGAAAATGTTGTAGTTGGGGATGGAAATTTCAGGATATTTGGTGCTTAACTGTACACAGTTAACCTTCTTATAATTAAATTCAACAGTGCAGTATGTGACTTTCATGCATTGATACACCTATAGTGGTTTGAGAATTCTTATTCAGAAAATAATATGAACAGTTGAATGATTTACTAAGTCAAATGAACACTATTTTCCTTTAAATAAGATGTGCCGTTTTAAACACACATTATTTAATTTTGGGTTGATTGTGGTTCAAAATGTTTAGCCCTATTTGTCTTCAATACAATTTATTTGCATAGCCTAATGATCCAACATACAAACCTGCACTTACAGTATATGTTTTCAATGTTCAGGCTTGATCAATGTTTAATAGTCACACACATACTATGCACAGTCACTTTACAAATGACCTCCACTAACCTGTACCATTGCACATTGACTCGGAACTGGTACCCCCTGTATATAGCCTCGGTATTGTTATGTAATTTGTTTATTTTTAGATTTCAGTTCATTTAGGAAATATTTTCTTAACTCTATTTCTTGAACTTAAAATTGTTGTTTAAAGGCTTGTAAGTAAGCATTTCATGGTAAGGTCTGTGACCTGTTGTATTCGGGGCATGTGATAAATACGATTTGATTTAACATACATACATACTGTACGCACACACACATACATGGATACAGCATCAGTGTAGCAGTAGGATGATACGTCCCATTAGCTCACATGATGCTCTCATCTCTGCACCAGTAATGAGCTAATTGCATTTCCTGCCGGGACGGATTCGGCTTGATGAGCTTCAGGGTAAGTCCCAAATGGCCGCCTATTTCCTACATAGTGCACTACTTTTGAACAGAGCCCCTATGTAGTGCACTATGTAGGGAATAGGGTGCCATTTTGGATGTAGCTTTAGTCAGGGAGGGAGTCCTACTGAACAACAGACAACCCATTGCCATGCTACTGGAGAATCCAGAGAGGATGCTATTGGATGCTATTTTCAACATTAACATTGTAATTTAATGTGAAGCTAAGCCACCCTTTCTCCAGTGAAGTCATTCACAGGGTTATTGAATGTTATTCCGTGTAAGAATAGGCCAATGGGGATTTGCCTGTATGTTGCCTTTGAGATGGAATCATCTCTACAGGCCTAAAGCCCCCATGACCTCTTCCTTAGTGCTGTGTATTGTGATGTTGGGGAACAACTACTGTACTGGAGGTGTTCTACCTTGAGGGTGCTGGCTCTGTGAATGAGGGGCAAATGAATGTGCCTGTACCCCTGGATAGGTTAAACACTGCTTTTTTGTTTAGAGAGTTCCTTCCTTTGTTACAGTTTGCATGAATAAATTAGCAAAGTTGCTGTGGTTCTGGATCTTCTGGAACCCAGACGTTTTGGACTAAAGATACTGAAGAGTTGGGACATATATGCATGCGCTCTTCCCCCTTCGAGTTCTTTCAGCTGCTGCTCAGTACTCACTCACACCTTTGGAGAATCTCAATTGCATACTTCCTCTCTCCTCGGTTCCTTCTCAACACCCATTGGAGGAGAAGGTCAGAGGGGCGGGACCTCTGGCTTTTTCATTCAATGTGTTTTGAGAAGGAGGCAAGAGGAGAGGACACGAGGAGTATACATACAATTGAGATTTTCCCTAGAACTCCACTGCCGCTTGTTCGAACAAACTTAGTTCTTTGTCTGTTGTAACAGTAATCGAAGAAAACATAAGCACGACACAACGGGCAGCCTAGCGATTTCTGTTCTCTTTTCTGGAAGGGTTAGCCTACATGCAGCTACAGTATTTAGGCAAGCTATTGTATACGTACACAGCATATCAACAAGCAAGACACAGACAGGCAGGGAATAGCAATTTAATGTGCAAACATTGACTATTGGGAGGCAGAGTTCTTTTTCAACAGCTCTGCCTATACGACAGCCAAAGGAGGTTGGGCGGGCTCGTGGTGAATAAAGCATAGAGTAAAGAGAGAAGCTTGAATTTGTGTGTAAAATATAAATTGCACAAATGTGATTCGGAACCTTAGTTTTGAGATTAAGTTTCCAGAGGGGCAGGACGGGGCGGGACGGGACGGGGGGGAGTGAACTCTGTATTCATAGCTTTGGCCATCAATTAATACTCTGTTGACTACTTTATGTAGTTCTATCACATACAGACAGTAGAGGAGGATTATCAACAAACAAATGAATAATGTAGAATGCTGTGTTACTATGAGTGATGTCAGCATAAATCACGTGTCTGAATGAGCAGCTGGGGAGTTTAGTAATGTAATGTAGTCTCCGAGACTGAGGATGCATGCCAAAAGCAAAAGGTACCCTATTCCCTTTATAGTGCACTACTTTTGACCAGAGCCCTATGGGCCTTGGTCTCCCTATATAAGGAATAGGGTGTCATTTGGGGCGCTACCTAAGACAGGAAGGGGGAGCAAGGCTCCAGGGGGAGCTGTGATCTAACCTAACTCAGTACTCAGCGATATGCAATCCTCGTGTCCACTGCTGCCGCAACAATGAGGTCAGCATCCAGGTATGGGCCTTAGCACCAAGCACTGAGCTGCAGTCCCACAGGAGTACAACTGACTCCAACACACACACACACACACACACACACACACACACACACACAGGATGAGCAGCGGTCCCATAGGAGTACAACTGACTCCAACACACACACACACACACACACACACACACACACACACACACACACACACACACACACACACAGAGGGTGAGCAGCGGTCCCCTAAGAGAAGTCTCCCACACATAGTCCCAGTGGGAATGATGTGATGCTCAGTGACATCAAACCCTGTCCTCATCTTCTCCTTCCATACTGTATGTGACTCATTACGTAACTTGGAGAAGCCTAAGTTACAGAGAGAGAGAGAGAGACAACGCTCAGGTCCTGTCTGTTGGCTAACTCACTTATCACCTGTTTCCTGCTACGTTGTGTGGGTGTATATTGGTCAGGGCCGGCTCCAGGTATAAGCAACATAAGCGGTCGCTTGGGCCCCAAGCCGCTAGGGGGCACCCAACTCAGTCGGGTCTCAACTTACTGTTGAGAGTTAGAATAGAATACACAAGTTCGAAATTTGGTTCAGTAACTTTTCTCTTATGTCATTCAAAGACAGTCATTCAATTAGCCATGTCAGTTTACAAATGTTTTAATTGGTAAGTTAGTCTAGCCAGCTATCTAAACTTGTAGTAATCGTGGCCTAATACCGACCCTGAACTCCAGGGGGCCCCCCTTTCATTTTGTTTGTCACTTACTCAGATACAGTACCATTAACATGGCATAAGCCATGGCAAAATGTGTAGAATGGCAGGAAATTCACTGTGAAGCGTAAAATATTTAGCCTGAGAGGGGAGGGGGGCCTAACCAAATCTCGCTTAGGGCCCCCAAAAGGATAGAACCGGCCCTGGTGTGTGTTGTTTTTTTGTGTTGTTGTTAATGCTGTTGGAGGAAATAAACTGGTCAGCCAGTTGACCCCAGGTTCACCTGTCTGTTTGTCTGCCCAATCAAATATCCTCCTCACAGACTTTGATCCACAAAATATATTTTTATCTTTATTTAACTAGGCAAGTCATTTAAGAACAAATTCTTATTTTCAATGATGGCCTAGGAACAGTGGGTTAACTGCCTGTTCAGGGGCAGAATGACAGATTTGTACCTTGTCAGCTTGGGGGTTTGAACTTGCAACCTTCCGGTTACTAGTTCAATGCTCTGACCACTAGGCTACCCTGCCGCCCCAAAATATGTGTTACAACCTGGAAGGAACTCGGTCACCTTTTTATCACCAACACCTCTGTCAGTATTGTGTGATTTCTGTTGGTCATTGATTATTAATGGAATCACAACTTCAACACCCCTTTACCTCTTAAAATAAGGCCAGGCACCACAGGCTGAAATTACATTTCAACAACTTATATAAATGATCTATTTTGAGGTATTTTGGTCCTTTAAAACTTCTTAAGGATCGTGCCCTTTTTTTCAATTTTTGCCTAAAATGACATACCCATATCGAACTGCCTGTAGCTCAGGACCTGAAGTAAGGATATGCTTATTCGTGACACCATTGTGAAATTAATGTAGGAGAATATAACACATTAGATCTGGTAAAAGATAATACAAAACAAAAGAAACTTGGGTTTTTTCCCCCCATCATATTTGAAATGCAAGAGAAAGACTCCTATCTGAAAGTATGGCCTATGGATAATTTGGATTTTGGCCACCAGATGGGAGCAGTGTGTGCAAGGTTTCCGACTGATCCAGTGAAGAATTGCATTACTGCACAATATTTTGTATCAAGTCTGCCAGGAGTTTGCCCAAATTTGCCGAATTGGTCAATTGATACAGTTTCAAGTACATAACTATAGAGAACATACAAAAATGTTATGGTAATAAAACATTTAAGTTTACACATTCCCAGGAATGCCTTACATTATGGATCATTAGCTAAAACACTAACTTTCACACATCTAGATGGCCGGGCGGAGTGGGTGTGGAGCCAGAAACAGCAGTGGGGTCAAACTGTAGAACCCAGTTCCTACATTTTAACATAGTTTTGTTTGATAAAAATTGATTCTATGCTACATATTATCTCCAGGACCCTCAGGATGACAAATCAGAGCAAGATTACTAAATTTAAGTACATCATTTACCTTCATAGGTGAATGTATCAAACCAGTTACCGTAATGAAAGTGTTTTATTGTTGTGCACTTTCCTCAAACAATAGCATGTTTTTTTTCTCACTGTAATAGCTACTGTAAATTGAACACTCAGTTAGATTACGTGCCTCATTAGAACCTGCGTTGAAGATGTCGTTCCCATAGCAATGATTAAAACATTCCCAAACCAGAAACCGTGAAACTGAAAGCGCGAACCACTGCTTTTAATCAGGGCAAGGTGACCGGAAACATGACCTAATACAAACAGGGTAGCTATTCCCTCCGCAAGGCAATCAAACAAGACCAGGATGTCTTGCTCCCAGGCAGACTAAATAATTTTTTTGCTCGCTTTGAGGACAATACAGTGCCACTGACACGGCCTGCAACGAAAACATGCGGACTCTCCTTCACTGCAGCCGAGGTGAGTAAAACATTTAAATGTGTTAACCCTCGCAAGGCTGCAGGCCCAGACGGCATCACCAGCCGCGCCCTCAGGGCATGCGCAGACCAGCTGGCTGGTGTGTTTACGGACATATTCAATCAATCCCTATTCCAGTCTGCTGTTCCCACATGCTTCAAGAGGGCCACCATTGTTGCTGTTCCCAAGAAAGCTAAGTTAACTGAGCTAAACGACTACCGCCCCGTAGCAGTCACTTCCGTCATCATGAAGTGCTTTGAGAGACTAGTCAAGGATCATATCACCTCCACCCTACCTGACACCCTAGACCCACTCCAATTTGCTTACCGCCCAAATAGGTCCACAGACGATGCAATCTCAACCACACTGCACACTGCCCTAACCCATCTGGACAAGAGGAATACCTATGTGAGAATGCTGTTCATCGACTACAGCTTGGCATTTAACACCATAGTACCCTCCAAGTTCGTCATCAAGCTCGAGACCCTGGGTCTCGACCCCGCCCTGTGCAACTGGGTACTGGACTTCCTGATGGGCCGCCCCCAGGTGGTGAGGGTAGGCAAAAACATCTCTATCCCGCTGATCCTCAACACTGGGGCCCCACAAGGGTGCGTTCTGAGCCCTCTCCTGTACTCCCTGTTCACCCACGACTGCGTGGCCACACACGCCTCCAACTCAATCATCACGTTTGCGGACGACACAACAGTGGTAGGCTTGATTACCAACAACGACGAGACGGCCTACAGGGAGGATGTGAGGGCCCTCGGAGTGTGGTGTCAGGAAAATAACCTCACACTCAACGTTAACAAAACTAAGGAGATGATTGTGGACTTCAGGAAACAGCAGAGGGAACACCCCCCTATCCACATCGATGGAACAGTAGTGGAGAGGGTAGTAAGTTTTAAGTTCCTCTGCATACACATCACAGATAAACTGGTCCACACACAGACAGCATCGTGAAGAAGGCGCAGCAGCGCCTCTTCAACCTCAGGAGGCTGAAGAAATTCGGCTTGTCACCAAAAGCACTCACAAACTTCTACAGATGCACAATCGAGAACATCCTGGCGGGGTGTATCACCGCCTGGTACGGCAACTGCTCCGCCCACAACCGTAAGGCTCTCCAGAGGGTAGTGAGGTCTGCACAATGCATCACCGGGGGCAAACTACCTGCCCTCCAGGACACCTACACCACCCGATGTTACAGGAAGGCCATAAAGATCATCAAGGACAACAACCACCCGAGCCACTGCCTGTTCACCCCGCTATCATCCAGAAGGCGAGGTCAGTACAGGTGCATCAAAGCTGGGACCGAGAGACTGAAAAACAGCTTCTATCTCAAGGCCATCAGACTGTTAAACAGCCACCACTAACATTGAGTGGCTGCTGCCAACACACTTACTCAACTCCAGCCACTTTAATAATGGGAATTGATGGGAAATGATGTAAAATATATCACTAGCCACTTTAAACAATGCTACCTAATATAATGTTTACATACCCTACATTATTCATCTCATATGTATACGTATATACTGTACTCTATATCATCTACTGCATCTTTATGTAATACATGTATCACTAGCCACTTTAACTATGCCACTTTGTTTACATACTCATCTCATATGTATATACTGTACTCGATACCATCTAATGTATCTTGCCTATGCTGCTCTGTACCATCACTCATTCATATATCTTTATGTACTTTATCCCCTTACACTTGTGTGTATAAGACAGTAGTTTTGGAATTGTTAGTTAGATTACTTGTTGGTTATTACTGCATTGTCGGAACTAGAAGCACAAGCATTTCGCTACACTCGCATTAACATGTGCTAACCATGTGTATGTGACAAATAAAATTTGATTTGATTTGAGATTAACAAGAAGTTATGTTTTCTGTCCATATAAGACATGTCTATGTCCCGGACAGTTGGCTGTTGTTTACAATGTCATTCTAGTCATATTAGCGCACGTTAGCAACAACCATCCCGGTTTAGGGACACCCATGAGTACTTTCAAAATATAACATTTCAAAAACGTTATGTAAATGTGCATTTACATCAATATTTCATGAATTTGAACCTCTTTTAGATGGACATACAAAGCTCATATAATCTTAAAGCCCATTCCATAGAGAACGTTATAAAACTGGACCAAATGTTGTAACTTTGAATAGATGGTGATTGGGTCAAAATAGGCATTTGGCGATTGGTAGACTAGGTTCAATGGGTGTCAAGTAAAGTGTTACCCAAATGTCTTCAATTCTTTTATTGAAAATTAAACCAAAATAAACTGATTAACAGTACATCTCACCTAATTTGCATATTTTATACAACATTTCAGAAAAACAGTCAATTGATAAAAGATAATCTGAAATCACATTGAGTTAAATACCTCAAGTTCAATTGACTCGGTCTCAGCGCATGCACCGAACACAGCCAAGCCAACCAACACTGACGATGTTTGTTGTCTTCAGTTGTTGTGCATATTTCATAGACAGTATAACTTTTATTTCCTCTATGAGCAGGGAGAGAGCCCAGTTTGGTTAATCTGGTGCCCACATAAAGTCTGTCCCCCAAACGGCACCCCTTTCCCTATATAGTCTAAAACTTTTGGCCAGGGCCCTAGTCAAAAGTAGTGCACTATATGAGGAATAGTGTACCATTTTGGATGCAATCGTATGATTAATCCTCCTTTCCAGACAAACAGCAGCATCATGGCTCCCAACCAGTTTAATGTCACTGCAGTCAATTGGCCTTGTGACACATGCATATTACTTCAAGGGTGGAATCCTATTTCAAGTCGTATTGTATTTATTTCGACATTTAAAATACTATGTGCCTCTGCTACCCCGCTGTGCAGAACACAGGCAGAGAAGAGAGGGCCTGCTGAGGAAACATTAATTACAGTATATACCATGCTATTCTTTTGAACTTTTATTTATGCAGGGGAGATGAATTGAGACCAGGGTCTCATTTTCAATGGTTCCCTGAGGACATATATAAAACTACAAGATACAAGATACAATAGTAAGTACATTACATTAGAACATCACAAACATCCCAGCCATAATAAACAAGTAATTCAAGTCAATCTTAACTTCTGATGTTCAAGGAATGTATTTATCATTCTATTAATACAAGCAAGCTATGTGTGAGAATACGTCTTGTGTTGCTGACGTGAGAATTGCAACTGTATTGCATAATTCCCCCACTGTAGCCATATGCATGCACATGGAATTGACTTGCATACATGAGTGCTAGGTTATGACAGCATGCAAAACAAGCTGTGTGTGTGTGTGTGTGTGTGTGTGTGTGTGTGTGTGTGTGTGTGTGTGTGTGTGTGTGTGTGTGTGTGTGTGCGTACAGTTCCTATGTATTGATTTAGGTCAGATCTCCATGTCTTCTGTGGGTTCAGTAGGACTGAATGTAAATGTCTGTCTGCTCAACCCCCATCCACATCTCACCCTCATACGACCTCACTTCACCTCAGTGATGAACTCACTCATGTCCTGATTCCCACTGTACGATAAGCTAGAGTGCAGAGCCAGTCTGCCCCAAATGGCATCCTATTCCCTATATAGTCCACTACTACTACTACCTATGGCCCTGGTCAAAAGTAGAGCACTGGGGTGCCATTTTAGAATGCAGCCCCAGAGTTCTCCTGTTGTCTGCACATTGGCTGATTAAGCTCTCTGGAAACATGAGTCATTTTATTTGACATTAATCGAGATGAAAGTCAAAGTCAATGTGCGTTGACTGGGAATTGCTCATGTTTTATTTCCTTTACGGACCCCCACAGTCAGTCAGGAGTGCTCAGTCTAACACAGTATAGCATTACTCCTACTCACGCATTAAAACACGTGTCTAATGCTTAAATCATAACTCATGACTGATGTATACCGAACAAAAATATAATTGCAACATGTAAAGTATTGGTCCCATGTTTCATGAGCTGAAATTAAAGATCCCAGAAATGTTCCAAATGTTCCATATGTACAAAAAGGCGATTTCTCTCAAATTTTGCGCACAAATTTGTTTACATCCCTGTTAGTGAGCATTTTCTCCTTTGCCAAGATAATCCACCCACCTGACAGGTCTGGCATATCAAGAAGCTGACTAATCAGCATGATCATTACACAGGTGCACCTTGTGTGGGGGGACAATAAAAGTCCACTCTAAATTGTGCAGTTTTGTCACAAAACACAAATCCACAGATGTCTCAAGTTTTGAGGGAGCGTGCAATTGGCATGCTGACTACAGGAATGTCCACCAGAGCTGTTGACAGATAATTTAATATTAATTTCTCTACCGTAAGCGCCCTCCAACGTCGTTTTGGATAATTTGGCAGTAATAATTTGGCGTCCTTACCAGGGTCTTGACCTGACTGTAGTTTGGCGTCGTAACTGATTTCAGTGGGCAAATGCTCAACTTCAATGGTCATTGGCATGCTGGAGAAGTGTGCTCTTCATGGATGAATCCTGGTTTCAACTGTACCAGGAAGATGGCAGGCATGGCATTATGTGGGTGAGTGGTTTTCTGATATCTACGTTGTGAACAGATTGCCCCATGTGGTGGAGGTGGGGTTATGGTAGGGGCAGGCATCAGCGACGGACAATGAACACTGCATTTTATTGATGGCAATTTGAATGCACAGACACACTGTGACGAGATCCTGAGGCCCATTTTCGTGCCATTAATCTGCCGAAATCACCTCATTTTCCCACATAATAATACTTGGCTACATGTTGCAAGGATCTGTACACAGTTGTCCCAGTATACAAATGTCCCAGTTGTTCCATGGTGTGCATACTCACATGACATGTCACCCATTTGATCATGTTTGGGATGCACTTGATCAACGTGTTCCAGTTCCCACCAAAATATCCAGCAACTTTGCACAGCCATTGAAAAGGAGTGGGACAACATTCCACAGGCCAACATCAACAGAAATGTTTCCTCAATTTTTGGGGGGCAAGGCACATTTTTGGTCGTGTGAGCAGACACTTGAACATTGTGAGAATTTTGTGCATCTTCTATAGCACGTTTACAGTGAACACTGAGGTTGTACCTTTATAGTTTTACACAGTAGCTAATAGGCTATTATGGCTATTTGAGCATAATATAGGCCTACTGTCACACCCTGATCTGTTTCACCTGTCCTTGTGATTGTCTCCACCCCCTCCAGGTGTCGCCCATTTTCCCTATTATCCCCAGTGTATTTATACCTGTGTTCTCTGTTTGTCTGTTGCCGGTTTGTCTTGTCTTGTCAAGTTTACCAGCATGTTTTCCGAAATTCTGTATTTCCTAGACTCAGTTTTTTCTGGTCCTCTCAGTTTTTCCTGGTCCTCCTTTCTGTGTGTGTTTGTGCTCTACATCAAGAAATTGTATTCACTGTAGTTGTTTCAGCTGTCTTTGTGCTTGTCTCCACCCCATCCAGGTGTCGCCCATTTTCCCCATTATCCCCAGTGTATTTATACATGTGTTCTCTGTTTGTCTGTTGCCAGTTTGTTTTGTTTGTCAAGCCTACCAGCGGTTTTCCCCTTGCGCCTGTCTGTTTCTAGTTCCTGTTTTCACCAATCTGCCTGCCCCGACCCTGAGACTGCCTGTCGTTCTGTACCTTTTGGACTACCGACCTCTGCCTGCCCTTGACCTGTCGTTTTGCCTACCCTCTGTTCTAGTAATAAAAGTGTGTTACTTCGACACAGTCTGCATCTGGGTCTTCGGCAAAATGTGATACCTACCAACAAAACCAATGGAGCAAATCCCATAACATTTTCACATGATATTACCTTTATTTAACTAGGAAAGTCAGTTAAAAACTAATTCTTATTTTCAATGACAGCCTAGGAACAGTGGGTTAACTGCCTGTTCAGGGGCAGAATGACAGATTTGTACCTTGTCAGCTCAGGGGGTTTGAACTTGCAACCTTCTGGTTACTAGTCCAACACTCTAACCAGTAGGCTACCCTGCTGCCCATTATAGCCTACAGTTGCCTATATGTGGTGTTCAATGCAGGCGTACACTGCATGAAACTTACAACACTGCCCCTTTAATTAAGACATAAGCTTTTTACTGGCTGTTTTTCAAAGACAGCTTGAAATGTGGCCTACACGTTTTGTGCTCTTGTAGGAAGCAGTAACTCCCCATTGCTGACCTATACTTATCTAGAAATGGGCTAATAACTCGCTAACTAGCAAAGAATGTCAACAAATGTGTACACACGCGACTCTGCGCTCTGATCTGAAAAGCGCATTCACTTGCAGTGATTAAAAGACTGCTCGTGGGCTACCCCCACCAATATAATTTTACTTCCTTACGCTCTGGCTCTGCCTACAACAAAATCACAGACTCATTGTTGCAAAGTTAGATTTGTTTTGGTTTGTTGCATTGAAAGGGGACTGATTTAATGTTTATTCGATTACAGAAAAATATTTGATCTATATAGTGCAAACCAATGGGGCGAATTTAGTGAAGTTCAATATCTTGCATCTATGCACAGCATGGCATTTGTTTTGCCCGGCAGTCCTGGAGGAGCACACGCCGTTTAGAAGGAACATCGATCAACAGCCTGATCAACTCTATGTGAAGGAGTTGTGTCACGCTGCATGAGTCAAATGGTCTTCACACCAGAAACTGACTGGTTATCTTATACAACCCTGCCTTTTACGGTATCTGTGACCAACAGATGGGGCGCAGAAGTCTAAGGCACTGCATCTCAGTGCTGGAGGCGTCACTACAGAACCTGGTCCGATTCCAGGCTGTATCACAACCGGCCGTAAATGGGAGTCCCATATGGCGGTGCACAATTGGCCCAGCGTTGTCCGGGTTACGGCCATCATTGTAAATAAGAATTTGTTCTTAACTGACTTTCCTAATTAAATAAAGGTTAAATATATATATATATTTTAATCTGTATTCCCAGTCATGTGAAATCCATAGATTGAGGCCTAGATTAGATTTCCTTATATGAACTTTAATGGCATTGTTAAGTATGAATATATATCAGTGACGACTTCACAGCGACACTTGTCATACAAATCCTTCAGTTAAAGATACAACTTTTTGGGCGACGAGACCAAATTCACATAGAAATGTGAGTTATAGATCTTTCATTCTCATTAAAAGCAAGTCTAAGAAGTGGTAGATGTGCAAATTTCTATGCTTCCCGTTCTGAAGTTTAGTTTTTACGTCTTTTACTTTCGGTTTTATACACCAGCTTCAAAAAGCTGAAAAAACAATATTTTGGGTTATAGAAAATATATTTCATAGCGGTTAGATTGTACAATGATAACCTACACAATGACTGCTTGTTTTAATAGGCAAACTATTTAGCAACCAGGAAATGGCAGAGTGATTTTTAAACACAGAAGATGTCATACAGTATATTTAAATGGTCTTTACTTTTATCTCTATTTAAATGTTAAAAAAATATATTTCACCTTTATTTAAACCAGGTAGGCCAGTTAAGAACAAGTTCTCATTTACAACGAGACCTGGCCAAGATAAAGCAAAGCAGTGCGGCAAAAACAACAACACAGAGTTACACATGGAATAAACAAACGTACAGTCAATAACACAATAGAAAAAAAGTCTATATACAGTGTGTGCAAACGGCGTGAAGAGGTAAGGCAATAAATATACTATAGTAGTGAAGTAATTACAATTTAGCAAATTAACAGTGGAGTGATAGATGTGCAGATGATGATGTGCAAGTAGAAATACTGGTGTGCAAAAGAGAAAAAAAGTCAATAAAAACAATATGGGGATGAGGTGGGTAGATTGGATGGGCTATTTACAGATGGGCTGTGTATAGATAGCTGATGTTTAAAGTTAGTGAGAGAGATATAAGTCTCCAACTTCAGCGATTTTTGCAATTCATCCTAGTCATTGGCAGCAGAGAACTGGAAGGAAAGACGACCAAAGGAGGTGCTTTGGGGATGACCAGTGAGATATACCTGCTGGAGCGCGTATTACGGGTGGGTGTTGTTATCGTGATCAGTGAGCTGAGATAAAGGCGGAGCCTTTATTATAGATGACCAAGAGCCAGTGGGTCTGGCGACGAATATGTAGCGAGTGCCAGCAGACGAGAGCATGCAGGTCGCAGTGGTGGGTGGTATATGGGGCATTGGTGACAAAACGGATGGCACTGTGATAGACTACATCCAATTTGCTGAGTAGAGTGTTGGAGGCTATTTTGTAAATTACATCACAGAAGTCGAGGATCGGTAGGATAGTCAGTTTTACGAGGGTATGTTTGGCAGCATGAGTGAAGGAGGCTTTGTTGCAAAATAGGAAGCTGATTCTAGATTTAATTTTGGATTGGAGATGTTTAATATGAGTATGGAAGGAGAGTTTACAGTCTAGCGAGACACCTAGGTATTTGTAGTTGTCCACATATTCTAAGTCAGAACCGTCCGGAGTAGTCATACTAATCGGGCGGGCAGGTGCGGGCAGCGATGTGTTGAAAAGCATGCATTTAGTTTTACTAGCGTTTAAGAGCAGTTGGAGGACACGGAAGGAGTGTTGTATGGCATTGAAGCTTGTTTGTAGGTTTGTTAGCACAGTGTACAAAGAAGGGCCAGATGTATACAGAATGGTGTCGTCTGTGTAGAGGTGGATCAGGAAATCACCAGCAGCAAGAGCGACATCATTGATATATACAGAGAAAAGAGTCGGCCCGAGATATTAACCCTGTGGCACCCCCATAGAGAATGTCAGAGGTCAACAGGTCCTCCGATTTGACACACTGAACTCTATCTGAGATGTAGTTGGTGAACCAGGCGAGGCAGTCATTTGAGAAACCAAGGCTATTGAATCTGCCGATAAGAAAGCGGTGATAGGCAGAGTCGAAGCCTTGGCCAGGTCGATGAAGACGGCTGCACAGTACTGTCTTTTATTGATGGCGGTTATGATATCGTTTAATACCTTGAGCGTGGCTGAAGTGCACCCGTGACCAGCTTGGAAACCGGATTGCACAGCGGAGTAGGTACGGAAATGGTCAGTGATCTGTTTATTAACTTGGCTTTCAAAGACTTTAGAAAGGCAGGGCAGGATGGATATAGGTCTGTAACAGCTTGGGTCTAGGGTGTCACCCCCTTTGAAGAGGGGGATGACCGCGGCAGCTTTCCAATCTTCAGGGATCTCGGACAATACGAAAGAGAGGTTGAACAGACTGGTAATAGGGGTTGCAACAATGGTGGCAGATAATTTTAGAAAGAAAGGGTCCAGATTGTCTAGCCCAGCTGATTTGTACGGGTCCAAGTTTTGCAGCTCTTTCAGAACATCTGGTATCGGATTTAGGTGAAGGAGAAGCTAGGGAGGCTTTGGCAAGTAGCTTGCGGGGGGTGCGGAGCTGTTGGCCGGCATTGGGGTAGCCAGGAAGAAAGCATGGCCAGCCGTAGAGAAATGCTTATTGAAATTCTCGATTATCGTGGATTTATCGGTGGTGACAGTGTCTCCTGGCCTCAGTACAGTGGGCAGATGGGAGGAGGTGCTCTTATTCTCCATGGACTTTACAGTGTCCCAAAACTTTTTGGAGTTAGAGCTACAGGATGCAAATTTCTGTTTGAAAAAGCTAGACTTTGCTTTCCTGACGACTGCGTGTATTTGTTTGACTTCCCTGAAAAGTTGCATATCGCGGGGACTATTCGATGCTAATGTAGAACGGCACAGGATCTCTCTGAAGTATTCTGTAAAGGCCGCACTAGGACATCCTTCCAATTGATCCTTAATGGCTGGTCATTAACCTCTTGAAACTCCCCATCCCGGATCCGGGATTGTGACTAAGCCTCAGGCTCATTAGCATAACGCAACGTTAACGATTTCTGAAAATCGCAAATAAAATTAAAATAATGCGTTTGCTCTCAAGCTTAGCCTTTTCTTAACAACACTGTCATCTCAGATTTTCAAAATATCTTTTGAACCATAGAAATTGACATGGCATAGCATTTTGTGTAGCATGTAGCACGCAACATTTTCACAAAAGCCAGATAACCAAATAAATAAAATCATTTACCTTTGAAGAGCTTCTGATGTTTTCAATGAGGAGACTCCCAGCCACATACCAAATGCGCAGTGTTTCCTGAAAGCGTCTGTGTGTAGGAGAAATCGTTCCGTTTTCTACATTGCGCCTGGCTACCGAAACGAACCGAAAATGCAGTCACCTACAACGTGAAACTTTTTCCGGATTAACTACATAATATCGACCGAAACATGGCAAACGTTGTTTGGAATCAATCCTCAAGGTGTTTTTTCACATATCTCTTCATTGACATGCAGTTCTTGGAAGCTTGCTTCTCTTCTGCTCCATGGAAAAATACTGGCAGGTGACTTTTGCACCAATTTCGGCGCAGGACACCGGGCGGACACGTGGTAAATGTGGTCTCTTATGGTCAATCTTCCAACGATCTGCCTACAAATACGTCACAATGCTGCAGACACCTTGGGGAAACGACAGAAAGGGCAGACTCATTCCTCTTGCGTTCACAGCCATATAAGGAGATCATGAAAGACAGAGCCTCAAAAATCCTTGTCATTTCCTGGATGCCAAGTCATCTTGGTTTTGCCTGAAGCTCACGCACTAGGCACTTCACAGAGAAGATATTTGTATTTCTGGACACGTCAGAGTGTTTTCTTTCGAACAGTAGCAATTATATGCATAGTCGAGCATCTTTTTGTGACAAAATATCTTGTTTAAAACGGGAACGTTTTTCTTCCAAAAATGAAATAGCGCCACCATAAGTGTAAGAGGTTTTAAGGGTGATAAGGGTAGGCAACAACTTATCTGCCATGCTGATCCTCAACACGGGGGCCCCTCAGGGGAGCGTGCTTAGTACCCTTCTGTACTCCCTGTTCACCCACGACTGCATGGCCAAGCACGACTCCAACACCATCATTAAGTTTTCTGATGACACAACAGTGTCCTGATCACCAACAATGATGAGACAGCCTATAGGGAGGAAGTCAGGGACCTGGCAGTGTGGTGCCAAGACAACAACCTCTCCCTCAATGTGAGCAAGACAAAGGAGCTGATTGTGGACTACAGGAAAAGGAGGGCCAACACACCCCCATTTACATTGACAGGCTTTATTGGAGTGGGTCAAGAGTTTCAAGTTCCTTGATGTCCACGTCACCGACAAACTATAATAGTCGAAACACACCAAGACAGTCGTGAAGAGGGAACGACAATGCCTTTTCTCCCTCAGGAGACTGAAAAGATGTGGCATGGGTCCCCAAATCATCAAAAAGTTCTACAGCTGCACCATCGACAGCATCCTGACCGGTTGCATCACCACCTGGTATGGCAACTGCTCGGCATCTGACCGTAAGGCGCTACAGAGGGTAGTGTGTACGGCCCAGTACATCACTGGGGCCAAGCTTCCTGCCATCCAGGACCTACACCACAGTTCAAACATTTGGGGTCACTTAGAAATGTCCTTGTTTTTGAAAGAAAAGCTAATTTTTTGTCCATTAAAATAACTTCAAATTGATCAGAAATACAGTGTAGACATTGTTAATGTTGTAAATGACTATTTTAGCTGGAAAAGGCTGATTTTTAATGGCATATCTACATAGGCGTACAGAGGCCCATTATCAGCAACCATCACTCCTGTGTTCCAATGGCACGTTGTGTTAGCTAATCCTAAGTTTATCATTTTAAAAGGCTAATTGATCATTAGAAAACCCTTTTGCAATTATGTCAGCACAGCTGAAAACTGTTGTTCTGATTAAAGCAGCAATAAAACTGGCCTTCTTTAGACTAGTTGAGTATCTGGAGCATCAGCATTTGTGGGTTCGTTTACAGGGTCAAAATGGCCAGAAACAAATAACTTTCTTCTAAAACTCATCAGTCTATTATTTTTCTGAGAAATGAAGGCTATTCCATGCGAGCAATTGCCAAGAAACTGAAGATCTGGTACAACGCTGTGTACTACTCCCTTCACAGAACAGTTCAAACTGGCCCTAACCAAAATAGAAAGAGCAGTGAGTGGGAGGCCCCTGTGCACAACTGAGCAAGAGGAGAGGTACATTAGAGTGTTTAGTTTGAGAAACAGATGCCTCACAAGTCCTCAACTGGCAGCTTCATTAAATAGTATGTCAACAGTGAAGAGGCGACTCCAGGATGCTGGCCTTCTAGGCAGAGTTGCAAAGAAAAAGCTATATCTCAGACTGGCCAATAAAAAGTAAAGATTAATATGGGCAAAAGAACACTGACACTGCTTATGGACTGGACCATGCACTGTCACTAGGGTTGTTCACAGACCTTTCAGGGGGTAGGCACTCAACATTTTAAAAGGGCACCCCTCCCCCGTAAACAAAATAATATCATTGTACATGCTAGTTAGCTAGCTTGATTTATTTTACTGATTGTTATTTACCTCGTGTCTCTGCCTCTCTCTGCTGCGTGTATCAGCCAACTAGACTGAATATTGATGATGATGATGTAAGCTAAATTATGTGTTATCAAGTGTTAATCAAATGTTATGCTGCTGTGGCAGTACTGTTGATAGTCAAACTAGATAGCCAGCTACACACACTTGACTGATGACCACATCTCTCAAGCCATGAATGTTTGGATCCCGGGCCCCTGCAATCTCCATATGGGACAGACTGGGAATAAGGTACAGAGAGAGACCCAGGGGCGCTGTTGTAGCTCTAGGTGAGTACAGGAGGACCAGGCTTGACAGATGTGCTCTTATTTAGACAACAGCTCCCTGCTCATTCAATGCTATTTTCCTGCCCTCGTAGTTCAGATTACAGCCAAATTGTGTTATAATATTAAATATTTTGGGTGATGTAATCTAGCACCTGCCAGTTAAACCTGGGTTACATTCAATACTTATTTGATTGGTTGAACATAAACAAATGTTTTCATGCAATAAGATACCTCCAGAGATTGTCCCCTGGTGGTGAGTTGTGGTAAAGCCTCATGGGGGAGACTGGTGAGTTGTTTGTTGCTGTCATCAGGGGCTGGGAATTGACTTCATCATGACCTGTGAACTAGAAATGTTGTTACACCCTCTATAAAGACAATATATCTTTTTCCAGAATCTTTAAAGGGGCACTCCGCAGTTGCTACATCAACTGTTTAACATATACATTAATTATATGTACGCATTGATTCTTGAAGAATGTAACTTATAAATGCCTCATGAGCTTAGTTCAATTGGTGTTCCCCATCAGAACCCAAAATATAAGCATGTTTTACTCCAATGTTTGTAAACAAAGTAAATGTAAACATCCATTAGCTGTCTATGAATTGGAGAGTGGTTACATTTCTCCAGCCCAATCTCTCAGCTTTTTACTCAAACAGGGGTGGGGAAAGCTTTGTTATGGTTTTAACTGCTAATTGCTGCTTTAAAACAGATTTGCTAAAAATGAAAAATAAGACAAAACTTGAATTATGTCATCATACTGTGTTCAGTACTGTGAAAAATGAAAACTTAGATCCATGCCAAAAATTGGAAGTGAAGATGGATATAAAATGCATAAGAGCTGAAATAGAATGTAACAATCTGTAAAAATGTCTATTTCATGTACTGTACTGGAACAGTCGAGCTGCCTTTGAAAGGAAAGGCATGGAACATATACAGCACCTGGCAAGTCCAGGTTCAGTCCGAAAACTGACCTCAGGTACAAGAATAGCTTGATGGGTCTGCAGTCTGGAAGCTGCTCTTGTGACCGGTAACAAACTGTCATTGAGCTCATGGGTCCTTGAGGAAAGGAGTGGAGCCTTACCGTGCACACTTGTTTGAAGAGACAAACCTTGATCGCTGCATCGGACTGTGTCTCTTGTTGCCTCTATCTTTCCTCTCTCAGGTGGGTCATCTGAAGAATGTATGTCTCAATCAGAATTTGCTCTTAATTGACTTGTCTGGTTAAATAATGGTTAAATAGATTTTGAAAACTTTATCTATCTGCGTTAGGCTTATGCAAGACGTGATACAGTGATAGCAGTCTGAATCTGGACAGATGAAGAGAGAGAGAGAAAATGTATGTCTATAAAGCCAGGAATCCTGCATATGTCATAACTAAACAAAACATTAGAATATTATTTTATATTTATAATAATCATTGTGTTATTATCTTTATTATAATCAGGATATCATACTTTTCATAATTGTTGTTTTCAATTTCATCATGATCATAATAATGTATAAATAGTGCATTTGTTGCCATCAAACGTGTTGCTAAACTGTGTGTGTGTGTGTGTGTGTGTGTGTGTGTGTGTGTGTGTGTGTGTGTGTGTGTGTGTGTGTGTGTGTGTGTGTGTGTGTGTGTGTGTGTGTGTGTGTGTGTGTGTTAAAATCTCTTATAGAATAGCCCATTTGAAACGTAGTCGTGCGCCAGCAACAGTCTGGCATTTAAGGGGTTAATGCTCTGTCACGTGAACTGTTCCCTGTCGCTTGAAGTATTTTCCTTTCCAAAAGAATAGTTTATAATTGTAGCAGCCTCATGATGGACTGTCTGTTACCTGTCAAAATGTTATCTGTTATCAAAACACATTACCATGTTCTTATTTTGACCATGCATCTTATATTTTCGGCAACAGGAGCAAACGATCAAGAGTTCGGCGAAAGCAAAAGCTCGGGGTGGACTCTATGTGCTGCCAGTAGGGAGTTGGGCCATGTGCTGGAGTGTTAGCAGTGGGGAAACACTCTTTTTACGCCACTTCGATACCGAAGTGACTTCTTCGTAGCAGGTTAGAATTTACGCTGCAGGTTAGGAGAACGAATTTAGCATGTTCGGAAACTGGAGAAGGTGATGTCGTAAAGCAGAAAGTGTCGTAAACCAGGTGCAGAGGAGGGAGGGAGGTGGAGTGGAGAGAGGAGTGGGGTACGGGGGGAGGTGGAGAGAGAGGAGGTGACTCGCCCCGGCAGGCATTATTCAGACAGAGCGAAAGGATCATGGCGGATGGCCCCAGGTGTAAGCGCAGAAAACAGGCGAACCCGAAGAGGAATAACGGTAAGCCAAACTCCGTAAACCGACGGGAAACGATTAAGTGAGATGGACTACGTACTTTTGGGTTCATTCAACTGTGTTCGCCGACTTTGGGACTTTTCCGACCAACGTTTTAGGGAGTTGAAGTGCTGGAAAGTAGTACGTATATTCAAATGTGGTGTGTACCGTTATACCTGGCTCGCTTCTCTCCGCCTCGCGCAGCAGCGCTGCCGGAGCGTACCGTTATACGCACCTATCATCCCGTGGATTTGAGTGAGAGACTGATTTTGTTCCTCGACCCAATTTTCTTTTGCGGTCACTTGTCACCTTGTTTTTATAAGAGACCAGATGCGATGTGTTATATTTGTGAAACAGAAATCCTTTCGTTTGCTACGCTTTTGCTCAACAAAAACTTCTAAGCTAACAGGCTAGCAGCTTGCTAACTTGCTGTCCCAGACATTCAGTTCAGTTAAACTCAGCCACCTGTAATTTTACTGAAAAATTACGAGATAATGGTAATAGCTAGTCTGTCGTGTTTTGCTACAGGTAGCAGAGTTATTTGCATGCATAGTATATTCTTCCATTTGACTTTGTAGACTCACTCGTTGCATGCCATTCTGGACTTGCATTAGGCCTATAGTAATAGATAAATAAAATACATTTAATCGGGCTTGTGTTGTGACTTGGGCAGCAACCCCTTCTATTATCTGCACGCAACACTGTTTGATGCATTGTTGTCGAGGGGTTTGCTAAGGAAGGAGATCTGTCTTATACAACGTATTTTGTCCTATTAGTCCACTTTTGTTCATTTCGATTTGAATACATCACACTCAGGCTTCTCGTGGTCTCCTTTTTAGGTAGCATAACTTTGTTTTGGTCTTAACCGATCCGTTTTACTTTACATTTTAATCCTCAAATGTCGCTTCTTGAATAGCTTGATGTTGATTTTTAATTTGTGGAAGAGCAGCTGATATATTGCCTAGGCTAATACTTACCTGTTATGCTGGGTGGTGTAAGCAATGCATGAAAGAAATGGGCGTCACACAGCCCATAGCCTTCCTATGTGTGTGAGCAACTGCTGCAGCCTATATAAGGAATCGAGTTATGCAGCAGCAACAGCGCAGCCTGGACATTCTGTCTAACGACCCAAACTTCACGTGAATGAAAGGTAACAGAACATAATACACTGCACGATTTGTTTTATTTATTGAATAGTTCAATTGCTACATGAGCATAAACAGGCTAATGATACTCAGTTTGCTAAATTAACAACATTATACCTACAATAGCATACAACGGCAATTGATATTTTCGATGTAGCCTGATCATTCACTTGATTTGATGAAGTTTGTCAGCAAATGATTTTCGCTTGGATTCCACTTTAGATTTGATCAGAAAAGAGTAGCTCCCTCTCATTGGAGGGTATCTTACCTGTGTTCTACCTATCCTCCTCACTTTCACTCTACCTACCGGCCAATCAAATATTATAGGTAGTACCGTTATTCGAGTAGTGAGATGAGGGCTGGAAACAGGAAAGCACCTTTTCCTGTGGCCGCTGACGACACAAGATGTGACACAGAGCTGAGCGCCGTGCCGCCCAGGCAGCGTCCGTGCGCAGGCAGGAGCCATCAACATGTTCACCTGAACAGTGAAAACGGGGCTCGCAAATGTCCTCCTATAAAACCCTACCTGCGGCATTTATCTGTACGGTATTATTGGCACAGATTGGGGGAAATATTTGTTTATTTTAAACCTACCTTCATTCTAGAGCAGACGAGGGAAAAGACTCCAATATACGCTGCAGAAAATGGCAACTTGTGCAGGTAGAAAAGCATTATGGTTGTTTAGTTTATCCGTGCATATCAGCGTCAGTAGATTCTTGGTTTCTCACTGTTGGTTTTGTTCTCGCGGGATTTTTCACTCATAAACATGCATGATGATGTCCAATTTGTTGATGTTTGATTATGATGTTTTTTGTTCGTTCTTTTTATTTTGTCGAAACAAGTGATGTATAATCTACTCTAGTGTAGCCTACCGCCCTGTGTGTGTCACCGTGCAGGCAAGGGAAGAATAGGTTGTGAAGGAAAGGGAAAGCAGTACACAAGGTGGTTGCGAATGCGAATGACTCCGTTATTTCCTGTAATAGATAGCAATATTGTGAAACAGACAGCACACACCTAAATGTTTTCCATCTATTGTTTTCAATTATATCGTTATGCAATTTCCGAGTGGGTCGATGGAATGGCGGTGTGTACCGTTACTGCAGTGAAGGCGGGGCTGCTGCTTTTTATGTTATGAGACGGCCAGGTATGCAAGGTGATGCAACACCTATAAAGGTGCCTCGAACTATGTCGTTTCTATATTACTGTGTCCTTTGTATTGTTTTAATATATATCCAGTCTGTTCGATCACGTATCATTTATGATAGCAAGGCATGCTTAGTGTTATTCTATAACGGGCAACGATCATTCTGACGGTTGACCGCGGGCCATAGGGTTGAGGTGCAAGTCTTCATGGTGTTTTATTTTAGCCTACACCTTATGTTTTAAACCCTTCAGTGTTATTTTTGTCATTCTGTCATTTTTTATTGTTTGAAAAATAAACATTGTCCCGCTTCATATTAATAATTTGCGTTAGGCCTACATTTTAAATTATTAATTACATATTGGACTGATGTGATATTCTTACGTTATTGATGCGTAATAATGGAAAATAACAGTGTTCTTTCATGAAGCTCTCCCTCCTGGTAGCAAATCAAAAGATGTTAGAGCAGGCAGGGTGTCACGTGGTGTCTCTCCCCCGTACATGGGGGTTGTTTTCATTACCTTGATGCTGTTTCTTCTCGGGTAGTTGAATCTTGTAGTTAAGCTGCTATTTCCATCTTGTAGCCAATTATGGTATCATAGCCTACTTCAGAGTTTGGGACTTATTCTACAAGCTGTTGGAGAGACTAGTATGCAAGCACATTGGTGTGTATGTGTGGTGTGTGAGCAAGACCTCCTGCTAAGGTACAGTTTATAAGAACCAAGGCTGCTCAGTGCACTGCCTTGACAGGTGAAGGTTTGGGATGCATCCCAAATGGTGTCCCAAAGGACACCTTATTCCGTATATAGTGCACTATGTAGAAATATGGTGCCATTTGAGACTCAGTCCTGATATGATGCCCCATGCAGCTGTAAAAATCAGGGCGTCAGGTTCAGAAACTGGCAGCAAGGAGGACGGTGTGTGTGTGTCCTGGCTGGGTTAAACAGGTGCTGGCCATCCCTAAGCGTGCTGCTTTTGTCACGCCTCTCTGCCGAGGCTGTAATTTTAACACTACAATTTGGGAATAGAGGAATGTGGGCCCGTGTTAACATACTTCACAGTATAAACACAGCCTTCTCAGCACTGGCCCTGTAGCAGCTTAGGATTTCACTTAGACTCACTGTCTATGTCCCAAATGGCACCATAGTATTCCATATGTAGTGCACTGCTTTTGACCAGGGCCAATAGGGTTCTGGTGAAAAGTACTCTATTGAATAGGGAATAAGAGTGCCATTTAGGACTAATTGCACCTGATTAAAGACGAGCTAAATCCATGTGTAAAGTCACACCCTCAATGACTGCCTAGATGTTACAAATTGTTTCTGATAGTGGTGTCTAGATATACATGATTTAACAGTGTGTTTTGAGTACTTAAATTAAAGCCATTCTGCTTTGACTTTGATGTAGCTGCAACTGGCAGCTGGCTAAATCTAAATTGGCCTAGTTGATTATAAAAGGGGCTAATTCACACTTTCAATGGCAGTGATTTGCCACAGTAGCCCTAACAGTGTTGATTGACCTGTGACCGGAGACATCAAATTTCACTTTCCCCTTATCCTAGACCCTGAGGGTGTGTGTGTGTATATAGTAGGTGTGCTTGTGTATGTGTCCCTTTAATGAAATTGTGCTGAGGAATAACAAACCCCACCTCTCTACTTTTATGGTAAAGGGGAGGTGAATCTAGACTGGGGGAGGGGCTGCTGTGGCTAATGTGTGTGTGTGTGTGTGTCTGTGTGTGTGTATGTGTGTGTTTAGGAAGGTGGGATATGTCTCTTTTCCCCTGGGCTTTGCGTGGCTCCTCTCACTACTTTTATAGCCTCTCTACTGTATATAGCCTCTCTACTGTTATTTTTCACTGTCTTTTTACTGTTGTTTTATTTCTTTACTTACCTACTGTTCACCTAATACCTTTTTTGCACTATTGGTTAGAGCCTGTAAGTAAGCATTTCACTGTAAGGTCTACTACACCTGTTGTATTCGGCGTACGTGACAAATAAACTTTGATTTGATTTACATTTAATTTTTTATATTTTTTATTTCACCTTTATTTAACCAGGTAGGCCAGTTGAGAAGTTCTCATTTACAACTGCAACCTGGCCAAGATAAAGCAAAGCGGTATGTTATGAAGAGTGATCAGATGAATTGCAATTAATTGCAAAGTCCCTCTTTGCCATGCAAATCAACTGAATCCCCCAAAAACATTTCCACTGCATTACAGCCCTGCCACAAAAGGACCAGCTGACATCATGTCAGTGATTCTCTCGTTAACACAGGTGTGAGTGTTGACGAGGACAAGGCTGGAGATCACTCTGTCATGCTGATTGAGTTCGAATAACAGACTGGAAGCTTCAAAATGAGGGTGATGCTTGGAATCATTGTTCTTCCTCTGTCATCCATGGTTACCTGCAGGGAAATACGTGCTGTCATCATTGCTTTGCACAAAAAGTGCTTCACATGCAAGGATATTGCTGCCAGTAAGATTGCACCTAAATCAATAATTTATCGGATCATCAAGTAGAGAGGTTCAATTGTTGTGAAGAAGGCTTCAGGGCGCCCAAGAAAGTCCAGCAAGTGCCAGGACCTTCTCCTAAAGTTGATTCAGCTGCGGGATCGGGCGTCACCACCAGTACAGAGTTTGCTCAGGACTGGCTACAGGCAGGTGTGAGTGCATCTGCACGCACAGTGAGGCAAAGACTTTTGGAGGATATCCTGGTGTCAAGCAGGGCAGCAAATAAGCCACTTCTCTCCAGGAAAAACATCAGGGACAGACTGATATTCTGTTGGAAGCTATTTTGTAAATGACATCGCAGAAGTCGAGGATCGGTAGGATAGTCAGTTTTACGAGGGTATGTTTGGCAGCATGAGTAAAGGAGGCTTTGTTGCGAAATAGGAAGCCAATTCTAGATTTAATTTTGGATTGGAGATGCTTAATGTGAGTCTGGACGGAGAATTTACAGTCTAACCAGACACCTAGGTATTTGTAGTTGTCCACAAGTCAGAACCGTCCAGAGTACTGATGCTAGATGGGCGGGCAGGTGTGGGCAGCGACCGGTTGAAGAGCATGCATTTAGTTTTACTATCATTTAAGAGCAGTTGGAGGCCACGGAAGAAGTGTTGTATGTCATTGAAACTCGTTTGGAGGTTTGTTAACACATTGTCCAAAGAAGGGCCAGATGTACACAGAATGGTGTCGTCTGTGTAGAGGTGGATCAAAGAATCACCAGCAGCAAGAGCGACATCATTCATATTTACAGAGAAACGAGTCGGCCTGAGAATTGAACCCTGTGGCACCGTCATAGAGACTGCTAGAGGTCCGGACAACAGGCCCTCTGATTTGACACAATGAACTCTATCTGAGAAGTAGTTGGTGAACCAGGCGAGGCAGTCATTTGAGAAACCAAGGCTAATGTGTCCGCCAATCAGATTGCGGTGATTGACAGAGTCGAAAGCCTTGGCCAGGTTGTTGAAGACCTTTGCACAGAACTGTCTTTTATTGATGGCGGTTATGATATCGTTTAGGACCTTGAGCGTGGCTGAGGTACACCCGTGACCAGCTCGGAAACCAGATTGCATAGCGGCGAAGGTACGGTGGGATTCGAAATGGTCAGTGAATTTACATGAATTAATGTGTGGCAAGGCTTAAAGGAAAACTCCACGCCAAAATACTATCCTTTGGTGTTTGTTTCATTAGCCCATTATTGATACAGTCCCGAAATGTTTTGCAAGTCAGAAATCAAGTTTTCAAGGTATATAGCTTTCAAAATACCACATATGATGCAAAATGCAATATTTATGTATTTTGAAATGTACCTACTATCTTGAAAACTTGATTGCTGACATGCAAAACATTTTGAGACTATATCAACAATGGACTAATGAAACATATACCAAAACATAGTTTTTGGATGGAGTTTTCCTTTAAGCACTTGTTCCTTATTGTGAGTATTTTGTGTTGAAATGAAATGATGTAGCCACTAGCCAGATAACACTTAAATTATTACTGTCCAGCTTGTTTGTGAGAGATGGCTTAATTATTCAGATCAAATAGGCTAATATAGGCTATTATTGTGTATTAGGTTTACAGGAACATTTATATCCATGTTAACAATCCTAAATTCTCAAGTGATACAAAATACAGAACTGCAGTGTCATATTCATCAGTGCACACTGTAACAATATGTTCTGCAACAGAAAAACGAAAACAATGCTTCCTTATTGGACACGTTCAGATAGTAGTCCTTCCCTGTTTTGGTTTCCATTTAGTTCCTAGTGAATTTTTATTATCATATTTTTTATTGACCTTTATTGAACAAGGCAAGTCAGTTAAAAACAAATTCTTATTTACAATGACAGACTACCAGAAGGCCAAAGGCCTCCTGTGGGGACGGGGGCTATGATTATAAACATAGGCTAATTCTCAACCCTCTGAAAGAGATCCAGTTGTAGGCCTAGTTCTAATGTCCCGTCAGCTAGGCTGTGATCAATGTTTTTCGCTGCTACCAGAACAGTATAGGCCTAGGTCGGCTTTTTTATAATGGCAAACTATAGGCTTATCTTAATTTTGAGTTAGTACAGTTGGAATGATTTGAGAGTGGGTTGGACTGATTTCTTACAGGCTTTCTTCCAGAGGCCACCACATCAGTGTTTGAGAAACTTCATTCCAGAAATAACATGTTTTTCTTCTCTCTCCCTCTCCCACACTAGCGGGGGCTGCATGTAGCCTAGTGGTTAGAGTGTTGGGCCAGTAACTGAAAGGTTGCTATCAAATGCTGTCATTTGTAAATAAGAATTTGTTCTGAACTGAATAAAGGATTTTTAAAAACTAGCTTCATCCAGTCACCTGAATACCAGCAATAGCCTATAGGTGCGTTATTGGGTCTTGTGATTGCTTAGGCTAAGCTATTGTGTGCTGGATTTAGAGTGAAATAAGGCCCCTATGTCCAAAATGGCACTACAAAAGTAGTGCACAATATAGGGAATAGGGCGCTATTTTGGACGCGTCCCTAGTTACCTTTGTAATTGACTTGCCTCCCTTCTACCTTTAACCTCTCTGGGATCGTTCGGGAAGCTAGCGTCCCACCTCGCCAACAGCCAGTGAAATTGCACGGCGCCAAATTCAAAACAACAGAAATCTCATAATTAAAAAAAAACAACAATACAAGTATTTTACACCATTTTAAAGATACACTTCTCGTTAATCCAACCACAGTGTCCGATTTCAAAAAGGCTTTTCGGCGAAAGCAGAACATATCATTATGTTAGGTCAGCAACTAGTCACAGAAAGTATTTAGCCATTTTCCAACCAAAGAGAGGTGTCACAAAAAGCACTCCCAGGACTGCCTCTTCCACTAGAAATGTTTGTTTTGTTTGTTTCTAAAGACTGTTGACATCTGCTGGAAGCCTTGGGAAGTGCAATCGGGCCCCATAGACACAGCATATTGGATAGGCAATCACTTATTAAATGAAACTACAAACCTCAGATTTCCCACTTCCTGGTTGGATTTGTCTCAGGGTTTTTTGCCTGCCATATGAGTTATGTTATACTCACAGACATAATTCAAACAGTTTTAGAAACTTCAGAGTGTTTTCTTTCCAATACTACTAATGATATGCATATATTAGCATCTGGGACAGAGTAGCAGGCAGTTTACTCTTGGAACCTTATTCATCCAAGCTACTCAACACTGCCCCCCTGTCACCAAGAAGTTAAAGTGTGAGGCAGAAAAAAAGAGTCCATTCACAGGCAATTCTGAGAAGGGGGAACTCTCTTTCTTTCACACTCGGCTGGTGGGAAACTCTCCTTGTTTTCATCAGCTCATTTGCAAATCCTCCCATGCTCTTTATTATGGAAGCCTCTGCAAAGAATACCGAGTTAGAGAGGCACTCCATTCCAGGAAGTTATGAAATCATTCGAAATCTCACTAGCTACGCCTAGGCTCTTAGCCCCTCTGGGCATTATGTCTCCCTGGTGGTGGTCATTGAAATACAGTAGTTTCTATTGTGATATCTGTCTTCAGAGTTCACTAACATTATCCAAAACCATAACACCAGTAATAAGGAGAGGCAAGGACTCAGTGTTCGAGTGGGATGGCTGGGGAGTTGACAGTACAGAGGAGCTGTGATGTAGCGTAATGAGGGATCATTAGCTAGTGCTAACAGCAGCTATGGTGGTTTTGGTGCTGCTATCTGCTGAGTTATGAGCGGAGGGAGGGAAACTGCTGGAGGGAGGGAAACTGGTGAAGGGAGGGAAACTGGTGGAGAGAGGGATACTGGTGGAGGGAGGGATACTGGTGGAGGGAGGGAGACTGGTGGAGGGAGGGAGACTGGTGGAGGGAGGGAAACTGAAGGAGGGAGGGAAACTGGTGGAGGGAGGGAAACTGGTGGAGGGAGGGATACTGGTGGAGGGAGGGATACTGGTGGAGGGAGGGATACTGGTGGAGGGAGGGAAACTGGTGAAGGGAGGGAAACTGGTGGAGAGAGGGATACTGGTGGAGGGAGGGATACTGGTGGAGGGAGGGAAACTGGTGAAGAGAGGGATACTGGTGGAGGGAGGGAGACTGGTGGAGGGAGGGAAACTGGTGAAGGGAGGGAAACTGGTGGAGGGAGGGATACTGGTGGAGGGAGGGAAACTGGTGAAGGGAGGGAAACTGGTGGAGGGAGGGATACTGGTGGAGGGAGGGATACTGGTGGAGGGAGGGAGACTGGTGGAGGGAGGGAGACTGGTGGAGGGAGGGAGACTGGTGGAGGGAGGGACTGGTGGAGTGGAGGGATACTGGGAGGGAATACTGGTGGAGGGACTGGTGGAAACTGGTGGAGGGAGGGATACTGGTGGAGGGAGGGATACTGGTGGAGGGAGGGAGACTGGTGGAGGGAGGGAGACTGGTGGAGGGAGGGAGACTGGTGGAGGGAGGGATACTGGTGGAGGGAGGGAGACTGGTGGAGGGAGGGAGACTGGTGGAGGGAGGGAGACTGGTGGAGGGAGGGAGACTGGTGGAGGGAGGGAAACTGGTGGAGGGAGGGAGACTGGTGGAGGGAGGGAAACTGGTGGAGGGAGGGAAACTGATGGAGAGGGGGAGAGAGAGACAAAAGGAGAGAGAGAGAGGTGGGTGGGTGGAGGGAGGGAGAAAGACCTCCCAGCAGCAGGCACCTTTGCCTCAGCCCAGCTGCTTTCTGTTGTGTCCGAAATGGCACCCAATTCCCTACAGTGGCAAGAACAATTATGTGAACCCTTTGGAATTACCTGGATTTCTGCATGAATTGGTTATCAGATTTGATCTGATCTTCGTCTGTCACAACAATAGACAAACACAGTGCTTAATTCATGCGACGAGCAATCCCGGGATCCTATTTATAGCCTCAAGCTCATTAGCATAACGCAACGTTAACTATTCATGAAAATCACAAATGAAATGAAATAAATATATTTGCTCTCATGCTTAGACTTTTGTTAACAACACTGTCATCTCAGATTTTCAAAATATTATTTTCAACCATAGCTAAACAAGCATTTGTGTAAGAGTATTGATAGCTAGCATAGCTATAAGCCTAGAATTCAGCCAGCAACATTTTCACAAAAAGAAGAAAAGCATTCAAATAAAATCATTTACCTTTGAAGAACTTCAGATGTTTTCAATGAGGAGACTCTCAGTTAGATAGCAAATGTTATCAAAAGATAGCAAATGTTATAAAAATATTATTTGTGTAGGACAAATCGCTCCGTTTTGTTCACGTTTGGCTACGAAAAAAACCTGTATCCAGTTATAGCCTCAAGCTCATTAGCATAACGTAACATTAACTATTTATGAAAATCGCAAATGAAATGAAATAAATGTGCTAGCTCTCAAGCTTAGCCTTTTCGTAACAACACTGTCATCTCAGATTTTCAAAATATGCTTTTGAACCATAGCAAATCAAGCATTTGTGTAAGAGTATTGATAGCCAGCGTAGCATTTAGCGTAGCATTTATCGGGCAACATTTTCACAAAAACCAGAAAAGCACTCAAATAAAATAATTTACCTTTGAAGAACTTCAGATGTTTTCAATGAGGAGACTCTCAGTTACATAGCAAATGTTCAGTTTTTCCTGAAAGATTCTTTGTGAAGAAGAAATCGCTCCGTTTTGTACATCACTTTTGGCTACCAAAACAAACCCTGAAAATTCAGTCACCAAAACGCCAAACTTTTTTCCAAATTAACTCCATAATATCGACTGAAACATGGCAAACATTGTTTAGAATCAATCCTCAAGGTGTTTTTCACATATCTCTTCATTGATATATCGTTCGTGGAAGCCTGCTTTCTTCTCTGAATCCCATGGAAAAATACATGCAGCTGAGGTTTGCGCACCAATTTCGACGCAGGACACCGGGCAGACACCCGGTAAATGTGGTCTCTTATGGTCAATCTTCCAATGATATGCCTACAAATACGTCACAATGCTGCAGACACCTTGGGGAAACGGCAGAAATTGTAGGCTCATTCCTGTCACATTCACAGCCATATAAGGAGACATTGGAAAACAGCGCTTCAAAGATTTTGCTAATTTCCTGTTTGAAGTTTCATCTTGGTTTCGCCTGTAGCATCAGTTCTGTGGCACTCACAGATAATATCTTTGCAGTTTTGGAAACGTCAGAGTGTTTTCTTTCCAAAGCTGTCAATTATATGCATAGTCGAGCATCTTTTTGTGACAAAATATTGCGCTTTAAACGGGCACGTTTTTTTGATCCAATAATGAAATAGCGCCCCCATAGGTTCAAGAGGTTTTAAACTAATAACACACAAATTATTGTATTTTTCTTGTCTATATTGAATACATAATTTAAACATTCACAGTGTAGGTTGGAAAATGTATGTGAACACCTAGGCTAATGACTTTTCCAAAAGCTAACTTGAGTCAGGAGTCAGTAAACCTGGAGTCCAATCAATGAGACAAGATTGGAGATGTTTGTTAAGGCTGCCGTGCCCTATAAAGTACACTCACAAAATGTGAGTTTGCTATTCACAAGAAGCATTGCCTGATGTGAACCATGCCTCAAACAAAAGAGATCTCAGAAGACCTAAGATTAAGAATTGTTGACTTGCATGAAGCTGAAAAGGGTTACAAAGGTATCTCTAAAAGCCTTGATGTTCACCAGTCCATGGTAAGACAAGTTGTCTATCAATGGAGAAAGCACTGTTGCTACTCTCCCTAGGAGTGGCCGTCCTGCTAAGATGACAGCAAGAGCACAGTGCAGAAGGCTCAATGAGGTTAAGAAGAATCTTAGAGTGTCAGCTAAAGACTTGTGTCAACTAACGTCTCTGTTGACGAGTCTACGACACGTAAAACATTAAACAAGAATGGTGTTCGTGGGAGGACACCACGGAAGAAGGCACTGCTGTCCAATAAAAACATTGTTGCACGTCTGAAGTTTGCAAAAGTGCACCTGGATGTTCCACAGCGCTACCGACAAAATATTCTGTGGACAGATGAAACTATAGTTGAGTTGTTTGGAAGGAACACACAACACTATGTGTGGAGAAAAAAAGGCACAGCACACCAACATCAAAACTTCATCCCAACTGTAAAGTATGGTGGAGGGAGCATCATGGTTTGGGCCTGATTTACAGGGCCCGGACAGCTTGCTGTCATCGACGGAAAAATAAATTCCCAAATTATTAAGACATTTTGCAGGAGAATGTTAGGCTATTTGTCCACCAATTGAAACTCAACAGAAGTTGGGTGATGCAACAGGACAACGACCCAAAACACAGAAGTAAATCCACAACAGAATGGCTTCAACAGAAGAAAATACGCCTTCTGGAGTGGCCCAGTCAGAGTCCTGACCTCAACCCGATTGAGATGCTGTGGCATGACCTCAAGACAGCTGTTCACACCAGACATCCCAAGAATATTGCTGAACTGAAACAGTTTTGTAAAGAGGAATGGTCCAAGATTCCTCCTGACCGTTGTACAGGTCTGATTCGCAACTACAGAAATCGTTTGGTTGACGTTATTGCTGCTAAAGGAGGGTAAACCAGTTATTAAATCCAAGGGTTCACATACCTTTTCCACCCTGTACTGTGAGTGTTTACACAGTGTGTTCAATAAAGACATGAAAACATATCATTCTTTGTGTGTTATTAGTTTAAGCAGACTGTGTTTGTCTATTGTTGTGACGTAGATGAAGATCCGATCAAATTTTATGACCAATTCATGCAGAAATCCAGGTATTTCCAAAGGGTTCACATACTTTTTCTTGCCACTGTATATAGTGCACTGCTTTTGCATGGGCTCTGGTCAAAAGTAGTGCACTACATAGGGAATAGGGTGCAATTTGGGATGAAGATCTTGTCTTTGAGGACATTAATCAGGGCCAGACAGCTGGGTGAGGGGTACGTTAGTATAAAGAACACTGGAAAGGTTTGTTGTTCTGGAGAAGATTGATGATCGAAAGACATGGCCTAATATGGGTTTATGTTGCAGGGTGTGTGTGCCGAGTATATTATATGTGTGTGTGCACGTGCAATTGTGAGTGTGTGTCTGCTCGGTGCAGTGTGTGCGCTTGTGTGTGTGTGTGTGTACATGTGTGGTTTTGAATGGGAGGTTATGTCAGCTAAATGTCCTTTTCAGAGGTGATGTGAGCAGAGGGTGTGTCAGGGGAGGCTGTGATGATGGTGGATGTGTATGCGTGTGTGTCAGCGGAGGCTGTCTTGATGAGGCTGTTAGGAGAAAGCTGTATGTCTACTGTGTGTGTCGTCTTTGTCTGAAAGAAACCCACTATGGGTTAACAGTGGGCTAATGCATTAAACATCTTGACTCACTTAGGTGATTGGGTCTGGGTACAGAGTTTCCCCCTATATATCTGTCTCTCTCAGTCTCCACACAATATTTACCTCCCCTCAGAGTTGTCCTCTGTCATTGTGGTTTTTGTTGTTTTTTTGGTTTACCTTCTTGCTGAGTGGATAAGATCTGGAACACTTGCTCTCTTTCCTGTATCCTGGAGAATACCATACGCTCCCTAGTTCCTGAAGTATATGTGCACCCCAAAAGCCAATCTATTTCCTATGTAGTGTACTATTCTTTACTAGGGCGCCATTTGCGATGTATCCAATGTTTTCCAGTTTGCCCTGAGCTCACTAATTTCACAGTCAAGGGCCGAAAAATGGCCAAAGACTCCAGCCACCGAAGCCATAGAATGTTCACTCTGCTACCGCCCGGCAAACGGTTCCAGAGCATCGGCTCTCGGACCAACAGGCTCCGAGACAGCTTCTACTCCAAGCCATAAGGCTGCTAAATAGTCAGTAAAGGGTACCCAAACTATCTGCACTGATTCTATCTTGAACTGACCCCACACACACTAGACTATACATACAAACCATAGACACACTCACTCACACACACACTACATTGACACTCCCTCACAAAACCACCAAACATTCATATACACTACATACACACATACATAACACACACACACACAGACCGACACAACATAAACACACATACATACACATTACATGCACACACACTTTTACACTCATCATGTGCTGCTGCTACTCTGTTCTTTATTTTACTCGTATTATTATCTATCCTGATGTCTAGTCACTTTACCCTGCCTTCATGTACAAATCTACCTCACATACTTTATTATTATCTATCCTGATGCCTAGTCACTTCACCCTGCCTTCATGTACATATTTACCTCACATACCTTATTATTATCTATCCTGATGCCTAGTCACTTTACCCTGCCTTCATGTACAAATCTACCTCACATACTTTATTATTATCTATCCTGATGCCTAGTCACTTCACCCTGCCTTCATGTACATATTTACCTCACATACCTTCTTATTATCTATCCTGATGCCTAGTCACTTTACCCTGCCTTCATGTACATATCTACCTCACATACCTTATTATTATCTATCCTGATGCCTAGTCACTTTACCCTGCCTTCATGTACATATCTACCTCAAATACCTTGTTATTATCTATCCTGATGCCTAGTCACTTTACCCTGCCTTCATGTATATATCTACCTCAAATACCTTATTATTATCTATCCTGATGTCTAGTCACTTTACCCTGCCTTCATGTACATATCTACCTCAAATACCTTATTATTATCTATCCTGATGTCTAGTCACTTTACCCTGCCTTCATGTACATATCTACCTCAAATACCTTATTATTATCTATCCTGATGACTAGTCACTTTACCCTGCCTTCATGTACATATCTACCTCAAATACCTCATTATTATCTATCCTGATGCCTAGTCACTTTACCCTGCCTTCATGTACATGTCTACGTCACATACCTTATTATTATCTATCCTGATGCCTAGTCACTTTACCCTGCCTTCATGTACATATCTACCTCACATACCTTATTATTATCTATCCTGATGTCTAGTCACTTTACCCTGCCTTCACGTACATATCTACCTCAAATACCTTATTATTATCTATCCTGATGTCTAGTCACTTTACCCTGCCTTCATGTACATTTCTACCTCACATACTGTACCTCGTACCTCTGCACATTGATCTGGTACTGGTTCTCCCTGAATATAGCTCCATGTTATTTTATTTTATTCCTCTCTTTATTCCTCTTTTATTCCTCTCTTTATTCCTCTCGTGTTACTATTTCTAAACTCTGCATTGTTGGGAAGGGCTCGTAAGCAAGCATTTCACTGTAAAGTCTACACCTGTTGAATTTGGTGCATTTGACAAATACAATTGTATTTTATCAGATCAAAATACAATTTTATTTGTCACATGCATCGTAAACAACAGGTGTGGACTAAAGGTGAGGTGTTTACTTACGAGCCCTTCCCAACAATACAGAGAGAAAGAAAATAGAGAAATAATATGTAAGTAAAACACGTAATAACACAATACATACATATTGAGTAATGATAACTTGGCTATACAAGGGGTACCAGTACAGAGTGGATGTGCAGGAGTACCATGTCATTTAGGTAGATATGTACATATAATGGTGTAGCTGTATAACTTTTTGAGGAGCTGAGGGTCCATGCCAAATTTTTCCAGCCTCCTTTGGGGGAAGAAGCGTTGTCGTGCCCTCTTCACGACCGTGTAGGTGTGTTTGGACCACGATAGATCCTTAGTGATGTGGACCCCGAGGAACTTGAAGCTCTCAACCTGCTCCACTACTGCCCAGCTCCCCTATCACTAGTGAGAGCCCGGTCCTCCTCCACACCTCCCTACCTAGACCTAACTATACACCTGGCAGTTTGTGCCTGTGCGAGCGTGTGTGTGCACACGTGTATGCGTGTGTGTGTGCTGTCAGGGAGAGAGGAGGTGGGTCTGTCATGGCAGGATGTGAATGGCTGGTTGGTTTCCCTGGGTTTCTCTTAACTTTATACATGGTTTCCTCTGTCAAAGCAACAGACAGACAGATAGACATCATCAGCTATCAGGCTCTGTGAAGCTTGCTACTAGTGTGGCTACTAGTATTAGCAGGAGGTCCTGGTATAGTCTACATGTAATGCCTTAACTGTAATGTCTGTTTTCCAAATGGCACCCTATTCCCCATGTAGGCTAGTGCACTACTTTTGACCAGAGCTGTTTAGCTGAGCTTTATATAGCATGCTAGATCCCAATGTTACCTTTTGGTTAGGTATTCAGCTCGGCTAAGTTCTACTATATACAAACCAAGGGAGGAAGGAACTTCGTGTCCAGGTTATTCTGCTAAATGGCATTTGAAAGGTGTATCACTTTTTCCCCTTGAAACATGTTAACATAATTGTCATGAAGGCCTTACTGCGCGCTCACGCCACGGAGGAAACAGTTCTAAAATCCTCCTGACCAAACTCTTAAGTGTTCTTTATGAGAGGTTTAACGGGACTGGAGCCCAGAGGCATCTGTCTGCTCTGCTGGAGTAGATGGGGCGAGGGGAGGCAGAGAGGAGGTGGGGAAGACAGGTGAAGAGGAGAGGGAGGCAGTAGGAGGCATGGAATATTAGTGTCATAGTGTCTTAGTGTCAGCAACTGTTTTCCAGGCATGAAAACGTCTGCGCTCAAATGGCACCCTATTCCTTATGTAGTGCATTACTTGACCATGGCCCATAGGGTCGCAGACAATATTTAGAATTTGCTAATAGGCTGAAAGACACTGACATTCTCTTCTGAAGGCAAAGCACTTCAGTTTCATTTGCGTGTGCAATGACCGTCAGACGTTTTCAAAGGTACCTGAAATATCTGGTTAACATGCTTCTCAGAAACAAACAAAAACTGTCACGTATCTTATTTCTGTCTCAAATTGATTACCACGTTGTTTGTGTTGTGTTTTGTTTTGTTTAGTTTGTTTGTCATTGTGAGTCAGTTTGCCATTGTGAATGTTAGTTCACAGTGTGTGTGGGTACTGTAAATGTAAGACTGGTTCTCATACTTTCAATGCAGCTATCTGCATGGTTTTTGTCATTTAATTTTATTTATGTATGTGTGTGGCATTCTTCGCTGCACCTCCGTATCTCCCCCCTCAGCTTCACTTCTCTCCTGCCTCCTCATCTGGGTGACATTTTAGATGACGGCTCTCTGAATGCGCCTGACATTTGCTAAACTGCATTCAGAGGGTCCTGCCTGTCCTTGCGTTTCCTTCCTTCTCCCCCACTCTGCACTGCATCGTGTAACTAGAGGGTGAATCCCAAATGGTACCCTATTCCCTATATAGTGCACTGGGCTCAGGTCAAAAGTAGTGCACTATGTAGAGTGCCATTTGGGATTAAGTCAGGTTAAATGTGCAGTGAAAACACTGTGACAGACTGCATGCCCCTTGGGGATAACAGTGCAGCAGTACTTGTACATCTAGGCTGAGGATTATTGTTCCTGTATACATATATACAGTAATACCCTGTTTTTATTTTTCTCCCATGTAGTACAGTACAAAGGCTTCAAACACAATCATTTACATTTCATCCTCCCACCAAATGAACATTATATTTAGGTACTCTAGTCAGAGTCAATTTAATTACCAAATTCACACATCATTTAATTATGTTGTAAGGGGAATCACTTTTAACCTGCACCGTGTGCAATGCCCTGTGAGGTCAAACTGACTGAAGAATGATTGCGATCATGTAATGAATATGATGGGAGACAGAGTGCTGGTTTCAAGCACAGGGCACAGCAGGTAAAGTAAAGGGCAACAGGAAGATGCAGGTAGCTGGGTCCAGGGGCAGGCAGAAGGTAATACACATGGACTCCAAAAAGGTAACAGTACAGGCAGGGAAAAGGCTAATAACATTGTCAGGGAGATCAGGCAAGAGGTTGACGACAGGAAATCTGATAGGCAAAAGTACAGGCAGGGAATAGGCAAAAAGGCATCGTTAGTAAGCTGCTTTTCAGCTACATGGCTGCTGATGGCCAAAAACAACGATACACAGGAGTACTAATACGGAAATAAACAGAGCTCCGAATAGAACGTGTAACAAAACAAACAACACCTAACAATGATGCGGTACAAAGAACTGAACTACATAGTGTGTGTAAATGACCTATCAGGTGTGTGAACAGGTGATCACAATGCAGGTGATTGGGATCACAAGAGTGAGCTGCGTTCAGGGGATCTACGTGTTTGAGAGTGTGAGTTGGAAGCAGACGTTGCAGATCACCTCTCCATCGTGCCTAGGCTATCCTGGACACAACTCCTTCCCAGCCCAGTCCTCACCCCAGTGGTTCAGTCAAGCTTCTAATATAACGGCACTAGCAAAGCTTTCTCCACTCTTGGTCTGTGCCTAATGGCACACTATTACCTTTATAAAGCACTACTTTAGAGTGTATTACTTTTGACCAAGGCCCAGGGTCAAAAATAGTGCGCTATATAGGGAATAGAGTGCCATTGGGGTCTGTGCCACTCAAATATCAACTCAACTGACTAGCTGCCAGGTTCTAGTGTCCTAGCAGTCCCATCCCACAGCTTGATGCTGGGCTCATTTACAGCCATTCAAACTGTAGCTAGCCTTGCCCACGCTAACCTAGACCTAATCTCTTTCGCAGACAGTTCCAAGTACGCAAAGAGTCTGGTGGACCAACATGTCAAATTTTGCCTTCATTAGCCAAAAGAGAAAGACCTGGAGAAACTTCTGGCGCATAGGCATTGGCTTAATCGGCTTAACCCTTTGACGTGTCCCATCACATATTTGTGATCATTGTTGAGTGGTCCCTGCAGCGTATCATCGCAAATATGTGATTGGAATAGTAGCAACAGAACGTATGATGCAACAAACATGTCTAAGTAGCATTGTTGTCTGAAAAGCATCTAAACAATGTTTTGTACTGATGGGAAAAAAAGGTCTTCACAACTCTATTTCTCAATTTCACCTTTTATTGTAAAAGATAAATGCGAACTTCATCATCCAAATATCACACGGAACACATCCAAAGACAAACTCAATCCATAAAGAACATTTTTAAAACACAAGTTAGCGAGCTAACAGCTAGACTTGAACAAGGGAGAAATTTTATACTGTTTAAAAAAGAGATTTGTATCAGCTAAACCAACAGCTGCTAAATTCTTTATGATGGTTGTTTATGTTCGACAAGCAAAAACTCCCCAATCCCAGAATGGCATTCACTATATAACGCAAATAAAGACAGTCAAAGATGGCTGTGCCCATTGCCTGAAGAATATGCCTAGAAGGCCAGCATCCCGGAGTTGCCTCTTCACTGTTGACGTTGAGACTGGTGTTTTGCGGGTACTATTTAATGAAACTGCCAGTTGAGGACTTGTGAGGCGTCTGTTTCTCAAACTAGACACTCTAATGTACTTGTCCTCTTGCTCAGTTGTGCACCGGGGCCTCCCACTCCTCTTTCTATTCTGGTTAAAGCCAGTTTGCGCTGTTCCATGAAGGGAGTAGTACACAGCGCTGTACGAGATCTTCAGTTTCTTGGCAATTTCTCACATGGAATAGCCTTAATTTCTCAGAACAAAAATAGACTCATGAGTTTCAGTAGAAAGTTATTTGTTTCTGGCCATTTTGAGCCTGTAATCAAACCCACAAATGCTGATGCTCCAGATACTCAACTAGTCTAAACAACAGTTTTCAGCTGTGCCAACATAATTGCAAAAGGGTTTTCTAATTAGTATTTTAAAATGATAAACTTGGATTAGCTAACACAACATGCCATTGGAACACAGGAGTGATGGTTGCTGAAAATGGGCCTCTGTACGCCTACGTAGATATTCCATAAAACATCTTCCGTTTCCAGCTACAATAGCAATTTACAACATTAACACTGTCTACACTGTATATCCGATCAATTTGATGTTATTTTTAACCTCTCTAGGGTATGTGGGAAGCGTCCCACCTGGCCAACATCCAATGAGATTGCAGAGCGCCAAATTCAAATACAGAAATACTCATTATAAAAATTCAGAAAAGATACAACTATTTTACATAGGTTTAAAGATGAACTTCTTGTGAATCCAACCACGGTGTCAGATTTAAAAAAAATGCTTTACGTTGAAAGCATACCTTACAATTATTTGAGAACATAGCCCAGCAGACACATCATTACAAACAGTAACCAGCCAAGTAGGAGAGTTACACAAGTCAGAAATAGAGATCAAATTAATCACTTACCTTTGATGATCTTCATATGGTTGCACTCAGAAGGCATTAATTATTTCAATAAATGTTCCTTTTGTTCGATAAAGTCTCTCTTTATATCTGAAAACCTCCATTTTGTTTGCGCATTTTCTTCTGTAATCCACAGGCTCAAACGCAGTCAAAACAGGCAGACAAAAAAAAATCAAAATTGTATCCGTAAAGTTCATAGAAATATGTCAAACTATGTTTATATTCATTCCTCAGGTTGTTATTAGCTTAAATAATCGATAATATTTCAAACGGACAATGACGTTGTCAATATAAAAGGTAAACAAGAAAGGCACTCTCTCGGTCGTGCGCATGAAAAAGCTCTGTGACACGGCAGGGTCCACTCATTCAGACTGCTCTTACTCCCTCATTTTTCAGAATACAAGCCTGAAACAATTTCTAAATACTGTTGGCATCTAGTGGAAGGCATAGGAACTGCAATTTGAGTCCTAAGTCAATGGATACTGTAATGGCATTGAAAAGAAAACTCAGGTTTTCGCCTGCCAAATCAGTTCTGTTATACTCGCAGACATTATTTTACCAGCTTTGGAAACTTTAGAGTGTTTTCTGTCCAAATCTACTAATTATATGCATATCCTATCTTCTGTGCCTGAGTAGAAGGCAGTTTAATTTGGGCACGCTTTTCATCCAAAATTCCAAATGCTGCCCCCTACCCTAGAGAAGTTAATGGACAAACAATGTGCTTTTCTTTCCAAAACAAGACATTTCTAAGTGACGCCGAACTTTTGAACGGTAGTGTATATCTTAACCTCCCTGGGATATGTGGGACGCTAGCGTCCCACCTGGCCAAAAGCCAGTGAAAATGCAGGGCGCCAAATACAAATAAATTACTATAAAAATCAAACTTTCATGAAATCACACATGTACGATACCAAATTAAAGCTACACTTGTTGTGAATCCAGCCAACATGTCAGATTTCAAGGCCTTTCAGCGAAAGCAAACGATGCTATTATCTGAGGATAGCACCTCCATAAACAAAGAGAGAAACCACATTTCAACCCTGCAGGCGCGACACAAAACGCATATATACAAATATAATTCATGCCTTACCTTTGACGAGCTTCTTTTGTTGGCACTCCAATATGTCCCATAAACATCACAAATGGTCCTTTTGTTCGATTAATTCTGTCGATATATATCCAAAATGTCCATTTATTTGGCACGTTTGATCCAGAAAAACACCGGTTCCAACTTGCGCAACGTGACTACAAAATATCTCAAAAGTTACCTGTAAACTTTGCCAAAACATTTCAAACTACTTTTGTAATACAACTTTAGGTATTTTAATCGATAAAATTGAAGACGGGATGATCTGTGTTCAATACAGGAGACAAAAAAACTGTAGCTAGCTTTCTGGTCATGGGCCTCTATTTAACAGTACACTTCAAGTGACCCTCGTTCAAGATGCCCGTAATTCTTCATTACACAAAGGAAAAACCTCAACCAATTTCTAAAGACTGTTGACATCCAGTGGAAGCAGTAGGAACTGCAAGAAGGTCCCTTAGAAATCTGGATTCCCAATGAAATCGTAAAGAGAGTGACCTCAATCAAAAAAAATCTGAATGGTTTGTCCTCGGGGTTTCGCCTGCTAAATAAGTTCTGTTATACTCACAGACATGATTACTAATAATATGCATATCTTATCTTCTGGGGATGAGTAGCAGGCAGTTGAATTTGGGCATTTCATCCGGATGTGAAATTCTGCCCCCTGTCACCAAGAAGGCAGTTTTAGTAATACTGAAAAGTAGAAACCAACAAATATTTTAATTGTTTTCTCTTTGGATAAAAACCTGGAACAGCAGTTTTGGATAAAAACCTTACTGAAACAGTTTTAGTTTCATTCAATATAATAGAACAAATAGTAATACTGACAAGTAGAAACCAACAAATATTTTAATTGTTTCTCTTTGGATAAAAACCTTCGTGGAACAGCAGTTTAGTAAGTAATACTGACAAGTAGAAACCAACAAATATTTTAATTGTTTCTCTTTGGATAAAAACCTTAGTGGAACAGCAGGTTTTGTAATACTGAAAATAGAAACCACCAAAAAACTCTTTGGATTAGTGGAACAGCAGAAACCACCAAATATTTTAATTGTTTAAAAAGTGGAACAGCAGTTTTAGTAATACTGACAAGTAGAAACCAACAAATATTTTAATTGTTTCTCTTTGGATAAAAACCTTAGTGGAACAGCAGTTTTAGTAAGTAATACTGACAAGTAGAAACCAACAAATATTGTAATTGTTTCTCTTTGGATAAAAACCTTTGTGGAACAGCAGTTTTAGTAATACTGACAAGTAGAAACCAACAAATATTTTAATTGTTTCTCTTTTAAAAACCTTAGTGGAACAGCAGTTTTAGTAAGTTTGGACAAAAAACTTTGGATAAAAACCTTAGTGGAACAGCAGTTTTAGTAAGAAACCAACAAATATTTTAATTGTTACTTTGGATAAAAACCTTAGTGGAACACAGTTTTAGTAAGAAACCAAGTAGAAACCAACAAATATTTTAATTGTTTCTGGAACAGCAGTTTTAGTAAGTAATTTAGAAACCAACAAATATTTTAATTGTTTCTCTTTGGATAAAAACCTTAGTGGAACAGCAGTTTTAGTAAGTAATACTGACAAGTAGAAACCAACAAATATTTTAATTGTTTCTCTTTGGATAAAAACCTTAGTGGAACAGCAGTTTTAGTAAGTAATACTGACAAGTAGAAACCAACAAATATTTTAATTGTTTCTCTTTGGATAAAAACCTTAGTGGAACAGCAGTTTTAGTAATACTGACAAGTAGAAACCAACAAATATTTTAATTGTTTCTCTTTGGATAAAAACCTTAGTGGAACAGCAGTTTTGGAACAGCAGTGGGTTTTAGTAAGTAATACTGACAAGTAGAAACCAACAAATATTTTAATTGTTTCTCTTTGGATAAAAACCTTAGTGGAACAGCAGTTTTAGTAATACTGACAAGTAGAAACCAACAAATATTTTAATTGTTTCTCTTTGGATAAAAATGGAACAGCAGTTTTAGTAATAAAACCAACAAATATTTTAATTGTTTCTCTTTGGATAAAAACCTTAGTGGAACAGCAGTTTTAGTAATACTGAAAAGTAGAAACCAACAAATATTTTAATTGTTTCTCTTTGGATAAAAACCTTAGTGGAACAGCAGTTTTAGTAATACTGACAAGTAGAAACCAACAAATATTTTAATTGTTTCTCTTTGGATAAAAACCTTAGTGGAACAGCAGTTTTAGTAAGTAATACTGACAAGTAGAAACCAACAAATATTTTTAATTGTGTGCTCTGAACATTATTTAGTGTAAGATAAGTTATAAGTTGGCCTGTTGTAAAATAAATATCATTAGCTTATTGCTGTCATTTGTTGGATACGGTAGGCACTGGCCTTACTTGGTAATTGCTGCAATATAGCCTGTAAAACACTTTTGTGTTCGTAAGTGTTTTATTTAATTCTGTTGAGACATTTTCTTTAGACAAATTAAGTTCTAAATGTAATGTTGTGTTTGCCGCAATATAATACAGTATCTTGCTCGTATTTTTCCAATAAACAATGACTTGACTTAGGCCTACTTTTGATATTATCCTAGTAAAGTTTGAAAACTTTTGTGAAGGTTTAATGTGGTGTGGCTATTAGCCTATTATACTGCAGGCCTTTGATTTGAAGGCATTGCACACCGGCGCGCCAACTGACTCTGACAGTTGAACTTGAGGCCATAGGGTGGAGACAAATTTTTGCAGGTTTTATTAGCTGGCCGGTGGACTAACTAAAACATTTGAACTGACATAGGCTAATTGTGTCACGATCACTTCAAACTCCCTGTCATAAATGAGCCAAGGCGCAGCGTGTATGTAGTTCCACATATTTAATAATAAAGTGAAACCTTCACAAATAACAGGTAAACAGAAACCGACCGTGACGCAACCGTGGCGTACACAAACACACAGAAAATATATAATTACCCACAAAGACAGGTGGGAAAAAAGCTGCCTAAGTATGATTCCCAATCAGAGACAACGATATGGAGCCTCTGATTGGGAACCACACTCGGTCAAAAACAAAGAAATAGAAAACATAGAATGCCCACCCAAAATACACCCTGACCTAACCAAATAGAGAAATAAAAAGGCTCTCTAATGTCAGGGCATGACACATTGAGTGACTGGCATACTGTAACAAGAGAAAAACTGCTGATGCACATCCAAATTTTGAAATTGCACCTTGTGTATTCTACTATTCTAACTGTCAACAGTAAGTTGAGACCTTGGCTGAGTTCCTAGTTGCCCATCCCCGGTCTAAAGAATCCATAGGTTCTTCTGAAATATGAACACAGAAATACTGGACATTTTGAATTCTTATTCGACACAATTACAATTATATTCTTGAATTGGACTCACATTTTATTGGTCTCAGTCTTGGATCCCTCGTCCCCCTTCCGGTATCAGTCTTGACTCTGACTTGATTTTGGTCGGTCTTGGTCTTGAATCGGTCTCGCTTTAGGTGGTCTCGAGCACAACCCTAAAACAAAACCTAACCCTAATTCCTAACGCTAAACCTAACATCTAACTTTAATTTGAACCCTTACCCTAATTGTTACCCTAATCCTAAACCTAACCCCCTAAACCTAAAATAGCCTTTTTCCCTGTGAGGGCCGGCCACTTGTTGTACTACACTTGTTTTAATATCCTAATTTTTACATACCCTACATTACTCATCTCATATGTATATACTGTACTCTATACCATCTACTGCATCTTGCCTATGCCGTTCGGCCATCGCTCATCCATATATTTACATGTACATATTCTTATTCATTTCTTTACACGTGTGTATAAGTTGTTGTGAAATTGTTAGATTACTTGTTAGATATTACTGCACAGTCGGAACTAGAAGCACAAGCATTTCGCTACACTCGCATTAACATCTGCTAACCATGTGTATGTGATCAGTAAAATTTGATTTGATTTGTGAGGACTTCTGGTCCCCACAAGGATAGAAAAATCAAATCACACACACACTACACAGAAAGAGTCATGGCATGGACCATGCACCTTGTGCCTACAGGCTTGTTTATATGACTGTTCCACCATCACCACATCCCACCCCTGGCAGATTTGTCATGATGTGGTTGCTCTTCTCCATCACACCATGGAAAGCTCTTCTCATGCAAAGTGTGTGTCTGTGTGTCTGTGTGTGTGTGTCTGTGTCTGTGTCTGTGTCTGTCTGTGTGTGTGTCTGTGTCTGTCTGTGTGTGTGAAGTGGATGTTGAGAATCAGTAGAGAAAATGAAGAGTTCAGAGCTAAGCAGTAGTACATTAGTATCAAATCAACACCAGCGTACCGTGCTTAGGCCGACCTGCTGCGTGCCTGTATGATGTACTATCAGACCCATAGAAGCTAGTGGAGTGACTTCCTGTCATACAGGGTAGGGTTTATTTGCTAGAAAATAGATATTACATCTTCGGCAATGAATTTCCGTATTAGAGACTTTGTAATAGTTATCTTCATTGATATAGGCCTACGCCTACAAACAGTGCATCGGCGCACACACACACACACACACACACACACACACACACACACACACACACACACACACACACACACACACACACACACACACACACACACACACACACACACACCACACACACCACACACACCAACAGAGAGAATATGTTTTATAATCATATAGGGGCTTTCTATATGATTACATGGTTGTTGCTATTCTTCAGTTCGGCAGACTGAGGTGGATGACAAAGATTGGATTGAGCCAAATGGAAATAATATAATGTGTTGGTACTGCAAACGGAAAGTCCATGTTAGAGACCCAGAGCCTCTGCAAAAGCACATTTCGTGTGTGTCCCAAATGGCACCATATTCCCTATATAGTGTCCTACTTTTACCAGAGCCTTATGTGCCCCGGTTAAGTGTAGTGCACTACAATGTGAATAGGGCGCCTTTTGGGACACAAATTAGTGTGGATTTATTGGTAAGGAAGTTCTAGGTAATGCAGTCATCTTTTGTTAACTACATTGGAAATTCTAAGCAGTAATTTCACTTGAAATCTGTTATTCAGCATTGCTTCTGAAATACTTGCTTTTGTTGATCTATTTTTGTTTAATGCACAAATATTATTCATCTTGACATTATTCATATTGCTAATATGCCTATTCTATAATGTCACAGCTTTTCCTGTAAGATACACTGTATATACAAACGTATGTGGCCGCCCCTTCAAAAGATTGGCCTATTTCAGCCACACCCGTTGCTGACAGGTGTATAACATCAAGCACACAGTAATGCAATCCTTAGACATACATTGGCAGTAGAATGACCTTACTGAAGAGCTCAGTGACTTTCAAAGTGGCACCATCAAAGGATGCCACCTTTCCAACAAGTCAGTTTGTCAAATTTCTGCCCAGCTCGAGCTGCCCCGGTCAAATGTAAGTGCTGTTATTGTGTAGTGGAAATAGCTCAGCCGCAAAGTAGTAAGTCATACAAGCTTACAGAATGGGACCGCTGAGTGCTGAAAACCGTCTGTCCTTGGTTGCAACACTCACTACCGAGTTCCCAAATGCCTCTGGAAGCAATGGCAGCACAATAACTGTTATTTGGGAGCTTCATGAAATGGTTTTCCATGGGCGAGCAGCCGCACACAATCCTAAGATTACCATGCACAATGCCAGTTGTCAGCGGGAGTGGTGTTAAAGCTCGCCGCCATTGGACTCTGGAGCAGTTGAAATACGTTCTATGGAATGATGAATTACAATTCACTATCTGGCAGTTCGACGGACGAATCTGGGTTTGGCGGATGCCAGGAGAACGCTACCTGCCCAAATGCATAGTACCAAATGTAACGTTTGGTGGAGGAGAAATAATGTTTTTTCATGGTTCAGGCTAGGCCCCTTAGTTCCAGTGAAGGGAAATCTTAACGCTACGGCATACAATGACATTCTAGATGATTCTGTGCTTCCAACTTTGTGGCAACAGTTTGGGGAAGGCCCTTTCCTGTTTCAGCCTGACAATGCCCCTGTGCACAAAGCATGGTTCATACCGAAATGGTTTGTCGAGATCGGTGTGGAAGAACTTGACTGGCCTGCACAGAGCACTGACCCCACCGAACACCTCTGGGATGAATTGGAATGCAGACTGCGAGCCTAATCGCCCAACACCAATGTCCGACCTCACTAATGCTCTTGTGGCTGTAGCAGGGTGCGTAACGGGCGGGAGAGAAGTCAGGCGCAGGAGAGCAGAACTTCGTAATAACCAGAGATTTATTAAGCAAAACCAACAGCATCCAGAACAACAAGAGTAAATGGGCACAAAATAACCCAAAGTGCGCTCCAGAAATAACCCAAAGTGCACGAAAAATAAACAATTCCACACAAAGACATGGGGGGAACAGAGGGTTAAATACACAACAAGTAAATGAGGGAATTGAAACCAGGTGTGAGGAAAAACCAGACAAAACAAATGGAAAATGAAAAGTGGATCGACGATGGCTGGAAGACCGGTGACGCCGACCGCCGAGCGCCGCCCAAACAAGGAGAGGACCAGACTTCGGCCGAAGTCGTGACATTGGCTGAATGGAAGCAAGTCCCCACAGCAAAGTTCCAAAAGCTAGTGGAAATCCTTCCTAGAAGAGTAGAGGCTGTTAAAGCAGCAAAAAGGCGACCAACTCCATATTAAAGCCCATGATTTTTGCTTAGAGATGTTCGACAAGCAGGTGTCCACATACTATTGGTCATGTAGTGTGGAGATATCGCTCAAGTTATCACAATATTATTGGCCAGTTCACCTTCTGTCACTTTGTTGGAGCAATCAAGGATTGCCTCAGTACCTCAGCTGTTTTATAAAAGTGTCAGCCCTGCACGTTTGTCTGTTTGTTTGATTGTACTTCATGCACAAGCGTACTGTACAGTACTGTATGTGTGGGATATGGAAAGAGAAGCGTAGGCTCTTTCTGGGGGAGTCTGGGGTGGGATGTTGCTTTACTCTAATGAGCTGCTTCAGGGGCTGGGCTGTGTTCTCCAGATGTGCCCAAAGCTGACACACACAGCAGGGGAGGACAGGGAGAGTCACATGGCTGCTGATGGCAAATTCTAGTGGAGCTTCCAGGCTGTTTTTGTTGCTATCGTAGCACAATTCTCAATTCTCACGTCAGGTGTTTATGGTAGTGTTGCTGCGCGGCATCATTTCCTTCCTCAAGGTTTAGTTGATGGCTTTTGATGAGCGTATCTCTTCTTGAGTGTCATTCAAGCATGTCATTTTGAATCAAGGTAGGATTTTAACACATTTATATTACTTCACAATCTCTTTTGGTGTATTACGATTGTTTTTAGACAATGACCAGTAATGAGCTGCCTCAGTCTGACACAGTGATTGGTTGACTGATGCACTAAAACGGTGTCAGTGTGGCATGTGCACTAAACAAGTTGCACCAATCACCTCAGTCATTGGCTTATGTCTGACAGCGCGTCGATTCTGCCTGCACAGGTCTCTCTCGTATCTCGCAAAAGGTAATGAGATCGCACGAAAGTAGTTTGGCTACAATGTGCTGTCTAACGTTAAAAAAACATGACCTATGTAACTTCCCCTAACGAACCCCATTTAATTACTCAAAACAGGCTGAATTAATACAAGCTAAAACAATACATCTGTAAATAATGGTGATGTGTTTTGGTTAGGAAAGTCATAGTCAAACCATTTCACATCTATTTAATAACTTCTTAAATGTAACTACAAGTAATCTCAAATGTAATCTACGTAACCCCCTAAAGTAATTATTTATCATGAGATGTCACGTTCTGACCTTTATTTCCTTTGTTTTGTCTTTATTTAGTATGGTGCGTGAGTTGCGGTGGGCAGTCTGTTTGTTTTTCTATGTTTGGTTTCTGTTTTGGCCTAGTACGGTTCTCAACCAGAGACAGGTGTCGTTAGTTGTCTCTGATTGAGAATCATACTTAGGTAGCCTGGGTTTCACTTTTGATTGGTGGGTGTTTGTTTCCGTGTCAGTGTTTACTGCCACACGGTGCTGTTTTGGTTTCGTTTTATTCACGTTTCTTTTGTTATTTTTGTATTCAGTGTTCTGTGCTTTCTTTGATTAAAGTTATGGACACTTACCACGCTGCATCTTGGTCCGATCCGTACTCCTCTTCATACGAAGAGGAGATCTGCCGTTACATGAGAGGACCATAAACAATAACTAGTAATGCTGCATACTCCAACAAAAAATCAAAGAATCTCACCTTTCGGATCATTTGTTTTTATAAATTGCTGAGGTGCAGTCACTTTTAAGGACAAGCTCAAGTACACAGTACAAATATGATGAAAATAAGAAATATTTATATGACCTATTTCCTATTCAATAATTATTCAATAAAACTGTATGAATAAGGCTTGGCATGACTTATATGCTTTCTAAATATAGTATAAATTTAGTATAATCAAATTATAAAACCACTAACTATAATATTTAACCTTCCTTATAACTGTAAAATACATATTTGTATATTTAGTGTTAGAGAAAATGTGCATATCTCTCTTGATCAAAACATCTGCCCCCACTGCTGTGAAGGTCACGCAGAGCTCGATCTTGGCTTCCTGAACTCGTGAGGAACTCTCTTTTCATGTCATATTGATATTTTCCATCTATGACAAAAAGGAAGGGTTGTTGTTTAAAATCCATGAATTATTTTAAATTAATGGCTATAAATCTGAATGTGCAATAGTGACGAAACCACTCTCTCCTGCTGCACTACGATGGATAGCAGGCATGTGCTTTGTCAATGACTGTGACGTAGGGTTCAGCCAGAAAAACGCATGTCAAAAATGTTATGAATTGATTTGCATTTTAATGAGGGAAATAAGAATTTGACCCCCCCTCATCTCAGAAAGACTTCTGGCTCCCAGGTGTCTTTTATACAGGGAGGGAGTGCTCCTAATCTCAGCGTGTTACCTGTATAAAAGACACCTGTCCACAGAAGCAATCAATCAGATTCCAAACTCTCCACCATGGCCAAGACCAAAGAGCTCTCCAAGGATGTCAGGGACAAGATTGTAGACCTACACAAGGCTGGAATGGGCTACAAGACCATTGCCAAGCAGCTTGGTGAGAAGGTGACAACAGTTGGTGCGATTATTCGCAAATGGAAGACACACAAAAGAACTGTCAATCTCCCTCGGCCTGAGGCTCCACGACAGATCTCACCTCGTGGAGTTGCAATGATCATGAGAACGGTGAGGAATCAGCCCAGAACTACACGGGAGGATCTTGTCAATGATCTCAAGGCAGCTGGGACCATAGTCACCAAGAAAACAATTGGTAACACACTACATCGTGAAGGACTGAAATCCTGCAGCGCCCGCAAGGTCCCCCTGCTCAAGAAAGCACATATACATGCCCGTCTGAAGTTTGCCAATGAACATCTGAATGATTCAGAGGACAACTAGGTAAAAGTGTTGTGGTCAGATGAGACCAAAATGGAGCTCTTTGGCATCAACTCAACTCGCCGTGTTTGGAGGAGGAGGAATGCTGCCTATGACCCCAAGAACACCATCCCCACCGTCAAACATGGAGGTGGAAATATTATGCTTTGAGGGGGGGGTTCTGCTAAGGGGACAGGACAACTTCACCGCATCAAAGTGATGATGGACGGGCCATGTACCGTCAAATCTTGGGTGAGAACCTCCTTCCCTCAGCCAGGGCATTGAAAATGGGTCGTAGATGGGTATTCCAGCATGACAATGACCCAAAACACACGGCCAAGGCAACAAAGGAGTGGCTGAAGAAGAAGCACATTTAGGTTCTCCAGGGGTGGCCTAGCCAGTCTCCAGACCTTAATCCCATAGAAAATCTGTGGAGGGAGCTTAAGGTTCGAGTTGCCAAACGTCAGCCTCAAAACCTTAATGACTTGGAGAAGATCTGCAAAGAGGAGTGGGACAGAATCCCTCCTGAGATATGTGCAACCTGGTGGCCAACTACAAGAAACGTTTGAAAATTATAGACTGATAATTTCTTTGTCAGTGGGCAAACGTACAAAATCAGCAGGGGATCAAATACTTTTTTGTCTGAACAATGTGGTGACAATTATATCGGTCTAGTTTAGTTCATGCTTAAATCAGCCACAGCATATATAGCCACAGTAAGGCCTATATTCAGGCTCTACAGAGGCCGTACCTGCACAGTTTAGAATGGGCCAAAATGGAATGTAAAGGGTTCTGACTATGGAATCAGGAACAGCCCTGGAGATGAGATTGATGTAAGAACAGTATGTGCCAACATGCCTTCTTCTCCCTCTAGTTGTCCATTTCTAATGAATAGAAATAGAATCACTAGAATGGCATTCCAATTCAAGTCAGTAGGTCTGTAATGATGAATCTATTTCTATGGTCACAAGGCATCAGAGGAGACTGTGACTTTGTCCCTATTCCCAATATAGTTCACTACTTTTTACCAGGGCCCTCCAGCTCAGCCCCCCCCCCCCCTACAGTGGCCTCTCTCTTTCCACGGCTTTGCGGCTGTTCCCAGATGCCTCTCTGGTGACCTTTACGACCTCTGTAAGAGTGTTTAGTGTAGCCTGCTCTTCTGCTTGGCTGCCTCTGTCTGCTAGCTCCTGGTTGTACACTACTAGGCCTACACAATGCCTGGCTGCACTCTACAACTGTTCACTTAAAGCTAGGTTGTGTTCCAAATGGAACCCTACTCCCCATGTAGGACACTACTTTTGACCAGAGTCCTAGGTCCTATTGTACACTTCACTCTGCCTGGCTGCACCCTGTGAATTTAGAAGTGGACCAAGATTATAACTGCACAGAGGTGTAGGCACAATGAGTGTTCCGTTACATTATTTTCTTGCTGTTGAATACAAGTGCATTTCTGACATTCATAATATGTTATAAAAACCCACTTAGCAGACTAGTTTACACTTTAAACCTATGTTTGCCTTCACATAGCATAATGCTGTAATCTCTATCACAGATTGCCATGATTTTGTGTATTGCACTTCCTCCCAAGGTTATAATATAGAATTGATTCTAAAGATGCGTCCTCTTTTAAGACATGCGATTGGAATGGAGAATGTGCTCAATGATGAAATGTAAAGGACCAGTTCCTGAGCCTGTAACTGAATGGAACATGGCTCTGTTATTGAATTAACCCGATACTACCTTTGGCCCTTTGAGTTAAATCGAGTTAGGTTTTTAGTAGCCTGCTTCAGGGAGGCATCCTGAAACATGCACAAGGTCTGCTGCTTGCTGAAGAAGATATTTTAGACTAAACTTATCATAAGGTGTGTCCCAAATGGAGCCTTATTCCTTATTTAGTGCACTACTTTTGACCAGGGCCCATAGGGTTCTTGACAAATGTAGTGCATTATATAGGGATTAGCAATTTCATCTGCTTTGAGGTATATTTCATTCAATTAGCCTGAGAAGGCAATGATGAGTGGGACCTTTCAGTGGTAGTTGGCTGAATGGAGAGAGAGAGAACGGTTCATGTGTACAGGATAGGTTCACATCAGGACAGCAGCAAGCAGAGGCTGTGTGTGTGTGTGTGTGTGTGTGTGTGTGTGTGTGTGTGTGTGTGTGTGTGTGTGTGACTGGGCTTCCAGCATGGATGTGGACCAGCCTTCTCCTCAGGGAGTAGTAGAGCTTGTCACGTGACTAGGGTCTGCTAGTGTTTTACGGTTAGTGCTGCTTCCTTTATGTTTTGGGCAATAGGATTGTTTGTGTGTATGTGCATGAGAGGCAGAGAGAGTGTGTCTGTTTGAAAGGGATAGTACAGCATGTACGACTGTGTATACCGTCTGTGTTTGTACATTTTTTTTGGTGTGGGGGGGGGGGGGGTTGCTGAGTCCCCTGAGGTGAGTCAACTCCTGGGGAATGTAAACAGGGGACAGTGGTAAAACTGAGGAGAGGAGATGAAAGGGGAGCTCAGGGACTGTGGAGAAGAAACTAGAGCCTGGGGACTGACAGCACTCTGGGGAGCAGTCCACTGAGGGGGCGATAGAAAGAGAGATAGAGAAAAAGGTAATGTCAGACAGAGAGTAAAGTTAACACTGGAAGAAACAGTTGTGTGGTGTATATGGCCTAGTCAGTCACAGTGTGGTAGTGCGGTAGGTTTAATAGCTTTTCTGCCCTGCATGTGCCTCATTCTGCTCCCAGACAGCAGGATTTTACAGGAACTATAGACTGCGAGGGTGGCTGCCTACACCTAGAGAGAGAGGAGAGAGGTGTGGAGCTCATTTAGAGGAGAAACCTCCCTCACTCTTTCTATTCCTCTTTCCTTCCCTCCCGCCCTGTCTATCTTGCTTTCATTCCCTCTCTTTTTCATGAGTCAATGTGGATTGGATCAGCTGTGATACTGCTGCACTCTGAGGTTGTAAAAGGCTTGAACGTATTTCTACCTCGACAGGTCCCTCAGCTCAGAGTAGAGAAGGGGCCACAACCGGATTGGACCGGTTTCTATCCCACCTAGGTGGTACTGCTTCTGGGGAGCTCAGCTGCTGCATTGTGGGAACAGGTGACTGGAGCCTGTCTGGGCATTCCAGAGTAAGATTCTAAAGTGTTATTGTTGTTTACGGGAGTAGTTACGTGGGGAGACCTGGTGGTGTGGCAGAGAGGGTTCAGATGAGAGAGCGCACGAGAAAGAGAGAGAATGAAAGCAAGGGAGAAAAAGGGAGGGAGAAAAAGAAAGAGGAATCAACAGAGTCAGGGGGATTCCGTCCCCTACATTGTTAGGAAGGAATTAGGAAGAAAGTGCTACGTAGAAACCCTCTATGATGGGGTTTCCATAGAACCGAATGTAATTGGTTTTACCGGGGACGAGTTACGTTTGATACCGGAGCTCCGAAGCACGCGGTCGAAGTCGCTAAGCGGTTTACTTTGCCTGATGCCTCCGTCACTTTATCAGAAGCACAGCGATGACGTCCGAAGCTTCGTTTCAGCGAACAACGCGATCGGTTTGGTATTGGTTATGGTAGAAGACAAAAAGTGGCTACTCTGCGCACCCTCTACAATGTATGGGATGTCTAGAATAATAATTGGATAATTGGACTTTTGAGGGTTTTACTCAACACAGCAACGCTGGTTATTAACTCTGGTTATTAACAACACTAGGGTTATTTTACACCACTGAGTGTTAATTTAACTCCTGAATCAACACTATAAATATTACACTGAAAAATCAACACTTGGTAAAACAGGACAATTTGCTACAATACACTGCTGGTTCAGTCATACTCCTCAGCCGTTCGGCGCTCGACGGCGCCGGCTTTTAGCCATCGCCGCTCATGTTCTCATTGTTCCATTTGTTTTGTCTTGTTCCCTGCACACCTGGTTTTCATCCCCTAATCACACTGCATGTATTTATTCCTCTGTTCCCCATAATGTCTTTGTGTGAAATTGTTTTGTTACGTGTTTAGTGTGATGCGCCAGACTGGTTTTCCACCCCGGTATCATATTTTGACCCGTTGTATGTATTTCTCATACATTTGTATATTTGTGAGAGTTTTCGCTTATTGACTTTTATCTGTGGCTGGAGGGTTTTTGACGCAGTTGCGTCTGTCTTTTGTGCTTTTGCCAAATAAAAGTGCGCCTGATCACAACTTCTCTCCTGCACCTGACTTCGTACCAGCAGCGCACAACATTGACAGAGAATACCAGAGTACCACAAGTATTTCCATACAGCTACAGTTTTAAAAGATTCTCAGACTTGTCTTTTTTACATTTATGAGATTACTCCTGATGTTGAAGTTTAAACACTGAAGTAAACCCTAATGCTCAGGCACTATAGAAAATAAAAAATATAAGAATAAAAATTCTCTCTCTCTCTCTCTCTCTCTCTCTCTCTCTCTCTCTCTCTCTCTCTCTCTCACACACTCACACTCACACTCACACTCACACTCACACTCATATACACACACACACACACACATAGCCTAACCAACACATGCTCAATATCGGCACTATTTTGGTCATGGTGTGGTTGTTACTTATTGCTTATGAGAGAAGGGGACTGTAGTGCATGTAGACTCACCCGCCCACCCAGTCACACTCACTAATGAGAGACTTCTGGGTGCTTGGGTGATGGCTGACTGCATATTAACACTGCCTTCACCTGATATGGCTCTGATAAAGCTTCTCTCTGAACGCATATAGTCTAATAACGTATTTCCTGTTAGCAAGGGTAACAGAAAGAAAAGAGGCAACATAGACGATGTAGAAGAGCTTTGATTCTAACAATAGAGGGGAGAAATAGGTGTCTAGCCAGAACTGCTGACACTGGCAATTTACAGTGGTTCACAAATGACCAATCAGGCCATCTAGGGAGTTGTTCTGATCAGGACACGTGGTAAAAAGCGAACTCCGGACCCTAGCGACTGTAAGCCTGATTAGAGCAGTGAATGCTAGTGGTAAACTACTCAGTGGTGAGGCCTGTCTCTGCCCCTCTGGGTGCATCTAAAATGACACCCCATTTCCCTACATAGTGTACTACTATGCCCCATGGGGAATAGGGTGTCATTTGGGTCGCAAACTCCATCTCTCTGCCAGGCTGTTCAGCCAGAGGGAGTTCTGTTCTGCCAGTAGCTGTTCCCCTCAGCCCCCTCTTCCCTCCGCCCCCCAGCTGCCAGGGTCAATGCTGCTGGGCACCAGGTGTGAAGTCAGTAGTCTCAGCCAGGCGGAACGCTTCACCTTCAATCCCTCCTGCTCTACCCTGCTTTATCTCCAAGCCCCTGGGAGAAACTCCTCCTACCTCCACTCCTCTCCTGAGCCCTCCTTTCCTGAGCCCTCCTTTCCCGAGTCCTCCCTTCCTGAGCCCTCCTCTCCTGAGTCCTCCCTTCCTGAGCCCTCCTCTCCTGAGCCCTCCTCTCCTGAGTCCTCCCTTCCTGAGCCCTCCTCTCCTGAGCCCTCCTCTCCTGAGTCCTCCCTTCCTGAGTCCTCCTCTCCTGAGTCCTGCCTTCCTGAGCCCTCCTCTCCTGAGCCCTCCTCTCCTGAGCCCTCCCTTCCTGAGTCCTCCCTTCCTGAGTCCTCCCTTCCTGAGCCCTCCTCTCCTGAGCCCTCCTCTCCTGAGTCCTCCTCTCCTGAGCCCTCCTCTCCTGAGTCCTCCCTTCCTGAGTCCTCCCTTCCTGAGCCCTCCTCTCCTGAGCCCTCCTCTCCTGAGTCCTCCCTTCCTGAGCCCTCCTCTCCTGAGCCCTCCTCTCCTGAGTCCTCCCTTCCTGAGTCCTCCCTTCCTGAGCCTTCCTCTCCTGAGCCCTCCTCTCCTGAGCCCTCCTCTCCTGAGTCCTCCCTTCCTGAGCCCTCCTCTCCTGAGTCCTCCCTTTCTGAGCCCTCCTCTCCTGAGCCCTCCTCTCCTGAGTCCTCCCTTTCTGAGCCCTCCTCTCCTGAGCTCTCCTCTCCTGAGCCCTCCTTTTCTGCTGCCCCTGGCTTAATCACACACATCTTACTGCCAAAACAGGAACTCAACAACTGCCTGTAATAGCCTACTTGAAAACAGGAGTAATCTGAATCAGGCTTTCTACAGTGAGGTGAAGTGAGGACCCCATTTGTAGCCATGTTCTGTCTGGTGAGTGATAGAAGAGAAGCAGAGAGAGTGAGAGAGAGAGAAGACTGAGGGAAGAGAAACTGCTAATGACTCAAAAACACAAAACCTGGCTTGTCAGTCCTCTGTGCTCACTTGTGCATGACGCCGGCCTGGGGGGGTGAGTGTGTCACAGCGGACAGCCCGATATTGTTAGACCAGGAGGATGGAGAAGAGAGAGAGAGGGTGAAGAGACAGGACAGAGAGGTAGAGAGAGTGAAGAGCGGGGCTGTAGAGGGAGAAGAAGAGAGAGAGGGTCAAAGGGGAGGGGGCAGAGGTGAACTAAGGTGGGAGGCTCTGCAGCATTGCGCTCCTTTTCTCTGTCAGTGTTAAAGGTAAGACATTGACGATGCGGCACGTGAGCTGCTCTGACAGACAGTTTAGTGGCGAGGCCCAGAGAGAGAGAGAGAGAGAGAGAGTAGATAGAACCGCAGAGGGATAGAGACAGATGAAGAGAGAGCGAAAGAGGGGTGGAGGGGGTGGAGAGCGAGATAGAGAGAGAACCACACAGGGAAGAGAACTGTGAGAAGAGAGGCCCTGCTACTAAACTGACTATAAGGCTAGAGAAAGAGAGAGAGGCCCAATGCTGCATTTCTATAACAGAATAGTTGAATTCAGGTGTCGTTGCAATTTGTCACGCCTCTGATGATGGTGAATCGCTTGTAAATTGATGGCATTCCCACCATTGTTTTTGCCAGGTGGTGATGAATGACGGTGCAGATTGACACAGACAAACAATGTGGTGCGTGGCTCACTTTACGAGCTCGTTCACTGAAGCACGGACAATCACATGAATACCGCAACAAATTACCCACATACAGTGTGAATATAACCATGATAAATGGCAACACAGGGAGAGGCAGATGAGAGATGAATATGAACGTTTATGTGGCTTAGGGCATCATTGGAATGAATCCAGTATCGTAGTTACGATGCAGGTTAAAAACCGAGCTCTTTCCTTGTGTCATATAGCTTCACGGCGTCTGGCAGACTTCTGAATCATGAAGTCAGACTCAGGAATCGTAATTTCCATGGAGATGAGAGGCAGCCAGTAATTCCCAGGCACACTACGAGTGTTTCCATGCCCACTCTCAGCAAAGAACACACACTCACACACACCCCAACACACAGAGGAAAGCCCCTCTAGATGTAGCCAGTGCTGTAAGCCAGGGACTTCCCCCAAAACTTTTGAGTACATATGGTTGTGTGTTTGTAGGTGTGCTCTGTGTGTGTGTTCGTGTCACATGTGCGTGTGTGTGACATAGTGGAACGTAGTGAGAGAGACCCCAGCAGGGAGGGAAGTGTGTTGGAGTCATCAGGGTTAGCAGTAATCAGGCCTCTCCAGCTGCTTCCTGTGTGGGGAGACCCAGGTGCTCAGGCCCTTTCTCCCCCCAGAGACACAGCTTGTGCCAGAGTCCCAAATGGCACCCTATTACCTATAGAGTGCACTACTTTTGGCCAAAGCCCAATGGTCTCTGGTCAAAAGTAGTGCACTATACAGGGAATTGGGTGCCATTTGGGACACAGACAGAGCCAGTGCTGGCCCCCAGCACAGAATGGCAGGAACTTGGAACGGGAGAGGAGTTAACCTCTGTGCCTCCACACACACAAATACAGGCACACAAGACAGAAATACAGAAGCAAACACACATGTGACACACACTAACTCTCACATTTGCTTTAGTATCCTTGTGGGAACCAAACAATGAATTATCATTCAAAATCTTATTTTCCCTAACCCCTAACCCTAAACCTTTAATCTAACCTCAATCCGAACCTTACCCCTAACTCCTGACCCTCAACCGAACCACATAACCCTAACAATAACCTTAATTAACCCAAAATAGCATTTTTCCTTGTGGGGACCGGCAAAATGTTCCCAATTGTCCAAATTTGTCTTGTTTTACTATCCTTGTGAGGACCTCTGGGTCCCACAAGGACAGCAACCCCCAAAAAAACACACACATGCACACACACACATATCAGAGGAGGCTGCTGAGGGGAGGACGGCTCATAATAATGGCTGGAATGGAGCGAATGGAACTGCATCAAACACCTGGAAACCATGGAAACCATGAATCTGATGTTGTTGATACCATTCCACTGATTCTCCTCTAGCCTTTACCACAAGCCCGTCCTCCCCAATTAAGGTGTGGCAGTCTCTATGGGGGTGCCACAAGGTTCAATTCTCGGCCCGACTCTTTTCTCTGTATATATCAATGATGTCGCCCTTGATGCTGGTGATTCTCTGATCCATCTCTACGCAGACAACACCATTCTGTATACTTCTGGCCCTTCTTTGGCCACTGTTAACTAACCTCCAGACGAGTTTCAGTGCCTTACAACTCTCCTTCCGTGGCCTCCAACTGCTCTTAAATGCTAGTAAAACTGAATGCACGCTCTTCAACCGTTCGATGCATCTGCCCCCCGTCTCGCATCACTACTCTGGACGGTTCTGACTTAGAATATGTGGACAACTACAAACACCTAGGTGTCTGGTTAGACTGTAAACTCTCCTTCCAGACTCACATCAAGCATCTACAATCCAAAATTAAATCTAGAATCGGCTTCCTATTTCACAACAATGCCTCCTTCACTCATGCTGCCAAACATACCCTCTTAAAATGGACTATCCTACCGATCCTCGACTTCGGCGATGTCATTTACAAAATAGCCTCTAATCCTCTACTCAGCAAATTGGATGTAGTCTATCACAGTGCCATCCGTTTTGTCACGAAAGCCCCATATACTACCCACCACTGCGACCTGTACGCTCTCGTTGTCTGGCACTCGCTACATATTCGTCGCCAAACCCACTGGCTCCAGGTCATCTATAAGTCTTTGCTAGGTAAATCCCCGCCTTATCTCACCTCACTTGTCACCATAACAACACCCACCCATAGCACGCACTCCAGCAGTTATATTTCACTGGTCATCCCCAAAGCCAACACCTACTTTGGCCGCCTTTCCTTCCAGTTCTCTGCTGCCAATGACTGGAACGAATTGTAAAAATCACTGAAGCTGGAGACTTATATCTCCCTCACTAACTGTAAGCATCATCTGTTAGAGCAACTTACCAATCACTGCACCTGTACACAGCCCATCTGTAAATAGCCCACCCAACTACCTCATCCCCATATTGCTGTTTATCTTCTTGCTCTTTTGCACCCCAGTATCTCTACTTGCACATCATCATCCCCACATCTATCACTCCACTGTTAATGCTCAATTGTAATTATTTTGCCTCTATGGCCTATTTATTGCCTTACTTCCCTAATCTTACTACATTTGCACACACTGTACATAGATCTTCCTATTGTGTTATTGATTGTACGTTTCTTTATGTGTAACTCTGTGTTGTTGTTTGTGTCGCACTGCTTTGCTTTATCTTGGCCATGTCGCAGTTGTAAATGAGAACTTGTTCTCAACTGGTCTACCTGGTTAAAAGGTGCCACCCGTGACACATGCGCATACAAACACACTGCGCACACAAAAGCAGTCTCCTTAATAGCTCCCCATTCCCTCTTCAGTGTTTGAACACAAACTAAGGGCCATGACCTCAGCTATTCTCTGGCCACAATCATTCAGCTGATGGATGAAAGGGGGAACTGACCCCAGATCTGTAACCATTGGTTATCTAAGGTAAAGTCAGTCTCTTAACAGTAATACACTGAGTAACGATTACACTGAGAAAAACCCCAGGGGAAAATATTGGTCCAATTTGACACAGTCACTCTTCATGAGATTAGCTTTCCTCTGTTTGCAGAGACTTTCATAGTGCATGTCTGAGTCTAATCAATATTGGAGGAGCTCCAGTGTAAAGCTCTAGGATTTTAGACTAGAGCCCAGGGCAGAACAGGGCAGGTTGCCTGTAATCGGAGTGGATCAGATGAGACTCTGCCTGGCAAACCTAGTGATGTCGTGAAATCAGTCTGCTGTGTGTGTGTGTGTGTGTGCTACCTAGCAAATCCAATGACATCATCGTGATTTAGTGATGCAGTCGGAGGGGAAATTTGGTGACTGTTCTCACTCAGCGCAGATGCCTAGAGGGAAGTGTGGGGGAGATTTTGAGGTGTGTGTGTGTGTGTGTGTGTGTGTGTGTGTGTGTGTGTGTGTGTGTGTGTGTGTGTGTGAGGTAATATCTTAATTAGGCTACCTATTCTCCACATGGTAAAACACCGAACTGCTGATTGGCTATAGTTCAGAAATACACTTTTGTGACCAACTCCTTAAATGTCCTTTCAGCCTTTCACCTGTACTGTGATGGAAAACTGCATATGGTCATTTAGGGTTTATCAACAGTTTTACTGCATCATACTGTAAATGATGGTGCATTATGGGAAAATTGCTGTATTTCTGATGGTACTGTAATTCCACCCAACAGAATACAGTAGTATTCAACCATATCTTTGGAGCGCCAAAAAGCCTTCGCCAGCTAGTCTTAATTCTTAAATGGTAGAGCATTTAGCATATCTGTCCCGTTGGCATAAAGGGTCGGGAGACAAGCGCAGCAATGCGTAATCGGGGTTTTTATTACACCCAAATGACGGCGTGCCATGTAAAGGCACGGGGACAAAGACCAAACAAACACTATACATAACACAGGGTTGAAACCCAAACAAATGACGGTGTGCCATGTAAAGGCAAGGGGACAAAGACCAAACAAACACTATACATAACACAGGGTTGAAACCCAAACAAATGACGGCGTGCCATGTAAAGGCACGGGGACAAAGACCAAACAAACACTATACATAACACAGGGTTGAAACCCAAACAAATGACGGCGTGCCATGTAAAGGCACGGGGACAAAGACCAAACAAACACTATACATAACACAGGGTTGAAACCCAAACAAATGACGGCGTGCCATGCAAAGGCACAAAGACCAAACAAACACTATACATAACACAGGGTTGAAACCCAAACAAAAGTGCGAGGAATAAATAACACAAGCGCACAATGATTATCACACGGGACAAGACCCATAATCATATGTGCAATCCGCAATGGCACGAAAGCCAAAACACACAGCACAGGTACTCACACGACCAACGGACATAGATACAATAATCGACAGGACAGTAAACCAAGGACACACTTAAACAATTACTAATCACTGGGAATAGGGGCCAGCTGTGCGTAATGAAAGTTCCGGAGGGATCCGTGACAATGTCCTTTTTTGTCTGTTTTGCCTTATAGTCACTGCCAGTTTGGTAGGCCTCTAGAAGTCAAGTGATGTAAAACACCAAACATTCATTAATATGCTGTAATGTTTGTAAACACTTTACCTAGCAGCCAACCAGCTTGCACCAATCCCTTGTAATTACAGTAAAATACTGTGAAAATCAAACCCCTCCTCTCAAAGAATTTAATTAATCCATTCATTCATACCGATTACAGTAGCCTTTACTTTTTTTTACAGTAAAAGTCATTTGATAGCGTATTTATATTACAGTAGGTGTACTGTAATATGAAATACGTTATTATACTTGCGACTGAGCTTCCTGTAAGCTACTGTCAAATTCATGGTAACCCCTTTACAGTGTGGAGTGTTAGCTTAGTAATGTGGTTTTCAACCCAGACAACACTTTAGGATGTGACATTTACCTGCCAGAGAGAGTTACTGTACTGCTGTACTGGAGACTAGGTAACACATCATCACAATCACACAGAGTCCATCAGAGAGACAGAGAGAGTTACTGTACTGGAGACAGGGTAACACATCATCACAATCACACAGAGTCCATCAGAGAGACAGAGAGAGTTACTGTACTGGAGACAGGGTAACACATCATCACAATCACACAGAGTCCATCAGAGAGACAGAGAGATACTGTACTGGAGACAGGGTAACACATCATCACAATCACACAGAGTCCATCAGAGAGACAGAGAGAGTTACTGTACTGGAGACAGGGTAACACATCATCACAATCACACAGAGTCCATCAGAGAGACAGAGAGAGTTACTGTACTGGAGACAGGGTAACACATCATCACAATCACACAGAGTCCATCAGAGAGACAGAGAGATACTGTACTGGAGACAGGGTAACACATCATCACAATCACACAGAGTCCATCAGAGAGACAGAGAGATACTGTACTGGAGACAGGGTAACACATCATCACAATCACACAGAGTCCATCAGAGAGACAGAGAGAGTTACTGTACTGGAGACAGGGTAACACATCATCACAATCACACAGAGTCCATCAGAGAGACAGAGAGAGTTACTGTACTGGAGACAGGGTAACACATCATCACAATCACACAGAGTCCATCAGAGAGACAGAGAGATACTGTACTGGAGACAGGGTAACACATCATCACAATCACACAGAGTCCATCAGAGAGACAGAGAGAGTTACTGTACTGGAGACAGGGTAACACATCATCACAATGGAGACAGGGTAACACATCATCACAACACAGAGTCCATCAGAGAGACAGAGAGAGTTACTGTACTGGAGACAGGGTAACACATCATCACAATCACACAGAGTCCATCAGAGAGACAGAGAGATACTGTACTGGAGACAGGGTAACACATCATCACAATCACACAGAGTCCATCAGAAAGACAGAGAGAGTTACTGTACTGGAGACAGGGTAACACATCATCACAATCACACAGAGTCCATCAGAGAGACAGAGAGAGATACTGTACTGGAGACAGGGTAACACATCATCACAATCACACAGAGTCCATCAGAGAGACAGAGAGAGTTACTGTACTGGAGACAGGGTAACACATCATCACAATCACACAGAGTCCATCAGAGAGACAGAGAGAGTTACTGTACTGGAGACAGGGTAACACATCATCACAATCACACAGAGTCCATCAGAGAGACAGAGAGATACTGTACTGGAGACAGGGTAACACATCATCACAATCACACAGAGTCCATCAGAGAGACAGAGAGAGTTACTGTACTGGAGACAGGGTAACACATCATCACAATCACACAGAGTCCATCAGAGAGACAGAGAGAGTTACTGTACTGGAGACAGGGTAACACATCATCACAATCACACAGAGTCCATCAGAGAGACAGAGAGAGTTACTGTACTGGAGACAGGGTAACACATCATCACAATCACACAGAGTCCATCAGAGAGACAGAGAGAGTTACTGTACTGGAGACAGGGTAACACATCATCACAATCACACAGAGTCCATCAGAGAGACAGAGAGTTACTGTACTGGAGACAGGGTAACACATCATCACAATCACACAGAGTCCATCAGAGAGACAGAGAGATACTGTACTGGAGACAGGGTAACACATCATCACAATCACACAGAGTCCATCAGAGAGACAGAGAGAGTTACTGTACTGGAGACAGGGTAACACATCATCACAATCACACAGAGTCCATCAGAGAGACAGAGAGATACTGTACTGGAGACAGGGTAACACATCATCACAATCACACAGAGTCCATCAGAGAGACAGAGAGATACTGTACTGGAGACAGGGTAACACATCATCACAATCACACAGAGTCCATCAGAGAGACAGAGAGAGTTACTGTACTGGAGACTAGGTAACACATCATCACAATCACACAGAGTCCATCAGAGAGACAGAGAGAGTTACTGTACTGGAGACAGGGTAACACATCATCACAATCACACAGAGTCCATCAGAGAGACAGAGAGAGTTACTGTACTGGAGACAGGGTAACACATCATCACAATCACACAGAGTCCATCAGAGAGACAGAGAGAGATACTGTACTGGAGACAGGGTAACACATCATCACAATCACACAGAGTCCATCAGAGAGACAGAGAGAGTTACTGTACTGGAGACAGGGTAACACATCATCACAATCACACAGAGTCCATCAGAGAGACAGAGAGAGATACTGTACTGGAGACAGGGTAACACGGCATCACAATCACACAGAGTCCATCAGAAAGACAGAGAGAGTTACTGTACTGGAGACAGGGTAACACATCATCACAATCACACAGAGTCCATCAGAGAGACAGAGAGATACTGTACTGGAGACAGGGTAACACATCATCACAATCACACAGAGTCCATCAGAGAGACAGAGAGAGTTACTGTACTGGAGACAGGGTAACACATCATCACAATCACACAGAGTCCATCAGAGAGACAGAGAGAGTTACTGTACTGGAGACAGGGTAACACATCATCACAATCACACAGAGTCCATCAGAGAGACAGAGAGAGTTACTGTACTGGAGACAGGGTAACACATCATCACAATCACACAGAGTCCATCAGAGAGACAGAGAGAGTTACTGTACTGGAGACAGGGTAACACATCATCACAATCACACAGAGTCCATCAGAGAGACAGAGAGATACTGTACTGGAGACAGGGTAACACATCATCACAATCACACAGAGTCCATCAGAGAGACAGAGAGATACTGTACTGGAGACAGGGTAACACATCATCACAATCACACAGAGTCCATCAGAGAGACAGAGAGAGATACTGTACTGGAGACAGGGTAACACATCATCACAATCACACAGAGTCCATCAGAAAGACAGAGAGAGTTACTGTACTGGAGACAGGGTAACACATCATCACAATCACACAGAGTCCATCAGAGAGACAGAGAGAGTTACTGTACTGGAGACAGGGTAACACATCATCACAATCACACAGAGTCCATCAGAGAGACAGAGAGATACTGTACTGGAGACAGGGTAACACATCATCACAATCACACAGAGTCCATCAGAGAGACAGAGAGAGTTACTGTACTGGAGACAGGGTAACACATCATCACAATCACACAGAGTCCATCAGAGAGACAGAGAGATACTGTACTGGAGACAGGGTAACACATCATCACAATCACACAGAGTCCATCAGAGAGACAGAGAGTCCATCAGAGAGAGTTACTGTACTGGAGACAGGGTAACACATCATCACAATCACACAGAGTCCATCAGAGAGACAGAGAGAGTTACTGTACTGGAGACAGGGTAACACATCATCACAATCACACAGAGTCCATCAGAGAGACAGAGAGATACTGTACTGGAGACAGGGTAACACATCATCACAATCACACAGAGTCCATCAGAGAGACAGAGAGAGTTACTGTACTGGAGACAGGGTAACACATCATCACAATCACACAGAGTCCATCAGAGAGACAGAGAGAGTTACTGTACTGGAGACAGGGTAACACATCATCACAATCACACAGAGTCCATCAGAGAGACAGAGAGTTACTGTACTGGAGACAGGGTAACACATCATCACAATCACACAGAGTCCATCAGAGAGACAGAGAGATACTGTACTGGAGACAGGGTAACACATCATCACAATCACACAGAGTCCATCAGAGAGACAGAGAGAGATACTGTACTGGAGACAGGGTAACACATCATCACAATCACACAGAGTCCATCAGAGAGACAGAGAGAGTTACTGTACTGGAGACAGGGTAACACATCATCACAATCACACAGAGTCCATCAGAGAGACAGAGAGAGATACTGTACTGGAGACAGGGTAACACATCATCACAATCACACAGAGTCCATCAGAGAGACAGAGAGATACTGTACTGGAGACAGGGTAACACATCATCACAATCACACAGAGTCCATCAGAGAGACAGAGAGAGTTACTGTACTGGAGACAGGGTAACACATCATCACAATCACACAGAGTCCATCAGAGAGACAGAGAGAGGTACTGGAGACAGGGTAACACATCATCACAATCACACAGAGTCCATCAGAGAGACAGAGAGAGTTACTGTACTGGAGACAGGGTAACACATCATCACAATCACACAGAGTCCATCAGAGAGACAGAGAGAGTTACTGTACTGGAGACAGGGTAACACATCATCACAATCACACAGAGTCCATCAGAGAGACAGAGAGAGATGGAGAATGTGTGTGTGTGTTTGTGTGCATGCTTGTACTGTGTACCTTCAGCAGTACCTAACACATTCTTACACCTTTTGGACCAATCACTAAGGAAGGGCTGCTAACAAGACACATCAGCAGCATCCTCAGTGATTACACTACAGTACCATCACCACCACCACCATCATGATCCCCATCACTTCCACCACCATTATCACACATGTACAGTATCTGTGTGTTATGTCTTTATCCACAGAGTGTTTTCCATGGTTCTAAACCAGTATGACAGTGCTAGCAGAACAGACCCACAACCTTGTACTGTAGAGCAGTCAGTTCCTGTCAGTCAGTCAGCTTCATTCAGAGAGGCTATTTATTTAGGAGAGAGGGCAGGGCAGTGTAACCTGGCAGACTGGAGACAGACACATACACACACCATGCTATCTGCTCTTCCTGCTATCTGTCCAGTGAGGTGTGATTGGAAGCAGCCAAGCGTGACAACAGCCATTTAAAATACCCACCGGCTCCCTGACCAGATAACTGTAGCAGTACAGCCAAAGTCACACAGGCACAACCTAGCACACACACACACACACGCAAAAACCCTTGATTAAATATGTGGAAAAATCTAGCAAAATGTCTGAATTGTCTTCTCTGAGCCCATAGAGAGGAAGACAGATGATCTAATAAGTAGAATGCACTAAGAGGATGTGATGTATAGCTGCAGAGGAAAGGGTAGTGTCCTCACCTCAAAACCCATTGGAGGAGAATGTCAGAGGGCTTTCTCATCCAATGGGTTTTGAGAAGGAGGAGAGGAGAGAGGACGGCAGGAGTATGTAATTGAGATTACTCCCTCTGTCTCCACCCCTTTACTCTCATTTCTCCATTTAGCTTCTTCGAATTGCTTCCGGATCACTCAAGGGATCATCTGTTCGATAGCAGACAGACACTGTGTGTGTGTGTGTGTGTGTGTGTGTGTGTGTGTGTGTGTGTGTGTGTGTGTGTGTGTGTGTGTGTGTGTGTGTGTGTGTGTGTGTGTGTGTGTGTGTGTGTGTGTGTGTGTGTGTGTGTGAGTTACATTATGCATGGTGGCACATGGTCTTTAAATACTTCAGTGATCAAATGAAGAAGTCGCCACGCCTGCCCGCTTACAGCGATCACGTTAAAGAGGAGGGGTATCTGGTTACCTAGTGCTACTGTCTGCTGTGTTTGTGTGTGTATTAGGGCTGAGAATGGGACCTCACGATATGAAATGATCACAATACTTTGTTCTGCGATTCTCACGATTATGTATTGCGATTCGACACTGTGATTTTACCGCGATAGAGCTGTTCAAACATATTGCTCACCACATGTCTGCTGCAGAGGGACAAGAGAGAGCCATGAGTAAACACATTTTGATCAGTCATGGAAATAAAAGTGCTGAAAACAAGTTGGCTCCCTATTTAAAAAGATGGGGAACCAGCTATGAAGGAGAGTTTTGGTGCAGGTACAGCCAACTAGTGCCAAATTAATATTGAGATAATGTCAAAAACGACCTCGTCAGAAATAGCATCCTGATATGTAACTATTGATTTTTTTTCCATCACTAGTGTGTGTGTGTGTGTGTGTGTGTGTGTGTGTGTGTGTGGGTGTGGGGGTGTGTGGGTGTGTGTGTGTGGGGGTGGGTGTCTGTGTCTGGGTGTGTGTGTGGGGTGTGTGTCTGTGTCTGTGTCTGTGTGTGTGTGTGTGTGTGTGGGTGTGTGGGTGTGTGTGTGTGGGGGTGTGTGGGGGTGTGTGTGGGGGTGTGGGGGTGTGTGTCGGTGTGTGTGTGTGTGTGTTGCACTCTGAGGTACCTGGTGCATGTAACATGATCTGTGTCTGTGTCTGTGTCTGTGTCCGCCTGTGTCTGTGTCAAAGTCCCACACACGCACACACACACACACACACACACACACACACACACACACACACACGCATGCACGCACGCACGCACGCACACGCACACACAGGGTGTGGCCCCTCTTCCTCTCCAAACAACCTGCAGATAGACGACCAGAGCTGATATACTGAAGATAACAAGTACAGTACTAATCTACTGTGACAACAACAGGCCAAACACAACCAGCCTCATAATCTCATGTGACACTGTGTTGTTGATATTCGCTCTCTCCTGGATTATAGGGATTTATAATCTATGACTAATGAATGAATCTGCATCATGCTCTTTGCTCTGTTGTTTATACAGTGTGTGTAACACTGATGTAGCCTTCCTGTGTTTATACACCAGGCTCAGAGAAATACTGGTGTAGCCTAAATAAAATCTGTGGTATTATGTAAACATGTTTGTGATTAGAGAGGGACTGATCAGGCCCCAACTGTATGTGTCTACCTCCGGGTCATATTCGTTAGTACATAGTACTAAACTATTTGCAACGGGAAACGAAAACAAGTTCATGTAGTCCCATTTGGTGCCTAGTGAATACAGCCAAGGTTTTCCATGAGTTTCCTTCTGGAGCCTTGTTTGACTGGAATATTAGAGGATGGTTTAGTCTGCGTCCCAAATGGCACCCTGTTCCCTATGGGCCTATGGTCAGAAGTAGTGCGCTATATAAGGAGTAGGGTGCCATTTGGGTCACAAAAATGGCCTTCCTCCTCCCTGTGGCCGTGGCATGTCTGTGTTTGGTAAGAGCCTCCCCCTGGGCTGGTGCAGGGCTGAGGGGAGGGACTGGAGAAGGCAGAAATAGCACAGGTGTGTGTGTGTGTGTGTGTGTGTGTGTGTGTGTGTGTGTGTGTGTCTCACAGCTAAGGCTGCTCTGCCAAGAATAAGAGATTAGGAGAAACTGTGCTGACCCTTTTCCTTCCTTCTTTGAAACTGACCCAGAGGATAATGACGTGAAGTACATTACACAACTTGTCACAGGAATTACACATATTCCACACACATACACACATACAGCCTTACACATATGACACGTACAGCCTATATACACTACTATAAGACGTAGCCTATATACACTACTATACACATAGCCTATACTGTAGAAAATACAGAGGTATATAATGTAAGCAAATAGTGTAAAGCACCCATAAACACACACACACACACACACACACACACACACCGCACACACACTAAGGTGGGAGGAGCAGGAAAGTGGTCTGTGCTGTGCGTAGTTGATGTCACCTATGATGCTTCTTCACAGAGCAGAGCAGAGAGGGCTTACGGTTCTTCTGCATCTATTCAGTCACCCTGTCTCTCTCTGTCTCTCTCAGAAACCACTCCGCTAGCACACAAATGCCAGAAAAGAGAGTGGAGAATAATGAGAATCTACGTGACAGAGTTTCAAGCCAGGGGCAACACAGGTCCAACTCCAACCTGTGAGAGGAACTGATTCAATGTACCTAAGGACCCCAGCTGTCACGGTGTGAGTGTGTGTGTGTGTGTGTGTGTGTGTGTGTGTGTGTGTGTCTGTGTGTGTGAGTGTGTGTGTGTGTGTCTGTGTGTGTGTGTGTGTGTGTCTGTGTGTGTCTGTGCAAGTCTTTATACTGAGTGCTTTGAAACATAGCAACCTGCATGTTCTTCATATTTCCTATATGATTCCACTGTTGACCTTTTCCTGGCTGATTTCTTCGGCAGTTCATGTCAGAGCGGCCGGAGAAGGTGGAAAGTTTGTCTAACTGCGGATTCTGCTGTGGCTACAGAGGACTCCTGCGTTGTTGATGGGCCTCCCTGTTCTATGTTAACAGACAGGCTGTGTCCGTGTGAATGCAGGAATGTACTTGTCTCTTGCTGCTCTTTCCTATGTGGTGTACTACTTCCAGAACACACAGCACACACACATACAAACGCACACACACACAATACCAACGCACACACACACATACAAACGCACACACACACATACAAACGCACACACACACAATACCAGGAGAAGCTGCTGCTCAATGAATAACTAGCAGTGTGTGTATGTAGCAGCTTTTGTATTGTTTTGTCTGTTGCTAAACCTGCTCTGTGCTGCCCCCTATCTGTTCTGATTTATATGACCACTCATTAAAGGCGGTGTTAGCACCATCTGGATACGTCTCAAATGGCACCCTATTCCCTACATAGTGCACTAATTCTGACCAGAGCCCTATGGGGCCCTATGGGCCCTGGTCAAAAGTAGGGCACTATATTAGGGAATGGGGCACCATGTGGGACACAGCCTCCCTCTCCCCTTTAGTCCAGTCATATTTCCTTCTGGGCTGATTCAGTGTTTTCTGTCGGGCAGGCAGATGATCATGCCATCATGACCAGACAAGAGCAGGTCGGGGTCGATGACAATCTGGATGGATGTGGAGGGTGGGTGTGTTGGTGACCGTGTGTGTGTGTCTGTGTGGAGAAACGGGTACATGCACCCAACCACAGAGTAATGAAGAAGACTGCAACACCTGTCACCTGTGAACAAACAGCCACTTCTTAGCCCTCATTAAACAACCTCCTCATCGCTCCCAACACACACACATACACACACACACACGCGCGCACACACACACACACATACACACACACACGCGCGCACACACACACACGCGCACATACACTCCCTCCTGCATTTTCAAATGGGTCTCGTTCCTCACTCCAGCACCATGCAAACATCTTTCCTCCCTCCCTCCTCCCTCCTCCTCGTAGTCTTCTTCACCCACCTCCCTGTGCCCCTGTACGGGAGCAGTTCATTCAAGCAGTTTTTCCCACAGTCCCCCATTAAAACAAAGTGCCTGCAGATAAAATCAGTGACTGCAGCCATGTGAAATACATTTTCTCTCTCCAGGGTGATAAGCAAGTGATTATGTTTTCCTCCTGGTCTAGTTTGTCATTTTCAGATGAGGGAGAAATAGCTCTGGGATGAAATGATGTGTCGGGAACAATAATGTCTGGTTTCAACCTGGAATGAGTGATGAGAAGTGCCGTACTGATACATCATCTGCCATAGATTGAAAAGTACATTTGAAAAGCCAGATTCAACATATAGCCGAGGCTAGAATCGTTGGGAAATTAACCGAAAATGACGGCCGATGTTCTGTGGTCAGAGGCGATAGTAAGGCGATGTGTTGTTTTGAACCATTCATCTGCGCAGTCTGCTTTGTTCTTAAGAGGCAGTAGTAAGACAGACAGATGGAAGCCCCGGGGCATCTGAGTCTTATCTGCAGGTTATCACCATGCTACACTCACAGTGTTTAGATAACAGCCAGTCGTCACAGCTTGCCGCTAAATCAATTTCCCATCTCCTCCTATGGCTGTGTGTAATTAGACCTGCATATAAACACCTGGCTGAAACAAGGCATGCACTGGGTGAGTGTGTGCAGCTGGTGGGATGGTGTTGGGTAGGGAGGGGTGGGCTGGGGTGGACATAGACAATCACGGGTGCAGCCGCAGCTGGGGGGCTAGTGGGGGGGATGTAGCAACACAGAGAGACTCTAATTGTATTTGCTCATACTAGAGGCTCCTATGACAGAGGCACAGCCTGCTACTGATGATGTGAGGCAGGGTGTGGCATCATTCCCTTGTCTTTGTGTGGAAGCTGGCAGAGCAGGGCCATGGTATTATAGCAGAGGAGAGAAGCTTGAGTCGTGGGCCAATGGTCAAGATGGAGAGCAATGCCTCAGTCAGTGATGTATTTCAGTATGGTACTGCTGGTGAAATTGAGATTATTAAAACAAATATGTTTACCTTTATTTAACTAGGCAAGTCAGTTAAAAACAAATTCTTATTTACAATGGCAGACCGCGGCCAAAACCTAACCCGGACCACGCTGGGCCAATTGTGCGCCGCCCTATGGGACTCCCAATCACGGCCAGTTGTGGTGCAGCCTGGAATCAAACCAGTGTCTGTAGTGATGCCTCTAGCACTGAGATGCAGTGCCTTAGACCGCTGCACCACTCGGGAGACTTCATTATTAATACAATAGCAAGTGTGAAAAACTATACACCCTTTTCAATCAACCATATTGTCTCAACCCATAGACGGGTAGGTACAATACCAACGTGTGCACTACTATGGGGTTAGTGTCACGATCGTGACCAAGGCGCAGCGTGAGTATAGTTCCACATATTTTTTAATCTCCTTGAAACAAACAAAACAATAAAGAAGCGTTAAGTCATGACGTGCACACAGGCAACTAAACACAAACAATATCCCACAAAACACAGATGGGAAAATGGCTACCTAAATATGATCCCCAATCAGAGGCAACGATAAACAGCTGCCTCTAATTGGGAAACATATTACCACCAACATAGACATACTAGAACACCCCCTAGTCACGCCCTGACCTACTACACCATAGAGAACCAAGGGCTCTCTATGGTCAGGGCGTGACAGTTGGTTTAGATTATGTGTCAAACTCATTCCACGGAGGGCAGAGTGTCTGCGGGTTTTCGCTCCTCCCTTGTACTTGATTGATGAATTAAGGTCACTAATTAGTAAGTCACTTCCCTCACCTAGTTGTCTAGGTCTTAATTGAATGGGAAAAACAAAAACCTGCAGACACGAGGCCCTTCATGGAATGAGTCTGACACCCCTGTTTTAGATTGCTGACAACATGTAAACCATTGAGGTCACCAGACCCGGGCTTTCAGGGTTTTAGCCCCAAATTATATTCTCTCCGTCCCGAGGCTTTTTCACTGCTGGGATGGTTTAAAACAAGCTAGGCTACACTGCAATTAATACTCCCAAACATGAGCACTTGCCTGCCCTGCCTTTTTAGTGCTGCCAAATAACAGCATTTTTGTGTACGGTGGCATTTTAGAAGACAGAGTCAAAGTGGTTTTCCAAAGTCTTCTTATTTGTCCAAAGAAATTATAATCTGGCGTCTGTTCAATCTCTGAGGAAGCGAGAGCAAAAATGAGAAGGAGAACCGGAGGATAACTTTGTTAGGTTGCTGTTACTATAGCACATTTTGTTAGCCCATGATGATGTTATTCAGAGTTATTGACCTCGTAAATCAGATTCGAGTAATTTACATTTAAACATGTTGACTCAAAAGCTTCACTGAGGGACTACCCAGTCTAGCTAGCAGTGCTGCTTCATTAGCAACCTAGCACATTGTATGGGCAGGGTTTTGACAGGAAAGTGAAAGGGGGATACCTTGTCGGTTGTACAACTGAATGCCCTCAACTGAAATGTGTCTTCCGCATTTAACCCAACCCCTCTGAATCAGAGAGTTGCGGTGCAGAACGACATATTTTTACTTTGTCAGTACAGTTATTGATTAGCTATCTGGACACTGAATACAACTGCTGGAGCTCTGCATCACCAACCGAAAAAGTATCACTAACTAACCAATTACTGTCTAACAAAAAACATTGCAACAAAATTATAAATAATTTTCCCAACTATTTTTCTTCATGGAAAATTAAGATATAGTTATGCACTTGTAATTTGTACTTGCTAATAGATATAAAAAATAAATATTGACACCATATTCCATGGGTTTACTGACCCCAACCCATTGAATTAATATTAAGAGGTGTGAATTATTAGGCGTCAGGAGAGCACAGCGTCATTTTGGTCACGCAGAGATAAAATCCCCCCTTCCGGAGGGGATTTTGGAGCCCCAGGTCTTCAGACCCGGATGTTCTGAATGTCTAGTGACGTCCCTGATGTAAACTATATTTTGTCTCCAAATGTTTATTGATAACATAAATACATTTGCACAATGAGCACTTGTTGTCTCTCAAATAGAATGTCACAGTTGTTGGTTTGCTAGCTAGTGAATTTGAGCCACATTAGCATTGACATGAAATCAGTCAAAACAAGACATGGCATCAAGACAAGATAAAACTAGCTAAAATCCCCAAATTGTTGGTAGCAATCTAACCATTCAGAATCATAACAAAGCACGGCTTCTGGCCCCATCGATGCTCATCAATTTTGTGACGTTGTCAGCCAACCCCTCTATAGGACTCGAGCCAAAGTAGATCACTATAAGAATAGGTGCCAATTGGCACACACATCACCAACTCAGCATAGCAGCTCTTTACAGAAAAGATGAGACGCCACTTTGTGTGTGACAACCTAAAAGACCATGAATCATGAATTCAAAGTTAGAAAGCTATTTATACTTACCTGGGTCACCTTTCATCTTTTTTAAGAAATAGCCTACCTATTAAATGTAGCTTGTTTTCTGTCTACTTCTGTGAACCTGGGCAGAATACTATATCATCTACCAATGACTGCCTAGTAACAATATGAGCCTATTTTTTTACTATGTCCCAAATGGCCCTAAGGGCTCTTGTCAAAAGTAGTGCACTACATAGGGAATAGGGGGTCATCTTATTCGTACTGTACAATGCAGCATCCACTTCAATATATTGCACATCTTCCTGGTTTAAAGTGACATTCCTAGTCTTCTGAAGACCATACTGTACTTCCCTCTACAAGCTCATGAAATAGTCTAGCAGCACATAAACTGAATCACACAGTCACTGCCCTACTAGTCCCCATCACACATTTTATTTTTTTTATTTTACCAGGTAGGTTGACTGAGAACACATTCTCATTTACAGCAACAACCTGTGGAATAGTTACAGGGGAGAGGAGGGGGATGAATGAGCCAATTGTAAGCTGGGGATGATTAGGTGGCCAGATTGGGAATTTAGCCAGGACGCCGGGGTTAACACCCCTACTCTTACAATAAGTGCCATGGTAATGACCTCAGAGAGTCAGGACGCCTGTTTAACGTCCCATCCGAAAGACAGCACCCTACACAGAGCAGTGTCCCCAATCACTGCCCTGGGGCATTGGAATGTTTTTTAGACCAGAGGAAAGAGTGCATCCTACTGGCCCTCCAACACCACTTCCAGCAGCACCTGGTCTCCCATCCAGAGACTGACCAGGACCAACCCTGCTTAGCTTCAGAAGCAAGCCAGCAGTGGGCTGCAGGGTGGTATGCTGCTGGCACGTGTCAACCTATTCCCTATATGGTGCACTACTGTCGACCAGAGCCCTATGGGGCCAGGTCAAAAGTAGTGCACTATATAGGGTGCCATTTGGGATGCAGACAGTATGCCTATCAACCAATTTAAGTCTATTACTCTATATTTGGCAAATGAGCATGCATCAGGAGGAGGTAAAATTAGACAAACTAATTTGAAACACACCTGAAACAAATGTGGTCCAATTTGAAAACAGCGTGTCCATTTCTGGGAAGAAACAATAGGTCTAATGCTGAGGTGGTGGAGACCAAGGAGGTGTAGGCTACTTGACAGACTGTCAGAGCAGTCTACTCACAGAGGATGCATCTCAGATGGTACTCAATTCCCTACATGGTGCCCTACTTTTGACCAGGGCCCATAGGGCTAGTAGTACACTATGTAGGGAATAGTGTGCCATTTGGGATGCATGATTAGCACACACATATTCTTAGCATATACAGCCTAGCTGCTGCTCTGCATCAAACCAACACGTTCTTCTCCTCACTTATCTGTCAATGGGTCTCTCTCTCTCTCTCCCTCTCTATTTCTCTCTCTCCCTCTCTATTTCTCTCTCTCTTATCCGTCAATGGGTCTCCCTCTCTCTCTCTCTCTCCACCTCTCTATTTCTCTCTCTCCCTCTCTATTTCTCTCTCTCTTATCCATCAATGAGTCTCTCTCTCTCTCCTCTCTCTCTCTCTCTCTCTATTTCTCTCTCTCTTATCCATCAATGGGTCTCTCTCTCTCTCTCCCTCTCTATTTCTCTCTCTCCCTCTCTATTTCTCTCTCTCTTATCCGTCAATGGGTCTCTCTCTCTCTCCCTCTCTATTTCTCTCTCTCCCTCTCTATTTCTCTCTCTCTTATCCGTCAATGGGTCTCTCTCTCTCTCTCCCTCTCCCTCTCTATTTCTCTCTCTCTTATCCGTCAATGGGTCTCTCTCTCTCTCTCTCCCTCTCTCTCTCTCTCTCTCCCTCTCTATTTCTCTCTCTCTTGTCCGTCAATGGGTCTCTCTCTCTCTCCCTCTCTAATTCTCTCTCTCTTATCCGTCAATGGGTCTCTCTCTCTCCCTCTCCCTCTCTATTTCTCTCTCTCTTATCCGTCAATGGGTCTCTCTCTCTCTCTCCCTCTCTCTCTCTCCCTCTCCCTCTCTATTTCTCTCTCTCTTATCCGTCAATTGGTCTCTCTCTCCCTCTCTCTCTCTCTCCCTCTCTATATCTCTCTCTTATCCGTCAATTCTCTCTCTCTCCCTCTCTATTTCTCTCTCTCTTATCCGTCAATGGGTCTCTCTCTCCCTCTCTATTTCTCTCTCTCTTATCCGTCAATGGGTCTCTCTCTCTCTCTCCCTCTCCCTCTCTATTTCTCTCTCTCTCTCTCTCTCTCTCTCTCTCCCTCTCTATTTCTCTCTCTCTTATCCGTCAATGGGTCTCTCTCTCTCTCTCTCTCTCCTCTCTATTTCTCTCTCTCCCTCTCTATTTCTCTCTCTCTTATCCGTCAATGGGTCTCTCTCTCTCTCTCTCTCTCTCTCTATTTCTCCCTCTCCCTCTCTATTTTTCTCTCTCTTATCCGTCAATGGGTCTCTCTCTCTCTCCCTCTCTATTTCTCTCTCTCCCTCTCTATTTTTCCTCTCTATTTCTCTCTCTCTTATCCTCTCAATGGGTCTCTCTCTCCCTCTCTATTTCTCTCTCCCTCTCTATTTCTCTCTCTCTTATCCGTCAATGGGTCTCTCTCTCTCTCCCTCTCTATTTCTCTCTCTCCCTCTCTCTTTCTCTCTCTCCCTCTCTATTTCTCTCTCTCCCTCTCTATTTCTCTCTCTCTTATCCGTCAATGGGTCTCTCTCTCTCTCTCTCTCCCTCTCTATTTCTCTCTCTTTTATCTGTCAATGGGGCTGTGTAAACACTGGAACAGAGGTCTCAGGGTTCATCACTTGAGAAAATTACATTCAAGATAGCTAGCAGTGTTATTATGGATCATTTCAACTTTCAACATGTCGTAGAGAGCAAAGGTTAGAGGACAAAGGTTACTCTTTATTTGTTGTATTTGGAATGATTTTAGCATTTTCCATTACGTTTTCCAAACTTTTTATATCTGTTTTTCCCACTTAACAATTCCAACGCATCTCCATGTAGGCCTAGTAATTCTCTTATCTTTCTACTGAGCAGTTATAATAGTATGTTAGATTTCTGCAACAACAATGCAACAGTGACCCACTAAACCGTAAGCCCAGGCACTTCGACTACCAGATTATTTTCATCTGTCTCTCATTGACTTAGCGTCCTGTCCAGGGGGTGTACTTGTACAACAAGCTACCTTACTACAGAAACAGGCTCCTGCTCTATGGGCTGTTCTGGCTGAGACTTACTTCTTTACTTACTTCTTCATTGACCATCCTCTTTCTCTTCTCTCTGTGTCTCCGCAGTAACAAATTACAACAATGTTGTGGAGGGCCAGTCAGACTCTGATGATGAGGACAAGCTACACATAGTGGAGGAAGACCCTGATGGAGACAGCACGGTGCCAGAAGACGCCTCAGTAGTATTAACCCAGAACGGTACAGAGACTCACCAAGACACCTGGGATGGAGGTGAGACTCTAGGCTAGAACATAGAATACGATAACTTTGTGTGTGTGCGTTTGTGTGTGCTTAGACTATACAGTACATACAGAACAATTACTTTTCAATTGTATTAATTTGTCTGATGCTCTAATCTAGAGTGATGTACAGTCAATGCATCAATTATGTTTAGTAGGGAGAAAATATTGCATATGACAGTCATTGCCCTTGTTCGAAATAGCTGCTATCAGCAGAATCCGTGCCAGGAAGAGAGAAACAATTGCAGGTGTGGGTGCAAAAAACAGAACATACAACCACATTGCTGTTTTGTTTTTTTGTTAACATCTTTTCATTGACTTTAGAAACACACCAGCTTCAACTGGTAAAATGACACATCAGGCATATTCAAGAGGTAGGACATCTACATTTACATTATCCTGCTCGACAAAGACTATGGGCATTTGGCCTAAGCTTCAACTAAGACATAACTTTTCCCTGGACCTGGAATGGTCTTACATGGTTTCCGTGATGTCTGTCTCAAGGCATTTCAGTCTTCCTTCACACTTACGTCTGATTGCCAAACGGCACCCTATTCCTCTACTTTCCGGTGGTGCACTACTTTCCACCAGAGCCTTATGGGTCCTAGTCACAAGGTGGTGCACTACTTTCCACCAGAGCCTTATGGGTCCTAGTCACAAGGTGGTGCACTACTTTCCACCAGAGCCTTATGGGCCCTAGTCAAAAGGTGGTGCACTACTTTCCACCAGAGCCTTATGGGCCCTAGTCACAAGGTGGTGCACTACTTTCCACCAGAGCCTTATGGGTCCTAGTCACAAGGTGGTGCACTACTTTCCACCAGAGCCTTATGGGCCCTAGTCAAAAGGTGGTGCACTACTTTCCACCAGAGCCTTATGGGCCCTAGTCACAAGGTGGTGCACTACTTTCCACCAGAGCCTTATGGGTCCTAGTCACAAGGTGGTGCACTACTTTCCACCAGAGCCTTATGGGCCCTAGTCAAAAGGTGGTGCACTACTTTCCACCAGAGCCTTATGGGCCCTAGTCAAAAGGTGGTGCACTACTTTCCACCAGAGCCTTATGGGCCCTAGTCACAAGGTGGTGCACTACTTTCCACCAGAGCCTTATGGGCCCTAGTCACAAGGTGGTGCACTACTTTCCACCAGAGCCTTATGGGCCCTAGTCAAAAGTTGGTGCACTACTTTCCACCAGAGCCTTATGGGCCCTAGTCAAGAGTTGGTGCACTACTTTCCACCAGAGCCTTATGGGCCCTAGTCAAAAGTTGGTGCACTGTAAAGAGACTAGTTGTGGTTAAGATGTCTTTTTAGGTGTGGTCTGTTTGAGGATGTGCTGTAGTATTGAAGATTGCACACATGGACTGACACCTACATGACTGCTGGCAGTTTATGCACCATTTATGCTGTTGTCTGCACACACAAAACAATGCTGGGTTAAAACAACACAATTTGGGTAAATATTGAACACAACACACATTGGTTTATTTTGACTCAGCCAGTTGGGTCACAAACAACCCACTGTTTTCTTTAAGTTGGGTTGTTGATGTTGGCTTTTTGAGCTATGATCCATTTGGGTCAGATCAGAAGACTGGAGGCGTGGGGGTGAGTTTCAGATAGTTCTTTCTTGCCACCTGTGAGCATATGTAATTCCATTTAATCTGTTCTGTTGTGTTGTCAACACATGTTAAGGTTGAGCACTGATACTTTTGTAGCTTTAAAGCTAACACAAGTGTCGGAGTTCCTTAAATACCTGTGTATTTCCCTATGCTGGGATAGTTTCCACTGTGTTTTAATATTTAAATAATTATAAATTGTATATGAAATATCTCATGTGCAAAAATATTGAAGGAACATTGAAATTTGCAGTGTACAAACTTAACACGATGAACATGAATGACATTAACTCTCACGGGTGGCCTACAATAACTATCTGAAAGCCACGCCGCAATAGGCCACACTTTTGGATTACCCAAACACGGGCTAATTTACCCATCAGTTGGGTTTTTATTCACTTTCATGCTGGGTTGATCCAGCAGAGGGGTCTTTTTTAATGTAATCCATGGGCTATTTGATCCATGGGCTAATATAATGGGCTATTTTCAGGAGAGAGTAAATGGCGTTCCTGTTCATCATGTTATGTTCACCCTGAGGAAGGCACAGGGATGCCGAAACATTGGTGTTTTACCCAATAAATACCCATAGTTTATACATATGGAGTGTACGACTCTCTTTGTTTTTCTAGCTTACTGTTTATTCGCCATTAGTCAGCACCTCTACACTAAATCATTGTCTCTGGGGGTGGGCCAGCTCATGCTTTTTATGTTTGTGCACTGCAAAATTACATTTCCCTTCAATATTTTTGCACATTACATATTTGTATATAAAATGAATGACATTATATACCATAAAAAGGGGTAACTATCCCAACATTGGGATACACATAGGCACTTGAGGAACTCAAACTGTGTGTGGCTCATTAAGCTACAAAAGTGTCCGTGCCTTAACATGTGTTGACAACAGAACAGATTAACCGGAAATATATTTACTCTCATATGTGGTCAAAAATAACTATCTGAAAGCCACAATCCTATCAAGCTTCGCCTCCAGGCTTCTGATCCGACCCGGAAGATCAATAACCCAACTAAGTGACCCAACAGGCTGGGTCAAAAATAACTCAACACGTGTTCTGTGCACTATTTACCCAGCATTTTTTTAAACTCTCTCTCTCTCTCTCTCTCTCTCTCTCTCTCTCTCTCTCTCTCTCTCTCTCTCTCTCTCTCTCTCTCTCTCTCTCTCTCTCTCCTTCTTTCTTTCTTTCTTTCTCTCTCTCTCTCTCTCTCTCTCTCTCTCTCTCTCTCCTTCTTTCTTTCTCTCTCTCTCTCTCTCTCTCTCTGTCTCTCTGTCTCTGTCTCTGTCTGTCTCTCTCCCTCTCATCAGGTAGACTAGATATGATGGTATTCCGCGGACACTTGCTGCCATCTTATTTACACACTTTCATACTGAAAAATGCTTGTCTAGTCCCACATCTTGCTCAAATCAGTACTGCATTACTCAACTTTCCCCTGATACTGCAAATCTTCCTCACATAGACCCACAGAGGACCATGTTATATTTGATAGGCTGCATCCTGTTGGAAAGTAGTGCACTATATAGGGTTTCCCAAACTCGGTCCTGGGGCCTCCCAGGGGTGCACGTTTAGTTTTTTGCCCTAGCTCTACACGGCTGACTCAAATGATCAACCCTTTTAGGTTTCAATGTAGAACCCTCTGTGAAAATACTTCAAGATGTAACCCAAAAGGGTTCTACCTGGAACCATAAAGTGTTCTTCAAAGGGTTATCCTATGGGGAAAGCCAAAGAACCCCTTTAGGTTCTAGATAGCACCTTTTTTTCTAAAAGCGTACTGTAATCCAGTGCCTGTGCCAACACTAGCCTTACTAACTCTGTCCATTTGGAAACAGTTGTGCACCCTGATCCCTCCACCTGCTCCAATACGTCTCACACAGTACGAGTGCCAAAAACATGCCTCACTCACCAAATCCCTCTTGCGCCAGGGTTGGTTCATCGTGAGAATGTCTTGAGTGAGTAGGGATTTAGTAGCAGAGAATGCAACTAAAGCAGTGACACTTTTTTCTCCTTCAATCTATTGGAATATGAGTCTTTCTGAAAATTGTTTCATAAAATGTATGTTAAGGGCATATAAAGGCATTTCTTCTGTAAAAAAACACCTTTCTAGGAAATAATTAAGGTGAACATGATATCCTCTGTGAGTGTCCTTTCTGTGCGCTGTGGGAAAGAAGAGAGATGGGAAGTTACTCCAGTACGCTCTTGATTTCATATAGCCCCTGTTGGCTGGCGTCACCCAGCTTCCTGTGTGGTACTGTGAGCTGCCTGGGAGTACTGTACTCAGAGCCTGGGAGTACTCTCTCTCACTCTCTCTATTTTCCTGAACAGATTATCTCTGCTCTCCTCAGACAGGGAGGCTACCTTTGGGAGATCTAAGACACGCACACAGGCACGTGCACACACACATACACATACTCATTCACTGGGAACACCATGTCATTTCAACATGGACATGTGGGTGATATTTGGTTGAGTCTTTGATCAATGAGAGTTCACCCTTTATCCACCCACTTTCAACCATTTAAAAGCAAAACAAAGTTCAAATGGGAATACAATGTCAGATATTTTGTATTTATACAACAACTTAACTTATCACTGTGCTTCATCTAATAGCACAACCGAAAGGTTGCTGGTTTGACTACCCGAACCGACAAGGTAAAACCTTTGCCCTTGAACAAGGCACTTAACACTAATTTTTGGTTTGAGATTTTGTGCAGATTATTAAAGCAGTTGTGAAGATCTCCTTGAACATGCAGACTTTCTATGATTACATAAGAGGACATTTAGTAACAGTGACCTCAGATTGTGACCTCAGACGTGTTAGTCATTTTAAGTGTAAACAAATACGGTTACATTCGTTTGTAAGATTAACTTTAGGCTATTACAAAATTAACATGAAATACGGTTACATTCGTTTGTAAGATTAACTTTAGGCTACTACAAAATTAACATGAAATACAGTTACATTCGTTTGTAAGATTAACTTACAAAATTAACATGAAATTGTGTTTGGTTGACAATGCAGACAAATGTCAACATTCAAAGGAGATTATTATATATTGTTTTGGTTTTTATTTCACCTGTATTTAAGCAGGGAGGCCAGTTGAAAACAATAATCATTTACAACTGCGACCTGGCCAAGATAAAACAAAGCAGTGCGACAAAAACTAAAACACAGAGTTACACATAAACAAATGCACAGTCAATAACACAATAGAAACATTCATTTGCAGTGTGTGCAAATGTAGAAGATTAGGGAGGTAAGGCAATAAATAGGCCATAGAGGCAAAATAATTACAATTTAGCATTAACAGTGGAGTGATAGATGTGCAGATGATGATGTACAAGTAGAGATACTGGGGTGCAAAAGAGCAGGCAGATAAATAACAATATGGGGATGAGGTAGTTGGGTGGGCTATTTACAGATGGGCTGTGTACAGGTACAGTGATCGGTAAGCTGCTCTGACAGCTGATGCTTAAAGTTAGAGAGGGAGATATTAAGTCTGCAACTTCAGTGATTTTTGCAATTTGTTCCAGTCATTGGTAGCAGAGAACTGGAAAGAAAGGCGGCCAAAGGAAGTGTTGGCTTTGGGGATGACCAGTGAAATATACCTGCTGGAGCGCTTGCTATGGGTGGGTGTTGCTATGGTGACCAGTGAGCTGAGATAAGGCGGGGCTTTGCCTAACAAAGACTTATAGATGACCTAGAGCCAGTGGGTTTGGTGACGAATATGTAGCGAGGGCCAGCCAACGAGAGCATACAGGTCGCAGTGGTGGGTAGTTTATGGGGCTTTGGTGACAAAACGGATGGCACTGAGATAGAGTACATCCAGTTTGCTGAGTAGAGTGTTGGAGGCTAGTCAAGGATCGGTAGGATAGTCCGTTTTACGAGGGTATGTTTGTTGGCATGAGTGAAGGAGGCTTTGTTGCAAAATAGGAATCCGATTCTTGATTTAATTTTGGATTGGAGATGCTTAATGTGAGTCTGGAAGGAGAGTTTACAGCCTAACCAGACACCTAGGTAAGTGTAGTTGTCCACATATTCTAAGTCAGAACCGTCCAGAGTAGTGATGCTAGTCGGGCGGGCGGGTGCGGGCCACGGAAGGAGTGTTGTATGGCATTGAAGCTCGTTTGGAGGTTTGTTAACACAGTTTCCAAATGTAACAGTATAACTTTAGACCGTCCCCTCACCCATAGCCGGGCGCGAACCAGGGACCCTCTGCACACATCAACAACAGTCACCCACTAAGCATCGTTACCCATCGCTCCACAAAAGCCGCGGCCCTTGCAGAGCAAGGGGAACTACTACTTCAAGGTCTCAGAGCAAGTGACGTCACCACTTGAAGCGCTACTTAGCGCGCACCACCGCTAACTAAGCTAGCTGTTTCACATCCGTTACACAAAGAAGGGCCAGATGTATACAGAATGGTGTCATCTGCGTAGAGGTGGATCAGAGAATCACCAGCAGCAAGAGCGACATCATTGATATATACAGAGAAGAGAGTAGGCCCGAGAATTGAACCCTGTGGCACCCCGATAGAGACTGCCAGAGGTCCGGACAACAGGCCATCCGATTTGACACACTGAACTTTATCTGAGAAGTAGTTGGTGAACCAGGCGAGAAAGTCATTTGAGAAACCAAGGCTATTGAGTCTGCCGATAAGAATGTGGTAATTGACAGAGTCAAAGGCCTTGGCCAGGTCGATGAAGAAGTCTGCACAGTACTTTCTTTTATCGATGGCGGTTATGATATCGTTTAGGACCTTGAGCGTGGCTGAGGTGCACCCATGACCAGCTCGGAAACCAGATTGCATAGTGGAGAAGGTACGGTGGGATTCGAAATGGTCGGTGATCTGTTTGTTAACTTGGCTTTCGAAGATTTTTAGAAAGACAGGGCAGGATGGATATAGGTCTACAACAATTTGGGTCTAGAGTGTCTCTCCCTTTGAAGAGGGGGATGAACGCAGCAGCTTTCCAATCTTTGGGGATCTCAGACGATACGCAAGAGAGGTTGAACAGGCTAGTAATAGGGGTTGCAACAATTTCGGCGGGCCATTTCAGAAAGAGAGGGTCCATATTGTCTGGCCCAGCTGATTTGTAGGGATCCAGATTTTGCATCCCCTTTAGAACACCAGCTGACTGGACTTGGGTGAAGGAGAAGCGGCGGGGGCGGGGGGCTTGGGCAATTTGCTGCAGGGGGTACAGAGTTGTTGGCCGGGGTAGGGGTAATGCTTATTGAAGTTAGATTTATCGGTGGTGACAGTGTTTCCTAGCCTCACTGCAGTGGGCAGCTGGGAGGGGGTGCTCTTATTCTTCATGGACTACAGTGTCCCAAAACTTTTTGGAATTAGTGCAACAAGATGCAAATTCTTGTTTGAAAAAGCTAGCCTTAGCTTTCCTATCTGACTGTGTATATTGATTCCTGACTTCCCTGAAAAGTTGCATATCACGAGGACTATTCGATGCTAGAACAGAATGCCACAGGATGTTTTTGTGCTGGTCAAGGGCAGTCAAGTCTGGGGTGAACCAAGGGCTATATATGTTCTTAGTTCTACATTTTTTGAAAAAGGCATGCTTATTTAAGATGGTGAGGAAAGTACTTTTAAAGCGCAATCAGGCATCCTCTACTGACGGGATGAGGTCTATATCCTTCCGGGATACCCGGGTCAGGTCGATGAGAAGGCCTGCTTGCTGAAATGTTTTAGGTAGCGTTTGACAGTGATGAGGGGTTGTTGTTTGACCGCAGACCCATTACGGATGCAGCCAATGAGGCAGTGATCGCTGAGATCCTGGTTGAAGATGGCAGAGGTGTATTTAGAGGGAAAATTGGTCAGGATGATATCTAAGAGGGTGCCCATGGTTACGGATTTAGGGTTGTACCTGGTAGGTTCCTTGATCATTTGTGTGAGATTAATGTCATCTATCTTAGAGTTAAGAGTGGCCCACACTAATTGAATATGGCACTTTTAAATATTAGAGCAATCACTAGTGAAACCTTTCTCGTAAATGAACTCATTACTGAGCACAACGTTGATTGCATGTTTCTCACTGAAACCTGGCTCTCTTCAAACTGTAGTTAAGACTCTTATTGAAGCCCCCCCCAGCTTTTCATACTTTTCATTCATTTCATTTGGCGACTTTGGGTCTTTAGAGCATCATGCTATACTGTTTAAATGTCACAACAGTGCTGTCCATGACCCTGTATAGGCCACCAAAGCACTGCCCCACTTTCTTTACTGATTTATCTGAACTATTGTCTGTTGTCCTTGAGAACTATGATAAAAATCATTGTGTTGGGTGATTTTAATATTAATGTTGACAAAGAGACTGACTCCAAGGCCATTGAATTTATGAATCTTTTGAGCTCTATGGACTTTATCCAACATGTTTTACTGGGCCCACACATAACCGTGGCCATACTCTGGACCTGGTTATTACCAAGGGGCTTTCTACTGTTGATGCTGCTTTATCTGATCACCACTGTGTATTTGTATCTACCTTGTTGCCAGAGCACAGGGTAATACTGAATGCATTATTGAGAAACACTATCTTATCTCTGAAGTTGCTACAGATTTTATTGAGTAGAAGAACAATAATCCATCACCTATTCTGCCTTCCTCTTGTGGTGATTTCATTAATAACTTTAATAGCAAATTAAGGGCAACCATTGATGCCATAGCTACAGTAAAGTTGAAAAGGCCACATCCAAACGGATACCCATTTGGATGAGTGAAGAAACTAATAAATTATAGAGAAATGGAAGAAAGGCAGAGTGGGAGTGGGGAGTCAACGTTGCAGGTCCATTATGATACTCTGAGAGAGCAACTTGGCATATATAACAAGGCAATTGAAAATGCCGCACTGGCTTATTTTTCTAACTTGATCAGAATAATGTGAGAGTGCTCTTCTCAACCATTGATGGCCTGATAAATCCTAACCCCGCAAATCTATGTGAACCTTCCTCCACATCTAAATGTGATGAGTTTGCGACATAAGATAATATAACAAACATTAGACCGGGTATAAGTCAAGACCTGATGAGAAGTTTGATGCTATGTGCCCTAGTTTACCACGCAGAAGCACTATGGATTTATTTTCCCTGGTTGACATAGACATGCTCAGGAAAGTGATATCACTACTTAAGCCTTCTACCTGCGTTCTCGATCCTATCCCCACCACCTTCTTCAAGAAGTGCAAGCTATTGTTAATCCCTCCCTGTTCGCAGGCACTGCATTAAAAGCTGCTATGGTGAAACTCCTTCTGAAGAAAAATCATCTAGATTCTCCAGCTCTTAACAGTTGCCAGCCAATCTCCAACCATACAATCTTAAGCACAATTCTGGAGAAATTGGTTTTCAAACAACTAAATGTTTTTTTAAGTGCCAACTGTTTTTATTTTTCTGGTTTTCGGGCCCACCACTGCCTTAGTTAAAGTGGTAAATTATCTTAGAGCCAACACAGATGCCAAACAGCTCTCTGTCCTTGTACTTTTGGATTTAAGTGCTGCATTTAACACTGTTGACCATGATGTTCTTCTGGACAGACTGGAGAAGTGGGTTGGCCTCTCCGGTCCAGTTTTTAAATGGATTAAGACCTAGTTTACTGGTCAATAGTTTTTTGTCACCCTTGGTGAACATAACTCAAAGAAAATGGTTCCACAAGGTTCGATTTTGGGTCCGGTACTGTTCAGTTTATCAGAAAGCACAGCATTGATTTTCAATACTATGCAGGCGATACACAACTTTACATTTTTGTGTCACCAGAGGATTTTAGCTCCACGGATAAATTATTAGAATGTGTTAGTTTTTTAAATACTTGGATGGCTCACAACTTCCTAAGCTAAATCAAGACAAGAATGAGGTAATTATTGTTGGAGCCAAAGCACAGAGAGAGAATCTGGCCGCATATTTTAATTCACGGAGAAAAAAGATAAAACACCAGAGCTGTGTTTGAATACTAACATACTAACTTACTGTATACCACATACTTAATGAATATATACTACATACTATTAGTTCATTTTAGTATACCGTAAACAAACAATATCCTTTCAGTTGAGTGTACTAATGCTTCGCCTGTCTACTGGAAGTTGATGCTGTTGATATGCAACTTCTTGCTAGCTTGTTAGTATGGCTAACAAATTACTAGCTAGACTTCTTACGACTTCATTAACAAAAATCCATTGAGAACGCACAACAACAGTACCGCTTAGGTAATCATGACGTGAATAATCAACATAACATACCGGTACATACAAGCAACTGCTGTAATGCTATGCTAGAATATTGTGAAGCCACTCCCATTTTCTGAAGAAATAGTGTCCATTGCTTGTATGCTTCGTATTTTGGCGAATGTAGTACGACTTCTGGGAACTTTTGAAAGCCATTGGTCAACTGCAAAACATACAGAATGCTGCAGCATGGGTACTGACCAAGACCAGATCTCTGCACCGCCTGCCTGTGAGTTTTAACATTCATTTTAAGATTATTATTTTGGTTTTTAAATCCTTCCACCATTATGCACCCCAATACATGTCAGACATGCTTTAAGTTCTGTATCCAGTAGGTCCCTCAGGTCCTCTGGCACTGGCCTTTTAACTATCACAAAGCCTAGGACCAAAAACCATAGAGAGGCAGTTCCTATGCCCCCAGTCTCTTTAGTTACTATGCCCCCAGCCTCTGGAACAGCCTGCCAGAGAACCTGAGGGGGGCCAAGAGACATGTAGAGACAGCCTTTAGTTACTATGCCCCCAGCCTCTGGAACAGCCTGCCAGAGAACCTGAGGGGGCCAAGAGACATGTAGAGACAGCCTTTAGTTACTATGCCCCCAGCCTCTGGAACAGCCTGCCAGAGAACCTGAGGGGGGCCAAGAGACATGTAGAGACAGCCTTTAGTTACTATGCCCCCAGCCTCTGGAACAGCCTGCCAGAGAACCTGAGGGGGGCCAAGAGACATGTAGAGACAGCCTTTAGTTACTATGCCCCCAGCCTCTGGAACAGCCTGCCAGAGAACCTGAGGGGGCCAAGAGACATGTAGAGACAGCCTTTAGTTACTATGCCCCCAGCCTCTGGAACAGCCTGCCAGAGAACCTGAGGGGGCCAAGAGACATGTAGAGACAGCCTTTAGTTACTATGCCCCCAGCCTCTGGAACAGCCTGCCAGAGAACCTGAGGGGGCCAAGAGACATGTAGAGACAGCCTTTAGTTACTATGCCCCCAGCCTCTGGAACAGCCTGCCAGAGAACCTGAGGGGGGCCAAGAGACATGTAGAGACAGCATTTAGTTACTATGCCCCCAGCCTCTGGAACAGCCTGCCAGAGAACCTGAGGGGGCCAAGAGACATGTAGAGACAGCCTTTAGTTACTATGCCCCCAGCCTCTGGAACAGCCTCCCAGGGAACCTGAGGGGGGCCAAGAGACATGTAGAGACAGCCTTTAGTTACTATGCCCCCAGCCTCTGGAACAGCCTGCCAGAGAACCTGAGGGGGCCAAGAGACATGTAGAGACAGCCTTTAGTTACTATGCCCCCAGCCTCTGGAACAGCCTGCCAGAGAACCTGAGGGGGCCAAGAGACATGTAAAGACAGCCTTTAGTTACTATGCCCCCAGCCTCTGGAACAGCCTGCCAGAGAACCTGAGGGGGCCAAGAGACATGTAGAGACAGCCTTTAGTTACTATGCCCCCAGCCTCTGGAACAGCCTGCCAGAGAACCTGAGGGGGCCAAGAGACATGTAGAGACAGCCTTTAGTTACTATGCCCCCAGCCTCTGGAACAGCCTGCCAGAGAACCTGAGGGGGCCAAGAGACATGTAGAGACAGCCTTTAGTTACTATGCCCCCAGCCTCTGGAACAGCCTGCCAGAGAACCTGAGGGGGGCCAAGAGACATGTAGAGACAGCCTTTAGTTACTATGCCCCCAGCCTCTGGAACAGCCTGCTAGAGAACCTGAGGGGGGCCAAGAGACATGTAAAGACAGCCTTTAGTAACTATGCCCCCAGCCTTTGGAACAGCCTGCCAGAGAACCTGAGGGGGGCCAAGAGACATGTAGAGACAGCCTTTAGTTACTATGCCCCCAGCCTCTGGAACAGCCTGCCAGAGAACCTGAGGGGGCCAAGAGACATGTAGAGACAGCCTTTAGTTACTATGCCCCCAGCCTCTGGAACAGCCTGCCAGAGAACCTGAGGGGGCCAAGAGACATGTAGAGACAGCCTTTAGTTACTATGCCCCCAGCCTCTGGAACAGCCTGCCAGAGAACCTGAGGGGGGCCAAGAGACATGTAGAGACAGCCTTTAGTTACTATGCCCCCAGCCTCTGGAACAGCCTGCCAGAGAACCTGAGGGGGGCCAAGAGACATGTAGAGACAGCCTTTAGTTACTATGCCCCCAGCCTCTGGAACAGCCTGCCAGAGAACCTGAGGGGGACCAAGAGACATGTAGAGACAGCCTTTAGTTACTATGCCCCCAGCCTCTGGAACAGCCTGCCAGAGAACCTGAGTGGGGCCAAGAGACATGTAGAGACAGCCTTTAGTTACTATGCCCCCAGCCTCTGGAACAGCCTGCCAGAGAACCTGAGGGGGGCCAAGAGACATGTAGAGACAGCCTTTAGTTACTATGCCCCCAGCCTCTGGAACAGCCTGCCAGAGAACCTGAGGGGGCCAAGAGACATGTAGAGACAGCCTTTAGTTACTATGCCCCCAGCCTCTGGAACAGCCTGCCAGAGAACCTGAGGGGGCCAAGAGACATGTAGAGACAGCCTTTAGTTACTATGCCCCCAGCCTCTGGAACAGCCTGCCAGAGAACCTGAGGGGGCCAAGAGACATGTAGAGACAGCCTTTAGTTACTATGCCCCCAGCCTCTGGAACAGCCTGCCAGAGAACCTGAGGGGGGCCAAGAGACATGTAGAGACAGCCTTTAGTTACTATGCCCCCAGCCTCTGGAACAGCCTGCCAGAGAACCTGAGGGGGCCAAGAGACATGTAGAGACAGCCTTTAGTTACTATGCCCCCAGCCTCTGGAACAGCCTGCCAGAGAACCTGAGGGGGCCAAGAGACATGTAGAGACAGCCTTTAGTTACTATGCCCCCAGCCTCTGGAACAGCCTGCCAGAGAACCTGAGGGGGACCAAGAGACATGTAGAGACAGCCTTTAGTTACTATGCCCCCAGCCTCTGGAACAGCCTGCCAGAGAACCTGAGGGGGGCCAAGAGACATGTAGAGACAGCCTTTAGTTACTATGCCCCCAGCCTCTGGAACAGCCTGCCAGAGAACCTGAGGGGGGGCCAAGAGACATGTAGAGACAGCCTTTAGTTACTATGCCCCCAGCCTCTGGAACAGCCTGCCAGAGAACCTGAGGGGGCCAAGAGACATGTAGAGACAGCCTTTAGTTACTATGCCCCCAGCCTCTGGAACAGCCTGCCAGAGAACCTGAGGGGGGCCAAGAGACATGTAGAGACAGCCTTTAGTTACTATGCCCCCAGCCTCTGGAACAGCCTGCCAGAGAACCTGAGGGGGGCCAAGAGACATGTAGAGACAGCCTTTAGTTACTATGCCCCCAGCCTCTGGAACAGCCTGCCAGAGAACCTGAGGGGGCCAAGAGACATGTAGAGACAGCCTTTAGTTACTATGCCCCCAGCCTCTGGAACAGCCTCCCAGAGAACCTGAGGGGGGCCAAGAGACATGTAGAGACAGCCTTTAGTTACTATGCCCCCAGCCTCTGGAACAGCCTCCCAGAGAACCTGAGGGGGCCAAGAGACATGTAGAGACAGCCTTTAGTTACTATGCCCCCAGCCTCTGGAACAGCCTGCCAGAGAACCTGAGGGGGCCAAGAGACATGTAGAGACAGCCTTTAGTTACTATGCCCCCAGCCTCTGGAACAGCCTGCCAGAGAACCTGAGGGGGGCCAAGAGACATGTAGAGACAGCCTTTAGTTACTATGCCCCCAGCCTCTGGAACAGCCTCCCAGAGAACCTGAGGGGGGCCAAGAGACATGTAGAGACAGCCTTTAGTTACTATGCCCCCAGCCTCTGGAACAGCCTGCCAGAGAACCTGAGGGGGGCCAAGAGACATGTAGAGACAGCCTTTAGTTACTATGCCCCCAGCCTCTGGAACAGCCTGCCAGAGAACCTGAGGGGGCCAAGAGACATGTAGAGACAGCCTTTAGTTACTATGCCCCCAGCCTCTGGAACAGCCTCCCAGAGAACCTGAGGGGGCCAAGAGACATGTAGAGACAGCCTTTAGTTACTATGCCCCCAGCCTCTGGAACAGCCTCCCAGAGAACCTGAGGGGGGCCAAGAGACATGTAGAGACAGCCTTTAGTTACTATGCCCCCAGCCTCTGGAACAGCCTGCCAGAGAACCTGAGGGGGGGGCCAAGAGACATGTAGAGACAGCCTTTAGTTACAATGCCCCCAGCCTCTGGAACAGCCTGCCAGAGAACCTGAGGGGGGCCAAGAGACATGTAGAGACAGCCTTTAGTTACTATGCCCCCAGCCTCTGGAACAGCCTGCCAGAGAACCTGAGGGGGGCCAAGAGACATGTAGAGACAGCCTTTAGTTACTATGCCCCCAGCCTCTGGAACAGCCTGCCAGAGAACCTGAGGGGGCCAAGAGACATGTAGAGTCAGCCTTTAGTTACTATGCCCCCAGCCTCTGGAACAGCCTGCCAGAGAACCTGAGGGGGGGCCAAGAGACATGTAGAGACAGCCTTTAGTTACTATGCCCCCAGCCTCTGGAACAGCCTGCCAGAGAACCTGAGGGGGCCAAGAGACATGTAGAGACAGCCTTTAGTTACTATGCCCCCAGCCTCTGGAACAGCCTGCCAGAGAACCTGAGGGGGGCCAAGAGACATGTAGAGACAGCCTTTAGTTACTATGCCCCCAGCCTCTGGAACAGCCTGCCAGAGAACCTGAGAGGGGCCATTTTTAAAGAGATCTTAAAACCTTTTTGGCTTTGCTGTTCCTCAGGGTGCTTTTTAGTCATTCAGTTTTTATTGTTATTCTTTAGTTTTTGATCCTCTTATGTTTGTTGTGTAGTAAACATTGTTTTTATTTGTTTTTTCCTGTGAAGGACATTGTGTTGCATCCCATGTCTGAAATGTGTTATTTAAATAAAGCCTGATTTGATGATGACATAATCCTGTGGTTGAAATTTCACCATCAAAACAAACAACAGTTCGCATTGATGACAGACAGTAAGACGACAGACAGACAGACAGACAGACAGACAGACAGACAGACAGACAGACAGACAGACAGACAGACAGACAGACAGACAGACAGACAGACAGACAGACAGGTAGGTAGGCAGGTAGGCAGGCAGGCAGGCACAGTTGAAATCAGAAGTTTACATATACCTTAGCCAAATACATTTAAACTCAGTTTTTCACAATTCCTGACATTTAATCCTAGTATAAATTCCCTGTTTTAGGTCAGTTAGGATCACCACTTTATTTTAAGAATGAGAAATGTCAGATTAATAGTAGAGAGAATGATTTATTTCAGCTTTTATTTCTTTCATCACATTCCCAGTGGGTCAGAAGTTTACATACACTCAAATAGTATTTGGTAGCATTGCCTTTAAATTGTTTAACTTGGGTCAAACATTTCGGGTATCCTTCCACAGGCTTCCCACAATAAGTTGGGTGAATTTTGGCCCATTCCTCCTGACAGAGGTGGTGTAACGGAGTCAGGTTTGTAGGCCTCCTTGCTCGCACACGCTTTTTCAGTTCTGCCCACAAATTTTCTATAGGATTGAGGTCAGGGCTTGTGATGGCCACTCCAATACCTTCCCTTTGTTGTCTTTAAGCCATTTTGCCACAACTTTGAAGTAGGCTTGGGGTCATTGTCTGTTTGGAAGACCCATTTGCGACCAAGGTTTAACTTACTGACTAATGTCTTGAGATGTTGCTTCAATATATCCACATAATTTTCCTCCCTCATGATGCAATCTATTTTGTGAAGTGCACCAGTCCCTCTTGCGGCAAAGCCCCCCCACAACATGATGCTGCCAACTCCGTGCTTCACGGTTGGGATGGTGTTCTTCGGCTTGCAAGTCTTTTTCCTCCAAACAAAACAATGGTCATTATGGCCAAACAGTTCTATTTTTGTTTCATCAGACCAGAGGACCAAAAAGTGCGATCTTTGTCCCCATGTGTAGTTGCAAACCGTAGTCTGGCTTTTTTTATGGTGGTTTTGGAGCAGTGGCTTCTTCCTTGCTGAGCGGTCTTTCAGGTTATGTCGATATAGGACTCGTTTAACTGTGGATATAGATACTTTTGTACCTGTTTCCTCCAGAATCTTCACAAGGTCCTTTGCTGTTGTTCTGGGATTGATTTGCACTTCTCGCACCAAAGTGCATGAATGTCTAGGAGACAGAACGGTATGACAGAACGGTTCCTGAGCAGTATGACGGCTGCGTGGTCTCATGGTGTTTATACTTGCGTACTATTGTTTGTACAGATGAACGTGGTACCTTCAGACATTTTCTCCCATATGTGAACCTGACTTGTTGAGGTCTACAATTTGTTTTCTGAGGTCTTGGCTGATTTCTTTTGATTTTCCCATGATGTCAAGCAAAGAGGCACTGAGTTTGAAGGTCGGTCTTGAAATACAACCACCGGTACGCCTCCAATTGACTCAAATTATGTCAATTACCCTATCAGAAGCCATGACAATTTTCTGGAATTTTCCAAGCTGTTTAAAGGGACAGTCTACTTAGTGTATGTCAACTTCTGACCCACTGGAATTGTGAACTATAAGTGAAATAATTTGTCTCTAAACAATTGTTGGAAAAATGACTTGTGTCAAAGTAGATGTCCTAACCAACTTGCCAAAACTATAGATGGTTAACAATAAATTTGTGGTGGTTGAAAAACGAGTTTTAATGACTCCAACCTAAGTGTATGTAAACTTCCGACTTCAGCTGTAGGTAGGCAGGTTGGTAGGCAGATAGGTAGGTAGGCTGGCAGACAAACTCTCTCTCTCTCTCTCTCAATAACCCTGACCTCTTACACTCTTTCTAACCTCCATCACTTTAAGTCACTGCCCAAACAAACAGTCTCTGTTGACCCTGTTGGTGTTTAATGCTGGTAATTTCCTCTACTGCAGGGATAATTAGTAAAATAAAAACTCCATTTGGTTTTGGCTGGACTCCTAAATACACCGAGAGAGAAATAGAGGGGGGAAAGAGGAGAGAGAGCGAGAGAGAGAGAGCATCTTATTTGAAATGGCTATATAGAGAGCATGCAGAAAGTATTCAGACCCCTTGACGTTTTCCACATTTTGTTACTTCACAGCCTTACTCTAAAATTCCTATTCAATCTACACACAACACCCCATAATGACAAAGCAAAAACAGGTTTTTAGAAATGTTTGCAAACCTATTAAAAATAAAAAACTGAAATCTCAAATTTAAATAAGTATTCAGACCCTTTACTCAGTACTTTGTTGAAGCTCCTTTAGCAGCGATTACAGCCTTGAATCTTCTTGGGTATGACACTACAAGCTTGGAACACCTGTATTTAGGGAGTTTATCCCATTCTTCTCTGCAGATCCTCTCAAGCTCTGTCAGGCTGGACGGGGAATGTCGCTGCACAGCTATTCTCAGGTCTCTCCAGAGATGTTCGATCAGGTTCAAGTCCGGCCTCTGGCTGGGCCACTCAAGAACATATAGAGACTTGTCCATACACCACTCCTGTGTTGTCTTGGTTGTGTGCTTAGATTCGTTGTCCTGTTGGAAGGTGAATGTTTACCCCACTCCAAGGTCCTGAGTTCTCTGGAGCAGGTTTTCATCAAGGATCTCCCTGTACTTTTCTCAGTTCATCTTTCCCTCGATCCTGTCTAGTCTCCCAGTCCCTGCTGCTGAAAAACATCCCCACGGCATGATGCTGCCATCACCATGCTGGCACCATCACCATGCTGCCCCCCCCCCCCCCAAACTCAGGCCACTGTGTTCTTGGGGATATTCAATGCTGTAGAAACTTTTTGGTACCCTTCCCCAGATCTGTGCCTCGACACAATCCAGTCTCAGAGTTCTACGGACAATTCCTTCGACTTCATGGCTTGGTTTTTGCTCTGACATGCACTGTCAACTGTGGAACCTCATATAGACAGGTGTGTGCCTTTCCAAATCATTACCAATTATTTGAATGTACCACAGGTGGACTCCAATCAACCTTCAATTACGAGTCTCATAGAAAAAGTCTGAATACTTATGTAAATAAGGTATTTCTGTTATTTGTTTTTTTAATACATTTGCAAAAATTTTAAACAAAAACTGTTTTTGCTTTGTCATTATGGAGTATTGTGTATTGTTTTAGAATAAGGTTTTAACGTAACAAAATGTGTAAAAAGTCAAGGGGTCTGAATACTTTCCGAATGCATAGTAGCGAACCATCTGCACCACCTACCTCAGTAAACCTAGCACTCTCAGTGTTAAACTCTCTGTCTCCACCCCCTCCCTTTCTCACTCTGTGTTGACTAAAGCCTAGGTTGAGTTATGTGAAAGGCTCTCCTCTGTATATTTAAGCCTGGTCCCTGCTGTAGTTCCCCTCCTCTCCTGCCTAGCAGAAGAGATATATACTGCAGCAGGTAATGGCTGCTGTCACCTTATTCGATTGGCCTGATAATAGAAAAACATCTGACTTTCCACTACTAAATCAGACGCTGAGCCACTCCACTCCACACCATTTGTACAGTCTGCAGTGCACTATGGGCCCGATTCCGATTTAGGAACGTCCGTTTTTCCTATGCACGCCGTTTCCTACGTACTTGTCAGTAGTTGGTATTCAGCCTTGCCACAAGCAGGTGCGTAACACACTTTGCAGGTGTGGTTCCCTTTGCGCACGCTGAATACATTTAATTAAACTGCTGAAAACCCTCCCACTTGCTGGCCAACAGATTTTCTCGCGGAGTTTTCATTCAATAGGGTTTTCAGGACAATTGTCTTAAGCCAGTCCTTTAAATATGGTTTACCTTTAATTACAATTTTGTCGATAGACTAGAATACATCAAGAGAACGGGTTCAGAATACAGGGATCAGTGAAAGGAATCTAAATATATGCATATTCGTCTCTGCTTCAGCACCAATTGGTAGATTTAAAAACACTCACATTTTGTAGATTATTTAGGGTTAGTAAAGTAGGTCTGAATCATAAAAAATCTGGTTTGGAGAGCCTTTACACACAAAATATATTGATGAATCAAAAATACAGTTTGATTCATCCTGAAAATGTTCATATTCAAGTTCTTTCAGTAAAATATTGGAAGGTTGAAAAAAGTGTTCATTCACGGTTGAACGTTAATCCTATAAATCTACCCTAATCCTCACTAATCATGGAACTGTATGACAGTGGCCGAGTCGTCGTAAATTGTGTGGTCTGAGTTCCATAATGATTCAAACAGGCTACATGTCCCAAATTATTGCCAATTATTAGCCTAATATGATCCCCTAATGCTCGCCACCACCAGGAACAACTACACAGACATGACAGAGGAAAGAAAGGTAAACGGAATGAAATGGAATGATGCAAAATATACACTGCAAATGAAGGACACTAACACTAAGGTGACAGTTATAAATGGGTATTACTGACGGTGGCTCCTGATAGTGGCTAATATTTAACATGATACAAATTGTAAAATAAAAAGGTGAAAAGCCTGGTTATATAATTAAAACGTTCCAAAGCGCATACATCAACTCGGCAGGTTCAAACCTACAGAAGCATCTCCAAATGTCATCCACGCAAATTATGATGGCACGCAATAAAAATCCTAAATAAAGGCACAGTTATTTATAGCCTACTTTACTGTGGAAAAGGGGCCACTGTGTTCATATGATTCTCAGTTTGCTTCTATTTGACTGGTTTCACATTCGTCTCCATTCGTCATCAGGAAAAACCAAATGAGTTACTCATTTACGCAGCTGTTATCAGTAGCGTTTGTTTTTTCTATTGGAAAAAAAAGAAAGTAGCCTAGATTCTTTTTCCACTTGGAACCGGTAGGTTCGCTAGACCTTGTTCATGGTTTCCTCGTGCATATTATGAGAAAATTAAGTCAAGCTCAGAATATGATGTATCTGTAGACACACTCCGCCACACCTTCATCTCGAGTAGTGGGTGAATAGCATGCTATTCTCATGTTTAAATTCAAGATCAGAATAAGCACTGAGAGAAAAGTGCATAAAAAGGGAATTACTTTCCATTTACGTCCGCTTACCTCGGGTCAGAACCAGCCCATAGAGCACTGTGCTGGGAGAGGAGAGGCAGGGAGGGTTGTATAACATATTAGTCTCTTACTCTCTACACTCGACTCTCAGCTGGTTATGTTTTGGTCTCCTCTCTCGTTTCTGTCTCCATCATTCTACACTGTTGCTACTTCAGAAGCTTGAGGAATGAAACAGTTGCCGTGTTGTTTACAATTTTAAATAAAAAGACCCAGGCCAACATAGATAATAGAACAGTTCCATCACTGTGGTGGCCACTGTGGGGGTGGATTAATTTGATTTTCAACTCAGTTAATGAAAGAGCTTGTCAAACAAAAGACAGAGATTGAATGGAGTTCCCACAACTGGAGTTCCCACATATGCTGAGCAATTGTTGGCTGCTTTTCCTTCACTCTGCGGTCCAACTCATCCCGAGTGGTGCAGTGATCTAAGTCATCCGGGTTAGGGTTTGGCCGGGGTAGGCCATCACTGTAAATAAGAATGCGTTCTTAACTGACTTGCCTGGTTAAATAAAGGTTAAAGGTTAAATAAATAAAAATAGGTTGGGTGAGGTCAGGTGATTGTGGAGGCCAGGTCATCTGATGCTGCACTCCATCACTTTCTTTCTTGGTCAAATAGCCCTTACACAGCCTGGAGCTGTGTTGGGTCATTGTCCTGTTGAAAAACAAATTATAGTCCCACTAAGTGCACACCAGATGGGATGGCGTATCGCTGCAGAATGCTGTGGTAGCCATGCTGGTTAAGTGTGCCTTGAATTCTAAATAAATCACTGACAGTGTCACCAGCAAAGCACCATCACACCTCCTCCTTGCTTCACGGTGGGAACCACACATGCTGAGATCATCAGTTCAGTACTCTGCATCTCACAAAGACACGTCGGTTGGAACCAAAAATCTCAAGTGAAGAAAAACCCTGGAGGGTGTTTGTTTTGCATGTTATTTTGGCATTAATACTGTACATGTCACATATCAGTATGCAAAAAAGTGAGTGCTTCCTTGAGTAAGGCAGCTCCAAAATGCAGGTGTTTCAGCCTAACCCAGTGCTTTCTGTGGTGGTGGGGCAGCCAGAAGAAAATACAGAGCGTAGGGGTTGGTCATGTTCTCTAGTTGTGCCGTGATTGGCTCAGTGTTCAGTCACTCATGGGGACATTATGTTACCGCTAAATTTATGGGTATAGCTAGAATATTCAAGCCCCTTGGGTGCTGCCATAGATTTACATTAGAAGCGCCCATCCAAGAAGGCTCGAGGTCAATTGGCCACAGATAAAATTATGTCAAATCATGTTATATCTACAGCAGCTTTGATTGGACTTTCAAAATCTTAGCGAGCAAGCTAGCAGTCATCATTATGAATCAAGTCGACAGTCTATTTGCAAATCCTTTTTAATCCTTGTCATAATGAAGAGAATTAATGTAGAGAAATTATAGATAAAATGTATCAGTTCTCATCGGCCATTGGACATAATCATTACACAACAAGTTGGAAATCGCTAATTCAACAATGAGTGGTTTGGATGGGATCAGTGACTAACAACAAGCATTGCAAAGCAATCACTAGCCTGCTATTCAGTGGAGTGGGTGTGTGGTCCCAAGTCTGGGTTTAAGGGTGTCTTTTCCAAGCTTAAAATTATAAACATTCAATATTGGCCATGGTGTCAATCCAGCATGACTTCTGCCACGCTCAGAACAACTGGAAACTCAGGACTGGGAAATCAGATTTCAGTAAGTTCAAAACAACAGGGAACTCTGAAAAAAACTAGCTCCGACTGGGAAAATATGTTTTGAACGGTCATCCAACTCGGAATTGCAAGTCGGAAACTCTGGCCTCTCCTAAAAGGTCCGACCTGAAGATCACTGACGTCATCATGATTCAACCTTGTTTTTGTCCGAGTTCCCAGTTGTCTTGAAGCACCATAAATCCAGAGAAAGCCAGACTTTGATGAAAACGTTTGATGACAAAGTTAACCCACGAAGGACCCCTGCACCACCTTCCTGTTCAAGTAACAAAGCACAACAAGGTGTGTCCAAAAATGTCTTGTATGCTGCTGCATAAATGATGTAATATGCCAAGGAGATATGTATTCTGTAGCTAAGAAAGTAATACTAAGTGTATATTGTGTAGTAAGCTATTAGTGGCTATTAGTATTAGTAATTTGGTCCCATTTCCCCCCTTAACTTCTCCATTTGTTCTGACTTGAACATGTAGCCTATAGCCTGTTTTAGAGAAATGTAATGATCTAATATTGTAAGAGCTTTCATTATCTGCTTATATGCCCCCTTTATTTATCCTACGGTTCTGACTTGGTGTACAGGGAGAATACTGTAGGAACAGCCCATGTTCGGAATTCTGTCACTGTACATTTCAAAAGTTCTGAACAAATAGTTATATTAACTATGTCCATCCCAGCTCGCTCGTTAAAATCTTAATTGAAATTACAGATTGCCTCTTATCAGCTCGTCGCCCCCTTATGCCATAGTTTGTACATCTCAATTGTCAGTAGAAACCACATTTGTTTAATCAAGTCAGCCATGTCAGCTATGTTTTTTAAAAAGGCAGTAAATGAGGCTGAATGGTTTCCAAGATGGCGTAGCAGTCTGTTTTTGATTGTCTTGTCCCGTGCCTTGTATACATCATTTTTCTTCGTATATATTTCGTATATATTTGTATTATTTTTTTATAAAATTTTCCATCTATGGACTGAACATACTCTCCTGCAACCCGCCTCACCCAATGTGGTATGGATCTGCTATTTTTACACTTTTTAAACGGAACCCCCTTCAGAAGCTAACTAGCTACTAGCTAGTAGTCAGTTAGCCACTGCTAGCGGTCATCACCGTTAACGAGGACTGCCAGCCTGCACAGCGTGATATCTACCCAGAGCATATCGAACTGCTTTTCTCTACCACATCTCCGGATTCCTACCGCAAACTCTGAACCTTTGCTCCAGATCATCCGAGTGGCTACTCCTGGCTAACGTCTCTAACGTCCCCCGAAGCACCAGGTAGCTTCAATTACCTCTTTTGCCAATTGGCCTGGACCCTTTGCTGCTGACACGGAGCCCCGCCGATCCATCACAATTGGTCTGCAGACATAACCGACCGAGGGGGTTTCAACAAACTCTCCTGTTGCGATGTCCCCCTGAGGCCCATCTGCTAGCCTGCTGCTAGCCCTGGCCAGCTAATAATCTGAATCGTCGTGCCTCCAGCTAGCCTAACTGCTCACTGGACCCTTTGATCACGCAGCTACACATGCCAATATGCCTTGTCTATTGCTGTTTTGGCTAGTCATTTTTGTCTTATTTCACTGTAGAGCCTCCAGCCCTGATCAATATGCCTTAGCTAGCCTACTCCTCCTCTGTTCCTTTGGTGATTTAGAGGTTAACCCAGGCCCTGCAGCCCCCAGCACCACTCCCATTCCCCAGGCACTCTCATTTGTTGACTTCTGTAACCGTAAAAGCATTGGTTTCATGCATCTCTGGCCTTTGAACGCTGGATAGGGAGAGCGGGTGCAGGCGTGACAACTGTACTGTATACAAAACTGTGAATATGTACAGCTGAAGTCGGAAGTTTACATACATTTAGGTTGGAGTCATTAAAACTCGTTTTTCAACCACTCCACAAATGTATTGTTAACAAACTATAGTTTTGGCAAGTCGGTTAGGACATCTACTTTGTGCATGACACGTAATTTTTTCAACAATTGTTTACAGACAGATTATTTCACTTATAATTCACTGTATCACAATTCCAGTTGGTCAGAAGTTTACATACACTAAGTCGACTGTGCCTTTAACTTAAACAGCTTGAAAAATTCCAGAAGATGATGTTATGGCTTTAAGAGATTCTGATAGGCTAATTGATATCATTTGAGTCAATTGGAGGTGTACCTGTGGATGTATTTCAAGACTTACCTTCAAACTCAGTGCCTCTTTGCTTGACATCATGGGAAAATCAAAATAAATTAGCCAAGACCTCTGAAAAGACATTGTAGACCTCCACAAGTCTGGTTCATCCTTGGGAGCAATTTCCAAACGCCTTTCACCAGCTGTCCGGGTGGCTGGTCTCAGACGATTCCACAGGTGAAGAAGCCGGATGTAGAGGTCCTGGACTGGCGTGGTTACACATGGTCTGCGGTTGTGAGGCTGATTGGCTGTACTGCTAAATTTTCTAAAATGACATTGGAGGTGGCTTATGGTAGAGAATTAAACATTACATTCTATGCCAGCAGCTCTGGTGGACATTATTGAAGTCAGTATGCCAATTGCATGTTCCCTAAAAGCTTCAGACATCTGTGGCATTGTGTTGTGTGACAAAACTGCACATTCTATTGTCCCCAGAACAAGTTGCACCTGTGTAATGATCATGCTGTTTAGTCAGCTTTTTGATGTGCCACACCTGTCAGGTGGATGGATTATCTTGGCAAAGTAGGATGCTCACTAACAGGGATGTAAACAAATTTGTGCACATAATTTGAGAGAAATACGTTTTTGTGCGTATGGAACATTTCTGGGATCTTTTATTTCAACTCGTGAAATAAAATATCATGTTGCGTACATTTTTTGGTTCAGTAGACAATCCACAAAAGACTACATGTATTACTATAGAATACACTACAGTTTTATTTCACTACAGTATTTATAATATAAATACTACAGTAAAGTCTGCAGAAACACTACAGTGAATTTATGCCACAGTATATTATAGCTTTTTTTATGTGGGGTTCTATATACAGTATATCATTTCCATTGCAGTTGGACCCATGTTGGGTTGTACATTCAGTTGGGTCTGTGTGAAATGTTGTAGCGCAGTGTGGGAAAGCCTAAACAGTGGTGCACCATACGCTATTCAGACCTGGGTGGGTTCAAATAATGTTTGAAATCTATCAAATGTTTTTGTTTGTTTGTTCTAGCCTCCCTCGAGTGCCAGATGGGTGAGGTTTTCACCTTTTCAACTATTATATTAGTGCCATTGTACCAGGCAAGCTCAATCAAGCGCAGATAAAGTATTTAAAAATATTTCAAATAGTATTTGAACCGAGGTCTGATGATTTACTGTGTTCCTCCTCACTGATATTGAACATTTTCCATTGAGGCTTTGACTGCTGCCATTCATTTTTGTATTTTAATGGGAATTACTCAAGTCTGATAATTCAAAGAGAGATCAAGCATAATTACAGAATGTGGAAGAAAATACTCAGAGGTCTCTGAAGAATGAGCTCAGAGAGAAAGAGAAGGAGAGTAAAATAGAGAAAGGAAGATAGCGAGAGAGTAAGAGAAAGGGGGAGAGGCAGAGAGAGAGAGGTGGAGAGAGCAGGATTGTTTTGGAGAGCTGGTAAAAAATGAGGTCATGGGAAGTGAAAGGATTGAGGGTTAGCAGGAGTCCTGTAGCCTGGGCCCCTCCCCTCCTTTTATGAGACTTCCTTTAGCAGCAGAGCCCATAGAATTAGAATGAGTAGAACGGGGGCAGAAGCTCTGACCATGGCAATTGTGGATGGTGAATGGGGATGTCCGTTCTACTTTATTCTAATTCTATGGCAGAATCTTCTCTCTCCAGCTGCACCTGTCCCTCTCTGGGTTGCTCTCAGCAGGAAGGGCCAGGGCCTCCTGGCACAGGTCCTGGCACCGTTTAAAATGCTTAATCCCCATGGCAACGCTATAGCTACCTGCTGAAGTTTCGGTTGTATTAAGCGATGGCTCGGATCCACTGAGTGGTGGAACCACTAAGAGGTCTTTTCAGAGGAGGAGACTGAGACTTTAAACTGAGGCTCTGACTGTCAGTCATACTAGAATCAAGTGTCTTCTTATCTTATCCATGCTACCTAACATAAAACCATCCATGGGAATTCAGTTTCTCTCTCAGGTTGGATTCTATCAAAGCAACTTTATATAAAATGTCAGAGAATTCCCACAGAGCGGTATACAGGAAAAGCTCCCTTTTGTTACGGCAGGGTAGCCTAGTGGTTAGAGCGTTGGACTAGTAACCGGAAGGTTGCAAGTTCAAACCCCCGAGCTGACAAGGTACAAATCTGTCTTTCTGCTCTTGAACAGGCAGTTAACCCACTGTTCCTGGGCTGTCATTGAAAATAAGAATTTGTTTTTAACTGACTTGCCTAGTTAAATAAAGGTAAAATAAAATCATCATAACCAAGTTATGTTAACCAGGTCGTGTGTGTGCCCTGAGGCCAGTTTGAGCAGAGTATGTTGTGTTAATTAGAGGAAGTGGAGGAAGGGTGGTGAAGGGGAAGAGCAGAGCTGTGTATCATTGCATCCTCAGGTCAAACACACACACAGGTCACATTCCTCTCTAGTGTCACATTTTAATCAACCTTAATGACCTCGTTATTGTCTCTAAGGCCTAGATTCAATCAGATCAAGCGTTAACCGGCGATAGCCGACACCCGCATAGCCGATGTTTTGGCGTCGGAATTGTAACTGCGTTGGAGCTGTCAAATCGGTGAGCAACTGCTCTTGATCATTGTCATGAAGCCACACCTGCACACCTGCACCACTCGTGTTCTCTCTCTCACTCTCTCTCTCTCTCTCTCTCTGTCTCTCTGTCTCCCTCTCTGTCTCTCTGTCTCCCTCTCTGTCTCTCTGTCTCCCTCTCTGTCTCTCTGTCTCCCTCTCTCTCTCTCTCTCTCTCTCTCTCTCTCTCTCTCTCTCTCTCTCTCTCTCTCTCTCTCTCTCTCTCTCTCTCTCTCTCTCTCTCTCTCTCTCTCTCTCTCTCTCTCTCTCTCTCTCTCTCTCTCTCTCTCTCTCTCTCTCTCTCTCTCTCTCTCTCTCAAGGCTTGTAAGGACGTGAGTGTGTCATAAGTGTGGTGTGAGTCCAATATCGAGACAGGAGGTGTAGAACAGAATAATAAATACGTTGTGGACACTACAATACCTGCTTAAGTTTCTCTTTTATCCTTATTGGTTGTTGTAACATATGTGATCTGCATCTGTTACTATGGTGTTACTAAGAAGAAAGGCTATACGGTACCGGTCAAAAGTTTGAACACACCTACTCATTTCAGGGTTTTTCTTTATTTTTACTATTTTCTACATTGTAGAATAATAGTGAAGACATCAAGACGATGAAATAACACATATAACGCCAAAAAAGTGTTAAACAAGTGAAAATATATTTTATATTTGAGATTCTTCAAAGTAGCCACCCTTTGCCTTGATGATGGCTTTGCACACTCTTTGCATTCTCTCAACCAGATTCATGAGGTTGTACATGGAGTGCATTTCAATTAACAGGTCTTGTGGGAGTACAGGTCTGCAAGGAAAATGTTACAGTTGTGTAATGTTCTCGACAACACAAATGCAACAGTTGTGTCCGCAGTAGACGGTGAGTTGGTGTTGAGTGGGGTTTTAGTGGGGCTGGGAAGGAAGGTTTAGTGGGGTGTTAGTGGGGCTGGGAAGGAAGGTTTAGTGGGGTGTTAGCGGGGCTGGGGAGGAAGGTTTAGTGGGGTGTTAGTGGGGCTGGGAAGGAAGGTTTAGTGGGGTGTTAGTGGGGCTGGGAAGGAAGGTTTAGTGGGGTGTTAGTGGGGCTGGGAAGGAAGGTTTAGTGGGGTGTTAGTGGGGCTGGGAAGGAATGTTTAGTGGGGTGTGGGGTGTTAGTGGGGCTGGGGAGGAAGGTTTAGTGGGGTGTTAGCGGGGCTGGGGAGGAAGGTTTAGTGGGGTGTTAGTGGGGCTGGGAAGGAAGGTTTAGTGGGGTGTTAGTGGGGCTGGGAAGGAAGGTTTAGTGGGGTGTTAGTGGGGCTGGGGAGGAAGGTTTAGTGGGGTGTTTAGTGGGGCTGGGAAGGAAGGTTTAGTGGGGTGTTAGTGGGGCTGGGAAGGAAGGTTTAGTGGGGTGTTAGTGGGGCTGGGGAGGAAGGTTTAGTGGGGTGTTTAGTGGGGCTGGGAAGGAAGGTTTAGTGGGGTGTTAGCGGGGCTGGGAAGGAAGGTTTAGTGGGGTGTTAGCGGGGCTGGGAAGGAAGGTTTAGTGGGGTGTTAGCGGGGCTGGGAAGGAAGGTTTAGTGGGGTGTTAGTGGGGCTGGGAAGGAAGGTTTAGTGGGGTGTTAGTGGGGCTGGGGAGGAAGGTTTAGTGGGGTGTTAGTGGGGCTGGGAAGGAAGGTTTAGTGGGGTGTTTAGTGGGGCTGGGAAGGAAGGTTTAGTGGGGTGTGGGGTGTTAGTGGGGCTGGGGAGGAAGGTTTAGTGGGGTGTTAGTGGGGCTGGGAAGGAAGGTTTAGTGGGGTGTTAGTGGGGCTGGGGAGGAAGGTTTAGTGGGGTGTTTAGTGGGGCTGGGAAGGAAGGTTTAGTGGGGTTTTATTGGGGCTGGGAAGGAAGGTTTAGTGGGGTGTTAGCGGGGCTGGGAAGGAAGGTTTAGTGGGGTGTTAGCGGGGCTGTGAAGGAAGGTTTAGTGGGGTGTGGGGTGTTAGTGGGGCTGGGAAGGAAGGTTTAGTGGGGTGTTAGTGGGGCTGGGAATGAAGGTTTAGTGGGGTGTTAGCGGGGCTGGGAAGGAAGGTTTAGTGGGGTGTTAGTGGGGCTGGGAAGGAATGTTTAGTGGGGTGTTAGCGGGGCTGGGAAGGAAGGTTTAGTGGGGTGTTAGCGGGGCTGGGAAGGAAGGTTTAGTGGGGTGTTAGCGGGGCTGTGAAGGAAGGTTTAGTGGGGTGTTAGCGGGGCTGTGAAGGAAGGTTTAGTGGGGTGTTAGTGGGGCTGGGAAGGAAGGTTTAGTGGGGTGTTAGTGGGGCTGGGAAGGAAGGTTTAGTGGGGTTTTAGTGGGGCTGGGAAAGAAGGTTTAGTGGGGCTGGGAAGGAAGGTTTAGTGGGGTGTTAGTGGGGCTGGGAAGGAAGGTTTAGTGGGGTTTTAGTGGGGCTGGGAAAGAAGGTTTAGTGGGGCTGGGAAGGAAGGTTTAGTGGGGTGTTAGTGGGGCTGGGAAGGAAGGTTTAGTGGGGCTGGGAAGGAAGGTTTAGTGGGGTGTTAGTGGGGCTGGGAAGGAAGGTTTAGTGGGGTGTTAGTGGGGCTGGGAAGGAAGGTTTAGTGGGGTTTTAGTGGGGCTGGGAAAGAAGGTTTAGTGGGGCTGGGAAGGAAGGTTTAGTGGGGTGTTAGTGGGGCTGGGAAGGAAGGTTTAGTGGGGTGTTAGTGGGGCTGGGAAGGAAGGTTTAGTGGGGTTTTAGTGGGGCTGGGAAAGAAGGTTTAGTGGGGCTGGGAAGGAAGGTTTAGTGGGGTGTTAGTGGGGCTGGGAAGGAAGGTTTAGTGGGGCTGGGAAGGAAGGTTTAGTGGGGTGTTAGTGGGGCTGGGAAGGAAGGTTTAGTGGGGTGTTAGGGGGGCTGGGAAGGAAGGTTTAGTGGGGCTGGGAAGGAAGGTTTAGTGGGGTGTTTAGTGGGGCTGGGAAGGAAGGTTTAGTGGGGTGTTAGTGGGGCTGGGAAGGAAGGTTTAGTGGGGTGTTAGTGGGGCTGGGAAGGAAGGTTTAGTGGGGTGTTAGTGGGGCTGGGAAGGAATGTTTAGTGGGGTGTGGGGTGTTAGTGGGGCTGGGGAGGAAGGTTTAGTGGGGTGTTAGCGGGGCTGGGGAGGAAGGTTTAGTGGGGTGTTAGTGGGGCTGGGAAGGAAGGTTTAGTGGGGTGTTAGTGGGGCTGGGAAGGAAGGTTTAGTGGGGTGTTAGTGGGGCTGGGGAGGAAGGTTTAGTGGGGTGTTTAGTGGGGCTGGGAAGGAAGGTTTAGTGGGGTGTTAGTGGGGCTGGGAAGGAAGGTTTAGTGGGGTGTTAGTGGGGCTGGGGAGGAAGGTTTAGTGGGGTGTTTAGTGGGGCTGGGAAGGAAGGTTTAGTGGGGTGTTAGTGGGGCTGGGAAGGAAGGTTTAGTGGGGTGTTAGTGGGGCTGGGGAGGAAGGTTTAGTGGGGTGTTAGTGGGGCTGGGAAGGAAGGTTTAGTGGGGTGTTTAGTGGGGCTGGGAAGGAAGGTTTAGTGGGGTGTGGGGTGTTAGTGGGGCTGGGGAGGAAGGTTTAGTGGGGTGTTAGTGGGGCTGGGAAGGAAGGTTTAGTGGGGTGTTAGTGGGGCTGGGGAGGAAGGTTTAGTGGGGTGTTTAGTGGGGCTGGGAAGGAAGGTTTAGTGGGGTTTTATTGGGGCTGGGAAGGAAGGTTTAGTGGGGTGTTAGCGGGGCTGGGAAGGAAGGTTTAGCGGGGCTGTGAAGGAAGGTTTAGTGGGGTGTTAGTGGGGCTGGGAAGGAAGGTTTAGTGGGGTGTTAGTGGGGCTGGGAAGGAATGTTTAGTGGGGTGTTAGCGGGGCTGGGAAGGAAGGTTTAGTGGGGTGTTAGCGGGGCTGTGAAGGAAGGTTTAGTGGGGTGTTAGTGGGGCTGGGGAGGAAGGTTTAGTGGGGTGTTAGCGGGGCTGTGAAGGAAGGTTTAGTGGGGTGTTAGCGGGGCTGTGAAGGAAGGTTTAGTGGGGTGTTAGCGGGGCTGTGAAGGAAGGTTTAGTGGGGTGTTAGTGGGGCTGGGAAGGAAGGTTTAGTGGGGTGTTAGTGGGGCTGGGAAGGAAGGTTTAGTGGGGTGTTAGCGGGGCTGTGAAGGAAGGTTTAGTGGGGTGTTAGCGGGGCTGGGAAGGAAGGTTTAGTGGGGTGTTAGTGGGGCTGGGAAGGAAGGTTTAGTGGGGTTTTAGTGGGGCTGGGAAAGAAGGTTTAGTGGGGCTGGGAAGGAAGGTTTAGTGGGGTGTTAGTGGGGCTGGGAAGGAAGGTTTAGTGGGGTTTTAGTGGGGCTGGGAAGGAAGGTTTAGTGGGGTGTTAGTGGGGCTGGGAAGGAAGGTTTAGTGGGGTTTTAGTGGGGCTGGGAAAGAAGGTTTAGTGGGGCTGGGAAGGAAGGTTTAGTGGGGTGTTAGTGGGGCTGGGAAGGAAGGTTTAGTGGGGCTGGGAAGGAAGGTTTAGTGGGGTGTTAGTGGGGCTGGGAAGGAAGGTTTAGTGGGGTGTTAGTGGGGCTGGGAAGGAAGGTTTAGTGGGGTGTTAGTGGGGCTGGGAAGGAAGGTTTAGTGGGGTTTTAGTGGGGCTGGGAAAGAAGGTTTAGTGGGGCTGGGAAGGAAGGTTTAGTGGGGTGTTAGTGGGGCTGGGAAGGAAGGTTTAGTGGGGTGTTAGCGGGGCTGGGAAGGAAGGTTTAGTGGGGTGTTAGCGGGGCTGTGAAGGAAGGTTTAGTGGGGTGTTAGTGGGGCTGTGAAGGAAGGTTTAGTGGGGTGTTAGCGGGGCGGTGAAGGAAGGTTTAGTGGGGTGTTAGTGGGGCTGGGAAGGAAGGTTTAGTGGGGTGTTAGCGGGGCTGGGAAGGAAGGTTTAGTGGGGTGTTAGCGGGGCTGTGAAGGAAGGTTTAGTGGGGTGTTAGTGGGGCTGGGAAGGAAGGTTTAGTGGGGTGTTAGTGGGGCTGGGAAGGAAGGTTTAGTGGGGTTTTAGTGGGGCTGGGAAAGAAGGTTTAGTGGGGCTGGGAAGGAAGGTTTAGTGGGGTGTTAGTGGGGCTGGGAAGGAAGGTTTAGTGGGGCTGGGAAGGAAGGTTTAGTGGGGTGTTAGTGGGGCTGGGAAGGAAGGTTTAGTGGGGCTGGGAAGGAAGGTTTAGTGGGGTGTTAGTGGGGCTGGGAAGGAAGGTTTAATGGAGAGGAGGAGGGGATAAAGGAGAGGAGGAGGAGAGGAGGAGGGGTTAAAGGAGAGGAGGAGGAGAGGAGGAGGGGATAAAGGAGAGGAGGAGGGGATAAAGGAGAGAAGGAGGAGATAAAGGAGAGGAGGAGGGGATAAAGGAGAGAAGGAGGATAGGAGGTGGGATAAAGGAGAGGAGGAGGGGATAAAGGAGATGAGGAGGGGATAAAGGAGAGGAGGAGGAGAGGAGGAGGGGAGGAGGAGGAGATAAAGGAGAGGAGGAGGAGAGGAGAAGGGGATAAAGGAGAGGAGGAGGAGAGGAGGAGGAGATAAATGAGAGGAGGAGGGGATAAAGGAGAGGAGGAGGAGAGGAGGAGGGGATAAAGGAGAGGAGGATGGGATAAAGGAGAGGAGGAGGAGAGGAGGAGGGGATAAAGGAGAGTAGGAGGAGAGGAGGAGGGTAGGAGGAGGAGATAAAGGAGAGGAGGAGGGGATAAAGGAGGAGAGGAGAAGGGGATAAAGGAGAGGAGGAGGAGAGGAGGAGGAGATAAATGAGAGGAGGAGGGGATAAAGGAGAGGAGGAGGAGAGGAGGAGGGGATAAAGGAGAGGAGGATGGGATAAAGGAGAGAAGGAGGAGAGGAGGGGAGGAGGAGGAGATAAAGGAGAGGAGAGGAGAAGGGGGGAGGAGGACAGGAGAAGGGGGGGAGGAGGAGATAAAGGAGAGGAGAGGAGAAGGGGGGAGGAGGAGAGGAGAAGGGGGGGAGGAGGAGATAAAGGAGAGGAAGAGGAGAGAAGGTGTCACTGGAGAAGAAAAAGGAGACAAAGAAGTGATCGACAGTGAGGGGAGGGTGCTGCCGGTGGAGATCTCAGTTTGGATGTCCAGCAGGCAGTCCTACTGACTCTCATGGCAGGCAGACCTTCCTGACCTGGGCCAGAGAAAAGGAAAACCTGCACCCACTGAAATAGTATTTTATGTTATTTAGCAGCAGCAGAGGTCAAATGGACGTGTTTCGATGACAGCCTTCGTCAGCTTGTAGGGTTCTCATGCCACCGTATTAGATGGAAAGAGTCAGTCATTGTGAAGGCTTGGAGGGGTGAGTTTCACACTAATATGTGGTTATGGTTTAACCTTTCACACTTTCACACCTTTCACTTTGTTTAGTTTTACTAAGGCATAGGCCTACATCAACTTGGTATATGCATGTTTTCATTTTATCCTTGCATTTTCAGGCCATGGTTGGAATTGTTATTCTTTTAGACACTGTTTTCAGGTGTAATTGAAATCCAATGTGTTGTGTGTATGTTTGTTTGTGAGTGATATGTGAGAGAGAGAGAGAGAGAGAGAGAGAGAGAGATGGCCCAGGGTCTTGTGCTGTAGTCATGGCTATACCGTGTGAAGGGAGAGCTGGTTGAAGGCTGATTGAGGTTACAGAGACCCTGAGGCGCCCTCCAGCTGTCTGCTGTCACACTGCACGCGGTCTGGAAGACTGGTCACACAACCCTGTGGTTATCTGAGAGACTAGTCACACAGAGGGAGAACTGTTCTCTCATGGAATAAATGTCTCCACATGCCTAAACAGAATCACAATCTACAGACTAGATCTGAAAGGATTTTAAAGTTTACATGGCTTTAGGGGATGAGTTAAGAAGGAACCCTACTATTTTGCAGTGACATTTTAGTCCACATTAACCTGTGACAGATTATGGTTATATGCAAAGAGTTCCTTGTAGATACAAATGTTTGAGAGAGCCACTAGACATACAAAACAACCTGAACCTGCAACAGCTTCATGATATATTAAACCACGTATCCCTGTGTTTCTGTTTTGCAGTGAAGGAGGACTGTGGCTCTGAAGAGGAGGATGAGGAGGAAGGGGAAGAGGGGGGGGAGGAGGAGGAGGGGGGTAAGGATGCCCTGGTAGAGGAGATGCTACAGTTGGGGGATACAGCGGTCATCTACCCCGAAGCTCCAGAGGACGAGCAGAAGAGCATGCCTAAGAGACGGGTCCCAGACGAGAATGGTACATCACCGTAAAACTCGTACCTTCTTTTTCTACTCATAATGATGCTATCTTCAGAGAGACAGCAGAGCTTCTCAGTGATTTGGCCTGTGGTCTTCCACATTTAATGTATTTTCCTTCTCTCTATCTATATATACAGGCACGCCAGACGCTCTTTCCCAGCTCCTGACCTGCCCGTACTGCTCGCGGGGCTACAAACGCTGCACTGCCCTGAAGGAGCACATCAAGCTGCGCCACGAGAAGAGTGAGGACAACTTCAGCTGCTCCCAGTGCAGCTACACCTTCGCCTACCGCACACAGCTGGACCGTCATATGACCCAACACAAGACTCAACACAAGGAACCTGTACAGGTACCACAACCAACATTTGTTTGTGTGTGTGTGTGTGTGTGTGTGTGTGTGTGTGTGTGTGTGTGTGTGTGTGTGTGTGTGTGTGTGTGTGTGTGTGTGTGTGTGTGTGTGTGTGTGTGTGTGTGTGTGTGTGTGTGTGTGTGTGTGTGTGTGTGTGTGTGTGTGTGTGTGTGTGTGTGTGTGTGTGGGCAGTCCTCCCACTTCATGTACAGTGCCAGTCAAACGTTTGGACACACCTCCTCATTCCAGGGTTTTTCTTTATTTTTACTATTTTCTACATTGTAGAATAATAGTGAAGACATCAAAACTATTAAATTACACATATGGAATGTAACCAAAAAATGGTTATACAAAGAATATTTTATATTCTTCAAAGTAGCCACTCTTGGCATTCTCTCAACCAGCTTCATCATCTGGACTGCATTTCAATTAACAGGTGTGTTAAAAGTTAATTTGTGGAATTCCTTTCCTTTTTAATGCGTTTGAGCTTTAAGGTAAGGGGGTATACAGAAGATAGCCCTATTTGGTAAAATACCAAGTCAATTTTATGGCAAGAACACCTCAAATATGCAAAGAGAAACGACAGTTCATCATTACTTTAGGACATAAAGGTCAGTTATCAAACTTTTAAAGTTTCTTCAAGTGCAGTCACAAAAACCATCAAGTTCAATGATTAAATGAGGACCGCCACAGGAAAGGAAGACCCAGAGTTATCTCTGCTGCAGAGGATATGTTCATTAGAGTTACCAGCCTCAGAAATTGCAGAACAAATAAATGCTTCACAGAGTTCAAGTAACTGACACATCTCAACATCAACTGTTCAGAGGAGACTGCGTGAATCAGGCCCGAATTGCTGCAAAGAAACCACTACTAAAGGACACCAATAATAATAAGAAACTTGCTTGGGCCAAGAAACACAAGCTTAAATGTAATGTAATGTAAATGAAATCTGTCCTTTGGTCAGATGAGTCCAAATGTGAGATTTTGGTTTCCAACCGCCGTGTCTTTTGTGACACGCAGAGTAGGTGAACGGATGATCTCCGCATGTGTGGTTCCCACCGTGAAGCATGAAGGAGGAGGTGTTATGGTGTCGGGGTTCTTTGTTGGTGACATTGCCTATGATTTATTTCGAATTTAAGGCACACTTGACCAGCATGGCTACTACAGCATTCTGCAGCGATACGCCATTCCATCTGGTTTCGGCTTAGTGGGAATATCATTTGTTTTTCAACAGGACAACGACACACCACACCTCCAGGCTGTGTAAGGCCTATTTGACCAAGAAGGAGAGTGATGGAGTGCTGCATCAAATGACCTGGCCTCCACAATCACCCGACCTCAACCCAATTGAGGTGGTTAGGGATGAGTTGCACCGCAGTGTGAAGGAAAAGCAGCCAACAAGTGCTCAGCATATGTGGGAATTCCTTCAAGACTGTTGGAAAAGCATTCCAGGTGAAGCTGGTTGAGAAAATTCCAAGAGTGTGTAAAGCTGTCGTCAAGGCAAAGGGTGGCTACTTTAAAGAAGTAGCCATCCTTCCCAGCACCACTAACACCCCACTAAACATAAAGAATTTTGATTTGTATGACACTTTTTTGGTTACTACATGGTTCCATATGTGTTATTTCATAGTTGTGATGTCTTCACTATTATTCTACATTGTAGAAAATAGTAAAAATAAAGAAAACCGTTGAATGAGGAGGCATGTCCAAACCTTTGACTGATACTGTATATTATAAAAATTCCTGGATGTTTATCTGCTCCTGTTGAATAAATTAACTTTATGGATTTCTGTTTTGCATTACGATTCATAATTCTGTCTTATCTCAGCACTGTTTTTATCACTGTCTGCTGACACAGATGCAAACTAAATTAGCGTCTCAAATAGAACCCTATTCCCTTTATAATGCATGCTTTTTCTGGTCAGAAATGTGCACTGCATCAGGAATAGGGTGCCATTTGGGATGAACACAACATTTTAGCTGACCTATTAAATGTTTAAACCCGTATTTGAATTGTACTGTACAGAACTCTCCCTTTATTCTTTGACAGAGCAATTTGAACCAAGATGTCTTTATCCAGAGTGACTGCATACATTGTCATACTATTTAGTGCAGGTCCCCCATGGGAATGTAGCCCACAACCCTGGCATCCAAGCACCAGGTCCTACCAACTGAGCCACGCAGGATTACTATTACTGTTGACTGGGAATGCATTACACTCCCTTCAGACAGCAACATGAGTATGACTTTAGACAGAGTACTGTTGTGACATTCTAGGACAATGTACTATATTCAACCAAAACATCCCCATGAACAACGCACACATTAACTACACTGTACACGTTGACTGAAGAGGCTTCTCACCATGCACAACAAACACATTGTCTGTGTCCCAAATGGCATGCTATTCCCTATATACCACACTACTTCACACTACTTTTGACCAGAGCCCAGAACCCTGGTCAAAAGTAGTGTACTGCATTGGGAATAGTGTTCCATTTGGGACGAAAAAATGAACTATGCTGTACCCGTTGACTGGAGAGTGTCCTCACTCACCCGTGTGTCCTTCTGTCTGTCTGCTAGCGCCACATGCCCCAAACCACGACAACAACAGGGGGGAATAGGAAGTTCATGTGTACAGAGTGTTCCAAAGCTTTTAAATACAAGCACCACCTGAAGGAGCACCTGCGTATTCACAGCGGTGAGTAATACTGGCAACACCTTGGTCACCATGGCAACACACGCATGGGATGACTCACATGGTTAAGTCCAAATGCTATCCTATTCTCTAATATAGCGCACTAATTTTGACCAGAGCCCTATTGGCCAATTGGGACACAGTCCTGGTCAAAAGTCGTGCACTATAGGCTATAGGGAAGAGGGTGTCATTTGGGACAGAATCCTAGTGACTCACCAATATATTCACAGCACTGCTGGTCCAGATGTATCTAACTAACCATTTCCTTTGATATGTTTATAATATGCCGCTCTATAATTTCTGATTCTTGATTATGATAATTATTGAATCTGTGCTTCTGGCCAATGTGTCATAATTCTGTTGCTGTTGGCTTCAGGGACATGACTCCATTACCTGTGTGTTAATAATCGGTGCATCTGCATCCCACATGGCACCCTCTTCCCCAGGTAGTGCACTACTTCTGACCAGGACCCATAGGCGTCAAACATAGTGCACTATATAGGGAATTGGGTGCCATTTGGGACACAAACCTTATGTTTTCAGATGTTTCCTGGAAGTAGCTTTATTTGATTACTCTATTCTTCTTATTTAACCAATTTCTCTCAGGAGAGAAGCCATACGAGTGCCCCAACTGTAAGAAGCGATTTTCCCACTCCGGGTCCTACAGCTCCCACATCAGCAGTAAGAAGTGTGTTGGCATGGTGCCTGTCAACGGTACCCCCCGACCAGTCATGAAGGCCTCCCAGACCCCCTCCACCCAGAACCAGCTTTCCGGCACTGCCCCCGTAGCCCCTACCCGACTGCTCCTCCGGGGGGAGAAGACAGATGGCAAGCCCCTTCAGGAGCAGCTCCCCGTCAACCAGATCAAATCAGAGCAGGTGGAATATGAGTACAAGCCGGTGGTGGTGGGGCCTAACGGGACAGGGTTTACCGGTGGCATGGCGGTACCCCAGGGCATGGCGGTACCACAGGGCACGGGGCTGCCACAGGGCCTGGCGGTACCACAGGGCATGGCGGTACCACAGGGCAGGGTCCAGGCGGTGGTGCTGCCCACCGTTGGTTTGATGTCTCCTATCAGTATTAATCTCAGCGACCTGCAGAACGTACTCAAGGTTTGATTTGTATTTATTTGCCGATTTAAAAACAGAATTCAATTATGCATTTAAAATTATTATTTTTTTTAAATACAAAAAGGTTTAAAAGGCCCCTTGCGGTCAGAAATGACCAAATCTAGCTATTGTATGGAGCCCCTTGATGTTGTGGTCATTTGTTAGCAGTTGGTGTGTCTATCATCCCAGTGACTTTTACACACTTTAACATTGAGCTTTAGTACCACTACTCATCAAGGAGAGCACCAGGAAAGGTTACTCATTTCCATTGTGGTGCTCTTATTTCCAAGGTGGCCATGGATGGGAATGTGTTTCGCCAGGTGCTGGGGACGGCCAACGGGCTGGTGACGTCCAAGCAGGGGGTGGTGGGGCAGGCTGGGCAGCAGGTCATCTCAGCCATCAGCCTCCCTGGCTTCGTGGACCAAGACGGAACCACCAAGATCATTATTAACTACACCCTGGAGCCCAGCTTGGCCCAACAGCCCAGCGCACCTCAGCTCCTCAAGAAGGAACCTCTCCCTGCCCCCACCAACACACAGCCAGCCTCCAAAGTAACAGAGAAACTCACCCAGGACCTCAGCATCATCAAGACCGAGCAGCCCGACTCTGAGTCTGAGAAGGAGATGGAGAAAGAGGAGGCTCAGACCAAGGCAGAGGCAGAGCAGAGCAAGGAGGGTGAAACACCAAAGGCCCAGACAGGCAAGACAACATGTCTGCTGTGTGATGACTGTCCTGGTGGTTTGGATGCACTACACATGCTCCAGCACTGTAAACCTACCAATGGGGAGGGGGGTGACGGCAGCCCCCTGGACCCCTCTATCGCCTCCCTGCTGGCAGAAGCAGGGATAACACCAGGCCAGCCCCCTCTGAAGAACCTGCTCTCCCTCCTCAAGGCCTACTTTGCCTTAAACTCAGAGCCCACCGAGGAAGAGCTGGCCAGGATCTCTGACAACATCAGCTTGCCCGTGGACATAGTCAAGAAATGGTTTGAGAAGATGCAGTCCGGTCAGATTACTGTCGAGCCCCCTGGTTCCTCTTCCCCTCTACCTTCAACAGGTCCTAGAACAGAGACCCAGGCGGCCCAAGAGAAGAGCGGAGAGCAGACAGAGAATCAACTCGCCTCGGCCCAAACCCAGGAGACATCATCTTCCCAACCTCCCAACAGTTCCCCTGCCTCGACCTCCGCCTCCCCCTTGGTCTCAGCCTCGGCTCCTTCACCACTAAACCTCTCCTCCAGCGGCCGGGTCATCGTGAAAACGGAGGAGGACTCAGAGGGCGAGTCTCAAGATCTTCCCCTGGACCTGTCCCTTCCCAAGCAGCCCCAATCAGAGCCCCAGGTCCCCCATGTCCCCCAGGAGCAACCCCTCAACCTCACCTGTTTGAAGAAGGAAACGTCCCATCCCCAGCTCCAACCCCAGCTGCAGGCCCAGATCCAGGCCCAGCTCCAACCCCAGCTCCCAGGGTTCCAAACCCAGCTCCAGTCCCAGCTCCAACCCCAGCTCCAAGCCCAGATCCAGGCCCAGCTCCAACCCCAGCTCCAACCCCAGCTCCAGGCCCAGCTCCCAGGGTTCCAAACCCAGCTCCAGGCTCAGGGAACCACCAACACCATCTACGTCACTTCCCCCCCGCAGATGGCCACCTCCAGCCCGGTTAACATCATGACCACCCAGCTAGTAGCCATCACCAACCAGGGCAGCGGTGTGCCCTGTCTCAGGGCCATCTCCACTGGCACCACCAAACGGACTATCCTCATCCCCCAGCTTACCTACACATACACCACTAAAGCAGGCAGCAACGCCACTGGGGCCGACGGAGACCAGAAGACCGTTATACTCAACGGCTGCCAGGTTGGTTTGTGAGCAAGCTATTCAGAATGTTTGAAATATGTGAGATGAGACAATAGGAATATATACAGTAGATGGGACACAGAGATGGTTATTTGTCAATATTAGGGAAATATCAATCAGTGAAGGAGAGGGATACCACACACACACACACACACACACACACACACACACACACACACACACACACACACACACACACACACACACACACACACACACACACACACACACACACACACACACACACACACACACACACACACACACACACCAACAGAGGAGCGTGCTATGTCTAACAGAACACATTGATTCAGTTGAAGAGCAGAGCAGAAGAACACAGTGGAGGGAATGCACTGTGAGTTTCCTGCAGTTTTACTGAGTAGCCTGAATAACCCAGCACCAAGAAGTAAGTCTGCATCTCAATTGGTACCCTATTCCCTATATAGTGTATAACTTTTGGCCAGGGCCCATAGTGCTCTGGTCAAACGTAGTGCACTGTATAGGGAATCGGATGCAATTTGGAACGCTTTCCCCCTGCCTGTGGAAAAATGAAAGCAGTCCTGGCTGAATGGTTTGGGCTCCTTCCAGGCTTCCCTGAGCTGGATGATGTATGTACCAGGTGAAGTTACCTAATACTCGGTGCGTGCATGACAGCAGACAGAATTATCTGCCGCAGCCTGGAGTTGAGTTGGATTCTTCCAGTAGGAGTCAGGGGATTGTGTGTGTGTGTGTGTGTGTGTGTGTGTGTGTGTGTGTGTGTGTGTGTGTGTGTGTGTGTGTGTGTGTGTGTGTGTGTGTGTGTGTGTGTGTGTGTGTGTAAAGAAAGACTAGCAGAATGAATCCTTGCATGTTTATACATGTGAGCAGCTCACAGCGCGGTGTCTGTCTGAAAACCCACGTCTGTCAGTGTCTGGCAGACAGATCTCTCTAAGGTCTCCTGCTGGCTCACTAGAACTGACACAAAGGCCTGTGACAGTGGAAACACTGTGTTTTACATACCGCTGCTTTTATGGTATAGTCTTGCATGTTTATACATGAGAGCAGCTCACAGCGCGGTGTCTGTCTGAAAACCCACGTCTGTCAGTGTCTGGCAGACAGATCTCTCTAAGTTCTCCTGCTGGCTCACTAGAACTGACACAAAGGCCTGTGACAGTGGAAACACTGTGTTTTACATACCGCTGCTTTTATGGTCTAGTCTTGCATGATTATCCAGTAATAGCAATGTCACATTAGAACAGATTTCTGATTTTGCATTATAATTATTTTGCTTTGTAAGCACTGGGAAAATGTTTATGAAAAGCATAATAAGTGAAATACTTAATCTTAATGATACATTATTAAAGCATCTCTCTTTTACTTTGAGGAGGAGGAGAAGGCTGACACCAGTTCAGAGAGCGTGTCGGCCGTAGAGGAGCAGAACGACTCGGACTCAGCCCCTCCACAGAAGAAGATGTGTCGGCTGGAGAGTGGCATGTATGCCTGTGACCTGTGTGACAAGATCTTCCAGAAGAGCAGCTCCCTGCTCAGGCATAAATACGAACACACAGGTAAATCATATGCCCGGCGGTTGCTGGTCCATTGGGTCAGGGGCCGTATATAGCATCTCAGAGTAGGAGTGTGGATTTAGGATCAGCTTCGCCTTTCAGATCACGATGAATAAGATTATACAGACAGGTGGGAACCTGATCTTAGATCAGCACTCCTACTCTGATAATTCTTGACTTTTTAATGAGTGCTGCCCACCTAATGTCCTCCTAAAACACACATGAATTATTTCCTATGAGATGCATGCGTAACTACTGGCTCCAGCACTTTGATTCGATTTGGATTTGCCAAAAAAGGCTCTGCGTGCATCCCAAATGGCACCCATGTAGTGCAAATGTAGTGCACTACTTTTGACCAGGACCCATAGGAGAATAGGGTGCCATTTGGGACACAAAGTCTGTTTACAATTAGCCGTGCTCCATTCTATTCTGAGAGGGCAGGTGGGTATTGGTCTGGTCCAGCCATGACTGCACTACTCTCAGACCACACATAGCCAATGGCATTGTGAAGCCTGGGTTCATTTTCCAAATGGCCCCATATCCCCTATGCAGTGAACAACTTTTGCCCTGGGTCCATATAGGAAATAGGGTGCCATTTTGGAAGCAATCCTGGCCTGGCGTAGGACAGGCAGAAAAGGGGGTGTTTCACGGCCCCGTTGGATGGGCCCAGTTGAACCCTTTATAGTGCACTACTTTTAACCAGGGCCCCTAGGAGACCGGTCAAGCAGAATCTTTGAACATTTCAGCATTTGGCAGCTTGATCTCCATTCACCCTAAGATGTTTGTTTATTTTACTGAAAAATATTCCTGTGCAACAGACCTGCTGGAATCCGTTTGGGGGAATATTCTGAAGTGTTTTATGCTGAACAAAAATATAAACGCAACATGTTAAGTGTTGGTCCCATGTTTCATGAGCTGAAATAAAATATCCCAGAAATCTGCACAAAACGTGTATTTCTCTCCAATTTTGTGCACAAATGTGTTTACATCCCTCTTAGTGAGCCATCCACCTGACAGGTGTGGCATATCAAGAAGCTGATTAAGCACCTTGTGCTTCGGACAATGAAAGGCCACTCTAAAATGTGCAGTTTTGTCACACAACACAATGCTACAGATGTCTCAAGTTTTGAGGGAGCGTGGAATTGGCATGCTGACTGCAGGAATGTCTACCAGAGCTGTTGACAGAGAATTTTATGTTAATTCCTCTACCATAAGCCGCCTCCAAATTTGGTAGTACGTCCAACCGGCCTCACAACCGCAGACAAGGTGTAACCACTCCAGACCAGGACTTCCACATCCGGCTCCTTCACCGACGGAGACCAGCTGGACAGCTGTTGGAACTGACGAGTATTTCTGTCTCTAGTAGAGCCCTTTTGTGTTGAAAAACTCACACACACACACACACACACACACACACACACACACACACACACACACACACACACACACACACACACACACACACACACACACACACACACAGAGCAAATCAAGAGTAATGGGTTGCGGATTGAAAAAAAATGTTTTTACAGGGTTAAGCAGACACCTGTGGTGTGTTTAATGGAGAAGTTGGTTGAGTTTGAAACTCTGTTTCTCTCTACAACTTTTCCAACACAAACTCAGTATGTGGCTGTGTGTCTTTCAGAGGGTTTTAAATCAAGTTTCTGTTAAACATCCATGTACATTGGACACTAAAGTAATCTACTCTTCTCTCTTCTTCTCTTGTGTTTTCAGGAAAACGTCCACACGAGTGTGGCATCTGCAACAAAGCCTTCAAACACAAGCACCACTTGATAGAGCACACGCGTCTGCACTCCGGAGAGAAGCCCTACCGCTGTGACAAGTGTGGCAAGTGTTTCTCCCACTCGGGCTCCTACTCCCAGCACATGAACCACCGATACTCATACTGCAAGAAGGAGCCCCAGGGAGATCATCAGGTGGGGCGTCGGCTCAGGATGACCCCCGAAATGAGCCCCCAAGCAGAGGAGCAGCAGTCAGATAGCCGGCCCACCTCCCCTCCCTCCCAACTGGACTCAGACGAGAGGGAGAGTGAGGAGGAGCTGGAGGAAGAGGAAGGAGAGGAGGAAGGCATGGAAGCCATGAGCATGGACGACATACGGGTGGTGCAGGTGGGCGAGGATGATGAAGAGAGTGAGATCTACGAAGTGGAGGAGTTTGAAGGAGAGAGGCAAGAGGAGGAGGAAGAAGGGAGCAGAGAGGAGGAGGCACAACAGGAAGAGGAGGAGGGACAGCAGGAAGAGGAGGAGGGACAGCAGGAAGAGGAGGAGGGACAGCAGGAAGAGGAGGAGGAAGAAGGGAGCAGAGAGGAGGAGGCAAAACAGGAAGAGGAGGAGGGACAGCAGGAAGAGGAGGAGGCACAGCAGGAAGAGGAGGAGGGACAGCAGGAAGAAGAGGAGGAAGAAGGGAGCAGAGAGGAGGAGGCACAGCAGGAAGAGGAGGAGGGACAGCAGGAAAAGAAGGAGGAAGGGAGGAGAGAGGAAGAGAAGTCTGTACAACAGGAGCAGGTGTGTGAGGAAGCGGAGGAAGGGAGAAGAGAGGAGGAGGAAGAAGGGAGGAGAGAGGAGGAGGCACACCAGAAGGAGGGGGAGGAAGAGGAATGGAGGAGAGAGGAAGAGAGCAGAGAGGAGTCTGTACAGCAGGAGAAAGATGTGTATGAGGAGGAGGAGGAGATGGAGGTACAGGTGATGGGAGATGGGGAGGGGGAGGAAGGAGAGGCAGAGAAGGAAACTGTGGTAACAGAGAAGGCTAAGGAAACAGAGGACAAAGAACCGCATGTGGACAGGGAGAACATTACAGAAACATTAGAAAATGGACAGAAAGAAACAGAGGAAAACGAGATGAACAGTGAATGAAAAATACATTTTGTGTTGAAAATGTCAAATAGCAGGACAGGAAAATATTGTCTTGTTGTCAGAAGAAGAAACAAAACAAACATGGCTGCCATGTTGATGCTGTGTTGTCGGTCCACTACTGTGTTCAAACCCAGGTGTGCCTGAACTAGACAAAAAAAGAAGTGACTTTTGTGGAAAAAAATCAGTGTTACTTAGACCTTGTTTATAGAAGTATTATTCATTTGAAAAGAAGGAAAAAAAGAAACACCCATGTGGACATTTGTTACTGAGAGTGAGACATCCGATCCCAGGTCTGTTTGTCAGTGTTATTACTCATTTTGCAGCTCGTGTTTTAACCTTTTAACCTGTACAGTTGAAGAAAGATTTCTATACCTTTTTATTGCCAAATGATGGTGTTTGCTAAAATCAGTATTTTATTGAGTTGTAAAAAAACAAAACATCTGCACTACAGTATTCCTGGTTTACCTATGGATAAAACATGCCTCATGATGTGCTGTTCACCCTTTAGTATGATTATGTACACACTAGCTATAGATCTTCTTTATGTTAGCTAATCTTAGCATAGCATTTTGTTTTAAGTTGGATTGTTAGCCTTATGAAGAAAAGAGGATTCTGGGGTATGGGTGGGAAGGGGTTAGCCTGAGTGCCAGTCTGTTTGTTCTATCATGTTCACTCCTTGTCACTCATTGTCTTGCCATGTTTGGCTTGTCAAGGACAGCAATGGAATTGGCAAGAGCACAAACAGATCTGGGACCAGGCTAGGGAGAGGTGAGAGGGTGGGGATGATGATGTGGCATCTGATGCCATAACCAAACTGTCCTATCAGGGAAGGTGTCACAACCTCAAATCCAGCATTCTTACCATGCTCCTCCTTGGTCGCACCCCAATAATCTCTCCTTCCTGCAGTGTGCACTTGTTCACTACTCCCCACAAATTGAAAAGCATTGGATTGGTGTAGGCATGGGCTAAACTACAAGAAGTGTCCACAATATTTTGTATACCAGTCATTTCCTTTCAAATCCATGAAGGGAAGAGAGCAAGTGCGCACGTTTGGTTTGATTATTGGGACACCCCTTGTTTTCGGTTCGGTTAGTTGTTAATCAATGATCATCAGTGTTATAGGGTCATATGAAGCAGGAGGGGGGCAGTTCTGCATTGTACCCCACCCCAATGCCTCCAGCCTTATGCAAGACCAGTCCTGTGTGCTGTAAGTGCCATTGAACAGTGTTATTTTCACTTCACGGATGTAGCCAGTACATCTTTCAATCTGCGCAAGGCCCATATTGAATAATGTTTGCTTACTTGCTTGGACACATTTTTTGTTACACAGTGCTTCATCCCAAATGGCACCATATTCCCTATTGGTGCACTATAGGGCTCTGGTCCAAAGTACTATACTATGGAGGGAAAAAGTGGCCATTTGGGACGCGGACAACAGCACGAATAAGGAATCTTTCATGTGACAAAGTGACAAAGAGAATAAGATGGATGGGAAAGGTTTTACTGTGTTTAAGGGGATTTTCCTGTGTTGGAGCGTCAGCCATTATTAGTTGAGTGCACTTGTTTTAAAGAATGGTGGCGAACTAACCCTCACTTCAGGTAACAAATGTCAGTGAATATGGTCCCTGTGTTTTATGACGTGTTTCAGTTGATTTTACCTAACAGTGTTACTTCATTATTTTAGTATTTTTCATGTGTGCATTTGGCAGTATTAGAACCCTTGTCACCGATGAAAGTGTACCTATTTAGTTTTTAGAGGACTTTTTATATTTATGTGTCTTATTTTTATATTTCTTTATGGTTATTTATTACACACATTGTAGTGTACAATACTGTAGTTTGAATTGATACAATAATAATATATTTTAGTATGAAAAGTGATTTGAAGGTCCATGAATCCAGAGCGGTCTGAAGTGCAGCTCCGGGAGTCATGACGTTTGTTTTCAAAAAAGCAACCTGAAGTATTACGTCAACATGATGTCTGTTTAAGCTGTAAAAAAAGAAGAAGAAAAGACAGGAAGAGAGAAATGCAGTGTTCCCTGTGTATCCATCATCAGATGAGTTGGTTAGACTGACCTGTCCTTAATTTGATATGAGCTACTGAAAACTAACTGTGTGACTAAATGCATGAGTCCTCGCTGTTGTTATGAAGATATACGTAACTCCCTTTTTTTGTCAACATACTCTTTTTCTTTCAGTTTTGTGCCAATTTGTTACATTGTTGTTGTATGTCAGAGGCTACACTTTGTTTTATACATTTCCTGTTTAATCTGTCTGTTTTTATAGTTGTTTTTTTATGACCCCTCCATCACAATAAAATAGAAGAAAGCGTTTCTGAGATTGATCTTTATTCTTATGTAACAATGTTTAATTCATCTGTAATATATCATATACTTGCTCTTTAGTCCTTAGTGGGAGTCAGGAGACAATGGTTGATGTAGTGATTGATGTGTGTCGTTAGTAGAGGTAGGGGTTAGTATGGTTATATTTAACATTAGGTATGGGGTTATTCTCTGCTTATGCATCCTGATTAAATACATTTATATCATCCAACAAATGTAAACATTCTTTATGGAGGAATGGCCTAAGATCCCTCCCAATGGTTTTTTCCAATCTCATAAAACATTTTAGGAAAAGGCTCAGTGCCTTGCAATGTGAAGTATTGAAAGATATTGAAAACAATACTTTTGATCATCTTTGAGAAAAAATGATTACTTGTAAAACAAAATCTCTCTAAGCAATTAGTATAACATTATTTTTTTTTTTAATGATTACAATATACAATTGAAGTCGGAAGTTTACATACACCTTAGCCAAAAATATTTAAACTCAGTTTTTCACAATTCCTGACATTTAGTCCTAGTAAAAATCCCCTGTTTTAGGACAGTTAGGATCACCACTTTATTTTAAGAATGTGAAATGTCAGAATAATAGTAGAGAGAATGATTTATTTCAGCTTTTATTTCTTTCATCACATTCCCAGTAGGTCAGAAGTTTACATACACTCAATTAGTATTTGGTAGCATTTCCTTTAAATAGTTTAACTTGGGTCAAACTTTTCGGGTAGCCTTCCACAAGCTTCCCACAATAAGTTGGGTGAATATTGGCCCATTTCTCCTGCCAGAGCTGGTGTAACTGAGTCAGGTTTGTAGGCCTCCTTGCTTGCACACGCTTTTTCAGTTCTGCCCACACATATGTCAATTAGCCTATTGGGAGCTTCTAAAGACATGATATCATTTTCTGGAAATTTCCAAGCTGTTTAAAGGCACAGTCAACTTAGTGCATGTCAACTTCTGACCCACTGGATTTGTAATACAGTGAATTATAAGTGCACTAATCTGTCTAAACAATTGTTGGAAATATTACTTGTGTCATGCACAAAGTAGATGTCCTAACCGACTTGCCAAAACTATAGTTTGTTAACAATACATTTATGGAGTGGTTGAAAAACAAGTTTAATGACGCCAAGTTAAGTGTATGTAAACGTCGGACTTCAACTGTAGCTCAGTATTTGTAATAGATTGTTTGCCAATAATTTGGGACTGTATGTTTGTATCAGATGACCATATCTAGAGAGGGTCTGGGTCCATTCAACGGCACTATCTACAATGTGCCTTTTAAAGGTCATTTACACCTGAGCCGTCTTCCGCAGCGTTTACCATGAAAGCGGACGTCAGGGAAATGGCCTTCAAAATGAAATACCTATTTCCTGAACATTATCTGTTATGCCAGTAATATTCTGGGACCAAAGGTATTCTACCATTCTGACACGGAGCCAGCTTGTGGAGAGCAATGCATCTAGAGAAAGCACATTTTCATTCAGGGGAAACACATCAGCAGAATAGAATCAAACTGAATGTAACAGAGATGCTGGGATTTGAAGCAGGTGGTGAGTTTAATAACACAATGAACGATACAAAACAAGAGTAGCATCTGGACATGAAACACCATCACTACTGCCTGGGGGATGAACCTAAGGGAGTGACAGATATAGGGGAGGTAATCCGTGAAGTGATGGAGTCCAGGTGAGTCTCATAACGATGGTGCCAGGTGTGCGTAATGATGGTTGTCAGAGCCAGTGATTAGTAAACCGGCGATGTCGAGCACTGAAGAGGGAGTAGACATGACACAGTATTTTGTAGCATTGCTATTAAATTGTTTAACTTGGTTCAAACATTTTGGTACCCTTCCACAAGCTTCCCATAATAAGTTGGGGGAATTTTGGCCCATTCATCCTGCCAGAGCTGGTGTAATTGAGTCAGGATTGTAGGCCTCCTTGCTCGCACACACTTTTTCAGTTCTGCCCACAAATGTTCTTTAGGGTTGAGGTCAGGGCTTTGTAATGGCCACTCCAATACCTTGACTTTGTTGTCCTTAGGCCATTTTGCCACAACTTTGGAAGTATGCTTGGGGTCATTGTCCATTTGGAAGACGCATTTGCGACGAAGCTTAAACTTCCTGACTGATGTCTTGAGATGTTGCTTCAATATATCCATGTAATTTTCCGTTCTTCCTCATCTTGCCATCTATTTTTCTGAAGTGTACCAGTCCCTCCTGCAGCAAAGCACCCCCACAACATGATGCTGCCATCCCCATGCTTCATGGTTGGGATGTTGTTCTTCGGGTTGCAAGCCTCCCCCTTTTTCCTCCAAACATAACAATGGTCATAATGGCCAAACAGTTCTATTTTTGTTTCATCAGACCAGAGGACATTTTTCCAAAAAGTATGATCTCTGTCCCCATGTGCAGTTGCAAAGTTGCAGTGGCTTCTTCACTGCTGAGCGGCCTTTCAGATTATGTCGATATAGGACTTGTTTTCTGTGGATATAAATACTTTTGTACCGGTTTCCTCCAGCATCTTCACAAGGTCCTTTTCTGTTGTTCTGGGATTAATTTGCACTTTTCGCACCAAATGTACATTAATCTCCAGGAGACAGAACGCGTATCCTTCCTAAGTGGTATGACGGCTGCGTGGTCCCATGGTGTTTATACTTGCATACTATTGTTGGTACAGATGAACGTGGTACCTTCAGGCGTCTGGAAATTGCTCCCAAGGATGAACCAGACTTGTGGAGGTCTACAATATTTTTCTGAAGTCTGCAGATTTATTTTGATTTTCCCATGATGTCAAGCAAAGAGGCACTGAGTTTGAAGGTAGGTCTTGAAATACATCCACCGCTACACCTCCAATTGACTCAAATTATGTCAATTAGCCTATCAGAAGCTTCCAAAGCCATGACATCATTTTCTGGAATTTTCCAAGCTGTTCAAAGGCACAGTCAACTTAGTGTATGCAAAGTTCTGACCCACTGGTATTGTGATACAGTGAATTATAAGTGAAATAATCTGTCTGTAAACAATTGTTGTTAAAATTACTTGTGTCATGCACAAAGTAGATGTCCTAACCGACTTGCCAAATCTATAGTTTGTTAACAAGAAATTTGTGGAGTGGTTGAAAAACGAGTTTTAATGACTCCAACCTAAGTGTATGTGACTGTTCAGGTTTTTTTTATATGGAGTTTTAGTTCACAACCTGCATGTGCATTCTTGTTTAAGAATGAACAACAAATGGCTTGCTTGTACTTATGATCACCAAGGTAGTGGCAATGTTGTTAATTCCTCCAATGGAGTGTCACTGCTACTGGAAGTGGAACATGTGGTCTACATGCATCTCAGGGCTGGGAATCAGATAAATGATCATGGAAATCGCCACAGCACTTTTAGTGGTCACCTACTCGTCACCAGAGGATAATTGAAGGACTATTTGACACAGTTTGAAACAGTTAATATGTATTTCATCTTAAAACCAATTGATTGATTTCTGACAACATGTATGAAAAGACCATCATAATCTGTCTGGCCTATAAGCAATGTTGTTTAAGGAATGAACTCAAACATTATTATTCATTGATTTTGAGTGTGTGTATGTATGTGTGCTTAGTGCTTTATAACTAATACTGTCATACCTGTACATGCCCCTATTTCTCTCTCTCTCTCTCTACTAACATGCCAGATGGCCCTGGTTTGTTACAGTAGATGGACTCCTAATGCCTGGGGGAGTTCTGCTAGACCAAACCCCTCTCCCAGCCTCTGTGAACACCTCACTTCCTCTTGTTTCTGGGCCTGTATTCATAAAGAATCTCAGAGTGGTAGCGCTGATCTGGAATCAGTTTAGCTTTTAAGATCATAATGAATAATATTTTATGTCAACGGATGGGTTCCGGATCCTAGATCAGCACTCCTACTCTGGGATGCTTCAGGACTACGTGCCACAGTCATTATCAATACAAGATGGCTTAAGAATAGCCTGGTCCCAGATCGATTTGTGCTATCATTCCAACTCCTTGTCATGCCAATCATGGCACGACAAGGAGAGGAAAGGAGCCGAATGATCGCACCAACAGACTGGTATCCCAGGCTATCTTCGGAATGGTAATACACAGGAGAGCCTGAGGGAAGCACAGGCAGGAGGGTAAGCAGAACAACTTCTGCTGCTGAGAAGGACTCTTAGTCAAAAGGGTTCCAAAAGGGTTCGGCTGTCCCCATAACTCCTTTTGGTTCCAGGTAGAACTCTGTGTAGAAAGGGTTCTTCGGCTGTCCCCATAGTGATAACTCCTTTTGGTTCCAGGTAGAACTCTGTGTAGAAAGGGTTCTTCGGCTGTCCCCATAGTGATAACTCCTTTTGGTTCCAGGTAGAACTCTGTGTAGAAAGGGTTCTTCAGCTGTCCCCATAACTCCTTTTGGTTCCAGGTAGAACTCTGTGTAGAAAGGGTTCTTCGGCTGTCCCCATAATGATAACTCCTTTTGGTTCCAGGTAGAACTCTGTGTAGAAAGGGTTCTTCGGCTGTCCCCATAACTCCTTTTGGTTCCAGGTAGAACTCTGTGTAGAAAGGGTTCTTCGGCTGTCCCCATAATGATAACTCCTTTTGGTTCCAGGTAGAACTCTGTGTAGAATGGGTTCTTCGGCTGTCCCCATAATGATAACTCCTTTTGGTTCCAGGTAGAACTCTGTGTAGAAAGGGTTCTTCGGCTGTCCCCATAATGATAACTCCTTTTGGTTCCAGGTAGAACTCTGTGTAGAATGGGTTCTTCGGCTGTCCCCATAATGATAACTCCTTTTGGTTCCAGGTAGAACTCTGTGTAGAATGGGTTCTTCGGCTGTCCCCATAATGATAACTCCTTTTGGTTCCAGGTAGAACTCTGTGTAGAAAGGGTTCTTCGGCTGTCCCCATAGTGATAACTCCTTTTGGTTCCAGGTAGAACTCTGTGTAGAATGGGTTCTTCGGCTGTCCCCATAATGATAACTCCTTTTGGTTCCAGGTAGAACTCTGTGTAGAATGGGTTCTTCGGCTGTCCCCATAATGATAACTCCTTTTGGTTCCAGGTAGAACTCTGTGTAGAAAGGGTTCTTCGGCTGTCCCCATAGTGATAACTCCTTTTGGTTCCAGGTAGAACTCTGTGTAGAATGGGTTCTTCGGCTGTCCCCATAATGATAACTCCTTTTGGTTCCAGGTAGAACTCTGTGTAGAAAGGGTTCTTCGGCTGTCCCCATAACTCCTTTTGGTTCCAGGTAGAACTCTGTGTAGAAAGGGTTCTTCGGCTGTCCCCATAATGATAACTCCTTTTGGTTCCAGGTAGAACTCTGTGTAGAAAGGGTTCTTCGGCTGTCCCCATAATGATAACTCCTTTTGGTTCCAGGTAGAACTCTGTGTAGAAAGGGTTCTTCGGCTGTCCCCATAACTCTTTTTGGTTCCAGGTAGAACTCTGTGTAGAAAGGGTTCTTCGGCTGTCCCCATAATGATAACTCCTTTTGGTTCCAGGTAGAACTCTGTGTAGAATGGGTTCTTCGGCTGTCCCCATAATGATAACTCCTTTTGGTTCCAGGTAGAACTCTGTGTAGAAAGGGTTCTTCGGCTGTCCCCATAGTGATAACTCCTTTTGGTTCCAGGTAGAACTCTGTGTAGAATGGGTTCTTCGGCTGTCCCCATAGTGATAACTCCTTTTGGTTCCAGGTAGAACTCTGTGTAGAAAGGGTTCTTCGGCTGTCCCCATAGTGATAACTCCTTTTGGTTCCAGGTAGAACTCTGTGTAGAAAGGGTTCTTCGGCTGTCCCCATAGTGATAACTCCTTTTGGTTCCAGGTAGAACTCTGTGTAGAAAGGGTTCTTCAGCTGTCCCCATAACTCCTTTTGGTTCCAGGTAGAACTCTGTGTAGAAAGGGTTCTTCGGCTGTCCACATAATGATAACTCCTTTTGGTTCCAGGTAGAACTCTGTGTAGAAAGGTTTCTTCGGCTGTCCCCATAACTCCTTTTGGTTCCAGGTAGAACTCTGTGTAGAAAGGGTTCTTCGGCTGTCCCCATAATGATAACTCCTTTTGGTTCCAGGTAGAACACTGTGTAGAAAGGGTTCTTCGGCTGTCCCCATAGTGATAACTCCTTTTGGTTCCAGGTAGAACTCTGTGTAGAAAGGGTTCTTCGGCTGTCCCCATAATGATAACTCCTTTTGGTTCCAGGTAGAACTCTGTGTAGAAAGGGTTCTTCGGCTGTCCCCATAACTCCTTTTGGTTCCAGGTAGAACTCTGTGTAGAAAGGGTTCTTCGGCTGTCCCCATAATGATAACTCCTTTTGGTTCCAGGTAGAACTCTGTGTAGAAAGGGTTCTTCGGCTGTCCCCATAATGAGAACTCCTTTTGGTTCCAGGTAGAACTCTGTGTAGAAAGGGTTCTTCGGCTGTCCCCATAGGTGATAAATCCATAATGATAATTCCTTTTGGTTCCAGGTAGAACTCTGTGTAGAATGGGTTCTTGGCTGTCCCCATAATGATAACTCCTTTTGGTTCCAGGTAGAACTCTGTGTAGAAAGGGTTCTTCGGCTGTCCACATAATGATAACTCCTTTTGGTTCCAGGTAGAACTCTGTGTAGATAACTCCTTTTGGGGTTCTTCGGCTGTCCCCATAATGATAACTCCTTTTGGTTCCAGGTAGAACTCTGTGTAGAAAGGGTTCTTCGGCTGTCCCCATAATGATAACTCCTTTTGGTTCCAGGTAGAACTCTGTGTAGAAAGGGTTCCGGCTGTCCCCATAATGATAACTCCTTTTGGTTCCAGGTAGAACTCTGTGTAGAAAGGGTTCTTCGGCTGTCCCCATAATGATAACTCCTTTTGGTTCCAGGTAGAACTCTGTGTAGAAAGGGTTCTTCGGCTGTCCCCATAATGATAACTCCTTTTGGTTCCAGGTAGAACTCTGTGTAGAAAGGGTTCTTCGGCTGTCCCCATAATGATAACTCCTTTTGGTTCCAGGTAGAACTCTGTGTAGAAAGGGTTCTTCGGCTGTCCCCATAATGATAACTCCTTTTGGTTCCAGGTAGAACTCTGTGTAGAAAGGGTTCTTCGGCTGTCCCCATAATGATAACTCCTTTTGGTTCCAGGTAGAACTCTGTGTAGAAAGGGTTCTTCGGCTGTCCACATAATGATAACTCCTTTTGGTTAGAACTCTGTGTAGAAAGGGTTAGGCTGTCCCCATAATGATAACTCCTTTTGGTTCCAGGTAGAACTCTGTGTAGAAAGGGTTCTTCGGCTGTCCCCATAATGATAACTCCTTTTGGTTCCAGGTAGAACTCTGTGTAGAAAGGGTTCTTCGGCTGTCCCCATAATGATAACTCCTTTTGGTTCCAGGTAGAACTCTGTGTAGAAAGGGTTCTTCGGCTGTCCCCATAATGATAACTCCTTTTGGTTCCAGGTAGAACTCTGTGTAGAAAGGGTTCTTCGGCTGTCCCCATAATGATAACTCCTTTTGGTTCCAGGTAGAACTCTGTGTAGAAAGGGTTCTTCGGCTGTCCCCATAATGATAACTCCTTTTGGTTCCAGGTAGAACTCTGTGTAGAAAGGGTTCTTCGGCTGTCCCCATAATGATAACTCCTTTTGGTTCCAGGTAGAACTCTGTGTAGAAAGGGTTCTTCGGCTGTCCCCATAATGATAACTCCTTTTGGTTCCAGGTAGAACTCTGTGTAGAAAGGGTTCTTCGGCTGTCCCCATAATGATAACTCCTTTTGGTTCCAGGTAGAACTCTGTGTAGAAAGGGTTCTTCGGCTGTCCCCATAATGATAACTCCTTTTGGTTCCAGGTAGAACTCTGTGTAGAAAGGGTTCTTCGGCTGTCCCCATAATGATAACTCCTTTTGGTTCCAGGTAGAACTCTGTGTAGAAAGGGTTCTTCGGCTGTCCCATAATGATAACTCCTTTTGGTTCCAGGTAGAACTCTGTGTAGAAAGGGTTCTTCGGCTGTCCCCATAATGATAACTCCTTTTGGTTCCAGGTAGAACTCTGTGTAGAAAGGGTTCTTCGGCTGTCCCCATAATGATAACTCCTTTTGGTTCCAGGTAGAACTCTGTGTAGAAAGGGTTCTTCGGCTGTCCCCATAATGATAACTCCTTTTGGTTCCAGGTAGAACTCTGTGTAGAAAGGGTTCTTCGGCTGTCCCCATAATGATAACTCCTTTTGGTTCCAGGTAGAACTCTGTGTAGAAAGGGTTCTTCGGCTGTCCCCATAATGATAACTCCTTTTGGTTCCAGGTAGAACTCTGTGTAGAAAGGGTTCTTCGGCTGTCCCCATAATGATAACTCCTTTTGGTTCCAGGTAGAACTCTGTGTAGATAAAGGGTTCTTCGGCTGTCCCCATAATGATAACTCCTTTTGGTTCCAGGTAGAACTCTGTGTAGAAAGGGTTCTTCGGCTGTCCACATAATGATAACTCCTTTTGGTTCCATAGAACTCCTTTAACTCCTTTTGGTTCCAGGTAGAACTCTGTGTAGAAAGGGTTCTTCGGCTGTCCCCATAATGATAACTCCTTTTGGTTCCAGGTAGAACTCTGTGTAGAAAGGGTTCTTCGGCTGTCCCCATAGTGATAACTCCTTTTGGTTCCAGGTAGAACTCTGTGTAGAAAGGGTTCTTCGGCTGTCCCCATAATGATAACTCCTTTTGGTTCCAGGTAGAACTCTGTGTAGAAAGGGTTCTTCGGCTGTCCACATAATGATAACTCCTTTTGGTTCCAGGTAGAACTCTGTGTAGAAAGGGTTCTTCGGCTGTCCACATAATGATAACTCCTTTTGGTTCCAGGTAGAACTCTGTGTAGAAAGGGTTCTTCGGCTGTCCACATAATGATAACTCCTTTTGGTTCCAGGTAGAACTCTGTGTAGAAAGGGCTCTTCGGCTGTCCACATAATGATAACTCCTTTTGGTTCCAGGTAGAACTCTGTGTAGAAAGGGTTCTTCGGCTGTCCACATAATGATAACTCCTTTTGGTTCCAGGTAGAACTCTGTGTAGAAAGGGTTCTTCGGCTGTCCCCATAATGATAACTCCTTTTGGTTCCAGGTAGAACTCTGTGTAGAAAGGGTTCTTCGGCTGTCCCCATAATGATAACTCCTTTTGGTTCCAGGTAGAACTCTGTGTAGAAAGGGTTCTTCGGCTGTCCCCCCTTTTGGTTCCATAATGATAACATAATGATAACTCCTTTTGGTTCCAGGTAGAACTCTGTGTAGAAAGGGTTCTTCGGCTGTCCCCATAATGATAACTCCTTTTGGTTCCAGGTAGAACTCTGTGTAGAAAGGGTTCTTCGGCTGTCCACATAATGATAACTCCTTTTGGTTCCAGGTAGAACTCTGTGTAGAAAGGGTTCTTCGGCTGTCCACATAATGATAACTCCTTTTGGTTCCAGGTAGAACTCTGTGTAGAAAGGGTTCTTCGGCTGTCCACATAATGATAACTCCTTTTGGTTCCAGGTAGAACTCTGTGTAGAAAGGGTTCTTCGGCTGTCCACATAATGATAACTCCTTTTGGTTCCAGGTAGAACTCTGTGTAGAAAGGGTTCTTCGGCTGTCCACATAATGATAACTCCTTTTGGTTCCAGGTAGAACTCTGTGTAGAAAGGGTTCTTCGGCTGTCCCCATAATGATAACTCCTTTTGGTTCCAGGTAGAACTCTGTGTAGAAAGGGTTCTTCGGCTGTCCACATAATGATAACTCCTTTTGGTTCCAGGTAGAACTCTGTGTAGAAAGGGCTCTTCGGCTGTCCCCATAGTGATAACTCCTTTTGGTTCCAGGTAGAACTCTGTGTAGAAAGGGTTCTTCGGCTGTCCACATAATGATAACTCCTTTTGGTTCCAGGTAGAACTCTGTGTAGAAAGGGTTCTTCGGCTGTCCCCATAATGATAACTCCTTTTGGTTCCAGGTAGAACTCTGTGTAGAAAGGGTTCTTCGGCTGTCCCCATAATGATAACTCCTTTTGGTTCCAGGTAGAACTCTGTGTAGAAAGGGTTCTTCGGCTGTCCACATAATGATAACTCCTTTTGGTTCCAGGTAGAACTCTGTGTAGAAAGGGTTCTTCGGCTGTCCCCATAATGATAACTCCTTTTGGTTCCAGGTAGAACTCTGTGTAGAAAGGGTTCTTCGGCTGTCCCCATAATGATAACTCCTTTTGGTTCCAGGTAGAACTCTGTGTAGAATGGGTTCTCCAGTGGGAAAAGAACCCTTTAAGGTTCTAGATAGCACCTTTTTTATTTTAGTGACAGAAGGGTAACCCTGACAGTGAAGTGAAGGAACACTTCTTATCGCCAGAGATGCTCATGAAGAGATTCCACTCTGCCCTCTGCTGCACAGATGAAGATATGTCAGCTGACGTGTTATTTGCTGTCTGATGTCATTAATTGAACCAATAACCTTGTCAATGTTTTCCTAATAAAAAAAATGCTGCATAGCCATTCGACCATCTTTGATAATGCATGGAGTGAAATGCTGACATATGGCACCTTATTCACCATAGAGTTCTGGTCAAAAGTTGTGTAATATAGGAAATATTATAAGGTACCATTTGGGCCATGGAAGTGGAGAGTGACACTCTGAAAAGGGTTCCTCAAGTGTAGACCCACAACAGTTACAAAGGTAAGGAGAACAATACTCCTAAATTCACATTAAACAACTTTTCAAGACTAGAAAAATTAAGTGTTAAGATTGGTTTAATCACCTTTATGATTGAGTGAGCTCTTGCCAGGTGGGAGCTATGATGTGTCCGAAATGGCACCCTATTTCCTACATAGTGCACTAATCTTGACCAGAGCCCTATGGGCCATGGTCAAAAGTAGTGCACTACATAGGGAAAAGGTTTGGACACACATACTCATTCAATGGTTTTTCTTTATTTTTTCTCTATTTTCTACACTGTATAATATTAGTGAAGACATCACAACTATGAAATAACACATATGGAATCATGTAGTAACCAAAAAAGTATGAAACAAATCAAAATATATTTGAGGTTCTTCAAAGTAGCCACCCTTTGCCTTGATGACAGCTGTGCACACTTCTTTTTTTTCTCCACAATTTCATGGTATCCAATTGTTAGTAGTTACTGTCTTGTCTCATCGCTACAACTCCTGTACGGGCTCGGGAGAGACAAAGGTCGAGAGCCATGCGTCCTCCGAAACACAATCTAACCGCCATCGATAAAAGACAATACTGTGCACTGTTTCTTAACACCGTACACCTAGTTACCTGGTCAGTGTGCACTGCGCCTGGCCAGCCACAGGGGTCGCTAGTGCGCGATGAGACAAGGATATCCCTGCTGGCCAGGCCCTCCCTAACCCGGGCGACGCTAGGGCGATTGTGCGTCGCCCCATGGACCTCACGGTCGCGGCTGGCTGCAACAGAGCCTGGGCTTGAACCCAGGGTCTCTGGTGGCACAACTGGCCTACACTTGGACCACTGTGCCACCCGGGAGGCGCCCAGCTTTGCACACTCGTGGCATTCTCTCAACTATCTTCACCTGGAATGCTTTTCCAACTTGTTGGCAGCTTTTCCTTCACTCTGCAGTCCAACTCATCCCAAACCATCTCAATTGGGTTAAGGTCAGGTGATTGTGTAGGCCAGGTCATCTGATGCAGCACTCCATCACTGTCCTTCTTGGTCAAATAGCCCTTACACAGTGTGTTGGGTCATTGTCCTGTTGGAAAACAAATGATAGTCCCACTAAGCGCAAACCAGATGAGATGGCGTATCGCCGCAGAATGCTGAGGTAGCCATGCTGTTTAAGTGTGCCTTGAATTCTAAAGAAATCACTGACAGTGTCACCAGCAAAGCACCCCCACACCATCACTCCTCCTCCATGCTTCCTGGTGGGAACCACGCATGCGGATATCATCTGTTCACCTACTCTGCATCTCACAAAGACACTGTGGTTGGAACTGAAAATCTCAAATTTGAACTCATCGGACAAAGGACAGATTTCCACCGGTCTAATCTCCATTGCTCATGTTTCTTGGCCCAAGCAAGTCTCATATTATTATCGGTGTCCTTTAGTAGTGGTTTCTTTCCAGCAATTCGACCATGAAGGCCTGATTCACACAGTCTCCTCTGAACAGGTTGAGGTCACTGGTGCACCTCAGTCACGCTCAAGGTCCTAAACCACATCATAACCGCCATCGATAAAGGACAGTACTGTGAAGCCGTCTTCATCGACCTGGACAAGGCTTTCCACTCTGTCAATCGCCTTATTCTTATCGGCAGACTCAACAGCCTTGGTTTCTCTAGTGAGTGCCTCGCCTGGTCCACTAACTACTTCTCAGAGTTAAGTGTGTCAAATCGGAGGGCCTGTTGTCAGGACCTCTGGCAGTCTCTATGGGTGTCGACTCTTTTCTCTATATATATCAGTGATGTCACTCTTTCTGTGGGTGATTCTTTGATCCACCTCTACGCAGACGACACCATTCTGTATACATCTGGCCCATCTTTTGACACTGTGTTAACAACCCTCCAAACAGGCTTCAACGCCATACAACACTCCTTCCATGGCCTCCAACTGCTCTCAAACACTAGTAAAACTAAATGCATGGTCTTCAACCGATCACTACCCACACCCGCCCGCTCCACTAGCATCACTACTCTGGACGGTTCTGACTTAGGATATGTGGACAACTACAAATACCTAGGTGTCTGGCTAGACTGTAAACTCTCCTTCCAGACTCATATTAAGCATCTCCAATCCAAAATTAAATCTAGAATCAGCTTCCTATTTCGGAGCAAAGCCTCCTACACTTATGCTGCCAAACATACACTCATAAAACTGATTATCCTACCAATCCTTGACTTCGGCGATGTCGTTTACAAAATAGCCTCCAACACTCTACTCAACAAATTGGATGCAGTCTATCACAGTACCATCCGTTTTGTCACCAAAGCCCCATATACTACCCACCACTGCGACCTGTACGCTCTCGTTGGCTGGTCCTCGCTACATATTCGTCGCCAAACCCACTGGCTTATCTCAGCTCACTGGTCACCATAGCAGCACCCACCCGTAACACACGCTCCAGCAGGTATATTTCACTAGTCAGCCCCAAAGCCAACACCAACTTTGTCCGCCTTTGCTTCCAGTTCCCTGCTGCCAATGACTGGAACAAATTGCAAAAATCACTGAAGTTGGAGATTTATATCTCCCTCATTAACTTTAAGCACCAGCTGTCAGAGCAGCTTACCGATCGCTGCAGCTGTACACAGTCCATCTGTAAATAGCCCATCCAACTACCTCCTCCCCATATTAGTTTTTGTTTTTCCACTCTTTTGCAAACCAGTATTTCTACTTGCACATCACCATCTGCACATCTATCACTCCAGTGTTAATGCTATATTGTAATTACTTCAATACGATTGGCCTATTTATTGCCTTACTGTATACACACTGTATACAGATTTTCTATTGAGTTATTGACTGTACGTTTGTTTATGTGTAACTCTGTTGTTGTTTTTGTCGCACTGCTTTGCTTTATCTTGGCCAGGTCGCAGTTGTAAATGAGAACTTGTTCTCAACTGGCCTACCTGGTTAAATAAAGGTGAAATATATACATATTTTTTAAACAGTTGATGTTGAGATGTGTCTGTTAATTTAACTCTGTGAAGCTTTTATTTGGGCTGAAATCTGAGGTGCAGTTAACTGTAATGAACTTATCCTCTGCAGCAGAGGTAACTCTGGGTCTTCCGTTCCTGTGGCGGTCCTCATAAGAGCCAGTTTCATCACAGCACTTGATGGTTTTTGCGACTGAACTTGAAGAAACTTTTAAAGTTCTTGAAATTTTCTGTATTGACTGACCTTCATGTCTTAAAGTAATGATGGACTGTCGTTTCTCTTTTCTTATGAGCTGTTCTTGCCATAATATGGATTTAGTCTTTTACCAATTAGGGCTTTCTTTTGTATACCCCCCTACCTTGTCACAACACAACTGATTGGCTCAAACTCATTAAGAAGGAAAGAAATTCCACAAATGAACTTTTAACGAGGCAGACTTGTTAATTGAAATGCATTCCACGTTATCCAGCCTCATGAAGCTGGTTAAGAGAATGCCAAGTGTGCAAAGCCGTCACCAAGGCAAAGGGTGGCTACTTTGAAGAATTTTAAATCTAACATATTTTGTTTATTTGTTTAACACTTTTTTTGGTTACTACATGATTCGATATGGATTCCATATGTGTTATTTCATTGTTTTGATGTCTTCACTATTATTCTACAATATTGAAAATAGTAAAATATTAGGAAAAAGCTGTGAATAATGGGTGTGTCCAAACATTTGACTGGTACTGTATGTACATACCAAAATATGTTTTTATTTGAACAGTTTTCTGGAAGAAATTGTGCATTATTTGAAAAAAGTGCAAGGGTGCCAATATCTTTGGCCACAACCTGTAGGTTGCATATCTACTGTACGATGCTCCAGTTTCATAAACCCCATAGGCCGATTTACAGCTTTACTGGCTTTTTGAGCTTGTAAAACTACAGTTTGTGTGCGTGTTTGGGTGTGTGCTTGTGTGTGTGTGTGTGTTTGTGTGCGTGTTTGGGTGTGTCAGGGATGGCTACTGAAGTTTGAACCAGAATAAGTTGATGAGATGACAGTATGGACGCCTGTCTCCTGGGCTGCACCACTTTCTGTGCCTTTTTGTGTTTGTTTGGTTTGATTTAGACCTTTAGGGCTCTATTTTCGGCTGGCGTTTAAGGTGTCCACATACATAGGTTCGTTTTGCTCCATAACTCGGCGAACGTATGTACTCCTATACTCCCTAAATACCTTTGCTTGAAAAACAAGAAAAAAGCGCCAATGTTACTGTCGTTTGTCCCACTTGACCCACCCTAGCAACAACATAGACAAGCACTTTCTCATGCTAGTCTGAATTAATCTAAGATGAATAAAGAAATATGTCATTCATTTGGATGTTTTTGCCAAAGCGGTCTTCGTCGTGCAGTTTTACATCTAACTAAGATGTTTGGTGCAGTATTTCTCAAGTCAAAACATTTGCATAATAACGAGTCGATTCTTGTTGAATGACAACTAACACTTCACTGAAGAATCCCCTCCATAGTTCCCACTTCTACGAAGAGTAGTACTGTTGACCAATCAATCACTGATGAAGCACATAGACTTTGGTTACCGAACTTCGATTTGCCTCAAGAAACAATATTGAGTGCATAAACAGCTGGGAAAATAACCCTGCCGAACACCATAACAAACAAAAATGTCACAAAAGCTTGTCATAATATTTGCACTAACTGTTTCGACTGGGAAGCATGCGACAGGCTTAAGGCGGCTCTGGTGTCAAAAGCACAATCTTTGACAGCGCTCTACTCCCCTGGCGCCACAGGGTTGGTACTTTACCTGTTTGATATCAGCTCGCTTGTGCTGAGGTGGGAGGGGTGGAAATATTTCAGGTGTGTCCTTAAAAATGTGTGCCAATTTCAAGCAGCTCTACTGGTGATGGTTACGAGTCACCAAAAGCTGGTCTTAGCGGTAATGCAACTGGTTAAGGCATCGGTTTTGCCAGGGGGCGGTGCACGGTAGCCTAATCAGTAGCCTAATCAGTAGCCTATAACCAATGCTTTATTGCAATATCATAAGCAGCAAAACAGTCAACACTCATTCCTGTTTTTTGTCCATGCAGCTTCTGTCAATCGTTTGGACTCATTATAGGACAATGTGTGACTGAAAGGTGTCAGTGACTATATAACGTCTGTTTAGGAAGTTAATACAATGGACTGCTTATTTTTGGACTTTTATCACTTTGTAAAAATTGCATCTTCCACTTTCATCTGTTGGACCAAACTGTCACATCACGGGAATCACAATCGTTGTCCTTGGTGCTGAATCCACTTGGAGCCGAGGCTATTTCACTTGTTATGTTTTTGTGAGCAGTACAACAGTGACTGGACATTCCCCCTCTCTCTTTGTATTGGATCTTTGTGGAGCTCCTGTGAAAAGTTTGGATGTGTGTAAAACCTTCCATAGTCCAAGTTGTCTTATCTGTATTACACACACACAGGGAGCAATAATGGGGCCTGTCACTGTATTTAAAACAACTTGTTGTTTCGCTTTCATTAGAATTGGATTTGAATTATACACTGTCTTTTTAAGCATCATCAACATCCTAGTGAATGTAATCTTGTTTATTGACTAAGTCTGGTATGTCCATGAGTATGCCTATATCAATGTGAATGCTATAGTCTATGATTAACAATCTCTTTCCATATTAAAGCAATGCAATTAGAATCATGTGGACTTCAAACATGTTCAAAATCGGGCAAATATGGGGCAAGCTATTTAAAGAGCGAGGCTGTAACAGACTAACATTCGAATTTGAGTTGAGGACAACACAATACATAAACGTAAATACACAACTGGAAGCAACCACATATTTAGCCAGTGAGGGGTCAAGCCTTGATACACCTACAACTTGTTAATTCATCAAAACCCAGACCTTTTGCGACCACCACCAGCTACTGCTGAATCAGAGAGGTACGGGGGGCTGCCTTAAACGACATCATCTGCGCCCAGGGATTTGAACCAGCAACCTTTCGGTTTGTAACAACGTTCTTCTGTTGAAGGAGGAGCGGACCAAAATGCAGCGTGGTGGTTACTCATGTTATTTGATGAAAAATGACTAGACATGAAATAACTGAAATGTACAAAAAAACAACAGACGGAAACGTGGAAAAACTATACAGCCTGTCTAGTGACTATAAACACAGAGACAGGAACAATCACCCACGAAACACTCAAAGAATATGGCTGCCTAAATATGGTTCCCAATCAGAGACAACGATAATCACCTGACTCTGATTGAGAACCGCCTCAGGCAGCCATAGACTACGCTAGACACCCCACAAAACCCCAAGACAAAAACACACCACAATAACCCATGTCACACCCTGGCTTGATCAAATAAATGAAAATAAACATAATATATTGCGACCAGGGCGTGACACGGTTACTGGCACAACACTCTTAACCACTAGCCTACCTGCATTTGCAATATTTGAGTTGAAATTTCTGTAGACCAGGGAGGTCCACGAAAAGCAGGTCTTCCAAGTGAGGCTAAGAAAGCTACCTTCCTGTCTGTGAGATAGAGATGAGTCAACTCTATCTGAATAATGGTGACGCCTCTGGGTCAAATCAGACACGTCATCAACAGTAAGGTCGGTTATTCAGAGTATCATAATAAAAACATCCTGTCAGGGTTTACAGAGCTGGGCTGTGTATTAGCTACACATTGTAACTGTGATATTTGAATGCTTCCTTAGCTAGTGGAAAGCCCCGGCAGCAATTTTTCAACTAACCTTTTCTTGGCGACACTTCCTTCCATTTCTATTGGGAAGAAACTTGTCCCATAACCTTCTGTGTCCTGTTGCAGATGGATCTCCAAAAACCAGAGAATATTCAGAAAAATATCAAATGTACTTTTTGTATCGAGTGAGAAATGCTTCTTGCCTCCGTACGTAGATCTGTTTTGGTCGCACTGTGTGATGCACTGTCATCTACTTCTACACGTGGCAGGGTGGCATAGAAACGACTAGTTCCTGCAAAGATGTTGGGAAATGCAAGATGTCTTGCAGCTATGATGGCGAGGGAACTCCTCACTCTGTGCAAAAAGGGGATTTAATATCTTTCTGTATATTCTCTGTTTTTTGGAGTACCACCTGCAACTGGACACGGATGTTTATAAGAGACTAGTTTCTTACAAATCTAGAACAATAAAAGTATCGCCAAAAAAGGTTAGGTAAAATATTGCTATCAGGTGTACCAGCTGTATGGAAGCATTCACATATCACATTACTATGTGTAGCTAGGCTGTGTATCTATCTAAACTTCTTTTATTTACTTTATTTTCTATTCTATTTAACCTGTATTTAATTAGGCAAGTCAGTTAAGAACAAATTATTATTTAAATTGATGACCTACCAAAAGACAATAAGCTTTGCTGGTGACACTGTCTGTGATTTATTTAGAATTCAAGGCACACTTGGCTACCACAGCATTCTGCAGCGATATGCCATCCCATCTGGTTTACACTTAGTGGGAATATCATTTGTTTTTCAACAGGACAATGACCCCAAACACATCTCCAGGCTGTGTAAGGGTTATTTGACCAAGAAGGAGAGTGATGGAGTGCTGCATCAGATGACCTGGCCTCCACAAACACCCGACTTCAACCCAATTGAGATTTGGGATGAGTTGGACCGCAGAGTGAAGGAAAAGCAGCCAACAAGTTTTTAGCATATGTGGGAACTCCTTCAATACTTTGGAAAAGCATGAGAATGCCAAGAGTGTGCAAAGTTGTCATCAAGTCAAAGGGTGGCTACTTTGAAGAATCTCAAATCTAAAATATTTGTTTAACATTTTTTTGGTTACTACATGATTCCATAAGTGTTATTTCGTAGTTTTGATGTCTTCACAATTATTCTACATAGTAGAAAATAGTAAAATAATATATATTAAAAAACTTGAATGAGTAGGTGAGTCCAAACTTTTGACCGGTACAGTATCTTTTGTGATATTTTTATGACTTGTTAAACATTTTCTTTGAACAATTGTAGTGTTATAAAAAAAAGAGAAGTTCATTTTCTGTGCACACAATATAGCTCAAGATTTGTACTCTTTATTTATACATAATTTTTTGCCCATAATAATTTGGGATACGACTGTTTAGTTTTTGCACATGGTCACCTAAATAGCTGTTAATGCCACAAACACTGCTGCTGGAGGTCTACACACATCTCTAATCTGGAAGAAAGCTATATGATGATGAATATTGCCACAGCACCTTCAATGGTCACCTGCTCTTCACTATGTAAGATTGTGTTTGTCATGTAAACACCACGCTGTAGCTACAAAATGTGTTGAATAAAAGCAGATTATTTTTCAATCCTGTGATGAAATTACATACAGTGGGGCAAAAAAGTACTTAAGTCAGCCACCAATTGTGCAAGTTCTCCCACTTAAAAAGATGAGAGGCCTGTAATTTTCATCATAGGTACACTTCAACTATGACAGACAAAATGAGAAGAAAAAAAATCCAGAAAATCACATTGTAGAATTTTTAATTAATTTATTTGCAAATTATGGTGGAAAATAAGTGAGGGGGAATAGGTTCTGAGGGGGAATAGGTTCTGAGGGGGAATATGTTTTGTTGTGCCCTCTTTACTGTCTTGGTGTGCTTGGACCATGTTAGTTTGTTGGTGATGTGGACACCAAGGAACTTGTAGCTCTCAGCCTGCTAAACTACAGCCCCGTCGATGAGAATGGGGTAGTTCTCGGCCCTCCTAACATGTCATACACGTGTTCTCTCCCTCTCTCTCTGAAACACACACACACTTGTGCACACACATGAGCGCTGATACTTTTAATGTGGACCAGAGCTAGACCAATGCTACTAGCTATGGCCTGGTCAAGAGCTAGTGCAGACCAGAGCTAGCTACACCCTGGACCAGAGCTGGACAAGAGCCAACTAGCTACGCCCTGGACCAGAGCTGGACAAAAGCAAACTAGCTACACCCTGGACCAGAACTTGCCCAGAGCTAGTGAAGAATTCATAGGGAAGTAGTGGTAGTGATGGCATTAGTAATGGTAGTATTGGCAATGGTAGTAATAGGGTTGTCATACGCTATGGGCTAAGTCTTGTGGTAGTAATAGGGTTGTCATACGCTATGGGCTGAGTCTTGTGGTAGTAATAGGGTTGTCATACGCTACGGGCTAAGTCTTGTGGTAGTAATAGGGTTGTCATACGCTATGGGCTAAGTCTTGTGGTAGTAATAGGGTTGTCATACGCTATGGGCTAAGTCTTGTGGTAGTAATAGGGTTGTCATACGCTATGGGCTAAGTCTTGGGGCGCTATGGGCTAAGTCTTGGGGTAGTAATAGGGTTGTCATACGCTATGGGCTAAGTCTTGTGGTAGTAATAGGGTTGTCATACGCTATGGGCTAAGTCTTGTGGTAGTAATAGGGTTGTCATACGCTATGGGCTAAGTCTTGTGGTAGTAATAGGGTTGTCATACGCTATGGGCTAAGTCTTGGGGTAGTAATAGGGTTGTCATACGCTATGGGCTAAGTCTTGTGGTAGTAATAAGTGGGCTTGTGGTAGTAATAGGGTTGTCATACGCTATGGGCTAAGTCTTGTGGTAGTAATAGGGTTGTCATACGCTATGGGCTAAGTCTTGTGGTAGTAATAGGGTTGTCATACGCTATGGGCTAAGTCTTGTGGTAGTAATAGGGTTGTCATACGCTATGGGCTAAGTCTTGTGGTAGTAATAGGGTTGTCATACGCTATGGGCTAAGTCTTGTGGTAGTAATAGGGTTGTCATACGCTATGGGCTAAGTCTTGTGGTAGTAATAGGGTTGTCATACGCTATGGGCTAAGTCTTGTGGTAGTAATAGGGTTGTCATACGCTATGGGCTAAGTCTTGGGGTGGTAATAGGGTTGTCATACGCTATGGGCTAAGTCTTGTGGTAGTAATAGGGTTGTCATACGCTATGGGCTAAGTCTTGTGGTAGTAATAGGGTTGTCATACGCTATGGGCTAAGTCTTGTGGTAGTAATAGGGTTGTCATACGCTATGGGCTAAGTCTTGTGGTAGTAATAGGGTTGTCATACGCTATGGGCTAAGTCTTGGGGTGGTAATAGGGTTGTCATACGCTATGGGCTAAGTCTTGTGGGTAAGTAATAGGGTTGTCATACGCTATGGGCTAAGTCTTGTGGTAGTAATAGGGTTGTCATACGCTATGGGCTAAGTCTTGTGGTAGTAATAGGGTTGTCATACGCTATGGGCTAAGTCTTGTGGTAGTAATAGGGTTGTCATACGCTATGGGCTAAGTCTTGTGGTAGTAATAGGGTTGTCATACGCTATGGGCTAAGTCTTGTGGTAGTAATAGGGTTGTCATACGCTATGGGCTAAGTCTTGGGGTGGTAATAGGGTTGTCATACGCTATGGGCTAAGTCTTGTGGTAGTAATAGGGTTGTCATACGCTATGGGCTAAGTCTTGTGGTAGTAATAGGGTTGTCATACGCTATGGGCTAAGTCTTGGGGTGGTAATAGGGTTGTCCTACGCTATGGGCTAAGTCTTGTGGTAGTAATAGGGTTGTCATACGCTATGGGCTAAGTCTTGTGGTAGTAATAGGGTTGTCATACGCTATGGGCTAAGTCTTGTGGTAGTAATAGGGTTGTCATACGCTATGGGCTAAGTCTTGTGGTAGTAATAGTGTTGTCATACGCTATGGGCTAAGTCTTGTGGTAGTAATAGGGTTGTCATACGCTATGGGCTAAGTCTTGTGGTAGTAATAGGGTTGTCATACGCTATGGGCTAAGTCTTGTGGTAGTAATAGGGTTGTCATACGCTATGGGCTAAGTCTTGTGGTGGTAATAGGGTTGTCATACGCTATGGGCTAAGTCTTGTGGTAGTAATAGTGTTGTCATACGCTATGGGCTAAGTCTTGTGGTAGTAATAGGGTTGTCATATAGGGTTGTCATACGCTATGGGCTAAGTCTTGTGGTAGTAATAGGGTTGTCATACGCTATGGGCTAAGTCTTGTGGTAGTAATAGGGTTGTCATACGCTATGGGCTAAGTCTTGTGGTGGTAATAGGGTTGTCATACGCTATGGGCTAAGTCTTGTGGTGGTAATAGGGTTGTCATACGCTATGGGCTAAGTCTTGTGGTAGTAATAGGGTTGTCATACGCTATGGGCTAAGTCTTGTGGTAGTAATAGGGTTGTCATACGCTATGGGCTAAGTCTTGTGGTAGTAATAGGGTTGTCATACGCTATGGGCTAAGTCTTGTGGTAGTAATAGGGTTGTCATACGCTATGGGCTAAGTCTTGTGGTAGTAATAGGGTTGTCATACGCTATGGGCTAAGTCTTGGGGTGGTAATAGGGTTGTCATACGCTATGGGCTAAGTCTTGTGGTGGTATAGGGTTGTCATACGCTATGGGCTAAGGTGGTAATAGGGTTGTCATACGCTATGGGCTAAGTCTTGTGGTGGTAATAGGGTTGTCATACGCTATGGGCTAAGTCTTGGGGTGGTAATAGGGTTGTACGCTATGGGCTAAGTCTTGTGGTGGTAATAGGGTTGTCATACGCTATGGGCTAAGTCTTGTGGTAGTAATAGGGTTGTCATACGCTATGGGCTAAGTCTTGTGGTAGTAATAGGGTTGTCATACGCTATGGGCTAAGTCTTGTGGTAGTAATAGGGTTGTCATACGCTATGGGCTAAGTCTTGTGGTAGTAATAGGGTTGTCATACGCTATGGGCTAAGTCTTGTGGTAGTAATAGGGTTGTAATAGGGTTGTAATAGGGTTGTCATACGCTATGGGCTAAGTCTTGTGGTAGTAATAGGGTTGTCATACGCTATGGGCTAAGTCTTGTGGTAGTAATAGGGTTGTCATACGCTATGGGCTAAGTCTTGTGGTAGTAATAGTGTTGTCATACGCTATGGGCTAAGTCTTGTGGTAGTAATAGGGTTGTCATACGCTATGGGCTAAGTCTTGTGGTAGTAATAGTGTTGTCATACGCTATGGGCTAAGTCTTGGGGTGGTAATAGGGTTGTCATACGCTATGGGCTAAGTCTTGTGGTAGTAATAGGGTTGTCATACGCTATGGGCTAAGTCTTGTGGTAGTAATAGTGTTGTCATACGCTATGGGCTAAGTCTTGTGGTAGTAATAGTGTTGTCATACGCTATGGGCTAAGTCTTGTGGTAGTAATAGGGTTGTCATACGCTATGGGCTAAGTCTTGTGGTAGTAATAGGGTTGTCATACGCTATGGGCTAAGTCTTGTGGTAGTAATAATGGGGTCTTTGTCATACGCTATGGGCTAAGTCTTGTGGTAGTAATAGGGTTGTCATACGCTATGGGCTAAGTCTTGTGGTAGTAATAGGGTTGTCATACGCTATGGGCTAAGTCTTGTGGTAGTAATAGGGTTGTCATACGCTATGGGCTAAGTCTTGGGGTGGTAATAGGGTTGTCATACGCTATGGGCTAAGTCTTGTGGTAGTAATAGGGTTGTCATACGCTATGGGCTAAGTCTTGTGGTGGTAATAGGGTTGTCATACGCTATGGGCTAAGTCTTGGGGTGGTAATAGGGTTGTCATACGCTATGGGCTAAGTCTTGGGGTGGTAATAGGGTTGTCATACGCTATGGGCTAAGTCTTGTGGTAGTAATAGGGTTGTCATACGCTATGGGCTAAGTCTTGGGGTGGTAATAGGGTTGTCATACGCTATGGGCTGTGTCTTGGGGTGGTTTGTAGGTGTGGAGTTACTGTAATGTACTGTATTTAAAGCTCTCAAAATGTTTTCAGTTTGAACATTCTGAAGGTTTTGTGGCAGTTTAGAATGTTGAAGCCTGCGTTCCGCCATTGAAATGAATGGGGATACAACAAGCTTTGTAGTTTATGGAGTATGAATGGTGGCCAATAGCTCTGTTGAAGCCATCTAAGTTCAGTCAGTCTGCACATGTCAATGTTGTAGTGGTGTTTGCAGCTGAAATGGACCAAGAGCAGTGGTGAATCCAACATTTTACCTTAGAAGTCTATCGAGTTTTTATGCTAATTGCCCTTACAGAATCAAAAGTGATACGTGCAGATATGAAGCCAAACAAAGTTCAAACTGGTTCAGAACGATTACTTTTATCTGATTTGGTCCAATGACAACCATGTGACACAAAAAGCAGAACAAAGAATGCCAATAAGCGTATTCTCAAGACACAATTAAATATAATCTGCCTTTTGGCTGAAGAGATTGTTTTCTAATCATTAGGTATGGAAGTATATGAATGATTTAATCATATTTTTCACCACAAAGGTCAAGTAGAAATGTTTCCGATCAACAAAGTTAAAGAGACATGTGCCCTCTGAGCAAAAACTCATATCATGATACACAGTATGAACAAGCCCCATCTGAATGAACTTTGCCTCGTGTGCATGGATGGCGGAAACGTGCACGTTTCTGGTTGAAGGTATCAGTGCTCACGTGTGCAGAATGTGTGTGTGTATATCAGACTAGAACGTATGATAAAACAAGACTGCCACAGGTTGTTACAGGGTCTCAATGGAGGCCTTTATTCCAATTAAACAAAAAGTCATGAACAGCAGTTAGTTTGGAAAATAATTACATTCAAAATGTGCCACTTACCAAAAATACAGCTAAACCTTTAAAACCGCAGTTCATATAATAGTTCTAGGTTTGTAAAATTCCAATAACTTTCCCCAAACTCCCAGGCTTTCCAACAATCCTGGTTTGAATGTTCCCGGAATCAGGAGGAAATTGCTGAATATCCGGAGAATCCCCCCAATAGGGATTTCTGAAAAACCTGGGAATTTTAGGAAAGTTACTGGAATTTCTCAACCCCAAACAGTTCACATGATTTTGGTGGAATGGGTCTTAAATAAACATGTTTGTTTCCTCAAGTTTCTAATGGTCACCATAAAGTCGTACTTTAACTACTATCAGACATCTGTACAACATCCTTCCTGTCCATCAGTCCCCAGTCCATACACACACATTCACACGTTGCTTACATTTATTTATTAAATGTTGCTTGCCTTATTATAATACATTTACAACCAGTCCAAAGATATACACATCCCAGTACCATGTCTGTGTTTTTAAGTTATCTGACTGATAAGAGAGGACTTGTTCTAAAAACCAGAGAAGTAGTTTTGGTATGAATGGCTGAAGTAAAACCATGAGTCAGTTGGAGCACCCCAAATGGCACCCTAGTCCCTATATAGTGCACTACCTTTGAGTAGTGTAAAACGGACTGCTTCCAGTATCTCCAGAGAGAGAGAGAGAGAGAGAAAAGAAGTGTGTATTTTAGAGGATATGGGTCATTTCTGATGCGTGCTGTGGCCTTTACACAGGCACGCAAGCGCACACACAAATGCACGCACACACAGGGCTGTATTAAGAGGTAAGAGTCTACCATATAGCTCATTACATGACATACAGGTACATACGAGGCTGCGTATCTACTGGCACCCTATATAGTGCACTACTTTTGATGATGCACTACATAGAGAGTAGAGTACCATTTGGGACGCAGGCACACTCTCCCAGCTCTGTACTTTAGAAACAGCAGAGGGAGACAAAGCCACTTCATTTACAGACATTCATTGATTCTCTAGTTGAGCCTATAGAGAGAAGAGGTGCCTGAACGAACAGCATATAGAAAATAAAGGGAAAGTATTTTCCCCTATATAGCTCAGCATTTTCATTTTTGATCAAGGCCCATAGGGCTCTGTTCAGAAGTCGTTTCGGGACGCCGACATTGTGTTGGTAGAGGAGCTGAAGGTGTCCCAGCAGACAGAGAGGCCAAGCAAGAGACAGACAGACCTCTCTATACAGTCTGGTCTGTATGTCCTTAACAGGTAAATATACTGTACAGTGTAGACTAAATACTGTTTAGTGGAGCCAGAATAGTGGATAGATAGACCCTCCCCCTGCAATACTGACGCCACTGTTGGGAGACTGAGGTTACTGAGGCCTGCCTGACAGACCCACCTTTCCTGAACATATCAAGGTTGTCAAGGGTGGAGCCCTAACCATAATATATTGTCTGTCCTCTCTTCAATGCTCCATCCGGACAGTATCCTCCATTCGGACAGTCTATCCAGGCGAGAGGCTAACTCAGGTACTGGCCATGGAAATCCAGTGTATGGACAGAAGTGGATTTTTGTCTTTGGCAGTAAGTCCCACAAATCCAGCGAGTGAGAAGAGGGGGGGGGGGAGCACACATGTTTGCAGCCAAGTGCAGAGAGTCTCAACTTGGTTGGTTTATTGGTGGTGGATAATAAGTCCACCTGTGTTTTTACCATGCATCCATACAGGTCTGGTCTGTGGGGGATCTGAGGTGTGCTGTGAATGACCGCGGCTTAGAGGAAGAAGAGGCTTGGGATTGGGCTGGTTGGGCTGGGTTGAGAGCCCTGTATGGTCATGGAGGTGGTGTTGTTCAGAGAGTAGGCCGGGGTTGGATTCATTACCATAGACCGTAACAAACACTGATCCTGGGTCAGTTTGACATTCTCCCCACCAATGGTTAAGGTTAGGATTGGGGGAGCGTAAGCTGGTAGTAGATCTGTACACGGGGAAAAGTCTCTCCTCTGGTTTCTACCTAAAGATACCCTCGTACTCCAGCAGGATGAGCTCCACTATCTGGTTCTGATAGACCATGTGGACCGCCATGTTCCAGGTCTCTGTCTCGGGTCTGAGGAGGGTGGGGCCAAACACTATGGCTACGCTCTGCGTCGTCATACGGTTCTCCTCGCCATGGTCAATCACCCTGCAGACAGACAGAGAGAGATCAAGTTGTTATTTTCTTGAAGCTTTATTTAACCAGCCAATTAAAATAAACACAACTTCTTCTTCACATTGACCGCAAGAGGCGATGAAAGTAAGTAAAAGCACAGTATGAAAGAAAGAAAGAGAGAAGAGAGAGAGAGAGACAGAGCGAGACAGAGAGAGAGAGAGACAGAGAGAGAGAGCGAGACAGAGAGAGAGAGAGAGACAGAGAGAGAGAGCGAGACAGAGAGAGAGAGACAGAGAGAGAGAGTGAGACAGAGAGAGAGAGACAGAGAGAGAGACAGAGAGAGAGAGACAGAGAGAGAGAGCGAGACAGAGAGAGAGAGAGAGACAGAGAGAGAGAGCGAGACAGAGAGAGAGAGACAGAGAGAGAGAGAGAGAGACAGAGAGAGAGAGACAGAGAGAGAGAGAGAGACAGAGAGCGAGACAGAGAGAGAGAGACAGAGAGAGAGAGAGTGAGAGAGAGAGACAGAGAGAGAGAGAGAGACAGAGAGAGAGAGAGACAGAGAGAGACAGCGACAGAGAGATGCGGGGTTATTAGAGCCAAAGCTATAACATTATATAATTGTACAGAACATTTATATTTCTAGAAAACCTAGGAATTTTGCAACCCTACTCCTGTTAGCCAGTGGATCAACATGAATAAGGCTAACACAATCAGATCACATTATAACTATAATTATAGGGGTCCTGTGTGGCTCAGTCGGTAGAGCATGGCGCTTGCAACGCCAAGCGTCGTGGGTTCGATTCCCGCTGGGACCACCCATTTGCAACCCTACTCCTGTTAGCCAGTGGATCAACATGAATAAGGCTAACACAATCAGATCACATTATAACTTAGTTCACTGTTGAAGTGTGACTTACTTCCTGAGGTGTTTGAAGAGGGCCTGCATGGTGTCCTGATTGGGTTTGGGCAACTGTTTGACCAGCTCCTTGATAGACTGGACACGCTGCATGTAGTCTGGGATCTCTGTTTAACAGGAAGTCAGGGCAAACGTTACAGAAGAAAATGGTCTTAGACACAGTAAAAACAGCACTAAAAAGCCTTTCATGGACTAACACTCACATTTCACTTGTCCCCCCCAAGATAATGCAGCCACCTTACAGGTTTGGCAAATCAAGCAGGTGATTAAACAGCATGATCATTACACAGGTGCACCTTGTGCTGGGACAATAGAAGGCCACTCTAAAATGTGCCGTTTTGTCACACAACACAATGCCACAGATGTCTCAAGTTTTGAGGGTGCGTGCAATTGGCATTCTGACTGCAGGAATGTCCACCAGAGCTACTGCCAGAGAATTGAATGTTCATTTCTCTATGTCCAACTGGCCTCACATCCGCAGACCACGTGTAATCACGCCAACGCAGGACCTCCACATCCGGCTTCTTCCCCTGCGGGATCGTCTGAGGCCAGCCACCAGGACAGGTGATGAAACTGTGGGTTTGCACAACCAAATAATTTCAGGACAAACTGTCAGAAACCGTCCCCGGGAAGCTCATCTGTGTGTTCGGCGTCCACAGCAGGGTTTCTGACTGCAGTTCGGCGTCGTTCGGTTGGCAAATGTTCACCTTTGACTATACCGGGCAGATGGTAGACAGTGTGCGCGGCATCGATGTCACTGTTGTCAACAGAGTGCCTCATGGTGGCCGTGGGGTTATGGTAAGGGCTGGCAAAAGCTATGGACAACGATCACATTTGCATTTCATTGATGGCTATTTGAATGCACAGAGACGAGATCCTGAGGCCCATTGTCCTGCCATTCATCCGCCGCCATCACCTCATGTTTCAGAAAGACAAAGCACGACCCCATGCCGGATGGGACTGTCTTTCTGTACATGTCCCAGTTCTTCCATGGCCTGCTTACTCACCAGACGTGTCACCCATTATGTTTGGGATGCTCTGGATCAACGTGTACGACAGCGTGTTCCAGCAATATCCAGCAACTTCGCACAGCCATTGAAGAGGAGTGGGACAAGATTCCACCGACCACAATCAACAGCCTGATCAAATCTATGCAAAGAAGATGTGTCGCACTACTTGAGGCAAATGGTCCCACCTAGCTATCTTAAGACGAATGCAGTTGCTCTGGGTCTGCGTACCCACAACCATTTTAATATGATATCTGAGTGAGACTGACTAACAAAATCAAATGGGGCCCCCCAGCCGGTAATTCGACCATGATAACAAGTTTAGATAGCTAGGACCTAAACTAACTTAGCAATCCAAAAAATGCTAGCTGACATGGTCAAATTGACTGACTATCAGTGACTGACATAACAAGAGAAAAACTGCTGATGCACAAGCACATTTCTAAATTGCACTTTGTGTGTGTGTGTGTGTGTGTGTGTGTGTGTGTGTGTGTGTGTGTGTGTGTGTGTGTGTGTGTGTGTGTGTGTGTGAGGGGGGAGGGGGGTTGATCCGAGGGCCTTCAAAAAGGGCATCAGTAGTAACAACCTTCATCAACATTAAGTAATATCACACTTGTAATGTCACTAATGATGATAAATGAAGAACATTTTCAATTAACTCACTGATGGCATTGACAAAGTCATGGAATAAGTTGTAAGTGAAGAGCGGTTCAGGTAGCTCTCTGAAGAACATCTTCAACGCTCCCGTAGTCACGTGGATATCTTCCCATTTCCCCTCCTCAAGGTCCACCTTCTCATCTACACACACACAGAGAGATAAAGACACAGGGTTATTCAGTGTGCTACGTAGTGTGTACGCTATAGGTACAAGTATACATGCTTGCAGTTAGAGTTGCACAATTCTGGTAACTTTCCTAAAATCTCCAGAAGATTGTGGTAAAGTTACCAGAATTTTGCAAGCCTAGTTGCAGTAAACAGAGAGAGAGAGAGAGAGAGAGGAGCACCTACCATGATTGACAGTGAAGAGAGGACAGGAGCACCTACCATGATTGTCAGTGAAGAGAGAGGACAGGAGCACCTACCATGATTGTCAGTGAAGAGAGGGGACAGGAGCACCTACCATGATTGTCAGTGAAGAGAGAGGACAGGAGCACCTACCATGATTGACAGTGAAGAGAGGGGACAGGAGCACCTACCATGATTGACAGTGAAGAGAGAGGACAGGAGCACCTACCATGATTGACAGTGAAGAGAGAGGACAGGAGCACCTACCATGATTGACAGAGAAGAGAGAGGACAGGAGTACCTACCATGATTGTCAGTGAAGAGAGAGGACAGAAGCACCTACCATGATTGACAGTGAAGAGAGGGGACAGGAGCACCTACCATGATTGTCAGTGAAGAGAGGGGACAGGAGCACCTACCATGATTGTCAGTGAAGAGAGAGGACAGGAGCACCTACCATGATTGACAGTGAAGAGAGAGGACAGGAGTACCTACCATGATTGACAGTGAAGAGAGAGGACAGGAGCACCTACCATGATTGTCAGTGAAGAGAGGGGACAGGAGCACCTACCATGATTGTCAGTGAAGAGAGAGGACAGGAGCACCTACCATGATTGACAGTGAAGAGAGAGGACAGGAGTACCTACCATGATTGACAGTGAAGAGAGAGGACAGGAGCACCTACCATGATTGTCAGTGAAGAGAGAGGACAGGAGCACCTACCATGATTGACAGTGAAGAGAGGGGACAGAAGCACCTACCATGATTGACAGTGAAGAGAGGGGACAGGAGCACCTACCATGATTGACAGTGAAGAGAGAGGACAGGAGCACCTACCATGATTGTCAGTGAAGAGAGGGGACAGGAGCACCTACCATGATTGACAGTGAAGAGAGAGAGAGGAGCACCTACCATGATTGACAGTGAAGAGAGAGGACAGGAGCACCTACCATGATTGACAGTGAAGAGAGGGGACAGGAGCACCTACCATGATTGACAGTGAAGAGAGAGGACAGGAGTACCTACCATGATTGACAGTGAAGAGAGAGGACAGGAGCACCTACCATGATTGTCAGTGAAGAGAGAGGACAGGAGCACCTACCATGATTGACAGTGAAGAGAGGGGACAGAAGCACCTACCATGATTGACAGTGAAGAGAGGGGACAGGAGCACCTACCATGATTGACAGTGAAGAGAGAGGACAGGAGCACCTACCATGATTGTCAGTGAAGAGAGGGGACAGGAGCACCTACCATGATTGACAGTGAAGAGAGAGAGAGGAGCACCTACCATGATTGACAGTGAAGAGAGGACAGAAGCACCTACCATGATTGACAATGAAGAGAGAGGACAGGAGCACCTACCATGATTGACAGTGAAGAGAGGGGACAGGAGCACCTACCATGATTGTCAGTGAAGAGAGGGGACAGGAGCACCTACCATGATTGACAGTGAAGAGAGAGGACAGGAGCACCTACCATGATTGACAGTGAAGAGAGAGGACAGAAGCACCTACCATGATTGACAGTGAAGAGAGGACAGAAGCACCTACCATGATTGACAGTGAAGAGAGAGGACAGGAGCACCTACCATGATTGTCAGTGAAGAGAGGGGACAGGAGCACCTACCATGATTGTCAGTGAAGAGAGGGGACAGGAGCACCTACCATGATTGACAGTGAAGAGAGAGGACAGGAGCACCTACCATGATTGACAGTGAAGAGGGGGGACAGGAGCACCTACCATGATTGACAGTGAAGAGAGGGGACAGGAGCACCTACCATGATTGACAGTGAAGAGAGGGGACAGGAGCACCTACCATGATTGACAGTGAAGAGAGAGGACAGGAGCACCTACCATGATTGTCAGTGAAGAGAGGGGGCAGGAGCACCTACCATGATTGACAATGAAGAGAGAGGACAGGAGCACCTACCATGATTGACAGCGAAGCGTAGTTTCTGGATGACAGCCAGGTTCCCACTCACTCTGTACAGCCCGTCCACATTCAGAGCTACAGACAGAGGAGCACAGCACCATCATCACACAAACGTTGGCAGTAGCCCAATTGTTTGCATTGTTTTAACTTTCCTTCATGGATATGCAAACTCAACAAAGGCCTTTAAATTGCACTCTATCTACCAGGCTCTATCTGTTTAGAGTGTCTGGTTAGCCTTTATTCTACCTGCTAATATCATCACACCATCAGAATGAGAGACAACCGACAGACAGACACAGGAGCACACGGTAGCACTGTCTCCGACACCTGGCATCATAACACGCTATTACACGGTCACAACCATGTCATAATCTGTCATAACAGCTGACGTAACCTGTCATAATATGGTCATAGCACTGTCATGACCCATATATTTACACCTGTTGTGACATATATTGTGTTATTTTATGGCCGGTCATGACACCTACATAAGAGCGTCAAAACACACATTTACATTTATTCAAATGCGTTTCCTCCCTGTCAAGAGGTTTCCTTTCGTTTGAATGTTTGTTTGTTAAATCCTTTGTTGTGGTCGTAATTTTTTTCATCATATTTTAAAGAAGTTGAAGAGAATACACTTTATGACACTGTCCTGAAGCATTATGACATCATAATCATACAGATAGCTGACATGTACGTGACGGGCCTATCAGTCATAGAGAAGGTGTCTTGTCCTGCTCCTGAAATCGGATCTTGCATCCAACCTGGTCATCAGCAACACAGCAGTGGGAGAGCTACATGTCTGACATCAATGTGTGCGCAATTTACAATGGGAATTTAATATGGACAATTTCAGAAAATGTTACATAACAGAAAAGTACTATTGACAAGTAGGCTATAGAGTAATGGAATGTTGGAAGGTTTTATGCGTTTTGACGTAGGAGTGTCATGACAGTGTCATGGCCATATTATGACAGGTTATGACATATTATGATAACGTTAGGTGTCATGTAAAGTGTTACCGAGCACACATACCATTGTTTTCCATGTGGTCGATGCACATCGTGACGAAACTTGGCACGGATGCGTTCTCTCTCTGACAGAGGTCACTCAGACTGCAGCCAAACACCTGGTCTGAGACACAGACAGGGAACGGTTTATTATTATAGAGGTCCAAAGTACTTCGCTACTGGAAAACAAAGGCTCTTCTATCTTTAACACAACAAGTCAATGGCATGGATTTAGTTTGCCAAAATGGAGTCCTAATTGTGCAGGTGTGGTAAAGTCCTCTGTTTAGAATCACTAGAATGGACATCACCATGTCAGCTGTACTGAGTGTGTCAGGGTTGGGGTCCATTCAGCTGTACTGAGTGTATCAGGGGTCCATTTGTGTGGTAAAGTTCTCTGTTTAGAATCACTAGAATGGACATCACCATGTCAGCTGTACTGAGTGTATCAGGGGTCCATTTGTGTGGTAAAGTCCTCTGTTTAGAATCACTAGAATGGACATCACCATGTCAGCTGTACTGAGTGTATCAGGGGTCCATTTGTGTGGTAAAGTCCTCTGTTTAGAATCACTAGAATGGACATCACCATGTCAGCTGTACTGAGTGTATCAGAGGTCCATTTGTGTGGTAAAGTCCTCTGTTTAGAATCACTAGAATGGACATCACCATGTCAGCTGTACTGAAGACATGTATCAGTGTATCAGAGGTCCATTTGTGTGGTAAAGTCCTCTGTTTAGAATCACTAGAATGGACATCACCATGTCAGCTGTACTGAGTGTATCAGAGGTCCATTTGTGTGGTAAAGTCCTCTGTTTAGAATCACTAGAATGGACATCACCATGTCAGCTGTACTGAGTGTATCAGGGGTCCATTTGTGTGGTAAAGTCCTCTGTTTAGAATCACTAGAATGGACATCACCATGTCAGCTGTACTGAGTGTATCAGGGGTCCATTTGTGTGGTAAAGTCCTCTGTTTAGAATCACTAGAATGGACATCACCATGTCAGCTGTACTGAGTGTATCAGGGGTCCATTTGTGTGGTAAAGTCCTCTGTTTAGAATCACTAGAATGGACATCACCATGTCAGCTGTACTGAGTGTATCAGAGGTCCATTTGTGTGGTAAAGTCCTCTGTTTAGAATCACTAGAATGGACATCCATTTGTGTGGTAGAGTTCTCTGTTTAGAATCACTAGAATGGACATCACCATGTCAGCTGTACTGAGTGTATCAGAGGTCCCATGTCAGCTGTACTGAGTGTATCAGGGGTCCATTTGTGTGGTAGAGTTTTGTTTGTGGAATGGACATCACCATGTCAGCTGTACTGAGTTCAGGGTCTGTTTAGTCCTCTGTTTAGAATCACTAGAATGTAGTTCTCTGTTTCAGGTCCATTTGTGTGGTAAGTCCTCTGTTTAGAATCACTAGAATGGACATCACCATGTCAGCTGTACTGAGTGTATCAGAGGTCCATTTGTGTGGTAGAGTTCTCTGTTTAGAATCACTAGAATGGACATCACCATGTCAGCTGTACTGAGTGTATCAGAGGTCCATTTGTGTGGTAAAGTCCTCTGTTTAGAATCACTAGAATGGACATCACCATGTCAGCTGTACTGAGTGTATCAGGGGTCCATTTGTGTGGTAAGTCCTCTCTGTTTAGAATCACTAGAATGGACATCACCATTCAGTGTACTGAGTGTATAAGAATGGGTCCAGTTCTCTGTTTAGAATCACTAGAATGGACATCACCATGTCAGCTGTACTGAGTGTATCAGAGGTCCATTTGTGTGGTAAAGTTCTCTGTTTAGAATCACTAGAATGGACATCACCATGTCAGCTGTACTGAGTGTATCAGGGTTGGGGTCCATTTGAAATTCCTGAATTTAATTCAATTCCACCCACAAATTGAAATTTGAATTGGCTACACCTCACAGGAAGCATAATTTGAATCAAATTAAAATACGTAGAATTGAATTCAAACCAATTCAAATCAATTTAACTGAGACATATGACACTCATTCTTTCTACCAAGACTTTGCCAAATGCAACTGCCACCTCTTTGCAAATATTAGTTTTATTCTAATTTAAATGATGTCAAACCATATTTTGTTTGTATTTTTGTCATTAGATGTTAGGTTGTTACCGTACATTCTGGAGTGTTTGATAATGCATTCTGGGAAATATATACATCTAAGTGAAAAATGAATTATTATAGACAACCTACAAAATTATCTTAAAACATTTCCAGACCACTGTAATTATTAAAAACTTTAAAAGAATGAATTAAATTCTACTTTCTTTAATTCAAATTAAATTAGCATTCTGCTTCCTGTGGGGTGTGGCCAATTAAAATAAAATAATTAAAATTGAAAGACCAATTTTCAACTCAACTCAGAATTGACCCCAACCCTGGAGTGTACCCATAAGACACAGCCAACTTGCTTTGGTCTGAGAGGCTATTCCCATTCTAGCATTTCTATTTCTGTGGTTCAGTGCTGTCTCTCTGTAATACCTTTGATGTAGCCCTTGTCTCTGACGGCTTGCAGAGTGGGTCTGCGTGTGAGAAACTTCATAAGTTTGTGTCTGGTCTTCTTGTCATCCGATGTGTCCATACTGGTGGAACTCTTCATGGCTACAGACCAATGAGAATAGAAGTTCAGGTGACACATTTACTGCTAACTCTAGAAACACTGACAGGTTTCATGGCTACAGACCAATGAGAATAGAAGTTCAGGTGACACATTTACTGCTAACTCTAGAAACACTGACAGGTTTCATGGCTACAGACCAATGAGAATAGAAGTTCAGGTGACACATTTACTGCTAACTCTAGAAACACTGACAGGTTTCATGGCTACAGACCAATGAGAATAGAAGTTCAGGTGACACATTTACTGCTAACTCTAGAAACACTGACAGGTTTCATGGCTACAGACCAATGAGAATAGAAGTTCAGGTGACCAATGAGAATAGAAGTTCAGGTGACACATTTACTGCTAACTCTAGAAAAACAGGTTTCATGGCTACAGACCAATGAGTTTCAGGTGACACATTTACTGCTAACTCTAGAAACACTGACAGGTTTCAATAACCAATGAGGAGTTCAGGTGACACATTTACTTAACTCTAGAAACACTGACAGGTTTCATGGCTACAGACCAATGAAATAAATTATCATTTATGCTAACTCTAGAAACACTGACAGGTTTCATGGCTACAGACCAATGAGAATAGAAGTTCAGGTGACACATTTACTGCTAACTCTAGAAACACTGACAGGTTTCATGGCTATAGACTAATAACAATGGGATTTTACCATATTATTAACAACTTAACAAAATAAATGATCATCAACTCTTCTGTAGAGAAATGACTTAACACACCGACACGCATGATGATCAACGATAACATCATTGGTAGACAAAGATTAACGATCTCAAACATATATGTGGGTTTGGGTTAGTGTAACAGACAGACAGAGACAGACAGGCTGCACGAACCTCTGCTCTTAGAGTCTCGGTGATCTTTCTCTTTGTCTTGTTTCTCAGCTCCAGGAGACTCTGGCATGTCCTCCTCTATGGCCTCATCTGACTCCCAGGTCTACAGTGTGGTAGGTAACACACAAACAGGGAAACAAGAAGGGGACAGTGAGAAACAGGTAGGCTACCTTTGGGTTGGCAATAGCATCCAGGCCCAATGACTAAACATGCCAACTCCGCCACTTAGTGGAAATATGTGGAACTGAATCAAGAATTTCAAGATCATTTCAATTTCAAGGTGACAAACATTATGATGAATCAGATTTGTGTCGTGTGGGTGTGTGTAGACTCACGTGTGTGCTGATGGTGTCCGTCAGTGCTCTGTACCAGTCATTGACGAAACTGTCATTCTCTGACTGGATCAGCAGCTCTGTGCCCTGACGGGTTTTCAGCTGCAGGAGGAGACAAATACGTTGTTGAACAGTAAGACCAAGACTCCAACATGAAATAATCCTCCCGGTCATCATTCATGTTCTATACACGTAGTGCTACCATTGTCTGAGGCACTGCTATAGCCCAAAGAAAATTGCCCCAAGGGGACATATATTCAAGCAGGTTTTATTAATATTATTATTTATTTAACTAGGCAAATGAGTTAAGAGCAAATTCTTTATTTAGAATGGCGGCCTACCGGGGAACAGTGGGTTAACTGCCTCGTTCACGGGCAGAATGACACATTTTGACCTTGTCAGCTCAGGCATTGGATCCAGCGACCTTTCGGTTACTGGCCCAACACTAACCACGAGGCCCCCCCCCCCCCGCCCCCGTTTGAGTTTTGTGTAGGAGCTCACTCACCTCTATAACATGCTTCTTGCTGGACTTGTCTTTGGAAGCCCACTCTATAGATCCTCCTCTCAGGTCCACAGTAAACTCTGGCTTGGACTGGATGCCTCCGAACTACAGGGAGAAACAAGTACACTACATGACCAAAAGTATGTGGACAATAGTATGCTCGTCAAACATCTTATTCCAAAATTATTGCCATTAATATGGAATTGGTCCAACCTTTGCTGCTATACCAGCCTCCCCTCTTCTGGGAAGGCTTTTCACTAGATGTTGGAACATTGCTGCGGGGACTTGCTTCCATTCAGCCACAAGAGCATTGATGTTGGACGATTAGGCCTGTAGGCCTGGCTCACAGTCGGCGTTCCAATTCAGGTCAGGGCTCTGTGCAGGCCAGTCAAGTTCTTCCACACCGATCTCGACAAATCATTTCTGTATGGACCTCGCTTTGTGCACGGGGGCATTGTCATGCTGAAACAGGAAAGGGCCTCCCCCAAACTGTTGCCACAAAGTTGGAGGCACAGAATCTTCTAGAATGTCATTGTATGCTGTAGCGTTAAGATTGAACTTTACTGGAACTAAGGGACCTAGCCAGAAACTATGAAAAACAGTCACAGATCATTATTCCTCCTCCACCAAACTGAAGAGTTGGCACTATGCATTCGGGAAGATAGCGTTCTCCTGGCATCCGCAAAACCCAGATTCATCCGTCGGACTACCAGATGGTGGCAAGCTTTACACCACTCCAGCACATGCTCAGCATTGCGCATGGTGATCTTAGGCTTGTGTGTGGCTGCTCTGCCATGGAAACCCATTTCATAAAGCTTCCGACGAACAGTTCTTGTGCTGGCGTTGCTTACAGAGGCAGTTTGGAACTCGGTAGTGAGCGTTGCAACAGAGGACAAATAATTGTTATGAGCTACGCGTTTCAGCACTCGGGGGTCCCGTTCTGTGAGTTTGACATTTTATGAACTGACTTGTTGGAAAGGGGGCATCCTATGACACAACGCTGTTGTCCTATGACACAACGTACAACGTTGAAAGTCACTGAGCTCTTCTGTTAGGCCATTTTACTGCCAATGGTTGTCTATGGAGATGGCATGGCTGTGTGCAAAATGTTATACAACTGTCAGCAACGGGTGTGGCAGAAATAGCCGAATCGACTAATTAGAAGGGGTGTCCCCATACTTTTGTATATACAGTGAAGAAACACACACGACAATGGTTGTCTATGTTGTCTATGTGTATATATGTGTATATATATGTATATATGTGTATGTGTATATATGTCAATATATACTGTCAATCCAGTGTTTTTGGTGAGATATTGCTGAGATAATGTTGTGTCTATGTTGGAGTTTGTCATCTACTACTAAACAACAGGTGCATCATTACACACACACATATATATATATATATATATACACACATACACATACATATATATACACACATACACATACATATATATATATATATATATACATGCACACACACAGTCATTAAAACTCATTTTTCAACCACTCCACACATTTCTTGTAAACTAACTAGAGTTTTGGCAAGTCGGTTAGGGCATCTACTTTGTGCATGACACAAGTCATTTTTCCAACAATTGTTTACAGACAGATTATTTCACTGTATCACAATTCCAGTGGGTCAGATATTTACATACACTAAGTTGACTGTGCCTTTAAACAGCTTGGAAAATTCCAGAAAATGATATCATGGCTTTAGAAGCTTCTGATAGGCTAATTGACATCATTTGAGTCTTGGAGGTGTACCTGTGCCTTTCAAGGCCTACCTTCAAACTCAGTGCCTCTTTCCCTGACATCATGGGAAAATCAGAAGAAATCAGCCAAGACCTCAGAAAAAAAATTGAGACCTCCACAAGTCTAGTTCAACCTTGGGAGCAATTTCCAAACGCCTGAAGGTACCACGTTCATCTGTACAAACAATAGTATGCAAATATAACCACCATGGGGCCACGCAGCCGTCATACCACTCAGGGAGGAGACGCATTCTGTCTCCTACAGATGAACGAACTTTGGTGTTAAAAGTGCAAATCAATTCCAGAACAGCAGCAAAGGAAGTGAAGATGCTGTGAAGATTCTGGAGGAAACAGGTACAAAAGTATCTATATTAACAGTAAAACAAGTCCTATATCGACATAACCTGAAAGGTCGCTCAGCAAGAAAGAAGCCACTGCTCCAAAACCGCCATAAAGAAAACAGACGACGGTTTGCAACTGCACATGGGGACAAAGATCGTACTTTTTGGAGATATGTCCTCTTGTCTGATGAAACAAAAATAGAACTGTTTGGCCATAATGACCATCGTTATGTTTGGAGGAAAAAAGGGGAGGCTTGCAAGCCGAGGAACACCATCTCAAACTGTGAAGCACGGGGGTGGCAGCATCATGTTGTGGGGGTGCTTTGCTGCAGGAGGGACTGGTGCACTTCACAAAATAATAATAATAATAATCATCATCATTATCATCATCATCATCATCATGCGGATCAAAAATTACGTAGATATATTGAAGCAACATCTCAAGACATCTCAAGGAAGTTAAAGCTTGGTCGCAAATGGGTCTTCCAAGTGGACAATGACCCCAAGCATACTTCCAAAGTTGTGGCAAAATGTGTTAAGGACAACAAAGTCAAGGTATTGGAGTGGCCATCACAAAGCCCTTACCTCAATCCTATAGAACATTTGTGGGAAGAACTGAAAAAGCGTGTGCGAGCAAGGAGGCCTACAAACCTGACTCAGTTACACCAGCTCTGGCAGGAGGAATGAGCCAAAATGTACTTATTGTAGGAAGCTTGTGGAAGGCTACCCAAAACGTTTGACCCAAGTTAAACAATTTAAAGGCAATGCTACCAAATACTAATTGAGTGTATGTAAACTTGTATGTAAACTTCTGACCCACTGGGAATGTGATGAAATAAATAAAAGCTGCAATAAATCATTCTCACTACTATTATTCTGACATTTCACATTCTTAAAATAAAGTGGTGATCCTAACTGACCTAGACAGGGAATTTTGACGAGGATTAAATGTCAGGAATTGTGAAAAATTGAGTTTAAATGTAGTTGGCTAAGGTGTATGTAAACTTCCGACTTCAACTCTCCATATATATACAGTACCAGTCAAAAGTTTGGACCCACCTACTCATTCAAGGGTTCTTCTTTATTTTGACTACTTCCTACATTGTAGAATAATAGTGAGGACATAAAAACTATGAAATAACACATGGAATCATGTAGCAACCAAAGAAGTGGTAAACAAATCAAAATATAATTATTTTCATGTCTTCACCATTGTTATATATATATAAATACAGTGCCTTGCGAAAGTATTCGGCCCCCTTGAACTTTGCGACCTTTTTCCACATTTCAGAATTCAAACATAAAGATATAAAACTGTATTTTTTTGTGAAGAATCAACAACAAGTGGGACACAATCATGAAGTGGAACGACATTTATTGGATATTTCAAACTTTTTTAACAAATCAAAAACTGAAAAATTGGGCGTGCAAAATTATTCAGCCCCTTTACTTTCAGTGCAGCAAACTCTCTCCAGAAGTTCAGTGAGGATCTCTGAAAGATCCAATGTTGACCTAAATAACTAATGATGATAAATACAATCCACCTGTGTGTAATCAAGTCTCCGTATAAATGCACCTGCACTGTGATAGTCTCAGAGGTCCGTTAAAAGCGCAGAGAGCATCATGAAGAACAAGGAACACACCAGGCAGGTCCGAGATACTGTTGTGAAGAAGTTTAAAGCCGGATTTGGATACAAAAAGATTTCCTAAGCTTTAAACATCCCAAGGAGCACTGTGCAAGCGATAATATTGAAATGGAAGGAGTATCAGACCACTGCAAATCTACCAAGACCTGGCCGTCCCTCTAAACTTTCAGCTCATACAAGGAGAAGACTGATCAGAGATGCAGCCAAGAGGCCCATGATCACTCCGGATGAACTGCAGAGATCTACAGCTGAGGTGGGAGACTCTGTCCATAGGACAACAATCAGTTGTATATTGCACAAATCTGGCCTTTATGGAAGAGTGGCAAGAAGAAAGCCATTTCTTAAAGATATCCATAAAAAGTGTTGTTTAACGTTTGCCACAAGCCACCTGGGAGACACACCAAACATGTGGAAGAAGGTGCTCTGGTCAGATGAAACCAAAATTGAACTTTTTGGCAACAATGCAAAATGTTATGTTTGGCGTAAAAGCAACACAGCTCATCACCCAGAACACACCATACCCACTGTCAAACATGGTGGTGGCAGCATCATGGTTTGGGTCTGCTTTTCTTCAGCAGGGACAGGGAAGATGGTTAAAATTGATGGGAAGATGGATGGAGCCAAATACAGGACCATTCTGGAAGAAAACCTGATGGAGTCTGCACAAGACCTGAGACTGGGACGGAGATTTGTCTTCAAACAAGACAATGATCCAAAGCATAGAGCAAAATCTACAATGGAATGGTTCAAAAATAAACATATCCAGGTGTTAGAATGGCCAAGTCAAAGTCCAGACCTGAATCCAATCGAGAATCTGTGGAAAGAACTGAAAACTGCTGTTCACAAATGCTCTCCATCCAACCTCACTGAGCTCGAGCTGTTTTGCAAGGAGGAATGGGAAACAATTTCAGTCTCTCGACGTGCAAAACTGATAGAGACATACCCCAAGTGACTTACAGCTGTAATCGCAGCAAAAGGTGGCGCTACAAAGTATTAACTTAAGGGGGCTGAATAATTTTGCACGCCCAATTTTTCAGTTTTTGATTTGTTAAAAAAGTTTGAAATATCCAATAAATGTCGTTCCACTTCATGATTGTGTCCCACTTGTTGTTGATTCTTCACAAAAAAATACAGTTTTATATCTTTATGTTTTAAGCCTGAAATGTGGCAAAAGGTCGCAAAGTTCAAGGGGGCCGAATACTTTCGCAAGGCACTGTATGTACGAACATAATAAGATTCAACAACAGACATAACTGAAGAAGGTCCACAGACATGTGACTAACATAAATGGAATAATGTGTCCCTGAACAAAGGGGGGGGGTGTCAAAATCAAAAGTAACATTCATTATCTGGTGTGGCCACCAGCTGCATTAAGTACTGCAGTGCATCTTCTCCTCATGGACTGCACCAGATTTGCCAGTTCTTGCTGTGAGATGTTATCTCACTCTTTCACCAAGGCACCTGCAAGTTCCCGGACATTTCTGGGGGGAATGGCCCTAGCCCTCACCCTCCGATCCAACAGGTCACAGACGTGCTCAATGGGATTGAGATCATGGCTCTTCGCTGGCCATGGCAGAACACTGACATTCCTGTCTTGCAGGAAATCATGCACAGAATGAGCCTTAAGGCTAGTGGCATTGTCTTGCTGGAGGGTCATGTCGGGATGAGCCGGCAGGAAGGGTACCACATGAGGGAGGTGGATGTCTTCCCTGTAACGCACAGCTTTGAGATTGCCTGCAATGACAACAAGCTCAGACTGATGCTACAGTGACACACCGTCCCAGACCATGACGGACACCTCCAAATCGATCCCGCTCCAGAGTACAGGCCTCGGTGTAACGCTCATTCCTTGGACGATAAACACAGATCCGACCATTACCCGTGGTGAGACAAAACCGCAACTCGTCAGTGAATAGCACTTTTTGCCAGTCCTGTCTGGTCCAGCGACGGTGGGTTTGTGCCCATAGGCGACGTTGTTGCTGGTGATGTCTGGCGAGGACCTGCCTAACAACAGGCCTACAAGCCCTCAGTCCAGCCTCTCACAGCCTATTGCGGACAGTCTGAGCACTGATGGAGGGATTGTGCGTTCCTAGTGTAACTCGGGCAGCTGTTGCTGCCATCCTGTACCTGTCCCACAGGTGTGATGTTCAGATGTACCGATCCTGTGCAGGTGTTGTTACACATGGTCTGCACTGCGAGGACGTCAGCTGTCCGTCCTGTCTCCCTGTAGCGCTGTCTTAGGTGTCTCACAGTACGGACAATGCAATTTATTGCCCTGGCTACATCTGTAGTCCTCATGCCTCCTTGCAGCATGCCTAAGGCACGTTCACACAGATGAGCAGGGACCCTGGGCATCTTTCTTTTGGTGTTATTCAGAGACAGTAGAAAGGCCTCTTCAGTGTCCTAAATTTTCATAACTGTGACCTTAATTTCTCTACCGTCTGTAAGCTGTAAGCTGTCTTAACGACCGTTCCACAGGTTCACTAATTGTTTAAGCCTGGGAAACAATGTTTAAACCCTTAACAATGAAGATCTATGAAGTTATTTGGATTTTTACAAATTATCTCTGAAAGACAGGGTCCTGAAAAAGGGGCGTTTCTTCTTTTGCTGAGTTTCCTGTTTAAAACAACAGACATACAGTACTACTCTGACATATTGACCAGATAAAAACTCTAGCAGTTTGAAAAGATAGATTGATTACTTCATCTACCATAGTCCTGCACAACCACCCAATTTATTATATTTAAATGGTTCTAAAGTATGGTTTGAATTTACATATTGAAAAGTTTCTGGTTTGCTCCGATAAAATTATTCAATTTCTTTACTACTCTAAATCGAAATGTTCTTTTAAGCATTTCTCTTTTCGGCCTATATAAAGTAGTACACTACTTTAGACCAGACAGGGTGGGGCTTGACCACCGAGGAGAGCCTCCAGTTGCCTAGCAGCGAGAGTAGCAGCTCAGCGAAGGAGGAGCCACCAAGGTACAATTGGCCGAGCGTCGTCCAGGTTAGGGTTTGGCTGGGTAAAGGCAGTCAGTGTAAATCAGAATTTATTCTTAAATGACTTGCCTGGTTTAATAAAGGTTAAATAAATAAATAAAAAAAGTTATGTCTTGCTGTTGTGACGGATGGGTTAAATTGTCATGTCAGAGGATCTATTCCTGTTGTACTCTATTTCTAATGGTTTGAACACTCGAGTGTAGAGTACAGTAGCAGATTGACACTACTCACCCAGCTGGTCCCGCCCCCCTGGCTTTTAGTGAATAGTAGCAAGGAGCCCCGAAGGACTGTCCAGGACGACGTCCAATTTTTCCTGTAAAAATAACCCCCCCCCCCCCCCCCCACACACACACACACACACACACACACACAGGCTGAGGCCACACAGAGACGTAATAAAGAAAACATCTGAATTTATCATTGTCAGTTTGTGTCTGTCAAAAGTTCAACTTAAGTCAACGTTTTTATTTTTTTGACAGACAATCATGCCAGTTGTCCGTCATCCACTCAAGCCGCAATTTCGGACACAAAATCTATTTTTGCTTTGGGGCAAAAACATCATTGATACATCTTATTTCAACTCAACCAATGTTGTGTAGCTTTGACCAGCAGCTTATCCCTATGTGTCAGATATTCCTGCTTCCTAAAGCAGTACTACTCACCGTACTTTCTTGCCATGCTCAGTGATCTTGGTCACATTGAGAACACCACACTTCTCTGAAGGCTGCAGAGAAACAGAGAGGCATCATCATCACATGTAGACAGACACGACTGACAGGGAAAAAACGCAATGCACATTCTCTGTCACAAATTACACCCTATTTCCTATGTAGTCCACTACTTCTGACCAAAAGGCACACAGACATTCAAAAAGCAGCCCAAACCAGAGAGACTGAAGGAGACAAGAAAGTAGAAACTTTAGTATGACTGAAATCATGCAGTGAAACCACAGCAGGACAACACTTAATAGTTTCCCCACAGTCTAGTCTGTGATACAGGGTTACAGTCACCACCACTAGTCGGTTACAATACAGGTAGAATATGTACAGAGTCACCAGTAACAATTCAGGCACAACAAGTGACCAGAGTTTCTACAGATTTTCTACCATTTTCTATGAAAATTGACATCAGTCGACCACACAGTAGAATAGAAGACAGATGAGGAGCACAAAGGGAAGGCCACACTTCAGGTGAGGAGAGAGAGAGAGGGGGGGATACTAACAGAGGTGGGGGGCTTGAGGGACGAGGGGTCTGAGGAGTCAGAGTCTGGAGAACCGGGGACCTTGGGGCCCAACGCCGCATCCTAGTGATGAGAATGACAACACAGTCTAAGAACTACTGAGTACTACAGAGGGATGTTCCAGAAAGCACGATCAGTGCGATAAGTTAGCCAGCTAACTGTCCGAAATATTCTGAAATACCTGGCTTGAAATTAGCATGGCATAATTAAGTTGACAACTAACAACACATACCTGTATTCAAGATTATATTTGAAAATGAACCAGGAAATAATGAGATCTCCAGTATCTCCAGTATGTGACTGCTTTTCAATGACTGCTTTTTTAATGATCCTGCTTTCTGCAACAGCCCAGAGACAGCCGCAGAAGTAAACCAACACATGGTTACATGGTTACACGGACACGGATAGTTAAGGACAGATAGAGTTGTTGAACGTTGTCAAATATTCTTTCAAAATAACAATTAAACCATGCAATTAATTTATTTAGATTGAACCTCAAATCAAACTAACTGAGGGAAAGGAAAGGTTGATATCGCCACGCTTACATCAATACTAGATATATCATTGTAGATTATAGAAGTGATTATAGATTATATGATATATTATTATAGAAGTGATCAATGGGTCATCATTAAATGTCATATCGTTTTTCAGATAAATAGGAATAATTATTAACAGGAGGAAGTGCACTCAGGGGTGGCAGCAAGCTCGGAACATGATAGGCCTGATTGGATGAAGGCATAATTTGATTAGATGAAGGATAGTAATCATTCTCGCTCTCTGTGATTATCAAGCGAGGTGATTGGCTGCTGGGATTGGAGGGTGTAGGGGCACTGACTTTTGTCTGTCTGTAATGGTGGGGGCCAAAGCCTGTACGGAAACGCCTGTTGTTTTTGATGAGTCACTGCAGAGCAGAATCATGAGTCTACAACTACCCCCTCACATTCACATCATGATCGTGATCGTGTTCCAAATGGCACCCTATCGGGGAGGCAGGTAGCCTAGTGGTTAGAGCGTTGGGCCAGTAACTGAAAGCTTGCTGGATCGAATCCCCAAACTGACAAGGTAGAAATCTGTCGTTCTGCACCTGAACAAGGCAGTTAACCCACTGTTCGTAGGCCGTCATTATAAATAAGAATTTGTTCTTAACTGACTTGCCTAGCTAAATAAAAGTTAAAGAAAATGTACTTTTGACCAGGGCCCTGGTGCCATTTTGGGACTCAAGACCTTACATTCACATAATAAACAAACTCACTAGACAAGATACCCCAGAGACTAGAAATGTGACCTATAATGAAACTTCAACTTTTGGGGGGCATCTCACCTTGTCGTTGGTGTCCAGTGCGTAGGTGCTGTGTCTCCACTTGGTCAGGACGATGGGCTCTACATGCTTCCTGTCCAAACTGCGGCTCTTCGGGGTGTCTCCTCCGCCCGGCAAGGGAGGAAGGGAGTGGTTGTACTGCAGGCAGGCAGACAGACACAGAGAGAGAGAGAGAGAGAGAGAGATGGGGATGGGGACAAACATCATACAGAGGTACTAATAAACATTAACACTTTCAACGAGAAAGACAAACCTATATGAAACAAATAAGCGTAACTATGTTTGGGGACAAGCAACCGGTCCAAACTATTAAACTAATGCTGTGTTCATAACCAACTGGGAAGGTGGAAATGACCAGTTGTGAAGTCCAGTTGGATGCATTCACGTGCTTTGAACTCATTGAGAAACGCAGACTGGATCCCAGGCTATGACGCAGCCGGCCGCGACCGGGAGACCCATGAGGCGGCGCACAATTGGCCCAGCATCATCCGGGTTAGGGGAGGGTTTGGCCGGCTGGGATGACCTTGTCCCATCGCGCTCTAGTGACTCCTTGTGGAGGCCGGGCGCATGCACGCTGACACGGTCGGCAGTTGTACGGTGTTTCCTCCGACACATTGGAGCGACTGGTTTCCGTGTTAAGAAGCAGTGTGTTAAGAAGCAGTGTGTTAAGAAGCAGTGTGTTAAGAAGCAGTGTGTTAAGAAGCAGTGTGTTAAGAAGCAGTGTGTTAAGAAGCAGTGTGTTAAGAAGCAGTGGGTTAAGAAGCAGTGTGTTAAGAAGCAGTGTGTTAAGAAGCAGTGTGTTAAGAAGCAGTGGGTTAAGAAGCAGTGTGTTAAGAAGCAGTGTGTTAAGAAGCAGTGTGTTAAGAAGCAGTGTGTTAAGAAGCAGTGTGTTAAGAAGTGTGTTAAGAAGCAGTGGGTTAAGAAGCAGTGTGTTAAGAAGCAGTGTGTTAAGAAGCAGTGTGTTAAGAAGCAGTGTGTTAAGAAGCAGTGTGTTAAGAAGCAGTGTGTTAAGAAGCAGTGTGTTAAGAAGCAGTGTGTTAAGAAGCAGTGGGTTAAGAAGCAGTGGGTTAAGAAGCAGTGTGTTAAGAAGCAGTGTCGCTTGGCAGGGTCATGTTTCGGAGGATGCGTGTACGGGAGTTGGAGCGATGGGACAAGACTGTAACTACCAATTGGATACCATGAAATGGCCAACAAGCTGGTAATGGCCAACAAGCTGCGTCAACCATAAAAGTACAGCTACCATGTCTGGAAACAAATGACAGTGTTTAAAAAAATATGCTGTTGCATTTAACTACAGAAAACGCTGTTATGGAGATAATTTCCTTGGTAAGTGACGTCAGAGGTCACCATGTGGGAGATGTCGGAGCTCAGGGATGACAGACGAGTTCTCCACTAGTAATTACCAGTTGGAGGTGCATTCAAGTAGATTTTTTCCCACTTGGTTATGAACGCAGGGTAAACTGGAGGTAGTGTACTTGTCCTGGGCCATACCTTGGGCAGCTTCCATTCAGATCTTGAGCCGTCAGCACTGTAGTAGTAGGGTCGGCCCTGTTCATCAACATGCTTTATCCACTGGACGGACACGGACACACACACACACATACACACAAACAAGACTAGATGAGCATCACTGACACACTAAAAAAGCACCTAGTGTGGTGCAGTGGTCCGGTCTAAGTGTTATATAGAGAAGAACTCAGAGGCCATGACAGTGAAGACAGACACAGAGAGAGTCCCCAGTACCTTCTCATTAGTATAGTCACTAACATACAGAGTGTGTCCATGCTCATCCAGCTCTTCTGACCAACCTCGAGGCGGGGAGCCATACTGGCTGTCTGATTGGCTAGAATACGTGCTGTGGCAGTTGTCCTCCAACGACAGAGGCTGGAAGCGACCAATGGCGAGCGAGAGCAGAGGAAGGAAGGATGGGGAGAAAGAGAGAGGCAGAGTTGTCTATGATTAGAGGGAAACGGGAGAGAGGGGGGGAGGCAGAGAGAAGGAGAGAGAAAAAGAGAGAGAAGGACCAATCACCATTGCGTTGTCTATGCATAGAGAATAGAAAGCACCAATCACGATAAACCACAGTCAGAGCTACAGTATAGAGGTCACAGTCACCCACAATGTACAGCCAAGAACACTGCAGTCACTCACAGCACCAATCCTTTGAAATCTTTCAAATACTTTAAGCATTTGCTCTAGCCTGCCTTGAGTGCCAGGTGAGAGGGGTTTACAGTTGTGGGACTATTCTATAGGTCCATTAAAATCCCAGAGTCTGCCTGAGGATGGGTTTTTACTAAGCTAAAATATGGAATTGTTTTAGAGGGTCATACCAAGGATCATTTAGCTATTTGTTTTTTAATTTTAGGACCACTGTCGGTATAAAAACAATATATTAAAAAGTATTTGCCGAAACCTTGAATTGGGCCTCACTGCCATTAGCCCATAGAAACGCATTGAATAACTTCCAGTTTTGATTTGTTTTATTTTTTATCATTTAACCTTTATTTAACTAGGCAAGTCAGTTAAGGACAAATTATTATTTTCAATGACGGCCCAGGAACAGTGGGTTAACTGCCTGTTCAGAGGCAGAACGATAGATTTGTACCTTGCCAGCTCGGGGATTTGATCCAGCAACCTTTCGGTAGTTGGCCCAACACTCCAACCACGAGGCTACCTGCTGCCACGGTTCCGGTGGCATGCATTGAAACGCGGGGGTCTTTTTCTGGCTTTCTTTTGCAAATTACTATGAATTAACAGACTTATTTCCTAAAACTGTTCAATACGAACCATCATATTAAGGTGTGGGACATTCATTGTGTGACAATACATATCTAGCAGGTCTATTGTGCTCCAGCAGCCAGAATTTGTCCATCTGCTCTCAACAGAAAGAGCCGTTACTATACGAGAGAGATTGTTTGTGAGGAGATGACTTTTTCCCTCGACTTACAATAGAAGCGGTAAATGTAGTAACCCGGTAAATGTATCACTGTGAGAGCTCACTGCTAAAGTGAATACCTATTCAATTAAAGTGGAAAGTCTGGAGAAGACAGCCAATTCAACAGAGGTGTGACTCCATGACCTGGAAACAGCTCGAGCTAAGTTGGAAGGAAACATCTTATTCCTAATAGAGAAAACAAGAATCACTCAAAAATCATTCCTGTAAATTCAATGTGTGGATCACAGGACTTGAAGCTGGTGTTGAAGGGGGCAACCCAACTCCCTTCATGAGCTCTTTTCTATAAACTGCTAGGGCAGGAGAAGCTGGGTCCTCCCCCCGGAACCCAACTTCCTTCATGAGCTCTTTTCTATAAACTGCTAGGGCAGGAGAAGCTGGGTCCTCCCCCCGGAACCCAACTTCCTCCATGAGCTCTTTTCTATAAACTGCTAGGGCAGGAGAAGCTGGGTCCTCCCCCCGGAACCCAACTTCCTCCATGAGCTCTTTTCTATAAACTGCTAGGGCAGGAGAAGCTGGGTCCTGCCCCCGGAACCCAACTTCCTTCATGAGCTCTTTTCTATAAACTGCTAGGGCAGGAGAAGCTGGGTCCCCGGAACCCAACTTCCTTCCTCCCCCGGAACCCAACTTCCTTCATGAGCTCTTTTCTATAAACTGCTAGGGCAGGAGAAGCTGGGTCCTCCCCCGGAACCCAACTTCCTTCATGAGCTCTTTTCTATAAACTGCTAGGGCAGGAGAAGCTGGGTCCTCCCCGGAACCCAACTTCCTTCATGAGCTCTTTTCTATAAACTGCTAGGGCAGGAGAAGCTGGGTCCTGCCCCGGAACCCAACTTCCTTCACCCAACTTCCTTCATGAGCTCTTTTCTATAAACTGCTAGGGCAGGAGAAGCTGGGTCCTCCCCGGAACCCAACTTCCTTCATGAGCTCTTTTCTATAAACTGCTAGGGCAGGAGAAGCTGGGTCCTCCCCGGAACCCAACTTCCTCCATGAGCTCTTTTCTATAAACTGCTAGGGCAGGAGAAGCTGGGTCCTCCCCCCGGAACCCAACTTCCTTCATGAGCTCTTTTCTATAAACTGCTAGGGCAGGAGAAGCTGGGTCCTCCCCCCGGAACCCAACTTCCTTCATGAGCTCTTTTCTATAAACTGCTAGGGCAGGAGAAGCTGGGTCCTCCACCCGGAACCCAACTTCCTTCATGAGCGATCTTTTCTATAAACTGCTAGGGCAGGAGAAGCTGGGTCCTGCCCCCAGAACCCAACTTCCTTCATGAGCTCTTTTCTATAAACTGCTAGGGCAGGAGAAGCTGGGTCCTGCCCCCGGAACCCAACTTCCTTCATGAGCTCTTTTCTATAAACTGCTAGGGCAGGAGAAGCTGGGTCCTGCCCCCGGAACCCAACTTCCCTCATGAGCGATCTTTTCTATAAACTGCTAGGACAGGAGAAGCTGGGTCCTGCCCCCGGAACCCAACTTCCCTCATGAGCTCTTTTCTATAAACTGCTAGGGCAGGAGAAGCTGGGTCCTGCCCCCGGAACCCAACTTCCTCCATGAGCGATCTTTTCTATAAACTGCTAGGGCAGGAGAAGCTGGGTCCTGCCCCCGGAACCCAACTTCCTCCATGAGCGATCTTTTCTATAAACTGCTAGGGCAGGAGAAGCTGGGTCCTGCCCCCGGAACCCAACTTCCTCCATGAGCTCTTTTCTATAAACTGCTAGGGCAGGAGAAGCTGGGTCCTGCCCCCGGAACCCAACTTCCTCCATGAGCTCTTTTCTATAAACTGCTAGGGCAGGAGAAGCTGGGTCCTCCCCCCGGAACAGTATGACTGTACAGATCCACAAGCTTTGAAGTCAAGCTGCGAATAGTTCACCTTGCAACAGAATCTGGGGGTCTGACCTACGCGGGGAATAGGATCAGCATCTACCCAGACCTGATTGCCTAACTCAGCCTTTACTAAAGTATGGATCACGACCCACTTGACCTGTTAATGGTGGGTCGCAACGTGTCAAAGTAAATGTAGGATTATTTCATTAATTACTGTAATTGATTTGGCCAAGTGCATCTTCGCTCTCTACAGCTTGGCAGCTGCGGGAGTGGGAGATGCCCGTGTGCTTTGTGGTTTACTAGATCTTTTTTTCTGCAGTTTTCTTGAAGATCACTCCGCGACCCACATGCTGCCCCAGGGCAGTGATTGGGGACATTGCCCTGAAGGCCGTCTTTTGGATGGGACGTTAAGCGGGTATCCTGACTCTCTGTGGTCACTAAAGATCCCATGGCATTTATATAAGAGTAGGGATGTTAACCCCGGTGTGGCTAAATTCAATCTGGCCCTCATACCATCATGGCCAACGAATCATCCCCAAATTCAAATTGGCTCATTTATCCCTCATTCCTCTCCCCTATAACTATTCTCCAGGTCATTGCTGTAAATGAGAATGTGTTTTCAGTTTAACTTACCTGGTAAAATAAGGGTTAAATAACATTTGCAACTATTGAATATGAATCAAGTGAATTATTATCAGAACCCAAATTAATTAACCAAAGATTCTCTTTTCTATGACGAATTTTACACCTCTGATTGTAAATCCACACCAAGGCAGATCAAGTCATTTTTAAAAGATATAAGAACTCCTCTTCTCTCAACTGAGGAATCTGGCCTGCTGAGAGCCCAAATCTCTCTCCATGAACTCCAAAGGGCATTGGATAACATGAATAAAGGCAAATCACCTGGTAGTGACTATATTCCTACTGAGGTCGATATAACATTTTAGAACCAGTTAGGTCCACTGTTACTTTAAATGATGAACACAGCCATTCAAAGGTTCACTCGGAAGGGATGCAAATACAGCATTCATTTTGCTTTTATTTAAAAAAAAAGGTAAGAACTCCACCCAGTGCTCTCACTATCACCCTCCATCTTTGATAAACACAGATAAACTATTTTCAAAAATGTTGTATTCCCCGTCTTGAAACTTACTTAACCCAAATTGGTACATCTTGACCAAAGCAGGTTTGTTAAAAAACGATTATCTTCAGGGAACCTCTGTCATCTATTACATATCTCACATGGTTCATCAGGAACCAAAGATCATTGGGCAGATCAACAGTATCTCTCGATGCAGAAAAAGCTGATGATAGCGATCATATCTTTGGCTGGTTTTGGAACATATGGGACTTGGCTCCAAATTCATTCATATGATTCAAATACTACATGCCAATCCCTCAGCCATAGTAATAACAGGCAATACCTGACCTGTTCCGTTCAAAATAACGACTCGTAGCTGGCAAGGTGATCCCACCTCGAACCTCCATCGGGTTCCATTTTAATTGTCTCTGGAGCCCCTGGCACAGGCAAATCGACAATCAAAAGAAATTACACCAATATCTCTCAATTCTACGGATCACGTCATCTTATTATACGCCAACGATATTTTACATTATATCTCAATCCCTCCCAAAAGCATTGACGGTCATAGACAAACTCAGCTCCATCTCAAGTTATAAAATGTATTAACCAAATCTGCACTACTGCTGCTCAGGACCACGATGGAGGATTCTCTCTCTACTAATGGAACCCAATGGAGGATTCTCTCTCTACTAATGGAACCCAATGGAGGATTCTCTCTCTACTAATGGAACCCGATGGAGGACTCTCTCTCTACTAATGGAACCCGATGGAGGACTCTCTCTCTCTCTACTAATGGAACCCGATGGAGGACTCTCTCTCTCTACTAATGGAACCCGATGGAGGATTCTCTCTCTACTAATGGAACCCGATGGAGGACTCTCTCTCTACTAATGGAACCCGATGGAGGACTCTCTCTCTACTAATGGAACCCGATGGAGGACTCTCTCTCTCTACTAATGGAACCCGATGGAGGATTCTCTCTCTACTAATGGAACCCGATGGAGGACTCTCTCTCTACTAATGGAACCCGATGGAGGACTCTCTCTCTCTCTACTAATGGAACCCGATGGAGGACTCTCTCTCTACTAATGGAACCCGATGGAGGACTCTCTCTCTACTAATGGAACCCGATGGAGGACTCTCTCTCTCTACTAATGGAACCCGATGGAGGACTCTCTCTCTGGAACTATTCTCTCTCTATGGAACCCGATGGAGGACTCTCTCTCTACTAATGGAACCCGATGGAGGACCCTCTCTCTCTACTAATGGAACCCGATGGAGGACTCTCTCTCTACTAATGGAACCCGATGGAGGACTCTCTCTCTACTAATGGAACCCGATGGAGGACTCTCTCTCTACTAATGGAACCCGATGGAGGATTCTCTCTCTACTAATGGAACCCGATGGAGGACTAATGGAACCCGATGGAGGATTCTCTCTCTACTAATGGAACCCGATGGAGGACTCTCTCTCTACTAATGGAACCCGATGGAGGATTCTCTCTCTACTAATGGAACCCGATGGAGGATTCTCTCTCTACTAATGGAACCCGATGGAGGATTCTCTCTCTACTAATGGAACCCGATGGAGGACTCTCTCTCTCTCTACTAATGGAACCCGATGGAGGACTTCTCTACTAATCTACTACTATGGAACCCGATGGAGGATTCTCTCTCTACTAATGGAACCCGATGGAGGATTCTCTCTCTACTAATGGAACCCGATGGAGGATTCTCTCTCTACTAATGGAACCCGATGGAGGACTCTCTCTCTACTAATGGAACCCGATGGAGGATTCTCTCTCTACTAATGGAACCCGATGGAGGACTCTCTCTCTACTAATGGAACCCGATGGAGGACTCTCTCTCTACTAATGGGAGGATTCTCTCTCTACTAATGGAACCCGATGGAGGATTCTCTCTCTACTAATGGAACCCGATGGAGGATTCTCTCTCTACTAATGGAACCCGATGGAGGACTCTCTCTCTCTCTACTAATGGAACCCGATGGAGGACTCTCTCTCTACTAATGGAACCCGATGGAGGATTCTCTCTCTACTAATGGAACCCGATGGAGGATTCTCTCTAATGGAACCCGATGGAGGATTCTCTCTCTACTAATGGAACCCGATGGACTCTCTCTCTACTAATGGAACCCGATGGAGGACTCTCTCTCTACTAATGGAACCCGATGGAGGATTCTCTCTCTACTAATGGAACCCGATGGAGGATTCTCTCTCTACTAATGGAACCCGATGGAGGATTCTCTCTCTACTAATGGAACCCGATGGAGGATTCTCTCTCTACTAATGGAACCCGATGGAGGACTCTCTCTCTAATGGAACCCGATGGAGGACTCTCTCTCTACTAATGGAACCCGATGGAGGACTCTCTCTCTAATGGAACCCGATGGAGGATTCTCTCTACTAATGGAACCCGATGGAGGATTCTCTCTCTACTAATGGAACCCGATGGAGGATTCTCTCTCTACTAATGGAACCCGATGGAGGATTCTCTCTCTACTTATGGAACCTGATGGAGGATTCTCTCTCTACTAATGGAACCCAATGGAGGACTCTCTCTCTCTCTCTACTAATGGAACCCGATGGAGGATTCTCTCTCTACTTATGGAACCCGATGGAGGAATCTCTCTCTGCACTTATGGAACCCGATGGAGGACCCTCTCTCTACTAATGGAACCCGATGGAGGATTCTCTCTTTACTTATGGAACCCGATGGAGGACTCTCTCTCTACTTATCTACTAATGGAACCCGATGGAGGATTCTCTCTCTACTAATGGAACCCGATGGAGGATTCTCTCTCTACTAATGGAACCCGATGGAGGATTCTCTCTCTACTTATGGAACCCGATGGAGGACTAATGGAACCCGATGGAGGATTCTCTCTCTACTTATGGAACCCGATGGAGGACCCTCTCTCTACTAATGGAACCCGATGGAGGATTCTCTCTTTACTTATGGAACCCGATGGAGGACTCTCTCTCTCTACTTATGGAAACAGATGGAGGACTCTCTCTACTAATGGAACCCGATGGAGGATTCTCTCTCTACTAATGGAACCCGATGGAGGACTCTCTCTCTACTAATGGAACCCGATGGAGGACTCTCTCTCTACTAATGGAACCCGATGGAGGACCCTCTCTCTCTACTAATGGAACCCGATGGAGGATTCTCTCTCTACTAATGGAACCCGATGGAGGATTCTCTCTCTACTAATGGAACCCGATGGAGGACTCTCTCTCTCTCTACTAATGGAACCCGATGGAGGATTCTCTCTCTACTTATGGAACCCGATGGAGGATTCTCTCTCTACTTATGGAACCCGATGGAGGATTCTCTCTCTACTAATGGAACCCAATGGAGGACTCTCTCTCTCTCTACTAATGGAACCCGATGGAGGATTCTCTCTCTACTTATGGAACCCGATGGAGGATTCTCTCTCTACTAATGGAGGACTCTCTCTCTACTAATGGAACCCAATGGAGGACTCTCTCTCTCTCTACTAATGGAACCCGATGGAGGATTCTCTCTCTACTTATGGAACCCGATGGAGGATTCTCTCTCTACTAATGGAACCCAATGGAGGACTCTCTCTCTCACTACTAATGGAACCCGATGGAGGACTCTCTCTACTTATCTCTCTAATCGATGGAGGATTCTCTCTCTACTTATGGAACCCGATGGAGGATTCTCTCTCTACTTATGGAACCCGATGGAGGACCCTCTCTCTACTAATGGAATTCTCTCTCTACTTATGGAACCCGATGGAGGATTTCTCTCTCTACTTATGGAACCCGATGGAGGACGATCTCTCTCTACTAATGGAACCCGATGGAGGATTCTCTCTCTACTAATGGAACCCGATGGAGGATTCTCTCTCTACTAATGGAACCCGATGGAGGATTCTCTCTCTACTAATGGAACCCGATGGAGTTCTCTCTCTCTACTTATGGAACCCGATGGAGGATTCTCTCTCTACTAATGGAACCCGATGGAGGACTCTCTCTCTACTTATGGAACCCGATGGAGGATTCTCTCTCTACTAATGGAACCTGATGGAGGACTCTCTCTCTCTACTTATGGAACCCGATGGAACCCGATGGATTCTCTCTCTACTTATGGAACCCGATGGAGGACTCTCTCTCTACAATGGAGGACTCTCTCTCTACTTATGGAAACCGATGGAACCCGATGGAGGACTCTCTCTCTACTTATGGAACCCGATGGAGGATTCTCTCTCTACTAATGGAACCCGATGGAGGAATCTCTCTCTACTAATGGAACCCGATGGAGGACCCTCTCTCTACTAATGGAACCCGATGGAGGATTCTCTCTCTACTTATGGAACCCGATGGAGGACTCTCTCTCTCTACTTATGGAACCCGATGGAGGACTCTCTCTCTACTAATGGAACCCGATGGAGGACTCTCTCTCTACTTATGGAACCCGATGGAGGACTCTCTCTCTACTTATGGAACCCGATGGAGGACTCTCTCTCTACTTATGGAACCCGATGGAGGATTCTCTCTCTACTAATGGAACCCGATGGAGGATTCTCTCTCTACTAATGGAACCCGATGGAGGATTCTCTCTCTACTTATGGAACCCGATGGAGGACTCTCTCTACTTATGGAACCCGATGGAGGACTCTCTCTCTACTTATGGAACCCGATGGAGGATCTCTCTCTACTTATGGAACCCGATGGAGGATCCTCTCTCTACTTATGGAACCCGATGGAGGATTCTCTCTCTACTAATGGAACCCAATGGAGGACTCTCTCTCTCTCTACTAATGGAACCCGATGGAGGATTCTCTCTCTACTTATGGAACCCGATGGAGGATTCTCTCTCTACTTATGGAACCCGATGGAGGATTCTCTCTCTACTAATGGAACCCGATGGAGGACTCTCTCTCTACTAATGGAACCCGATGGAGGACTCTCTCTCTACTTATGGAACCCGATGGAGGACTCTCTCTCGATGGAACCCGATGGAGGATTCTCTCTCTACTTATGGAACCCGATGGAGGAACCCGATGGAGGATTCTCTCTCTCTAATGGAACCCGATGGAGGACTCTCTCTCTACTAATGGAGGATTCTCTCTCTACTAATGGAACCCGATGGAGGACTCTCTCTCTACTAATGGAACCCGATGGAGGACTCTCTCTCTACTAATGGAACCCGATGGAGGACTCTACTTATGGATGGAGGACTCTCTCTCTACTAATGGAACCCGATGGAGGACCCTCTCTCTACTGGAACCGACGGAGGACTCTCTCTCTACTTATGGAACCCGATGGAGGACTCTCTCTCTACTTATGGAACCCGATGGAGGACTCTCTCTCTACTACCCGATGGAACCCGATGGAGGACTCTCTCTCTACTTATGGAACCCGATGGAGGACCCTCTCTCTACTTCTCTCTCTACTTATGGAACCCGATGGAGGATGGAACCCGATGGAGGACCCGATGGAGGACCCTCTCTCTACTTATGGAACCCGATGGAGGACTCTCTCTCTACTAATGGAACCCGATGGAGGACTCTCTCTCTACTTATGGAACCCGATGGAGGACCCTCTCTCTCTACTCATGGAACCCGATGGAGGACTCTCTCTCTCTACTAATGGAACCCGATGGAGGACCCTCTCTCTCTACTTATGGAACCCGATGGAGGATTCTCTCTCTACTTATGGAACCCGATGGAGGACTCTCTCTCTACTTATGGAACCCGATGGAGGACCTCTCTCTACTAATGGAACCCGATGGAGGACTCTCTCTACTAATGGAACCCGATGGAGGATTCTCTCTCTACTAATGGAACCCGATGGAGGATCTCTCTCTACTAATGGAACCCGATGGAGGATCTCTCTCTACTAATGGAACCCGATGGATTCTCTCTCTACTAATGGAACCCGATGGAGGATTCTCTCTCTACTAATGGAACCCGATGGAACTACTAATGGAACCCGATGGAGGTTCTCTCTCTCTACTTATGGAACCCGATGGAGGATTCTCTCTCTACTAATGGAACCCGATGGAGGACTCTCTCTCTACTTATGGAACCCGATGGAGGATTCTCTCTCTACTAATGGAACCCGATGGAGGACTCTCTCTCTACTTATGGAACCCGATGGAGGATTCTCTCTCTACTTATGGAACCCGATGGAGGATTCTCTCTCTACTTATGGAACCCGATGGAGGACTCTCTCTCTACTTGTGGAACCCGATGGAGGACTCTCTCTCTACTTATGGAAACCGATGGAGGACTCTCTCTCTACTTGTGGAACCCGATGGAGGACTCTCTCTCTCTACTTATGGAACCCGATGGAGGATTCTCCCTCTACTAATGGAACCCGATGGAGGATTCTCTCTCTACTAATGGAACCCGATGGAGGATTCTCTCTCTACTTATGGAACCCGATGGAGGACTCTCTCTCTACTTATGGAACCCGATGGAGGACTCTCTCTCTCTACTTATGGAACCCGATGGAGGACTCTCTCTCTACTTATGGAACCCGATGGAGGACTCTCTCTCTACTTGTGGAACCCGATGGAGGACTCTCTCTCTACTTATGGAACCCGATGGAGGACTCTCTCTCTCTACTTATGGAACCCGATGGAGGATTCTCTCTCTACTAATGGAACCCGATGGAGGATTCTCTCTCTACTAATGGAACCCGATGGAGGATTCTCTCTCTACTTATGGAACCCGATGGAGGACTCTCTCTCTACTTATGGAACCCGATGGAGGACTCTCTCTCTCTACTTATGGAACCCGATGGAGGACTCTCTCTCTACTTATGGAACCCGATGGAGGACTCTCTCTCTACTTATGGAATCCGATGGAGGACTCTCTCTCTCTACTTATGGAACCCGATGGAGGACTCTCTCTCTACTAATGGAACCCGATGGAGGACCCTCTCTCTCTACTCATGGAACCCGATGGAGGATTCTCTCTCTACTTATGGAACCCGATGGAGGACTCTCTCTCTACTTATGGAACCCGATGGAGGATTCTCTCTCTACTAATGGAACCCGATGGAGGACTCTCTCTCTACTTATGGAACCCGATGGAGGACTCTCTCTCTACTTGTGGAACCCGATGGAGGATTCTCTCTCTACTTATGGAACCCGATGGAGGACTCTCTCTCTACTCATGGAACCCGATGGAGGATTCTCTCTCTACTTATGGAACCCGATGGAGGATTCTCTCTCTACTAATGGAACCCGATGGAGGATTCTCTCTCTACTAATGGAACCCGATGGAGGTCTCTCTCTCTCTACTTATGGAACCCGATGGAGGACTCTCTCTCTACTTGTGGAACCCGATGGAGGACTATCTCTCTACTTATGGAACCCGATGGAGGACCCCCTCTCTCTACTTATGGAACCCGATGGAGGACCCTCTCTCTACTTATGGAACCCGACGGAGGACTCTCTCTCTACTTATGGAACCCGATGGAGGACCCTCTCTCTACTTATGGAACCCGATGGAGGATTCTCTCTCTCTACTTACGGAACCCGATGGAGGACTCTCTCTACTTACGGAACCCGATGGAGGACTCTCTCTCTACTTACGGAACCCGATGGAGGACCCTCTCTCTACTTATGGAACCCGATGGAGGACCCTCTCTCTCTACTTATGGAACCCGATGGAGGACCCTCTCTTTCTACTTATGGAACCCGATGGAGGACCCTCTCTCTCTACTTACGGAACCCGATGGAGGACTCTCTCTCTACTTACGGAACCCGATGGAGGACCCTCTCTCTACTTACGGAACCCGATGGAGGACCCTCTCTCTCTACTTATGGAACCCGATGGAGGACCCTCTCTCTACTTATGGAACCCGATGGAGGACCTCTCTCTACTTATGGAACCCGATGGAGGACCTCTCTCTCTACTCATGGAACCCGATGGAGGACCCTCTCTCTACTTATGGAACCCGATGGAGGACTCTCTCTCTCTACTTATGGAACCCGATGGAGGACTCTCTCTCTCTCTACTAATGGAACCCGATGGAGGACTCTCTCTCTCTACTAATGGAACCCGATGGAGGACTCTCTCTCTACTAATGGAACCCGATGGAGGACCCTCTCTCTCTACTTACGGAACCCGATGGAGGACTCTCTCTCTACTTACGGAACCCGATGGAGGACCCTCTCTCTACTTACGGAACCCGATGGAGGACCCTCTCTCTCTACTCATGGAACCCGATGGAGGACCCTCTCTCTACTTATGGAACCCGATGGAGGACTCTCTCTCTCTACTTATGGAACCCGATGGAGGACTCTCTCTCTCTCTACTAATGGAACCCGATGGAGGACTCTCTCTCTCTCTACTAATGGAACCCGATGGAGGACTCTCTCTCTACTAATGGAACCCGATGGAGGACCCTCTCTCTCTACTTACGGAACCCGATGGAGGACTCTCTCTCTACTTACGGAACCCGATGGAGGACCCTCTCTCTACTTACGGAACCCGATGGAGGACCCTCTCTCTCTACTTATGGAACCCGATGGAGGACCCTCTCTCTCTACTTATGGAACCCGATGGAGGACCCTCTCTCTACTCATGGAACCCGATGGAGGATTCTCTCTCTACTAATGGAACCCGATGGAGGATTCTCTCTCTACTTATGGAACCTGATGGAGGACTCTCTCTCTACTTATGGAACCCGATGGAGGATTCTCTCTCTACTAATGGAACCCGATGGAGGACTCTCTCTCTCTACTTATGGAACCCGATGGAGGACTCTCTCTCTACTTATGGAACCCGATGGAGGACTCTCTCTCTACTTATGGAACCTGATGGAGGATTCTCTCTCTACTTATGGAACCCGATGGAGGATTCTCTCTCTACTAATGGAACCCGATGGAGGATTCTCTCTCTACTTATGGAACCCGATGGAGGATTCTCTCTCTACTTATGGAACCCGATGGAGGATTCTCTCTCTACTTATGGAACCCGATGGAGGACTCTCTCTCTACTAATGGAACCCGATGGAGGACTCTCTCTCTACTTACGGAACCCGATGGAGGACCCTCTCTCTACTTACGGAACCCGATGGAGGACTCTCTCTACTTATGGAACCCGATGGATGACTCTCTCTCTACTTGTGGAACCCGATGGAGGACCCTCTCTCTACTTATGGAACCCGATGGAGGACCCTCTCTCTACTTGTGGAATCCCAATCGTTTCCCATTTTAAACATTTGGGAATAGATATATTTCCTTCCTTGGATAAAACCATTGCCAGAAACTTAAACAGAAAGCACAAATCAATTCAGCCCAACCTCAGGAGATGGAATAATATCCCAGTTGCTGTAACCGGCAGGATATCTGTTGTCAAAATGAATAGAATATCAGGGCTGAATTTCTGTTGTTCAATGCCTCCCTCGTCTCCCCCTTCTGGCTATTGGGATACAATCCATAGTGTGGTTTCAAAATGTATATAGCAAGGTAATCAAGCCCGGATAAAATTAACAGACTTGCAAAGAGGAAAAGAACAATCTGTACCAAACTTTAAAATGGTATTTCCAGGCTCTAGCATTTCAGCCCATCCTGAATTGGTTTAGTCATGATTCTTCTGCACCCTGGCTGAGTATAGAGAGAAATACGGCGTCTCCTATATACCTGGAAGAGGTGTTCTTCACTGAAATATCACTTAAACAATGTAAAATACGCTTTGGTCCTATTATTGCTCACATAATTTCTATTTGTCACAAAAATTGTAATACAGTGTCACTGGGAGTCAAAATGTCATGCCCATATGCAATATTACACCATTGAACTCCTGTTTCCACTGATCATCCTTCAGATGTTTCTACAACTTGATTGGAGTCCACCCTTTGTAAATTCAATTGATTGGACATGATTTGGAAAGGCACACACCTGTCAATATGAGGTCCCACAGTTGACAGTGCATGTCAGAGCAAAAAACCAAGCCATGAGGTCGAAGGAATTGTCCGTAAAGCTCAGAGACAGGATTGTGTCAAGGTACAGATCTGGGGAAGGGTACCCAAACATTTCTGCAGCATTGAATGTCCCCATTCTTAAATGGAAGAAGTTTGGAACCACCAAGTCTCTGAATGTCCTTGAGTGGCCCAATCGAACATCTCTGGAGAGACCTGAAAATAGCTGTGCAGCAACACTCCCAGCCAACCTGACAGAGCTTGAGAGGATTTTCAAAGAAGAATGGGAGAAACTCCCCAAAGCTTGTAGCGTCATAGCCAAGAAGACTCAAGGCTGTAATCGCTGCCAACGGTGCTTTGACAAAGTACTGTGTAAAGGGTATGAATACTTATGTAAATGTGATATTTTCATTTCCACCTGTTTTTGCTTTGTTATTATGGGCTATTGTGTGTATATTGATGAGGGATAAAATGATTAATCCATGTCAGAATAAGGCTGTAACCTAACAAAATGTGGAAAAGGTCAAGGGGTCTGAATAGTTTCCGAACGCACTATATATAAGAGCAAGCCATTAAACAAGTATTGTCCACAGATCTAATTGAATCTTACCAACCCTTTAACTGGAACAGAATATGGAAACATGACATTGGCATCCCATAATAGGAACCATCAGTTTATACGCTGTAAGTTTGTTCACAGACTGTATTTAACACAGAGGAAACGTTTTACGATGAAACTGGCCCCATCTCCCACATCCATGCTTGGCATCTATTATGTCACTTAACAATAATAGCTCTCTTAATCTCTCAATCAATCAGAGACGATTGAGGCCTGGAGGGGTGGGAACACTGTTTCTGGGAGTGTGTGTGTGTGGGGGGGGGGGGGGGGGTGGCCTTGTATTATAACTGAATGAATCGCGATGAGTACAGACCCACAAATAACATAACCCCCTAAACTGCTCACCTCCCCTGTTATTGTAATGGTGAGAGGCATGATACTTGTGCATCTGTAACTTTCAAACTCATCTTTATCCTAAATGAATTCAAGACTATCTGTAATCATGGCAGCATCCACATTAATGTAGAAGTGTTCAGAAACATATTATTCTTATTTACAGTAAAAGTGACTTCAAAATGACACACTGCATTACTTACTATTCAATTGATATTTGGCACAAAAAAATATGAAAAACACAACTAAAACAAACAGGAAATGCATCCAACAAATTTATAGTCACAAACTTGATGTAATCATTGCGTGCTAGTGGAATGTGGGAACAAATACTAAACTTGTCCCAATGCTTTTGGTCCCCTAAAATAGGGGATTTATGTCCAAAAAGTGCTGTAATTTCTAAACGGTTCACCCGATATGGATGGAAATACCGTCTGTACTTTAACCTCGTAGTCATTGTATTATTTCACATCCAAAGTGCTGTAATTTCTAAACGGTTCACCCGATATGGATGGAAATACCGTCTGTACTTTAACCTCGTAGTCATTGTATTATTTCACATCCAAAGTGCTGGAGTACAGAGATAAAACTGTGCCAATATCTCTAGCTGAAAGACAGATTTTGATAGAATATTTTGTCATGATAATTATATTTCTGCGCACAGACAAATCAAACTTCGACTCGAGCCAGGCAAACTCAATCAAGCACATATACATTTTTTTGGGATGATTTCAAACAGTATTTGAACACAGGTCTGAAAAGCACAGAGAGCCAGAGATCCCATACAGTATTTCACTGAGCCCTGCTCTAAACATTGTGACCAGGTGTCGAGAGTTAGACATGAAAATGAAAATACTGCAGTGACATAACCCACAAGTCACAGTTTAAGGAACACTGAGTGCCTCTGGCCACAAGATGGCACCGTGGTGTTCTACAAACCACTACAAAAGATAACTGTGATACTGCCAGAATGCAGCAGTGATTCTTTCTGTCAAATGTGTTTGGATGGGCTTATGAGAGTACAAGCACATACCCCATTAGTGTTCATGCATGCGTTTGCATTTGCTTGTGTCTGAATGTGTGTTTTGAGTAAGTATGTGTGTGTGTTTCCATGTCCCAGTATCTACATACCTCTGCCTCCCCAGTGCCTTTGCTGTGAGTCTCCCCCCGGCTGCTGCTACCACTGCTAGCGTCTTTGGCTCGGGGGGGCTTCCATGTCCGCTCCTGGGTGGCGCGGTTGAAGTAGTAGTGTCTGCCGTTCTGGTCCTTGGAATTTAATTGAATTTAAAATCTTGAATTGTCCATTACAATATTTCATAAAGAAATGGACATTTGTCTGGTGGTTAAAAAAAGTTAAATGACAAAGAAACGTAGGCAAGGCAACATGAGATAGGCTGTATCACAAATGGCACCCTATTCCTTATATAGCTGGGCAATTGTGAAAAGAAGTGCACTAAATAGGGAACCATTTGGACGGCATTCTTAGATGATACGTAAGCTACAATACACGACACAGTGACAGTACAGACCTTGTGTGTCTCCCAGTCGCCCAGGACATGCAGTGGGGAGCTGGAGGGGTTGGGAGGTAGGCTCGACCGAGAGATCTTCAGCTCCTGAAGGTTAGAGTAGACAGGAGACTCCGGTCTACCACCCTGACCCGATGGAGAGACAGTCTGGAGGAGAGGGAAAGAGCGAGAGAGGTGGTGTTGAATGGCTTGTTTAATAGAGACAGTGGAGGAGAGATGAGGGAGTGAAAGAACGAGTTTCCGCAAACCAACAGTAGAGTCCGGCGATAGCAAGTGAAGGAAAGTTCCCCTTTTGCATACAGCTGACCTTCGTTATGTTGAGGTCGGGTCCTTTATAGAAAGGGCCAGGGGACTCATTTATCAATATTGCCTAGAAACTATTCTAAAATCCTACTTAATGGAATTTTGAATGTTCGCAGGCATAGAAAAAAGTGATTTATCAAACAATCCAACGTGCATTATAAGCACTCCGGTAGGAGATGACCATTGATATACCAATTCTTCTAAGCCTTTGTGTTTGTCCTTGGCAATTTGCATTGCGAAACACCCCTCATTGACCATATATAGTTGAAGTCGGAAGTTTACATACACCTTAGCCAAGTAAATTTATACTCAGTTTTTCACAATTCCCGACATTTAATCCTAGTAAAAATTCCCCGTCTTAGGTCAGTTAGGATCACCACTATATTTTAGGAATGTGAAATGTCAGAATAATAGTAGAGAGAATTCTTTATTTCAGCTTTTATTTATTTCATCACATTACCAGTGGGTCAGAAGATTACATACACTCAATTAGTATTTTGTAGCATTGCCTGTTTAACTTGAGTCAAACATTTCGGGTAGCCTTCCACAAGCTTCCCACAATAAGTTGGGGGAATTTTGACCCATTCCTCCTGACAGAGCTGGTGTAACTGAGTCAGGTTTGTAGGCCTCCTTGCTCACACGCCTTTTCAGTTCTGCCCACACATTTTCTATAGGATTGAGGTCAGGGCTTTGTGATGGCCACTCCAATACCTTGACTTTGTTGTCCTTAAGCCATTTTTCCACAACTTTGGAAGTATGCTTGGGGTTATTGTCCATTTGGAAAACCCATTTGCGACCAAGTTTTCACTTCCTGACTGATGTCTTGAGATGTTGCTTTAATATATCCACATAACTTTCCTCCCTCATGACGCCATCTATTTTTGTTTCATCAGACCAGAGGACATTTCTCCAAAAAGTACGATCTTTGTCCCCATGTGCAGTTGCAAACCGTAGTCTGTCATTTTTATGGCGGTTTTGGAGCAGTGACTTCTTTGCTGAGCGGCCTTTCAGATTATGTCAATATAGGACTCGTTTAACTGTGGATATAGATACTTTTATACCTGTTTCCTCCAGAATCTTCAAAAGGTCCTTTGCTGTTGTTCTGGGATTGATTTGCACTTCTCACAGCAAAGTACGTTCATCTCTAGGAGACAGAACTTGTCTCCTTCCTGAAAGGTATGACGGCTGCGGGGTCCCATTGTGTTTATACTTGCGTACTATTGTTTGTACAGATGAACGTGGTACCTTCAGGCGTTTGGAAACTGCTCCCAGGGATGAACCAGACTTGTGGAGGTCTACAATTTTTTTCTGAGGTCTTGGCTGATTTCTTTTGATTTTCCCATGATGTCAGGGAAAGAGGCACTGAGTTTGAAGGTAGGCCTTGAAAGGCACAGGTACACCTCCAATTGACTCAAATGATGTCAATTAGCCTATCAGAAGCTTCTAAAACCATGACATCCTTTTCTGGAATTTTCCAAGCTGTTTAAAGGCACAGTCAATTTAGTGTATGTAAATATCTGACCCACTAGAATTGTGATACAGTGAATTATAAGTGAAATAATCTGTCTGTAAACAATTGTTGGAAAAATGACTTGTGTCATGCACAAAGTAGATGTCCTAACCAACATGCCAAAACTATAGTTTGTTAACAAGACATTTGTGGAGTGGTTGAAATACGAGTTTTAATGACTCCAATCTAAGCGTATGTAAACTTCTGACTTCAACTGTATGGTCAAAATCATGACTTTAAAGCATGTGGGAAAATACAATGCTGTAACATGAAATACATTGGTGCAACCCAAAATCTTTCCGAGACTGAAATAGAGGCGCTTGTGTCAGAGGTTGAGTACAACCAAAAGGTTTGATTTGGCTCACTCAGTTGTGGCTCGACCAGTAAAAATGAAAACAGCTACGAAGAGAGGATCTTTAGGACAATTCAAGTTGTTTTAGCAATGGCAAAAATACTTAAAAATGAGTAGGCAACACTCACCAATAAGCCATCCATCCTCAAAAGCTCCCTCATTCCTGTATTTATGCCAACATTGCTGTTCTGCAGAATGAATGAGTCGTGTGTTCCACCTCGACACCACATTCAGAAGCCTCTTTTGCGCATCACCTGCACAATAAGTGAGTGGAAGCCTTTTCTGTTCACATAGTTGAACTCAATTTGGGATGGTGATTTCATGGCAATATGGGTGCCGTCTATTGCGTTGTTTATATTTGGAAAAGAAACCCCTCTTGGCTTCAACCTGTTGTGCGAAGGTGTACGGAAATACTATGTAACTGTTTGTTTTGCTGATGATTGCATCCAAAACATCGGCTCATCGAGGGCTGTGAGGTGCCGATCGGCAAACTCCCACTGAAAAGTGCCCGTTGCTAAATACCAGAGGGTGGATAGCACTCCGATGTGCACCGGAATAGCATGCGTTTGCCTTTCTAAAGTCGGTTTTAAATCCCTGCAAAAATCCTAGAAGATTAGTTTTACAAAAGTGATGTCTGATGAGCCAATCTGTACTTTCTTCAAAAAAAAATCCTATCGGTCTCAAAAAAATGCGCTCTGCGAACAGATCAAGATCAGCAATCACTCATTCGATTTCCCATTAACTCAGTCTTTTATAGTATTTCAAGAATGTTTCCACTTTCACATGGGCCTCTAATTTAACAAATTAATATACCTTACATGGATTATTGTCATAAATTAAATGTGGTCTCATATGAAATAGCCTGTCGACATGTTGCATGAATTCACAATGGAAATACAATAAATCTAAGAATGATGTAATTATTACTCTTACAATTTCGACACAGTGGTCCTTCCTTTAAAAGTTGCATCATACTGCAGCACAGCTTGCAGGTGCCACAGAATTTGATAGAATGTTATTTAACTGTCACCCATTCTTGCCATTAACGCCACCACAGGGCATCTTTGAGAAGCTAAGTTATTGAAATCGCATGGAGCTGGAGTCATGTTTACTGTAGCTGTTTCAGCGTAACTTACTTATTGGCAAAGCACACAAGTCGTCCATGTCTTTAAAAAGTCAAGCACTTTAGTTATAAAACAAAATAACACTAAATAATAATTTAGCAATGATTCTAAACTGGGTGGTTGGAGTCCTGAATGCTGATTGGCTGACAGCCGTAGTATATCAGACCGTATACCACGGGTATGACAAAAACAGTACTGCTCTAACTAGGTTTGTAACCATAGCAATAATGCACCTCAGCGGTTTGTGGTATATAATATATCCAAGAACAGCCCTTAGCCCATAAACCCCTCCTGCCTTATTTCTTAAATAAATCGCAACATAAATCGCTAAAGCAATTCAATTCACGAAGGCATTTGACTGTTTTTAATATTTGCTGTACAAGAGACTTTAACATCTTTCTTAGAACAGACTATACGGGATTGATTTGTATTAATGTAGATCAATTAATTTGATTCATATTATGGTGTTTCTATTCCCGAAGAATAACACAAAGATACATTTTACAATGGCCTGTACAGGCCTCAGGGTTTCCAGTAGGAAATAAGACCTATTGTAGGCTACTAAGTGACTGCCAGTGAAGAGCAAACATTTCCACACCCTAACTGTTAGCTAACCAATACCCAAACAGAGATTCAGTGAAAACAATCAAGACCAAAACGGTGATGAAATAGTTGACCACACGCGGGTAGGCTATTGAGAAAGGAGCCTTGACTAATTAAACATTTAATAAACTGCAACATTCAGGAATGAATTCTAAATACGCTTTTTTTTACTGTGTTTAGTAGCAGAGGCTTTATGGCTTAGTCATCAACCAAAAACAAAGCATCTACCGTGATGGGAATATAGTATTGATTTCAAATGTATTTATACATTTTTTCAAAATGCATGTGTTTATTAGTGTGGTGTCTTTAATTACAATGCTCTTTCTACCCTCCTTATTGATATCCTTCTTGGCAAGAGTCTATTGTCCTGCTAATAGTCCATCATGGGTGGATGGCTTCTTTTGTATTCCAATGTATTGAATGAATGTATTAAATACAGTCATTTACCATTCACATTCTTGGTGTGGAAAGGTTGTTCACAACCTGCTACACTTGTGGAAAACAAGTGTTTGATTTTGTTTCTAAATACCTCCAGCTGTCCATCACTACTGTAACCCGAGAAGTGTATTGTAAAAAGAAATACATAGCATCTACAGTGGTACAAATATATTACTGAATTGCAAGTTTGCCCTTTCTTGGCATTTAGGCTACACTTTACAACAGGACTAAACTCTGACTAACCACAGCATCTATCGGTAGTCTAAACTGTGGCAGAAATTGGGGGATTCTTCACGCCTTGCCGAGCTATTAGACTATCCTTTTGTAAATTAATGGAGGTGTGAATGTTTCAGTCCATCTTCAATATGACCATCCATTCAGAAGGTTAAACCCATTGGTCTCCTTCTTCTTCAATGTAACCATAATGTCACAAAACATTTGAACACACACAACAGCAGCAGATTAACTTGGTCAAAACATTTCTTTATTATTAAAGACTATCAGAAAGAATGTTGGTACTTAATTATTTGGGTCCAAAGCCACAAATGAGTGAGTCACTCAGCTTTATGACAAACCCACGCTGGACTTTTTCATTCAGTTTCTTCATCACATCAGCAAAGAAGGACTCAGTGTTTCAGAAACTCACTTTATATAGAGGAGCTATCACTCTTTAACACTGTGGTAAATAAAGTCAGTTTGCTAATTAGAATTATTTATGTCTGTTTTTAGGGGGATAGAAACCAAAAGCCCAAGGGTAATTGCGCCATTGTATTTACCCAAGTACTCTCTTAACTCCAGGACTACCGACAGCAATTTTTGTTGTTATTGCCTGATGCAGGACTCTAGTGGCAGAGAAGAGAGTGTCTCGGACTGAAACATTCACACCTCATTAATTTACGAAAGACAGTCAATTTGTGCCACAGTTTAGACTACCGGTAGATCAGCGTTCTAACTCCCCCTTGTGATAGTGTGGTGCAATGACAGAATGACGCAATTTACCACAAACAGTCGCAGCATAAGCTCTAAACTTTTAAAGGAAGAACCACTGTATATTATCCCCATTCACGAGGCTACGCTTGAAAAGCAGTTCCCTTATTCCACCACTTGGCAACGTGTATGCATGGTCATGGCTATGTGCAAATTTACACACACTCTCAAGCAAACATTCATATTGATAAATCTCACACTTTGCGTAGAGATGCTCCCCCGCATGGTTTACGCACATGGTTTACGCACATGGTTTACGCACATGCCTGATTGATAAATGAGGCCCCGGGAGTTTTTCTGGACAAATGGTTGGTTCCCTACTAGACAACCCCGAGCCTATATAAAGTGTTTATCAGAGGAGCATTTATGAAATGACATATAAATGAAACTGTTCCAAATGGAACTTCTCTCAAAATGAATCTCTAAACCACAATGGGATTGGAATAGGCCTACAGGTAAACACTCGGCTGACCAGTATTTATTATCCAACCACCAAAAACATGATAAAGTAAATAATAGTAAACCGAAAGGGAAAAGGCCGGAAGGAAGGGAAAAGGCCGGAAGGAAGGGAAAAGGCCGGAAGGAAGGGACAAGGCCGGAAGGAAGGGACAAGGCCGGAAGGAAGGGAAAAGGCCGGAAGGAAGGGAAAAGGCCGGAAGGAAGGGAAAAGGCCGGAAGGAAGGGAAAAGTCCGGAAGGAAGGGACAAGGCCGGAAGGAAGGGACAAGGCCGGAAGGAAGGGACAAGGCCGGAAGGAAGGGACAAGGCCGGAAGGAAGGGAAAAGTCCGGAAGGAAGGGACAAGGCCGGAAGGAAGGGACAAGGCCGGAAGGAAGGGAAAATGCCGGAAGGAAGGGAAAATGCCGGAAGGAAGGGAAAAGGCCGGAAGGAAGGGACAAGGCCGGAAGGAAGGGACAAGGCCGGAAGGAAGGGACAAGGCCGGAAGGAAGGGACAAGGCCGGAAGGAAGGGACAAGGCCGGAAGGAAGGGACAAGGCCGGAAGGAAGGGACAAGGCCGGAAGGAAGGGACAAGGCCGGAAGGAAGGGACAAGGCCGGAAGGAAGGGAAAAGGCCGGAAGGAAGGGACAAGGCCGGAAGGAAGGGACAAGGCCGGAAGGAAGGGAAAAGGCCGGAAGGAAGGGAAAAGGCCGGAAGGAAGGGACAAGGCCGGAAGGAAGGGACAAGGCCGGAAGGAAGGGACAAGGCCGGAAGGAAGGGAAAAGGCCGGAAGGAAGGGACAAGGCCGGAAGGAAGGGACAAGGCCGGAAGGAAGGGACAAGGCCGGAAGGAAGGGAAAAGGCCGGAAGGAAGGGAAAAGGCCGGAAGGAAGGGAAAAGGCCGGAAGGAAGGGAAAAGGCCGGAAGGAAGGGAAAAGGCCGGAAGGGAAAAGAGGGAAGAAATCAGCCGAGAAAGGAAACACTTGTATTTTGTACATTGACCTACAACCGTTGGCATTGACTTGGTTTAGTTGGTTACATAAATCATTTAGAAGGAAGGCCCTCTGCAATTGCAGTAAATACAGAAGTAAAACTGTGTTATGTCTCAAATACAAGGGTCTGAGTGAGAGGACTAACTGGTGTCTCCAAGTGGCCACACACCTCTCCATAGTGTCCACATTTCAATGCACTTTTATGACTCAAAGAAGATTCTTCAACTATAAAGTGTTGTTTTTTTTAACTGTCCTAGCTGGAACCCTGCATCAACACCATCACACAATAACTGTTGTTAACACAACCCTGCATCAACACCATCACACAATAACTGTTGTTAACACAACCCTGCATCAACACCATCACACAATAACTGTTGTTAACACAACCCTGCATCAACACCATCACACAATAACTGTTGTTAACACAACCCTGCATCAACACCATCACACAATAACTGTTGTTAACACAACCCTGCATCAACACCATCACACAATAACTGTTGTTAACACAACCCTGCATCAACACCATCACACAATAACTGTTGTTAACACAACCCTGCATCAACACCATCACACAATAACTGTTGTTAACACAACCCTGCATCAACACCATCACACAATAACTGTTGTTAACACAACCATGCATCAACACCATCACACAATAACTGTTGTTAACACAACCCTGCATCAACACCATCACACAATAACTGTTGTTAACACAACCCTGCATCAACACCATCACACAATAACTGTTAACACAACCCTGCATCAACACCATCACACAATAACTGTTGTTAACACAATCCGAAAATGGTCTATTATAAATCAAAATCTGGGTCAGGTGAGCAACATTTGAAAGCTTATTCTGTTGCCAACATGACTAGCTATTCAATCAAATACGATATTACAGTGTTCGCCTGGGTTAGCCTGGGTTAGCCTATGACACCATGTCGTCTTGTAACTGTACATCAAACAGTGATCATCAACATTGTATATGACAAGTTTTATTATATGGAAATGTAAAGTACACATTTGGACTCGAGTGTTTGGCAGTATTTATTATAATCCTCAACGTCTAAACTTTCAAAATACATTTGCATTTTCCTCACTCACTCAACAAACGGGAGGGAGGGAGGCTCAAGTTCAGAATGGCTGTCAACAAAACCCATACAGCACTGTGTAGCACAGAGCCTGAGGTCTGACGTCATGTCTAGCATGTTACTGTTCAGCCACTAGGTTCAAATGTAGGCTTTTATCAGTGCCTACGTATGCCATTTTCAACCCGGGTACGAGTGTAAAGGCTCTCATAGCTCTCTGGTCCTAATTGACCCCTCAGGAAGTCACGCTGCCCTCTGTCCAACCATCCAGTGTGTGTGTGTGTGTGTGTGTGTGTGTGTGTGTGTGTGTGTGTGTGTGTGTGTGTGTGTGTGTTCTCTAAGGGGAGGACCTGTCAGACTCTGCCATTAAGCAGCAGGTAAATAGAATCCTCATTTGATCCTCTCTCTCAGCCAGACAGAATATCATCCTTCATCTGCAGTGTGTGTGTGTGTGTGTGTGTGTGTGTGTGTTCTCTAAGGGGAGGACCTGTCAGACTCTGCCATTAAGCAGCAGGTAAATAGAATCCTCATTTGATCAGCCACAAAACCACAGGAACACTCCTCTCTCTCAGCCAGACAGAATATCATCCTTCATCTGCAGTGTGTGTGTGTGTGTGTGTGTGTGTGTGTGTGTGTGTTCTCCAAGGGGAGGACCTGTCTGACTCTGCCATTAAGCAGCAGGTAAATAGAATCCTCATTTGATCAGCCACAAAACCACAGGAACACTCCTCTCTCTCAGCCAGACAGAATATCATCCTTCATCTGCAGTGTGTGTGTGTGTGTGTGTGTGTGTTCTCTAAGGGGAGGACCTGTCAGACTCTGCCATTAAGCAGCAGGTAAATAGAATCCTCATTTGATCCTCTCTCTCAGCCAGACAGAATATCATCCTTCATCTGCAGTGTGTGTGTGTGTGTGTGTGTGTGTGTGTGTGTGTGTGTGTGTGTGTGTGTGTGTGTGTGTGTGTTCTCTAAGGGGAGGACCTGTCAGACTCTGCCATTAAGCAGCAGGTAAATAGAATCCTCATTTGATCCTCTCTCTCAGCCAGACAGAATATCATCCTTCATCTGCAGTGTGTGTGTGTGTGTGTGTGTGTGTGTGTGTGTGTGTGTGTGTGTGTGTGTGTGTGTGTGTGTTCTCCAAGGGGAGGACCTGTCTGACTCTGCCATTAAGCAGCAGGTAAATAGAATCCTCATTTGATCCTCTCTCTCAGCCAGACAGAATATCGTCCTTCATCTGCAGTGTGTGTGTGTAATATCACTGTAGGGAATAATGGTGGTTAGGAAACTCCCAACAAAGCCTCCCCCGCCCTTCTTCTGAGGTGACAGTTGTGTTTTTAAATCGTCAACTCGTCTACACTTTCACATTCCCCTGATATCCCAACAATGGAACACACTCATGTGACTGATCCAGGATGTGTTCTTCAGGGAAAAGGTACTTGAACAAACAGTAGCAGAGTTTGCAGTTGGGTACAGTAGTTGTAGACTGGTCCATAGAGCCCTGGTTAAAAGTAGTGCACTATATAGGGAATAGGATGACATTTGGGACACACATAGGTTCATTTATGTTTTTACTCCATGTCATCAGTTGTATTGTATGGAGCCCACCAGCTGGTGGACAGATGGACATATGGGAGCATGGAGACTGACTGTACAGACAGGCTCTGGATCAATGCTCTCTCAGTCTCAACCCTGAAGTACACAATGGGACCACTGGACCAGGGGACATAGAATGGTTTCCTAAATGGCACCCTATTCCCTAGAATACGCACTACTTTTTGACCGGGGCCCATAGAGCTTTGGTCAAAAGCATTGGACTTTATTGGGAATATGGTGCCATTTGAGATGCAGCCATTGGGTGACTCAATAGTGCTCCCTTACGGAACAGACGTGTTCAATGAAATGATCAGACAATTATAGTGTAATTCCACACCTCTGTAGCCTCAGTTTATCTGCTGTACAGTGATAGAGCTACTGAAATCCCAGAGCCAACTACACAAAGTCATTTGAAAGAATGAAACACTCTTCCCTTGCAGCACGCCACAGCACTGTCCGCAGTGCAGTCAATTATGCAGCATCTCTCACTATCACTGTGATTTAGGAGCAGACAGGATAAACAATGAGCACATTCCAAATCTCCTAATTACAGCCTAGGCTGAGGGCTGCTGGGGGCTGATGCAGCAAATTCCAGATAGGAGACCTGCAGGGGTCTTTCTCTCACCCTCCGTGTGTGTGTCTCTCAGTTTCTCTACTTCTCTCCCTCCCACTCTATTTCCCTCCTTCTCCAGCTCTCTCACTCTCTTTTCTGCCAGCGGGGCGGTTGCTGCATACTGAGTGGGCCACTCACCCTCTGGCTGCTGCAAACCCAACCACAGTCACACACTCAGGGAGAGAGGGAGGAAGAGAAAGAAAGAGACAGAGGGACAGAGACATGGGGAGAGCGAGAGAGAGAGGGAGGAGGAGATTGGTCCAACAGTGACAGTGAATATATTAGCTTAATATTAGACTGCCCTGGCCAGCTTGGCTGCCAGACTTCATATTTATCTAGTCTATATATATATATAGAAATTCTTCCACTTTTCATAACGTTAATAGACCATCAGGATGAAAGCATATCATCTTCTTTTGAGCCCGAGTATAAATCCAAACAATGTTGACACTACAGAGAAAGTTGATCACAGGATAGATTTAAGAATGGGAGTAACTTGGACCTAATAGTTCATATGCAGATTCATGAGATGGCAGTCTCTCTCTGTACCGGGATCTAATTGGTCTGTGAGGGAGGAGGGAAGGGGAAGGGGGGCAGGACTAGAAAAATGGTGTCGTCAGGAGTTTCAGTACTACAACCCCAATGCTGCACAGCAACCTGCTCTACTGCATATCAGTGAGAGCACAAAGTAACATGCATAAATCAGTGTTACAGGTTTACATGAATCACACATAAGCACGGACACAAAAGCAAGGTAAGTACACATATGTACACACACATATCCTGTCCCCTTAACAACTTCCTCATTCACACAGAGAGCTGGATTTGATTGCACAGGCAAAAAGAGTAACCCAGGTACTGAACCAACACTACCTCAACTCGTCCTCTACCCACTGTAACAACACCTCATCTCGTCCCCTACCTACTGTAACACCTCATCTCGTCCTCTACCCACTGTAACAACACCTCATCTCGTCCCCTACCCACTGTAACAACACCTCATCTCGTCCCCTACCTACTGTAACACCTCATCTCGTCCTCTACCCACTGTAACAACACCTCATCTCGTCCTCTACCCACTGTAACACCTCATCTCGTCCTCTACCCACTGTAACAACACCTCATCTCGTCCCCTACCCACTGTAACAACACCTCATCTCGTCCTCTACCCACTGTAACAACACCGCATCTAGTCCTCTACCCACTGTAACAACACCTCATCTCGTCCTCTACCCACTGTAACAACACCTCATCTCGTCCCCTACCCACTGTAACAACACCGCATCTCGTCCTCTACCCACTGTAACACCACCTCATCTCGTCCTCTACCCACTGTAACACCTCATCTCATCCTCTACCCACTGTAACACCACCTCATCTCGTCCTCTACCTACTGTAACACCTCATCTCGTCCTCTACCCACTGTAACACCACCGCATCTCGTCCTCTACCCACTGTAACACCTCATCTCGTCCTCTACCCACTGTAACAACACCTCATCTCGTCCTCTACCCACTATAACAACACCTCATCTCGTCCTCTACCTACTGTAACACCACCTCATCTCGTCCTCTACCTACTGTAACACCACCTCATCTCGTCCTCTACCAACTGTAACAACACCGCATCTCGTCCTCTACCCACTGTAACAACACCTCATCTCGTCCTCTACCCACAGTAACAACACCTCATCTCGTCCTCTACCCACTGTAACACCACCTCATCTCGTCCTCTACCCACTGTAACAACACCTCATCTCGTCCTCTACCCACTGTAACAACACCTCATCTCGTCCTCTACCCACTGTAACAACACCTCATCTCGTCCTCTACCCACTGTAACAACACCTGATCTCGTCCTCTACCCACTGTAACAACACCTCATCTCGTCCTCTACCCACTGTAACAACACCTCATCTCGTCCTCTACCCACTGTAACAACACCTCATCTCGTCCTCTACCCACTGTAACACCACCTCATCTCGTCCTCTACCCACTGTAACAACACCTCATCTCGTCCTCTACCCACTGTAACACCACCTCATCTCGTCCTCTACCCACTGTAACACCACCTCATCTCGTCCTCTACCTACTGTAACACCTCATCTCGTCCTCTACCCACTGTAACAACACCTCATCTCGTCCTCTACCCACTGTAACACCACCTCATCTCGTCCTCTACCTACTGTAACAACACCTCATCTCGTCCTCTACCCTCTGTAACAACACCTCATCTCGTCCTCTACCCACTGTAACACCTCATCTCGTCCTCTACCCACTGTAACAACACCTCATCTCGTCCTCTACCCACTGTAACACCTCATCTCGTCCTCTACCCACTGTAACACCTCATCTCGTCCTCTACCCACTGTAACACCACCTCATCTCGTCCTCTACCCACTGTAACAACACCTCATCTCGTCCTCTACCCACTGTAACAACACCTCATCTCGTCCTCTACCCACTGTAACAACACCTCATCTCGTCCTCTACCTACTGTAACACCTCATCTCGTCCTCTACCCACTGTAAGAACACCTCATCTCGTACTCTACCCACTGTAACAACACCTCATCTCGTCCTCTACCCACTGTAACACCACCTCATCTCGTCCTCTACCCACTGTAACAACACCTCATCTCGTCCTCTACCTACTGTAACACCTCATCTCGTCCTCCACCCACTGTAACAACACCTCATCTCCTACTCTACCCACTGTAACAACACCTCATCTCGTCCTCTACCCACTGTAACAACACCTCATCATGTCCTGTACCCACTGTAACACCACCTCATCTAGTCCTCTACCCACTGTAACACCTCATCTTGTCCTCTACCCACTGTAACACCTCATCTCGTCCTCTACACACTGCAACAACACCTCATCTCGTCCTCTACCCACTGTAACACCTCATCTCGTCCTCTACCTACTGTAACAACACCTCATCTCGTCCTCTACCTACTGTAACAACACCTCATCTCATCCCCTACCTACTGTAACACCTCATCTCGTCCTCTACCCACTGTAACAACACCTCATCTCGTCCTCTACCCACTGTAACAACACCTCATCTCGTCCTCTACCTACTGTAACAACACCTCATCTCGTCCTCTACCTACTGTAACAACACCTCATCTCATCCCCTACCTACTGTAACACCTCATCTCGTCCTCTACCCACTGTAACAACACCTCATCTCGTCCTCTACCCACTGTAACAACACCTCATCTCGTCCTCTACCCACTGTAACAACACCTCATCTCGTCCTCTACCCACTGTAACAACACCTCATCTCGTCCTCTACCCACTGTAACACCTCCTCATCTCGTCCTCTACCCACTGTAACAACACCTCATCTCATCCTCTACCCACTGTAACACCTCATCTAGTCCTCTACCCACTGTAACACCACCTCATCTCGTCCTCTACCCACTGTAACACCACCTCATCTCGTCCTCTACCCACTGTAACACCACCTCATCTCGTCCTCTACCCACTGTAACAACACCTCATCTCGACCTCTACCCACTGTAACAACACCGCATCTCGTCCTCTACCTACTGTAACAACACCTCATCTCGTCCTCTACCCACTGTAACAACACCGCATCTCGTCCTCTACCCACTGTAACAACACCTCATCTCATCCTCTACCCACTGTAACAACACCTCATCTCGTCCTCTACCCACTGTAACAACACCTCATCTCGTCCTCTACCCACTGTAACAACACCTCATCTCGTCCTCTACCCACTGTAACAACACCTCATCTCGTCCTCTACCCACTGTAACAACACCTCATCTCGTCCTCTACCCACTGTAACAACACCTCATCTCGTCCTCTACCCACTGTAACACCACCTCATCTCGTCCTCTACCCACTGTAACAACACCTCATCTCGTCCTCTACCCACTGTAACACCACCTCATCTCGTCCTCTACCCACTGTAACACCACCTCATCTCGTCCTCTACCCACTGTAACAACACCGCATCTCGTCCTCTACCCACTGTAACAACACCTCATCTCGTCCTCTACCCACTGTAACACCACCTCATCTCGTCCTCTACCCACTGTAACAACACCTCATCTCGTCCTCTACCCACTGTAACACCTCATCTCGTCCTCTACCCACTGTAACAACACCTCATCTCGTCCTCTACCCACTGTAACAACACCTCATCTCGTCCTCTACCCACTGTAACAACACCTCATCTCGTCCTCTACCCACTGTAACAACACCTCATCTCGTCCTCTACCTACTGTAACACCTTATCTCGTCCTCTACCCACTGTAACAACACCTCATCTCGTCCTCTACCCACTGTAACACCACCTCATCTCGTCCTCTACCCACTGTAACAACACCTCATCTCGTCCTCTACCCACTGTAACAACACCTCATCTCGTCCTCTACCCACTGTAACAACACCTCATCTGAGTCCTCTACCCACTGTAACAACACCGCATCTCGTCCTCTGTAACCCACTGTAACAACACCTCATCTCGTCCTCTACCCACTGTAACAACACCTCATCTCGTCCTCTACCCACTGTAACAACACCTCATCTCGTCCTCTACCCACTGTAACAACACCTCATCTCGTCCTCTACCCACTGTAACAACACCTCATCTCGTCCTCTACCCACTGTAACAACACCTCATCTCGTCCTCTACCCACTGTAACACACCACCTCATCTCGTCCTCTACCCACTGTAACAACACCTCATCTCGTCCTCTACCCACTGTAACAACACCTCATCTCGTCCTCTACCCACTGTAACAACACCTCATCTCGTCCTCTACCCACTGTAACAACACCTCATCTCGTCCTCTACCCACTGTAACAACACCTCATCTCGTCCTCTACCCACTGTAACAACACCTCATCTCGTCCTCTACCCACTGTAACACCTCATCTCGTCCTCTACCCACTGTAACAACACCTCATCTCGTCCTCTACCCACTGTAACACCACCTCATCTCGTCCTCTACCCACTGTAACAACACCTCATCTCGTCCTCTACCCCACAACACCTCATCTCGTCCTCTACCCACTGTAACAACACCTCATCTCGTCCTCTACCCACTGTAACAACACCTCATCTCGTCCTCTACCCACTGTAACAACACCTCATCTCGTCCTCTACCCACTGTAACAACACCTCATCTCGTCCTCTACCCACTGTAACAACACCTCATCTCGTCCTCTACCCACTGTAACAACACCTCATCTCGTCCTCTACCCATCTCGTCCTCTACCTACTGTAACAACACCTCATCTCGTCCTCTACCCACTGTAACAACACCTCATCTCGTCCTCTACCCACTGTAACACACCTCATCTCGTCCTCTACCCACTGTAACAACACCTCATCTCGTCCTCTACCCACTGTAACAACACCTCATCTCGTCCTCTACCCACTGTAACAACACCTCATCTCGTCCTCTACCTACTGTAACACCACCTCATCTCGTCCTCTACCCACTGTAACAACACCTCATCTCGTCCTCTACCCACTGTAACACCTCATCTCGTCCTCTACCCACTGTAACAACACCTCATCTCGTCCTCTACCTACTGTAACAACACCTCATCTCATCCTCTACCCACTGTAACAACACCTCATCTCGTCCCTACCCACTGTAACACCTCATCTCGTCCTCTACCCACTGTAACAACACCTCATCTCATCCCCTACCTACTGTAACAACACCTCATCTCGTCCTCTACCCACTGTAACAACACCTCATCTCATCCCCTACCTACTGTAACAACACCTCATCTCATCCTCTACCCACTGTAACAACACCTCATCTCGTCCTCTACCCACTGTAACACCACCTCATCTCGTCCTCTACCCACTGTAACAACACCTCATCTCTCATCTCGTCCTCTACCCACTGTAACAACACCTCATCTCGTCCTCTACCCACTGTAACAACACCTCATCTCGTCCTCTACCCACTGTAACAACACCTCATCTCGTCCTCTACCCACTGTAACAACACCTCATCTCGTCCTCTACCCACTGTAACAACACCTCATCTCGTCCTCTACCCACTGTAACAACACCTCATCTCGTCCTCTACCCACTGTAACAACACCTCATCTCGTCCTCTACCCACTGTAACAACACCTCATCTCGTCCTCTACCCCTGTAACTACCCACTGTAACAACACCTCATCTCGTCCTCTACCCACTGTAACACCACCTCATCTCGTCCTCTACCCACTGTAACAACACCGCATCTCGTCCTCTACCCACTGTAACAACACCTCATCTCGTCCTCTACCCACTGTAACACCACCTCATCTCGTCCTCTACCCACTGTAACAACACCTCATCTCGTCCTCTACCCACTGTAACAACACCTCATCTCGTCCTCTACCCACTGTAACAACACCTCATCTCGTCCTCTACCCACTGTAACAACACCTCATCTCGTCCTCTACCCACTGTAACAACACCTCATCTCGTCCTCTACCCACTGTAACAACACCTCATCTCGTCCTCTACCTACTGTAACACCTTATCTCGTCCTCTACCCACTGTAACAACACCTCATCTCGTCCTCTACCCACTGTAACACCACCTCATCTCGTCCTCTACCCACTGTAACAACACCTCATCTCGTCCTCTACCCACTGTAACAACACCTCATCTCGTCCTCTACCCACTGTAACAACACCTCATCTCGTCCTCTACCTACTGTAACACCACCTCATCTCGTCCTCTACCCACTGTAACAACACCTCATCTCGTCCTCTACCCACTGTAACACCTCATCTCGTCCTCTACCCACTGTAACAACACCTCATCTCGTCCTCTACCTACTGTAACAACACCTCATCTCATCCTCTACCCACTGTAACAACACCTCATCTCGTCCCCTACCCACTGTAACACCTCATCTCGTCCTCTACCCACTGTAACAACACCTCATCTCATCCCCTACCTACTGTAACAACACCTCATCTCGTCCTCTACCCACTGTAACAACACCTCATCTCATCCCCTACCTACTGTAACAACACCTCATCTCATCCTCTACCCACTGTAACAACACCTCATCTCGTCCCCTACCCACTGTAACACCTCATCTCGTCCTCTACCCACTGTAACAACACCTCATCTCATCCCCTACCTACTGTAACAACACCTCATCTCGTCCTCTACCCACTGTAACAACACCTCATCTCATCCCCTACCTACTGTAACAACACCTCATCTCGTCCTCTACCCACTGTAACAACACCTCATCTCATCCTCTACCCACTGTAACACCACCTCATCTCGTCCTCTACCCACTGTAACAACACCTCATCTCGTCCTCTACCCACTGTAACAACACCTCATCTCGTCCTCTACCCACTGTAACAACACCTCATCTCGTCCTCTACCCACTGTAACAACACCTCATCTCGTCCTCTACCCACTGTAACAACACCTCATCTCGTCCTCTACCCACTGTAACAACACCTCATCTCGTCCTCTACCCTCTGTAACACCACCTCATCTCGTCCTCTACCCACTGTAACAACACCTCATCTCGTCCTCTACCCACTGTAACAACACCTCATCTCGTCCTCTACCCACTGTAACAACACCTCATCTCGTCCTCTACCCACTGTAACAACACCTCATCTCGTCCTCTACCCACTGTAACAACACCTCATCTCGTCCTCTACCCACTGTAACAACACCTCATCTCGTCCTCTACCTACTGTAACAACACCTCATCTCGTCCTCTACCCACTGTAACAACACCTCATCTCCTACTCTACCCACTGTAACAACACCTCATCTCGTCCTCTACCCACTGTAACAACACCTCATCTCATCCTCTACCTACTGTAACACCTCATCTCGTCCCCTACCCACTGTAACACCACCTCATCTAACTTCTCCTCATCCTCTACCTAACCTACTGTAACTCCACCTCATCTAACTTCTCCTCATCCTGTACCTAACCTACTGTAACTCCACCTCATCTAACTTCTCCTCATCCTCTACCTAACCTACTGTAACTCCACCTCATCTGACCTCTCCTCATCCTCTACCTATCCTACTGTAACTCCACCTCATCTAACTTCTCCTCATCCTCTACCTAACCTACTGTAACTCCACCTCATCTAACTTCTCCTCATCCTGTACCTAACCTACTGTAACTCCACCTCATCTGACCTCTCCTCATCCTCTACCTAACCTACTGTAACTCCACCTCATCTAACTTCTCCTCATCCTCTACCTAACCTACTGTAACTCCACCTCATCTAACTTCTCCTCATCCTCTACCTAACCTACTGTAACTCCACCTCATCTAACTTCTCCTCATCCTCTACCTAACCTACTGTAACTCCACCTCATCTAACTTCTCCTCATCCTCTACCTAACCTACTGTAACTCCACCTCATCTGACCTCTCCTCATCCTCTACCTAACCTACTGTAACTCCACCTCATCTGACCTCTCCTCATCCTCTACCTAACCTACTGTAACTCCACCTCATCTGACCTCTCCTCATCTGCTACCTAACCTACTGTAACTCCACCTCTCCTGATCTCACCCAACATAACCTCTCCCATTTGGACACTGTAGGCTACTCAGGGCTCACCTCAGCAGCATTACCATTAGCATCATAGACCTGATTCTACACAACATCACTCATGAATATGATAAGCAGCATATAACATATGCATGCATGCATACATTCATAACGCAGGGATATATAGATGCCAGACGTTAGCACACACTGATGATTATATGCAAGCTAAAAAAGTAGCCTGATATTATGCATTATAAGGTGAGTCATTACGACCAGGGATATTAGACTCGCGTGATGGATAGATGATCTGTTACTGTAGAATCAGAAAACACTGTGGTTTATGGGTACCCTTAAATCCACTGCGCCCCAATTGGCACCCTGTTCCCTATAAAGTGCACTCTTTTTGACCATTGCCTATATGGCTCTGCGCAAAACTAGTGCACTGCATAGGGAATACAATAGGGTGCCATTTGGGACACATCCCTCCTCTCTCTGCTAAATAAGGCAGAGAGCAAACAGAGCCCCCTTCTCCAGCCAACTCCACTTGTACCATCTATGTTCTGGATGGTTCCTGTCTCTAGTCCACTATTGATACAAATTGGTCAAGGGAGAAGAAAGGACATTATTTTAAACAAGCCAAAACCAGTCGGCCAAACATTCAGCTAAATGTGTATAGTGTTCTTAGGCTGTAGCAAACAGTATCTGGTCACCCCAGCAGGTGAACCACCACCATAGCGACACAGCATAGTGACCTGCTGAAGTGAGGTGATAGCTACAGTAGCTCCAGCGGCAACAGCAAGGCAACATTAACCCTGTTGCAGCCATAGCTGGTGTGTGTCCACTACTGGAAAGAAGGACAGTTGTGTGTACAGTATTCTTTATGCCCAGTGCATTGTGGCGGGCTTTGAGTCCCTCCAGTGAATGTCCCTCTATATCTCACACACACTGAGCAGAGTGTGACTGCGTCTGGGAGCACAGCTGCTGCAGCTGCTGCCTACTGATCAATGTTGGTGTGTCTCCCCTCAGGGCAATGTCTGAACGCCAGGGGGTCTGTGTGTGTGTGTGTGTGTGTGTGTATCTCAGCAGCAACTGACTAAGGGTCTTCTCAGACTACACCACATGAGGGGATCCCTCCAGCTACTGTTTGAGGTTTGTTTCAGTGTTGGGCTGGGGACTGGTTACACACCATTACAGTCCAGTGGGTCATAGTGGCTCAGCAGTGTTCGAGGATAACTTGTTGCTTCAGGACAGGGCCAACCATCAACAACTTGAAGGAGCCAAGACAAATCTATGTATATACAGGTAACGGCCAAAATAAAATAAACACCTGAGTAAATTGGGTATACAAAGTATTTTGAAAGCATGTGCTTCCACACAGTTCTGGTGGCTCATGGTGGCCCAACGCCCTTTTGGTGTTTCCTTTATCTTGGCAGTTACCTGTACCTTTCATCATCTCGATGAACACAGATTCAATTACAAGCCTTTTCTTCATGAAAGACAAAGCAGGAAATCTGGTATTCTCCTGGAAATCCTTGGAATCTTGCAACACTAGTTATTTTCGGTAAGCGTTTTCCGGCTGTTCGGGCACACAACATTAGTTTCTTGAGCCAAGCCGAAGTTCGGAGCCGAAGTCTACGCACTTCATCAGTGATTGGTCAACAGTGGGGATTCTTCAATAAAATCTTTGTCGTCATTCAATGAGACGACAACTCATCAGTGATTGGTCAACAGTGGGGATTCTTCAATAAAGTCTTTGTTGTCATTCAATGAGACGACAACTCATCAGTGATTGGTCAACAGTGGGGATTCTTCAATAAAGTCTTTGTTGTCATTCAAAGAGACGACAACTCATTTTTCATGCACATTTTTTCATTGAGAAATACTGCAGCGAACATCTTAGATGTAAAATCTAAGATCTCCTACACAAAAATGTCAAAATGAATGCCACATTTCTTGTGTTTACTATTTTTAGGAAGTGTATGGCATCTCAAAATGGACAAACTTTTCTCGTTTTTCAAGCAAAAGTCTTCCAAAAGAGTATGCGAGCACACTCATTTGGTTTGGCTAGCCGAGTTCGGCAAGGCGCCAGCCAAACTGAAGCATGCTGACGCCTTTAGTCTTCCAAGCAGAACCAGTGACATTCTGTGCTGCAGGAGAACAGCTAAACCTCTAACATGCTAACCACAGCATTGGTTCTATTTGTGACGCTCAACGCACTGCAAGTCCGGCCTATCCCATTTCCTCATTGGTTTTCAGGAGCATATACTAGACGTCGACCAATCAGCATGGCCGATTATTTAGAGCCGATTTCAAGTTTTCATAACAATCGGTAATCGGACTCTGATTATGGCCGAAGCATTCTATGAGGAAACTGCGTGGCAGGTTGACCACCTGTTAAGCGAGTGCAGCAAGGAGCCAAGGTAAGTTGCTAGCTAGCATTAAACTTATCTTATAAAAACAAATCTTCACATAATCACTAGTTAACTACACATGGTTGATGATATTACTAGGTTAACTAGCTCGTTCTACGTTGCATATAATCAATGCGGTGCCTGTTAATTTATCATCAATTCACAGCCTACTTCGCCAAACGGGGGATGATTTAACAGAAATGCATTCGCAAAAAAAAAGCACAATCATTGCACGAATGTACCTAACCATAAACATCAATGCCTTTCTTAAAATCAATTCACAGAAGTAATTTTTTGTGCATATTTAGTTAAAAGAACTTCATGTTAGCAGGCAATATTAACTACGGAAATTGTGTTACTTCTCTTGCGTTCATTGCACGCAGAGTCAGGGTATATGCAACAGTTTGGGCCGGCTGGCTCGTTGCGAACTAATTTGCCAGAATTGTACATAATTATGACATAACATTGAAGGTTGTGCAATGTAACAGCAATATTTAGAACGGTTCCGTATTTCACTGAAAGAATAAACCTTGTTTTCGAAATGATAGTTTCCGGATTTGACCATATTAATGACCAAAAGCTCGTATTTCTGTGTTTATTTATTTATAATAACTACAACCTAAAACCTCTTAACTGGGAATATTGAAGAACTGGGAATATTGAACCACCAGCTTACATATGTTCTGAGCAAGGAACTTAAAAATGAGCTTTTATTTTTACATGGCACATATTGCACTTTTACTTTATTCTCCAACACTGTTTTTGCATTCTTTGAACCAAATTGAGCATGTTTCATTATTTATTTATATATTATATCAAATTAAAATAAGTGTTCATTCAGTATTGTTGAATTGTCATTATTACAAATATATAATATATATATATATATATATATAAAATATAAAAAAATCGGTATCTGCGTTGAAAAAGTCAGAATCAGTCAGCATCTACCCACGTGGGTGATTGGAAGATGAACTGAGGTCCACACTCCAGTGTTTTTAAACACTGTCCTGTACTACAAGCACAAAAGCCCAATTTACTCTCCTCATGGTAAGAGCCCTTTATCATCTGACTGGGCCAGGTTAGGATAATGGTGAACAGGAGAGAGGTTGGTTGGGGGGGGGGGGGGGTCTCAAGTGTCGTGAGGTGATAGACACGATTCTACCACATCAGAGCCTGCAAGACACAACACTGAGGAACATAGCCTGGAGGCGAAAGTTAGCTGTACCAAAACACTAGTCTGACGCTAAGCGCATATCTCTGCACAATTGATGAATTCTATTGACATATCTGTGTAACTGCGAGAGATAAACCAAGAGAATTGGTTTTGGCATGGATGCTTTACCCTACTGCTGAGGTGAGGTTTGACCATAAACAGCCATATCAGTTGCTCTAATACACTACAGCAGTGTTTGTCAACTCCTGTCCTCGAGTCCAACAGACACAAATAACTGACTTGAACCAGAGTATGAGCGGAGTTGAGCGGTAGGAAATCCCTCTCATATCTTCACTTCCTTTACAACGGACATCCATACATGAATATTACAATTTAATCAACACCCATCTACTGTATTTTTGTGACTACCTAGACCTATCATTTGGTTTTGAAGTATTGAAACCAACACATATGATTTGAATGAAAAGTATTTGAATAAACATGAAAAGCTCAATGTAAGAATAGCTCATCATTTCAAATGTCATTTTAAACAGCATATAAAACACTAAATAGGTCAGGAGACTAATAATATTAAATAATAAATCATATTTAGGCTATATTATTTCAATTATTTTAAGGCTATAGCCTACAAAGAAATACATTGTGAAGCATTAGCGAGTGCGACAATAGGCTGGTAGGGACATAAAGCACTCAACATTGCATTGACCTAAATCATTATAGTCTATCAATTGAGCATATAGGTTGTGACTTACTTAGAATTAAATACAAATTAAACAAAAAATGCCTTATTGGGCTCAGTCTACAGTGCCTTTGAATTCATTTTTAGAAACACCAGTTTGTCCAGTCTGTGGCTTCAGGCTCATGCGATGGTGCCTGGAGAGCCAACCAGCAGCAGAGAACATCCTCTCCACACTTGCAGAGCCACTGGGGATGCTAAACATCCTTTTGGCCACTCTTGCCAGGCTGGGCAGAGATGCAGAGTTGTTTTTTTATTTTTCTATAGCCAGGCCTAAAGCTTTTTAGGCAACATAACCCAATCAAAACAGAAAGCTCCTTGATATTGGGAAAAATCTATTGTATAGATAATAGAACCAAAATGAACTAAACTTTGAGATCATATTTTGATTTATTTATAAATAGTTTGTTACAATGACACAGTTATCTACCCACCTTGTTGCTTTCTTTTAGCATGTGCACATAACAAGTAGGTTACACCATCATGCTTTTGGGATACGTGTCTTATCAGATTCCACAATGATTCTTTAGTTGTGAACATTACATCACAGCCCTCCCTCTCTGGCTATTGGTCCTCATCTTATCAGATTCCACAATGATTCTTTAGTTGTGGACATTACACCACAGCCCTCCCTCTCTTGGTCCTCATCTTATCAGATTCCACAATGATTCTTTAGTTGTGGACATTACACCACAGCCCTCCCTCTCTTGGTCCTCATCTTATCAGATTCCACAATGATTCTTTAGTTGAGGACATTACATCACAGTCCTCCCTCTCTTGCTCTTGGTCCTCATCTGATCAGATTCCACAATGAATCTTTAGTTGTGGACATTACATCACAGCCCTCCCTCTCTGGCTCTTGGTCCTCATCTTATTAGATTCCACAATGATTCTTTAGTTGTGGACATTACATCACAGCCCTCCCTCTCTTGCTCTTGGTCCTCATCTTTGTAAGTCACCTTGATTTATCACCTGTGTTTTATCAGCTACTTAAGGAAAAAATATTTTACGAACTCCATGACAGTAGCTAAAGCAAGGGGCTATAGCAGCACACAAGTAGACTACAAATGCATGCTGGGCCGGGTGTGCCCTGAGCTCGTGAAGTGAGCGCTACTGGAGTGAAATTGGAGTGGGCGAGAATGCCGACACGCCGGCCTTAGGGAATCTCTCTCCACGCTCCAGTCAAATTGGGCACGCTCCGCTCCAGCTCCCATACTCTGACTCCAACTGAGAGGTCGGCTGTGTTCTCAAAGTGCACCTGCCATGGGTACCCACTACCCGGGCCAAAGCACTAAAAGAAGGCAGATGGAGATGGCACTGTTTATAATCCTACAGATGCAAGGCAAGCCCAGTTCAACAGTCTCTCCCACTGAGCAGCCAGACAAAACTATTATGCACGGTTTTCTATTATGAATAACACTTTCCCCCTGCAAGTCACTCTGCCCTGGCATCAACCAGACTGGTTGGTTGTCCTTCAGTGTGGCATCAACCAGACTGGTCGGTTGTCCTTCAGTGTGGCATCATAGAGGATTGAGGTCTGTCTGTCAGATCGCATTACTCCATGTCTACAGAGGTTTTCTATTATGGATAACACTTTCCCCCTGCCAGTCACTCTGCCCTGGCATCAACCAGACTGGTTGGTTGTCCTTCAGTGTGGCATCAACCAGACTGGTCGGTTGTCCTTCAGTGTGGCATCATAGAGGATTGAGGTCTGTCTGTCAGATCGCATTACTCCATGTCTACAGAGGCTGGCACTAAGGCCAGCTGAGACCACTCAGATGAGACCATGGTGGTAAAAGTTCCCCGTAGGCACACAGATAGAGGATCAGCTCAGCATACCCAAACTCTAACCTTGAGGAAATACAATACTTAACTACCTGACCTTAGATCAGTGTCTAGGGGCAACGTCTTACAGCCATATGAGAGGTCTAATTCTGTACTGTATGCAAAAATGCACAGTGGTTTAATAACCATCCTGTGTATTTGATGTCACAGATAACCGTCAATGCAACAGAACACAGGCCCCATACAGTCATAACACTAAGTACTCCTACACAGAGTGATGATGAATGTGCAGGGGGAGGAGTGGCCCTTCCCTTTGGGAGTGGGAATTAGAATGAGTTCTAATTCACTAATTCTCTCATTCTAAATGTCATTCTAATTCTATGGGACTACCATACCAACATGACTACCTTCCTGCAAGCAGAGTTCCCCAATGACACAGCTCATCCTTGTCTGTGGCCCAAAATGGCATCCTATTCCCAATGTAGTACACTACTTTTGACCAGAGCCCTAAGTCCCCTGGTAAAAAAGTAGTGTACTAGAGAATAAGGTGCTATTTAAGACACAGTACTATAGGAACCAAAAATCCGTCATTACACAGTCTCATGAAAAAGACCCATTATTGTCCCTCGTGCATGATGGCCTGTACTGCATGGGTGGGTGGGGGACCCAAGTCCAATGCCACTGGATCCTGACGACCGTGTCGGTAGGTGCGTAACCGACTGGGAATAGTGGGCCTGTAGGATGGGTCTGCATACCAAAGAGAACTACAACCACAGGCAGAGTCTAACATTGAAACCTGGACATTAGATATTACAGGCTGAGATAGAGTCAGGGAAAGACACAAGCATAGATCGACAAGGAGTGAGCAAAAGAGCCACTATGCAGCCAGTTTAGTGGGTGAAGAAAAGTAATACTATAGGCTAGAGAGACGGTTGTTTATTGCACAGAGACACAAGGAGTAAGGAGACGAGATAACAAACTTGAGTGTGTGAACAGTCTGGGAGCAGGCAGACACAACAACGGTTCCTCATAGACCAGACAGAACGATGGGGTTATAGAAGAACGAGTCGGCAACAGAAAAGAGAGTGAGTCACGACTGGACCAGGACAAGAGGCTTGTCCTTCAGGACGACATCGTACGTTGCATTAAAGGGGGGCTGAACGCACCGACTCCACATATGTTTTTCTGCTGCTCATTAAGAAAAACGAGATTTGGCTTGTGGTTTTGGTTTGATGTTGGTGTGCTATGTTCGCATATCGTACCCTGGCAGTTACTGTTGTTTGTCCCTCTTGAGTCACGGTAGCAACAACATAGCCAATATCACTTCCTCAAAATAGTCTGAATTAATCGAAGATAAATCAAGAAATCTGTAATTAATGTAGATGTTTTTTCAGAGGAGATTTTAGTAGCACAATTTTACAGTAAAACAAATTGCATGAAAAACTAGCCTAGTCAGTGCACTGCAGACAGTATCAAGCCAGCTGTTGCTGGCTGCGCTCAGCACTGTTTTCAGAGAACATGTCTACAACTTCATCATCAGCAAGCTGTCAATATAATCATAAAAATCAAATCACATGTATTTATATAGCCCTTCATACATCAGCTGATATCTCAAAGTGCTGTACAGAAACCCAGCCTAAAACCCCAAACAGCAAGCAATGCAGGTGTAGAAGAATGCTATATCTGTTTATCAGTGCCCAAAATCACTAGCTAGCTAGCTAAGTTCCATCTCCGTGTTTGCTAATGAAGATTGCTAGTAGTAGCTAGCAGGCACATTGAACTGATTTAGCTAAATCTTATCAAGTCACTGGCGAGTGGCAACGTGTGTGCTTCTGTGTCTTATTATTCTCACTATCTATTACCAAGAGTGTGCATCTGTCTGGCAGTGGTTCAGAGCAAATCATGTTTCACATCAACAAGTGGCCACTCCATCAAGGGCTTAGAGACTGGCAACAAAACAGTGGCAGACTGGAGTGATCACTATCAAACACATCAACAAGTGGCCACTCCATCAAGGGCTTAGAGACAAGTGTTCTTTCAACAGAACACTGGCGACGACTTCTGTCAACAAGTCCGAGACACTGCGTAATGGGACGGGTCTTTCTCACTGTCTGGAGTCTACGTTTGGATAGAGCCCAATCAGAGCAGTCGTTGTTCCAAACCCAAACCTTCTGTCAACAAGTCCGAGACACTGCGTAATGGGACGGGTCTTTCTCACTGTCTGGAGTCTACGTTTGGATAGAGCCCAATCAGAGCAGTCGTTGTTCCAAACCCAAACCTTCTGTCAACAAGTCCGAGACACTGCGTAATGGGACGGGTCTTTCTCACTGTCTGGAGTCTACGTTTGGATAGAGCCCAATCAGAGCAGTCGTTGTTCCAAACCCAAACCTTCTGTCAACAAGTCCGAGACACTGCGTAATGGGACGGGTCTTTCTCACTGTCTGGAGTCTACGTTTGGATAGAGCCCAATCAGAGCAGTCGTTGTTCCAAACCCAAACCTTCTGTCAACAAGTCCGAGACACTGCGTAATGGGACAGGTCTTTCTCACTGTCTGGAGTCTACGTTTGGATAGAGCCCAATCAGAGCAGTCGTTGTTTCAAACCCAAACCTCATGTAAGTCGTGAGGACCTCATTCATAATTATCTGTGGAATATACAGATTTTATTACAAAAATTATACTACTTAAATCTTTTGGTCAATTTTCGGACTAATATCGATGCCACATTGGCCGTTTTCAACAAGAGGTTCGTTTTTGTGTACAGTTGCTTTTTAAAGGACTTTTCAAAGACAAGGCAAATAGCTACAGTACCAACTGGAACAGCTATTCCACAGTTTAACAAACCATACGACTCCATGCACAAGGATGCCACCTTTGGGGCGGCAGGTAGCCTAGTGGTTAGAGTGTAGAGGTGGCAGGGTAGTCTAGTGGTTAGATTGTAGAGGTGGCAGGTAGGCTAGTGGTTAGAGTGTAGGTAGGCTAGTGGTTAGAGTGTAGAGGTGGCAGGTAGCCTAGTGGTTAGAGTGTAGAGGTGGCAGTAGGGTTAGAGTGGTTAGAGTGTAGAGGTGGCAGTGGGTAGCAGGGTAGTCTAGTGGTTAGAGTGTAGAGGTGGCAGGGTAGAGTGTAGAGTGTGGCAGGGTAGTCTAGTGGTTAGAGTGTAGAGGTGGCAGGGTAGTCTAGTGGTTAGAGTGTAGAGGTGGTATTCTAGTGGTTAGAGTGTAGAGGTGGGGTAGTCTAGTGGTTATAGTGTAGAGGTGGCAGGGTAGTCTAGTGGTTAGAGTGTAGAGGTGGCAGGGTAGTCTAGTGGTTAGAGTGTAGAGGTGGCAGGGTAGTCTAGTGGTTAGAGTGTAGAGGTGGCAGTGTAGGTAGCCTAGTGGTTAGAGTGTAGAGGTGGCAGGGTAGTCTAGTGGTTAGAGTGTAGAGAGGTGGCTAGTGGTTAGAGTGTAGGGTAGTCTAGTGGTTAGAGTGTAGAGGTGGCAGGGGCTAGTGGTTAGAGTGTAGGGTAGTCTAGTGGTTAGAGTGTAGAGGTGGCAGGGTAGTCTAGAGGTGGTGGCAGGGGTAGTCTAGTGGTTAGAGTGTAGAGGTGGCAGGGTAGTCTAGTGGTTAGAGTGTAGAGGTGGCAGGGTAGTCTAGTGGTTAGAGCATTGGACTGGTAACCGGAAGGTTGCAATATCGAATCCCCAAGCTGACAAGGTAAAAATGTGTCGTTTTGCCCCTGAACAAGGCAGTTAGGCTGTCATTGAAAATAAGAATTTGTTCTTAACTGACTTGCCTAGTTAAATAAAAGGTAAAAAAATAAATAAACAAGGACTACTTTTAACAATAGACACTATACTACAGTACGTGAAGTGGATTTACAGCCAGTAACGGAAATTCCTCATGTGTCCCTGATCTGTACGACACAGAAATGCTTCATAATGAATATCATGAGTATTTTTCAACGTCCATGGACGTCCGGTGCTCAGTGGGTGAGGATGCTGGTTACTACAGTAGATGGAGAGAGAGGGGGCTCATGGGTATGAGTCAGTAAGAGCTGGGAGAGGTGACATTAACCTTTTCA